>NC_084759.1:127137218-127762218 GCF_028858725.1 Colius striatus | reverse complement strand
CTGATTTCTGGACTAGAATGATTTCAGAAAAGTTAGATTCTTATCTGGACTGAGCTATTTGAGGTTTGCCTGTCACTTGCTAGTAGTCTAGCTTTTCACCTCCAGAGACTTCAGTTTAAATCCTTGTTTAGGTCACAGTGAAAATGAGTTCAGTGCAGTGGTTTGTATCCTAGTGGACTTCTGTCAACATTGAAAAACCACCACACAATCCTGCACAACTGGAAATTTTTGCTTAAGAGAAAGCCTGGAATGGAATACCAGAGGTCATTACAAGTTGAGACAAAAGTAAAATGCTGCAGGTACATGGAGAATATTGAACAGCATCCATCACAAAGAAGTCCAGTGACAAGCAATATAAATTAAGAGCTACCTTGACAGGAATGTACTTATTGTTTGTCCAAACTCATACATTGTGAATCAGTATCTTCATGTTATTCCAAAAAATCTGATGAGAACCTCATGATGAGCGGTGATGACAGAGAAACCAATGTCAGACACTGTATTTTAAATGACATTAAATGGTTAGTAATATGCTTTACCATCATCTCCAAGAAAATAGCTGTTAGGGAAACGATTTGTTGTACACAAAGATTTCTCTATGAAGGTACACTAAAAAGTTAATACTATTGACCTCAAGGGAATTACAGAAAACGAGGAAAGACTGATATAATGGCAAGTTTTAGATCAGAGTATGGATTTTACATTTGCCATAGTAAAAAAAGCAAGCCCAAAGTAAATCAACAACAAAAAAAGCAAACAATGTCTTTCTCATCTTCCACCCCTCTTGCCCTCCCTTTTTCTCCTCAGTCACACAAAAATGTCATTCTCAGCTGCTCTGTAGACACATAGACACACAATCAAGTAGAAACACTCTCCTCCTATACAGATAGATGACAACAGAGAGAGCACTTTCCCATAACCTAGGAGACTAAGGATTTTCCACTAGCTTTCAAAAGTTCACATATGGATTTAGACTAGACATGAAAATAGGTTTTTTCCCCATATGAGAATCTGAGGAAAAATGGAATGGGAATGAACAGAGTTTTGCCGTACGAGAGTTGATATCACTTCAGCTACAAGCAGAATGCTGTGGATTTAATCAGTTGTGGTGTGTGCATTTGCTTTACAATTCATCACTGGCTACATGTTACATTCCAAAATCTCAGTTTTTATTAAATAAAACCAGAACAATAGCTCTTTTTTAGAAATTGAATTAATACAGAGTTTGTTTTCCTGATTTTGTGGTCTGCCTTAAGCAAGACTGAAGTCATGTGAAATGTCACATGCATCTCAGCAGAACATCAGCTGTGAAGAAAAAGACAGATGTTGGAGTGACCCACATCATCCTAAAAAGTGAGCCCCCACTGCAATGCTCAAATAAAATTTAATAAAAACAAAGAAACCACACACATGAGAACTATGGTGCTGATTTTATCATTCATTTGCAGGTGTAAATTTAAAACATCTACTTCTCTGATGCTATCACAGCTTAATCTATAGGTAGTTCTCTCAAGAATTCAAGTTCAAGGTTGAACATGACACCTCCTTAACAGCTTTCCTGTACAGTGAAATCTATTGCATAATATAATGACCTAAAGAACATGTTCTTAAAATAGTCCTCATCTACTCATTTAATTTCACAATATTATCTACATCCTACAACAAAATGTTGGTTGTGGAGCTAGATCAAAATCCAGCTTTCCAGACCCTTGTAAAGTGGCCGATAGTTTTGATAGTGTAAAAAATTTAAAGAATTTACTCTAAAGTCAAATTACAGGAAAGTGTTAAAATAGAAACAAAAGACCTGGCAGAAAAGGAAAATTATTCAAAAGTTACAAGAGTTGCCAGGAAAAGTGACCCACAGAGTCTTCATTCTAGTGCTCCTAGAACAGAAGGGAAGACAAATTACAACAGGATAAAAAACTTCCCCAGAGAAATTAAAAACTAAGAAAATAGAAGCATGTAAACAAATCAGAAACATCAGCAAAGTATCTGCATTGAAAAAGCATTCAGAAAAAGCACACATGACTTCTGTAAGTGACCAAACAGTCAGAGGGGTAACTGATGCACAGCTAGACTATGAACCTGTCCATGAATGGGGAGAGCTCATGACTGGCAAATATGAGATAATAGAGTCCTTTATGGATTACACTATTAACATTTAATAATTTAACCCAATGTAGGACCAAACACATCTGAGTCCAGCCTTTCATATCAGTTATTATTTGCTGTTGCCACTCATGACGTTCAGATTTAACATATTTCTGAAAATGATTTAACAAATTATGTGTTTGATCACTTTAGAGGAAAGGGCAATTGAAACATGTGGGGACTGAACAGTGCTTGGAAACCTGACATCTATATTCAAGCCCTAGCACCTTCGAGGGATGTCCTACACAGATTTGCCCAGACTTCAGCTTTTTGTGAGAGGTCAAGATTTTTTCTCACGTAACATATCAGTTAGTTTTATTTTATCAATGAGTAACTGAGTTGGTTGATGGTTGGTGATAATTGTTTGTATTTTAGGATTGGATCAGTTTAGAGGGGAGCAACAGATGACTATAAATGATTTGTGATTAAACTACAGATATACATACCATTAAGTTTTATGACCCTGAATTTTGTTAGTATCCAATAAAAGACTCTTAAAAGCTTATTTGTTATAGGAGTAAAATTTCTACATAAAGTTTTGCATTTGTTGATGTCTCCTTCAGAAACTTTATCGTCATCCTATTAACTTTTACCTGAAGGGTATGCACAATATAAGAGTCTGAATCTAAGCAAGCCTCATGCTGTAATGCATTCAAGGAGAGTGTTGGCCCCACTAGCAAGCTCCTGTTCCTGAGTTTATAACTCTGTTTAAAGCATTTATTTTTGGATGAAAATTAATCAGAACCCTTGATCCTTATAGAGCACTAAATACCTCATAGCATCTTTCCTGCAAGAATATAAACTTCCAGGTGGGATTTCTGCATCAAATTCCAATTCAAACGATGACATGCTTGATGATGCAGTTTTTGTTTGGTATATCTTTGTTATTGACAATATCTTGTCATATTGTCATTTTCAACTTAACAGTGCATGCATTTCAGGAACTGTAATATGTTCTTGAGCATGTTCAGCATCTTCAACAATTTGTAGCACATAGCTCCTAGGCATGTAACTGAATCAGCATGGTAAATTTTACTTCTCTTTGTATCCCATTAAAATATATCTTACTAGAATAATTTACCTTCAAATACAGCATAAGCGTATATCTAATCCTGTTATCAGATAGTAAGTTTCCAGAGAAAGTACTTTCTCACAGAACACATAATTAAATTAGAGGCCTCACAGATACAGGAGATTTTGGGGTTGAGATAAAAAAGACTCCAGATAAATCCACGGACAATGCATCTACCAGCGGCAATTAAAAGCAGTAGTGCAGGCTGAACCTCTGGATGAGGAAGTTACCTATGCCCCTGACAGCTGCAGGCTGGGAGGGCATTGAGGGAAAATACAATGCAATGACTAGCACCTATTAATGCTCATGCTGACTGAGGCCGGAGGACATTTGGTGGGACTCAGCATGGAAATCATTACGGCTAGTAAGATCCTTGCATACATAGTAAGGACAACCAATACGAGATGTTATTATTAGTCTAATTAACCTTAGAGAAGCAACAAGAGAAGTATCTAAAGGAAAATGAGCAGTTTCAAGGGGATTCCTGTTCATAGGCCTGTGCTTTTTCCTCCTTTTCTGTTAACAGGCAAGCCAATAAACAGAAAGGCATCAAGTTGTGTTATGGAAATAGACAGTTGCATAAAATTACAACCTCTCACCATCCTTAGTCATTATGAGAGTGCTAAGGCATAAGCCTCTAGACCATACATGCATGCTGAGAAGTTTTGTTTTCAAGTCAGGAAAAGCTGTGACAAAGCTTACAACTAGCCCCATCATTATTGGCTGCACACTCCACAGCTACTACACATGTTGGAAGAGTTATCTTAAAAAAAAACCACTAAAAAATATGGGAGTTAATGGGCTTTCCTTCCCCTTATTTATCAACCACACTTCCAGCTATAGTCAACAAGAAGAAGTGGCCTTGCAACTACCTGGGTTTCCTGAACAGTCCCCTTTTTCACTGCTCGGAAAGATAGAAGGTGATTTCACAGGACATGGGACAGGTTAAAGAGAAATCTCAGTGCTGACACAGTTGAACTTCAGAAAGAATCTACTGGAGAATAAGTTCAAGGTATATTAAGAAATGTCTGTGTATCTGTCACTAATTTAATTACAGAGGAAGACATGCCACGTTCACAGTGTTGGGAAAACAGCATGTTGCAGATGACAGTAGTGCTGGTTTTGACTGGGATAGAGTTCTATTTTTTCTATATTCGCTTGTACAGGACTGTGTTTTGGATTTGTACTGAAAACTGTTGATCATACAGTGATATTTTTGTTATTGTCAAGCAGTGCTCACACAACATCAAGGCCTTTTCTGCTCCTCACCCCACCCCACCAATGAGTAGGTTGAGTGTGAGCAAGAAGTAGGGAGGGGGCACGGTTAAGACAGTGGACCCCAACTGATCCAAGGGATATCTCATACCATATGGCACCATGCTCAGCATTTAAAGCTAGGGGAAGAAGGAAGGGGAGGATGTTGGGAGTGATGGTATTTGTCTTCACCATTAGGCTTGACAGAGCCTGGAGATGGCTGAACATCTGCCTGCCCATGAGATGTGGGGAATGGATTCCTTGGTTTGCTTTGCTTGCATGTGTGACTTTTGCATTACTTATTAAACTGTCTTCATCACAACCCATGAGTTTTCTCCCTTTTACCCTTCTGATTCTCTTCCCCCATCCCACCCAGGAAGAACTTAGTGAGTGGCTGTGTGGGGCTTCCTTACTAACTAGGATTAAACCACAACAACAGTTAACAAAAGCACTCCAATCACAAGTGCAGGAAACATGGGTGAGTTAAATACGGTAGTCAGTATTTCCCGGCTATAAAGTAATTCTGTTTATTGTACACATTACTTACCCAACAGAATACTGCAGAAGCAAGAGAAGTCTGAATTCACACATAAAATCACTTCTTAGATAAATATGCTATACTCCTTCTTAAAAAAATTGACTTCCTAGGCCATTTCTTAATATGATATCATGGCTCTTTCAGAGAGAGTGGCACAAACCTATAAAATGTAGCTCCACATAAACTATTTATTTGCAGACTGGATGTGGAAGTGTCAAATTAGAATTCTAACAAGATTTTGTAGACTTCACTCCCAATGATACGGATGGCTGAATGAGCAGGATAGGGAGGAATCAGAGCATTACGATAGTTGGGTTTTGACTTTCTGAAATTACAGGGATGAATTTAGATGAAATCATTCTGCTGTCTGTGGCTTTAATGAAGACCACTTGCATTGTCTAATCAAAAACCAAAAAGCATACATTTGTGAACCAAAAATATCTTGGTTTAATGACGCACATAGGCAGAAGTTTCTAAGTGGGTAAACTTCCTTGCTGCATAGCCTCAGTGCACCTGTGCAACAGCTGGATTCAATCTCTTGAGGACTGTATTTTTTAAGCCATTGCTGGATTTTAAGCTGGAAACTGAATAGTGCCCCACCCAGCCATGTTCCAATCCACAAACTACTTTTAACGTTTCAGTGAGGGCAGAACAATTGTATTCTGTGGGTTGAAGCAATTCGGGGATGATTTATGTGTTGTTGGGAGTTTAAAGAGAAAGGAAAAATAGGCAAATTCAGAAGAAAACAACATAACCATTTAATCTACTGCAGAAAGCAGAACATCTAAAATTATTGATAAATGTGATATTTTGCTAGATTCATTGCAGAACAGATATATACAAACAGGATTCTGATCAATACTGGCTAACAATAATATTCACAGCTTCATAAGAGCTGTACTTCCTACTTTCCTCTTTCAACAGTTACATATCTTAGCAGTCTGTATCAACAAACATACGGATTTCAACATAAAGATCAAATAATATGTCCAAGGGCCAAGCACAAATAACTATCAGTCAAATGACAGGACAGCAAATAAGCGAGGCTCTGAAGCCTAATGGCTTTCCCGGCAGCAATTTGGGAAATCTATCTTTGGACACTTTGTTTTCCCCTCCTCCCACTCAAATCATGGGTAAAATCTTGATACCACTGACCTAAGTGGAGCCAGGTTTTTAACCATTAGCCTTACCATACAAATCCATCTGTTGAACAGATGGTATGAGATCATACCCTGATCTCATACCTCCTTGGGCACAATATTAAACCCATGTGATCACATTTGAAGCATCTAGAGCAAAGGATCTGGATGTGACAAGATTGCCTCAGCAGTGCTGCTTCATCATGAAGATGAGCAGAGCCCTCTTTTCGAGACTTGCAGAAGGCTTTTTTTTTTTTTTTTAAAAAAAGACCATTAATATGTTGTCTTGCCTGATCTGTAAGCTCTGAGATTCTGTGATACAATGCCCAAGGCTGAGGGTTGGACACACTTCTTGAATACATGACCCCTTCTTCCTTCTATTTTTGAAGGAACTCCACTAGCATTGAAGACAGGTGAAACATATTGTGGTAAAACTAACAAAAGTTATCACTGAATAAATAAACCCTCCTTAACATTGTTATTAAATGGTCATTTGGATAAATTATGCCACAAACAGTGGATCGAATCTAGTGACCTTTTCTACCCATTCAGTTGCTAACATCAGCCTATGCTCTAAGAGAGCATCTTAACACTGCTCTATATTGTTGGTGGAGGATTTGTTTTCTTGACCTTCTCTTTCCATCAGCTACAGATAAACATTCTGTCTCACCCTCTGACTCAACAGATATCTAGTAAAAAGCAAATCTGCTCCTCAGAAAAGGTTGACAAAAATTTATCCCACAAGCCCTGCCTTCCCAGTGGTTAGACATTCATCTAGAGGAGAGACCCTGGATTGTTTTCCTTGTTTTGGGGCCTAATTATGCAGCAGCTCTTTAGGTCACACAACCACAGAAACCGAGTATCCTCCTGAGCCTGGTGACCAGGACCTAGGTCTGGGAGAAGCTCTGCTTTAGATCAAATAGGTCATTCAAGGCTGAATGAAGTGGGAACACTTGCTTTTCATTTTAATGAGTGAGAGGAAGGGAAACTAGCTGTAGTTGACCTGAAGCAAGTGTTTTTTCTAAAAGTTTTGCTGAACTGGAAAATCAACTTTTCACAAAGCCCCTAATCAACATAGGCTTTCATGTTGCATACAGATAGATAAAGACCCCTTTTGTATATAACTTTTTTTTTTCCCTCAGAACTACTATTATTTTCTTCCTTTGTTCCAGTTTTTGCCTAGAATTAGCTTTGATTACACTAAAATAAAAGCTTTAGCCTAGACATTTAGAGGTGCAAGGTGAGTCTACTAATCCTATAGTGCAGTAAATCTATGGAAATTGGAAAACTCTCTCAAGGCTTTATCAATCAGTTTTAGTTAATCAATCACAAAAGAAGGATCTCAGCCTGCATATAATTTAAGGCTAAGAGGAAAAGCAACTTAACCAGAAATGTGTGTTTGAAAAGATAAAATAAGCAACGCCCCCAACCCTCTGCCTGAGTAAACCAGCAGACCTCGAAGTTGCCAAGGCTGTGGGGTGAGAAGACAAAGTCAAATTCCCGCAGTGTGAGAACAAGCGTACGCCAATTACATCTGGAAACACACAACTTGTGGTATTATTTGGAAGCTGAAGGTTTCACCACAATAGAACGTGAGAGGGTCTTTCTGTTGGTGACAAGCCCTTTCACATATCCTTGCCCTGAAAAGAAAGGAATGCCAACACATCGAGTCACTTCTGCATCTCCCATCACCATATTTTTCTTTCCCATGCTCATCTCAGCCAGCTGTTACATTGTCCCAGCTCATCTTTATTTGAACAGCTTGATGGTATTCTGGAGCAGCAAGGCAGCCCATCAGGCAATTCCCATCCTGAACGCACTGCTCTTGCTGGTCTTGCCCATAACTCATCACACAGAAATCAGGCACAGACAAACAGCTGACTGACTTGCAGGAAGATAACTGGTGGATAGTAGAGCTCTGCAAGTAAATTCAGACTTGAAATGTTATTGATTTGTGGTTTAGTTCTTGTTAAGGGCTTCAAAGCAAAAGCTAGCATGTTTTCTAACATGACTTCCTTAACAACAAGCTCTGCAGAAATTCCTTTTGCAGAAATTCCCAGGAAGCAATTTCAACACAGCTTTATGCAAATCTCATTTTTAAATGTCAGCTTCAATTCTTCCACTTACCTACCCTTTCACAAAAGATCTAGAGATTTTGACAGATAGAAGCTTAGGTGCTCTCTATAATTCACCATATATGTGACTTCTATAGTATCATATAATTGGATTGCTCAAATATTTATCTTAAAACCACCCATGAATGGTTAAGAAGTGTTATTAATTTAGTATCTGTAAATTGAAATTAGGAACAGAGACAGATACTCCCATTCCTCCCTGCCAACCCCATGATGAAAGCCAAAGTCTGGACACAAGTATCTAGCGTTCTTGAGGTGAAATTTGGACTCTTGAAATCTGAGCACACCTCCTACAAACACATTGCCTATGCAGAACTTTTGTCAGTAAAAAAACATATTCAAGTATCTAAAATTTTTCCACTGTGCTTGCACAGTACTGTAAACTTCTTAACAGAAAAAAGCATCTTTATCCCCATGTCATGCAGAAGCCTGATTGGGAATTACAAATTAGGAGGAGTCTTTAGTCCTAAAACCCTTTAAGGAATCTGAGCATACTCAAAGTATGCACAGTAGACTTTGTTTTTAGCATCTAATGAAAACACATTCACATTTGGTAAACCCTCCAAAATGAAACCATAGATAAATTAGCAAGTTTGAATCATCTTAATTAAGCTTTAGATGAAATCTATCTTTGAAACAAATGTCAGCAGAAATGATTTCTAAATGTGACAGAAATCTGAGTAGATTACAGCATAAAACCAACAAAGTCCAACCTCAAAGGTGCCTTCAGAGAGGAACAATGGTGACCTTCCCAGGAATGTTGCCAACATACAGGGGCACATCTATCTGCTCTGAGGTCACAACTATCTCTAGGAGAAACTCCCAGTAAATTTTGCAGTAAAAAGGTTTAAAATCACAGCTCTGTGTTCTGCACACAGGTAATAAATAAAAAGTATTCACTTAACGTGCTTCAGGTTCCACCATTAGCCATTAAGGAACTTTTATGCTCAGTATTCCATTGTCAAATACTACAGAAACCCACTGCAAGAGCATTTCAATTCCAAGCTCCTGTTGCATAGGAGGAAATGCTAAGTAAGTAAAAGGGCAACTACAACATTAAAAGACAAACTGAAGAGCATTCCCAGTGTTGCAGGTCTAGCTACTACTGTGGTATTACATTTAGCTCTGTTCATCTGACTCAATGCAGATTATAGGAGGTTCCTACAGAATGTTCTTGTCACAGGTGATTGAGGAACCAACAAGGAGTGGTGTGTTGCTGGACCTAGTACTGACAAATAAGGAGGGTCTGGCTGGGGATGCGAAGGTTGGAGGCAACCTTGGCTGTGGTGACCATGTGGTGAAGTTCAAGATCCTGTGTGGAAGAAGCAGGACACGAAGCAGGACTGCAATCCTGGATTCCAGGTGAGATGACTTCGGCCTGTTCAAAGACCTCATGGGATCTCATGGGATAAGATCCTAAATGGCAGAAGTGCCCAAGAGAGCAGGTTGATCTTCAAGCACCACTTCCTCCAAATCCAGGATCAGTGTGTCTCCACATGTAGAAGAGCAGGATAAGGAGGCAGGAGGCCTCCATGGATTAACAAAGATGCGCTCAGGTAGAAAGCAGTCATCTATGAGAGGTGGAAACAGGGCCTGACCTCTTGGGAAGAGTATAGGAACTTTGCCAGACCATGCAGGGGTGCAACCAGGAAGGCTAAAGCCTTTTTAGAATTAAACTTGGCCAGGAAAGTAAAGGAAGCCTTGGCACAGGCTGCCCACAGAGGTTGTGGAATTTCATTCTCTGGAGGTCTTCAAAACCAGCCTGCATGCATTCCTGTGCGACCTGATCTAGGTGGACCTGCTTCTGCAGGGGAGTTGGACTAGATGATCTTTAGAGGTCACTTCCAACCCCTATAATTCTATGATTCTATGATATGATTCTATATTATCATGCCAAACTTTGCAAAGTGAGTTCACAGAGGTTGGACAAATGTTCCCACTTTGGTCAAACAGCATATTACAGGAGAGCAGAAAGCAACTGAAAGTGAAGGGAGGAACTCCTTCACTAATACTTCTGCCTTACCTGTATCTTCTAAATTGAGCTAAAGTTATTCTTAAATGCAAATGTATGTTGCATCTTCCATGGTTTCAGATGAATGGGAGATACAAATGCTGTTTGGGCAGAAATGAGTTGGGGCAACAACTCTTCTGAACCATAGCTTCAAGCACAAAGTCCTGTCCCACAGAATTACAAAAAAAAGAATAGAAAGCTGCCTCAGACAATACAAGGCTGCATTATCCAGAAGATACAGGGACTGTAGGGATGGAGCCGTATGCAATTCCAATTCTCTCACCACAGGAAGGTGTAATAACATGTGTTACTGACCCAACATGCTCACAGTCACACTGTCCCTTCCCAAAACAGGAATGCTCAGCTCTTAGAGAAAATTATTGTCAGGCATCTACACAGGCAATTACATTCAATATTAAAAAATCTTGATTGGCATTATGAGAAACAGATCACTTCTTGCCAGAAGTGATAGATTTTCCTTTCTCTCAGTTGCAAGCCTTGCTCTCAAGCACTCCATCCACTCATCACACCATAGGTTCAGTTGTGACAGATGGAACTCATATCAGCAACCACCAGCCCATATCGTTGTGCTTCCTATGCAGCTGCTCATAACTCTAGGCCTCTCCACAGCACCGAGCCTTCAATCAAAACAAATTGTTTGTTTCTTTCTGACCACAAGAAGAAGTCTGGTTTCATCGTTTGCTTTGGCTACATTGCCTGAGTAAAAACACGCTCTAATGCTAAGAACTCCACTCAGCCCTCTCCTGAGCTAAAGCCATACGGTTGCAGTTTACAGCTCTGACTGACAAAGCAAAATAATTCACAACTGCTTTTGAGGCTGTGGCACTCGCCATGGAACTCTTCTTTCTACATCTTATTCATATCCTGAACTTCCATACAAGTATGAAGGTGAAGATACTGGCTGAAGGGTTTTGAAGGATGACAGAAAAGGTTTCCGAGGATAGAACAGTACATAACGTAGGAATACTTGAGATAGCATGAAAGTGAAAAGCTATCATCTGTTTGCTGTATGGGGTTCCCCAGGCACCAGTTCATTCAGTCCCCAGGACCCAAGTCTCCTTGCTCACCCTAAGCTGTATTGCAGGGTAGGCATACCCAGGGAAAGCAATCTCCTCCCACTCCTCTGACAGCAGGTTGGGATAAGAGAAATAACATTTGGAAATGTTACTTCCCAACTGCGTGCTCCTCCTGGCTGTTGGAAGAGCTGTCCTGAATCCTCCTTGTTCTTCATGCTCTGCTCACTGACATTGTTGCCTTTGCCCTCCACAGTACCTAGCTCTTTGGCACACCGTCTCACTATAAAACACAGCCATCAGCAGAAGCTTGTGATAAGCCTCATTGTGGGTCCAATCCCACAGTTAATGAAGGCAGAAGAAAACTATACTGGACTGGGACAAATCTGTAAATTTAAATCCTCATCTTTTGTATTATCTAATGGTATGTCAAGATCGTAACACAGTCTGAAAGAGGGTAACACAATGTGGTTTCCCAAGACTGGGAGGGACTGGAGCCAGTGACCCAGGAGGTCCCATCGCTTCCCATGCTCTTCTTTTCTTTCCATGCTCCCTTCTTGCTGCCACACATCTAAATTTAGGCTGCAAACTAACTTTAAGGGGCATGGGGTTGACTCTTCTGAGTGTCTGACAGTGTAGGAGCAGGATAACTAAAACACAAATGCTTATGTAAATTCATCTTTGATTTTGCAATCAATTTAGTTCACTAATTTGTTGCGGGGATTGGTTGAAGTAACATGCCAGAAATTTTACTGTCTCTATGCCATAAAACTGACAAGCATAGGTTTTCTGTTTTTGTTTTTACTTCCTTTCAAGTGTAATAACTTCCCTTTTCATAAAATGCCAACATACCCTTTTAAAACTGTCAGGCTACCATCAACCTGGTCATGATCCAGTGCCAGGCCATAGCCAGACAAGATGAGTTACAAGGTAACCTTTTCCCTGCCAAATAATACAAAGCTATTGGCACCTTTCTCAAGGCTGCAAATCAGCTCAAAGGGCCACAGAAATCAGAAACCCAAGAATCACTTCTTCCTCTTTCTGGTGTTTGCCTTGTGAGGAAAGCAGCGTTCTGCAAGGAATCTAATGTTTTCATTAATAGCACACTGGTTTCTTCCCCTTCTCCAAGCTTTTTCCTCCACAAAAGTCCTGGATATGATTTTAATGAAATTGAGGATACTTTGCCCCTCCTCCAAGTTACACACTGGATTCCTGAAGACTGGTTTCAAGGGAATGTTACTCCCAAGATGAAATACAAAGCAGCTGCACAACTTTGGCAGTGGCGGCTGTACTAATGGCACCAAAAAGTGAATTGCTGTCTCAGCCTAACTGGAAGTGTATCAATATTCCTATTAGGAAGGTCATGCAGTAGTGGAAACCACCTCTTATACCTTGTAGAAAAAATAATACAAAAGGCCACAGAAGTGAAGTATTGACCCCATTTTTTCCATATGACTGACATTGAAAATGAGGCTTTTCAAACTCCATCAGCTAGTAAATTAATACACTAGCACGGTCAGGGCTTTAAGACAGATCTTTTAAGCAGTGGTAGCTTCACCTTACTTTGAGACTGTGTCTATTTTCTTTGCTGCTACATTTCCTCTGAATTCCTGTTGCATTTAAATGATTTGAGATATGTGTGGGTAGTATCGAACTTCTACCTCCTACCTCCATCCCTCATCTTGGATTTCAAGAGAGGACACGTCAGCCTCTTGATTTCATAGTTCTGAAAGGACATGAAGAATTGTGATGAAAACAGGTGTCTCTGTGCAGTACTTTCTATGCCCCTTACCCTAGTAAAAACAGAACTGGGAGTTTTGCACATGCAGAGAACAGGTGGGGATTGCAACAAGATCCAATTAGTGCTGCTGAGAGAACTATCTTTTTTAAAAAACAGCTGTAATTGTATGACCATAAAGTATACAGTCAATCTAGCAACATTAGTGCATTGATCCTTCCTTATAACAATTTATTGAGCAGCATGGTACTTACAGTTGCCAAGCTGAGAAAAGTTAGCCTGGGCTCTGACTGAAGTCAAGCTGGTTTTCATTTAGCCTACACAGTACTACCAGTAACAGAGAATTGTGGAGCCAAACTCTATCCTCAACTCATTGTGGACAACTCCCTGTTTCCAATAAGGTAGAACAAGGATAAATTAAAGGCAGGATTTGCATCCATGGTAGCAAAATAGTTAACAATGCAAAGACTTACTCCAAAACTGAGACAGCTACACACTTTGGCAATGCTTGCAGCAGTAAAAGTAGTAAATACTAATTTCTTTCACAACAGTGAGCATATAGGGATATGTTATCAAGTATTTGCTGATAGTGGTGTGTTATGGAGCGATAATAGTATGTTACAGAGCGATAATGGTATGGAGGAAAGGTGAAATATTTTCAGAATCACTTTTCAAAGTAGATATGTGATCTGAAAAGCACTGTGTTAACTAATATATTACTGATATTATTGATAGTACCAATAATTACTTGCTATTAGAACAAATATGCATGAGTATTTGCAAATTGTAGCTGTAAAAAAAGGACATACAACAAGTATAGTATGCATCACACACATCATTTTTGAAAGCTTGGGGTATCATTGGAATTTGGTCAGCTTTGATCTCCACACAAATTATTTAGCAATAGACAATAGCCATTTAATAAAGGATTTGGGCAAGATAATATCTTTGGAAAATGAATAATAATTTACAGCAGCTGGTTACAACCCCCCAAACTGGTAAGGGTACATGACTCTAGTATTCACAATTCTAGTGTTTGCAACCTTTAATCCAATACAAGGTATCATTACAAAGGTAATGCTTGAAGTCATGTTAGAAATGACAGACTCCGAAGCGTGCATTATTAGAGAAATAGTAGCTGAATACAAAACAGTGAGGTTTGAGATGGGCAAGCAGAAGGTGATAGTGAACCTTTTTGCAATACTGCAGTTCAGTCATTCCGGAAGCATGAAAAGAATGATTAGAAAAAATAAGAAGAGAAAGGTGACACAGCTCACTGAAAGCATGAAGTGATTTGAGAGTTTGCCTAGTTCTGCTTAGGAAGTCAAATGAACCAGTCACCAAGAGAAAATGATATCCAGTGAGGAAAGGAAATCAGATGAATACACAATTTACACACCATCTAGATAAGAAATATTTACCTTCAGATAACTTTAAATTCAACTACTGAAATCAAGTATTTCCGGTCTCCAAAACTCTTGTGACTTAGACCAACATCTTAATAGTTCTAAACCGTGTCGTTGGAGATGAAAAAAAAGAGAAAATCAAACAGAGCTTGAGGTACCTTATGCTCCAACTCGATCTGTTACTGGATACACAGCAAGATAAGGTACATTCAATAAGGAAGTCCTCAGGCAATCTTCTGTCTATAGAGCACTCCAAACAAAGTAGTCCTCTTTTCCGTACTCAGTGTATTTAATTTGAAATGTTTAACTAGAAAATGGGATTATATTAAAAACAAATTCCCAAGGAGAGTTACATTTTAGTTGCACAACAAAGCTCAGTGCAAAATATTAGATATGTAAGTTATGATGGTGGAAAAACCTTATTTTCACTCTTAAATTTATAGAGTATTATTAGCAAAAAATCTACTTCAGAAAATTTTTTAAATGTTTTAGTGGTTAAGCAGCATCTTCCCTTCTGGTGACATAATGTCACTCTTTACATCAAATCCAACCTCACTCAACAGTTGCTTTTGCTATTAAAGTAGAGTCTAGTAGTATGAAAGAATATTAAAACTGACGTAAAATTTAATTTGACATACTCTTCAAGACATCTTTAAAAAAATGGGAAAGATTGCCTTGATGTTATTTGAACCCACTTTCTTTGCCAATACATGAAAAGCCTTTAAACATTTAACTCATCTGGAAAGCAATACTGTACTAGCATCATACTTGTCAGTGAATCATGTAAATCAAAGAAAAATGTATTCACTGGATCTCAGCGGGTTAGGAATCATCACCAGTCATTCTCCTCTTAATCTGTGTGCTAGTCTCTATCAAATGCTTTATCATAATCCCAAAGAATTCAGGAAGGTAAAGCACCGACAACTCCATTTTGCACATTATAACCATTGCCTCAAGGTTTTTGGACAAATGCATATGGACGAGTATGGGGCAGAAGTAGAGGGCAAATTCCACTGTGTATGCCCTACCAATGAGTTTACCATCTCTTTTTCTAGGTCAAATCTCATGTAAAGTGAGCACTACTTTTCTACCAAAATTGTAATAATGTACAAAATCAATAATCTAAATGACTAACTTTATAAAAGACTAACTTAATTTCTTGCTTAAGGAAATGATTCATCCATATTAGGAAGTACCATATGCTATTGTACATATGGAGCATCACTTATGGGCAAGATCTAAGTGTTGTATGCACCTAGAAAGTAAATTTGATTCTTGCTTCAGGAAACTTTCAAATAAAGAGGTCAAGAGAGAAGGTGTAGAGTTAGTCAGACAGGTAAAGGACAAAAGGTACAAAGGGATAAAGGGGGGAGAACAGTGTTGGGAAAGTATCTGCAACAAGCCATAGACAAAACTTTCTTTGTAAGCATTCTTGCAGTGCAGGCTCAAGGAATATTTTGAAGAAAAAAAGCATGTGTGATTTTGTATGACTATAGAAGAATCCTCTAACATATGAATAACAGGAATACAAGGGAAGCTTGACATATTCAGCATATGGCTATGAATAATTTTTACTAGCCTTCACTAAAGTAGTTCATGAACTCTCACCAACATTCCTGGAGCACAGAGCAATATTTAAAAATTGTTTTTATCTGTATTGACATTTCAGCCTTTACTGTTTACATACTCTTTATCATTAATGTTGAGTCAATTTGGTTTTATTTTAGCAGGCAACAATTTATTAACACTCTAAAACTTCAAGTTTCCCCAAAAATGCCTTCAATGTGCAATCTGGTTGACAGCCAGGCACAAAAAGCCACCTCTAACTGAAAAGTATTAAAAAATAGAATGGAATTTGGAAAGGAGACTACATAAGTTCAGTTAGTTAAGCCTCATGAAAATATAGCAAAAAAGAAGAGTAGATGGTGTGTCACAGGGAAAAGTCTTACACAGGCTGATTGCCTAATCAACCTTTCTTTCAGGGACACATTCTCACTCATAGCATACTGGTGAGTAAAGCAGTTCCAGTGCTTTGAATTACATTCACTTGCCAATTCAAACTTTAACTGTATTTAGCATATTTGCCTCAACGAAGAAACAGTATCATTGTAATCTCACAGTGTACCTCAATCCTCTCACCTCAGATGTTCTACAACTGGGAGAGGATCGCTTTCTGCAACACAGATGGGATTGAGAAAAGCCTAATTATGATTTGAAACATTTACCTAGTAACTTTGTAAAAAGTAGTTTACCTTGAATATGCATCCCGTTCCCCCCTCATGCAAGGTGGTGGTGACTCTTTCTAAACTCCAAGATTAGTTGTAAATCTTTACAATCATGTTTTGGCTTGGGTCATTTCCTTCAAAGAGAAAAGAAAAGAAAAATAAAACAGAAAAAGCAAAACAAGGCACAGTATTAGCACTGTCCTTTTTACTTCTGTGGCTGACCAGCAGTGAGGATTAGCTTCCTTTCAAAAATCCTCTAGCCTTTAGCCTTTGCAGGCCTGGAGAAACATAATGAAGTTTTGCTTGTTCCTCTTCCTGGGAGTTTAAAACATGACCACATTTTAGGAACTGAACCAACAGGAGAGGGAAATTATTCTCACAACTAAGTGCCTTCTTTGCATTCTTTCCCATCATTCACAGGAGAGGAAAAAAAAGCCAGAATGAGGTGCTTACCCTGCCACATCTGGCCATTATTAATTACATAGTTAATCAAACTGGAAAGGCCACACAACCTAATTTAAGCAGAAACTTGAACAGAAATCACCCTTTTTTACCATTGATGTTCCACCACTTTGTACGTGTGGGTAACCAGAAGCTGTCATTTTCAGACAGGCAAAAGCCAGAACTGACATATTTAACTTGGGAGGAGGAAAGATGAGATTTATCGTGAATGGCAGGAACCAGTTAAAAACTAAATACCTGTCATATTAAATAGAAAGAAACCTGCTATCTACCGAAACTCTACTGAGCAGAGTCTGACCCCACCTTCGGAGAGCTTGAATTACAGGATATTTGTTACAACAAACAGAAAAATACCAGCAAAACCAAGCTGGGAGTCAGGCTGGGCAGTATATTGCAGCTCTCTCCCAAAAGTGACAACCTTTCCCCCAACACAGACAGTAGCCCTGCCAAAGATCAATTTATTTGCATAGCCAACCTCCTTTTTTCCCTTAGCCCAAGGCTAGAAGGAAAGTAGTTGTCCTGCTGTTCATGGTTACTGTCCCATGGGAAGTGCTGACCCTCCCCATATAGGGAACTGTAAATAAAATATTTTGCTTGAAGCACAGAGTTTCTTAAAAAATCTTGAGGCAGGGGAAAGGGTAGGTCTACTGATGAAAAGAAACTCTCTGTAACATAAAGCCTCAGTGTATAGTGCCATAGGGAAGCAAGGAATATCTTTGTTCCTTTGCTGTCCTTCCCTTGCAAAACAAGGAAGTCCCAATAACACTGCCACAATTTGAGCAAGGCAAAAAAGCATTTCTTACCATCCTGAATCTCTGAATGATCATCTGGAGAATGCTTCCTAACAACCTGCCCAAAAGTTCTTACCAGAAGCTGGTAAGACTACTCTTGGGCATGTGTGAGGTCTAATGTGGCAAGAGGCAGGATTGCCACAGGAGCGTAGGGCATACACTACTTGGAATTCAGCCTATCATCTACCATGTTTTGTGGCTAGCTGATGAGAGAGTATGACCACAATTCTCTTACAACACATAAACCAGAAACAAGACTAATGTCATCAGAATTATTACAGCATGGCAAAGTAGGAAAAGGGAATAAGCTCTGTGATTACATGACATAAGACAGGCCAGAAGATAGATCCCAGCTTAGGAAAGTACTATATAAGACCGTGCCTGGTGAGATTGAACCACTATCCTGCCTCTGATAGTGTCCAGCAGCGGATACCTAGTGTAGGTGTATGAAAAACATAGAATAAAGCAATCCTCCTTGAGATAGTTTTCAGCTTCCAGAAATTCCAAGTATTAAGTGGGGGATTCAGAATAAAACAGATCATATTCCTGCTGATATGCTTCATGGATCTGTGCAAATCACCGTCCTTCGGTCTCTACCCTGGCTGGCCCTCCTTCCCCCTGCTTTTTCTTCTACTGTTTAGACTGAGGAACACTTGGGCAAGTATACTGCAAGCCTTGCAGTACATATGAACAGTACTCAATGCAAAGAAGCCCTCACCTTGGATGGCTCTCAACAAGATCTACAGAAGAAATTGTAGGTTAAATTCTATCCTAACGTAGAAAAGTCAAATGAAAAAAAGGAACAACTCATGTTCTGCTTCTGCATGCAAAACCAGAGGGATGACAGATCAAACACCTCACTATGGAATCCTTTCCCACTTTTTATGCTGCCGGAAAACCAAATGAAAGTAAACTGAAATACAGCAGATACGATCTAAGAGCTACTGCTGCATTTGCAAGAGCTAAACAATCTGATGATCCATTAGAGAACTAAGACAGCAGAGAGGACTGAGAGGCCAGTCATTGCCTTCCATGTATAAATTGAATGTGCTATAGTTATTTTCATCCTCATACTTCCAAATAAATCAAAATTTCATTTGAAGGCATAGTTAGCCTTAGGAAGCAACAGCAAGAAGAAGCCACAGGCTCACTGTAAACTACTTGCTTTGGATACTGTTCTCAAAAGTGCATGCATGCAGCTGAAAGGTTGAATAGATATAATTGAAAGGAAAATTTGTCCTGGTCTCTAAAATGATAGTTAGATCCCTATTAAGTACAGCTTTTTTGTTGTTGTTTAGGAAGGTGGTTTTTCTGGGTTTTTTGGTTTGTTTTTTTTAAGCATCAAAACTATTAGTTTTGCAGCTTAAATCTCTCACTGAAACATACTTTAAAATCTGATACTGAACAGCCCAGCCATAGCCCTGATACAAAATACAGTACTACAGATGACACACTGGGAAAAATAAAACAAAATTAACATACCAGTGTTTGTGGCTGGACCACTATACCATTACTGGCATTTTGCTTATGTAGTGATTCCGTTGGTGTTTTGCATTACATGGCAAAACCATAGGTTCCCCTTCTAAGAAAAGAATTGTTTAATGTGCCAAATGGTACATCTGGAGAGAAATATTGCCAGCCTGCAGTGATAAAAAAAAGGAAAAAAAATATTAAAAAAAAAAAAAAAAGATTAATCCAATGCTTGCTGGCTGGGTTTCTAAATTATGACAATATTCCTATTGAGAGTCACATTTTGGTAATGTATTGTCTAAATCTTTCAGGCTGGAAAGCATCTTTAATCTATTATTTTACAGCTTTTTATTTTTTTTGGCAAATCCTGTAGCTGCAGGGGATATAACTGTGGTTTTGGTGAGATAACATGTATTATTAGTGCTCTGCTTTAGCTTTTTAATTAAAATATTATGTTGCTTTGCACTGT
Source organism: Colius striatus (assembly GCF_028858725.1). Classification (NCBI taxonomy): domain Eukaryota; kingdom Metazoa; phylum Chordata; class Aves; order Coliiformes; family Coliidae; genus Colius; species Colius striatus. The sequence continues at coordinate 127,742,323 of NC_084759.1, read as the reverse complement.
CAGAGACACTATCAGGCATAGAATTTGTTTGATCTTTCAATGAGTAATGTAAAATGAAGCCTTTTGCCTCATAGTGTGGATTTAGTGTTATATGGTATTTAAGTTTCAGTACACACATTAGAGAAAACAGGTAGAAAGGACCTATTAGATCATAGGTTTGTGATCTAATATAGTCTATGGTCTATTATAACATTTGTTTTTTCAAATGTATTACCCTACTACTGTATAAAGTCTAATTGGGCCTTATAAGCAGTGAATTCTTCTACTTGTTTGGAAGGTTACTGCATGAATGAAGCTGTTATTGGCAAAGGGATTCCTTGCAGGAGTGACCTCTGTGTTCTTTGGCTACTGTTGCAGGGTTCTGGGCTGCTAAAAGGCTTCAACTGTGACAATTCCAAGTGGGGTCCTGAGGTGTAATAGAACTGTATCTGAAGTTTTGCATTTAATTAGCTTCAAACAATAGCTTCTTAAAAACTTGTTTCCTCCTGTCATTTCCACAGAACGAAAGAAAAATCCCAAGCATTTTAGACTCTGGAGACTCAAGTTTGCACATAATGATACAAACACTGGCCTGCTGTGATCCAGCTCCAGTGATATAAAACATAACCTCTATTAGCAGAAGTAACGTTAACAGATGTTGTGGGAGATGCTACTGCAGCAAGGCAAGTAATTAATCACAAGTTCAAGACATCACCAAACAAGTTTGTCCCAGCAGACAAGGCAGTGTTATAAAGATGCCTTGGAGTAAGGCCCTGTATTGCTAAACTTGTGCCAAACCACTCGAGAACACAACTGCAATTCTGCAGCTGTTTCACACACTGAAGGAGCTCTCAGGTTTGGAGATTTGTAACAGTCCTTGACTTGCAAAAGGCCATCCAAGGAATATGGATGATTTTCTTTTCACTAAAGGTGAATTATTTTCCAACTGAATACCAGTCTAATTTGATGGTTCTAGGCATGCTTTCTGGAGTTTTTTGAAAGACACCTGTATTATAGATGATCTCTAAAGGTCTGTTCCAAGCCCTACCATTCTATGATTCTATGATTATAGATGTCACAGAAAAAGTAACCAAAAGCATTGCTTCGGAGTTGTTCATGACCGGTCTGAAAAGGCCTGTGAACCATATTAAACACTCAGTGGAGAAAAAAGGTGATACCTTTTTCCAAGGAGTATTTCATACCAAAAATTTCAAGAGAGTAAGCAGGGATAGCTGAAAAAGAGTAGTTAACAGGGCAATATGAATTCTTCAAGGATGACACATTGGTGCATGTCGCAACATAGACACAACACAGGTAAAAATATTTGAAATTCTGTAAAAGGCTATGTGTCATTATTATTACCTCACGCTGCTAGTTTAGGGGTGGGAGGGAGAGGTGAGAAAAGATGTGCCTTTCGAGGTTACATCCTTTGGAAACTGCCTTTACACTGTGAAAGTTCTTTTCAGTTAGAACAAAGGCACTGACAGAGTCAACTTGGTCAAACTGTTGGTTTTGAACAGCGCATATACAGTCACCCTTTGCTTGCTCCCTGGCTGGTTTAAGCATCTATAACTGGGCTACAGACATCCCTTCAGCTCCACTGGGTAGATAACACTAGTCCAGTCTACTAGGTATTGCAACTTCACGTATTATTATTGAATACTGAAGAATGGAATTAAACCCATCCTGACCTTTTCAAGAGACTCCGTCATCACCTCCCCTGCCTGGATGCATTGCCAGTCGCCACAGGGAGCTTCCGTGTTTCACAACCTGAACCGTGTAAATTGCTTTGACATTTATCAGTGCTTCCTATGTCTGGAAGCACCTCCTCGCAAACTGACTACACACTTTAGAAGGCAGATCTGAAGTTTGCAAATAAGTCAAGTTTGGCAAACAAGCTCACCTATCCTCCAAACATAGTGGCATTTTTCATCTCATTCAGCAGTTCCTTTACTTTCCCAAAGATCACAATTCTTACATTCCAGGGGGTAGTTTTCAGAATCGCTCTTTAGTTCTTTCCTGAAGAAACATGTTTGAAAATTGATCTTATCTAAGTTATTTCCCTTCTCTGACACAAAATGTTAATGGAAATTTGAACAAAGTATTCAGAGCAGCATGCCTGTTGACAAGTGGATGAGGAGTGTCTACATTTAGACACAAGCTACTGAACTTTCTGAACAGCTTTGGGAGACTGATCTCTCCAGAGCTTGATGTTATTTGCTCACTCCCAATGTCTGGACCTGTGCTTCATTCTATTGAACAATCAGCTCTGAAGACTTTCCAGTGGCATTTAATGCTCATCTCTTATTTTGGCATCAGACATCAAATCTACAAGTATGGCTCTCGCAGCATGTAGCATGAATTTCTGTTTAACTTACTTTCATGTAATGAAAATGTTTTTCCTGAAAAACATCACTATAGCAACAGAACAAAGTTCATAGGGAAAATAGATGTGGCATGGTTTTATCCTACAATAATGTAACAGTTCCTTAATATTTAACTTCTATAATAACAGCTAAATTAGATACATGCTTTCAGAGATACAAAACGTTCCAAGCCTTGCTGTTTCACAGATGGTGGATGCAGACTGACTTGCTGAAAGCAACACAGGAAGTCTGTGGCAAAGTCAAAACCTGATCCAAGAACTTCTGATTCCTATTCATTAAACCATAAGACTTATTGTGTCTTCCAACTTGGATTATTATTTTGTACCTGTATATATTGTTTGTCCTCACCATGCTCTGTTCAAAGAGCTCTGAATACCATTAGAAAACTCCAGCTCTTATCTCCAACAACCCCCATATTCAGTCTCACAAGCCCTAACTCTCCTCCAATCCGGAAGGAGATTCTGTTCCACCACCACTCTCAGACACACAACACTGACAGTTCACCTCTCATCAGCCCTATGAACACATCTCCATAGATCTCCCACCTCCTCCCAACCTCTTGAACACAATCTGCCTGGCAATCAATTGCTAAACCTGGAAGTCTGGCACCATAGCTGCCGAACTAAGTGTGGTATGTGAGTCTTCTCTGCCTGTTAGTGTCTTGAAAGTACTTGTTCAAAAACCCACTTCCTATCTGGTCTGGGAAGTCCAGGCTTACTCTGGTGTCCATCAGCTTCATCAGGCCAGCTCTAGTTGCAGATGTGTGCTGTCAGTGCTCTTGGAGGGACTATGCAGCAAATGTCATCTCTGCAAATACGTTTTTGCAGAAGTTAAATTCCAGGGAAGAAAACTCCAAAGCTTTCCCCTTTTATTTGGGATAACTGAGACTATTGAAACTGAAAGATTGTATGAGAGGGATTCAGAAAAATACAACCAGCTGTTAACCGCTTCCCGTTATTGCGTGTCAATGGGAAATAAATACCAGACGTGCGTCTTTGAGAGCCTCCCTGATGTAATTTGTCTAGAGCTGCAAATCCAGAAATTGCTTATCATTGTGTCCTGGCACTGATCACCACAAAACGGCTCACTGCATCTCACCTTCACACAGGTGAAGTTATTGCTAAGTTATCAAAAATGGTGTCTCAGAAGCCATCAGATCCAGCTTCCACAAATCTGCTAAAAATGCTGAGGGAAAAAATGAAACAAACATGAAAACTGTTTGTAGAGGCCCATACACAAACATGTAAGTCTACAATGCATAGAAAATTTAAAATGAACCGCTATTTTAAAAATTCCTTAATTTTCTCAAACACACACACACACACCTGGATTTATTATTCCATAAATCAACACATCCAGATTTGTTCCTATTAGCCAAGGTCCATAACTCACAGTGGACCAAAAAGGAAAAGCTGGATCCTGTCAATAGATGCCAGACAACTTGTGATTCAATAAGATCTTTGGGATGAAGTTTCTTCAGTAACTATGGAAAAAATGCATATTGATCATTTGAGATCAGCATTCTCCCTTCGCAAGGGAAAGAACATAAAAACATGCATTTGTTTACATCAGTTAGACAGGAAGTGGTAGAAAGAATGATTGGAATACTGCCCTGTCCAACATTATCTCTTGGCTCTCTCAGCATCTGCTGATGTTTGAAGTGAATCTGCACAAAGTGTACCTTTGCTAAACTTCTCAAAACACATGAAATCTCAACTACTTCCGCACAACAAAATCAAAATTAGGTGACAATGGGTATGTGAAACCAATGTCACCCTCTCTCTCAGTTCCTGTCTCCAGTTTGACCAGTTCCCACAGAAAAGTGAAGAAGCTTTGAAATGGCAATGACAGCAGGTAAGTAAAAGAGGATTATCAGAGACATACCTTTCAGTGATCCTTTGTCAATATTTGAGTTGTGCGTACCATTATCATAGCATTTGATATATTTTGTTACATTATAGGCATAGATATGGTGAAGACATACATTTAAAACTGTTAAGTTATTCCAAGGGTGATAGTTTTGAAAAAAATAGAATATCTTACTCATGCTACTCATGAATTTAATTGCACAAAATGGAAAACAGGACTGTGCTCTCTGTAAAAAGCATGAAGTGGAAAAGAATAGATCTCGCAAGGAGACTCATGCTGTTGATTTGATCCATAATCCCTGGAAGACATTGTCACTGGCATATTATCCTCCTGTTGCACAACACATCTGACAATTTATTGCTCTGACAATCTGTTATTACCCTTAAGTGTGCTGAGTAGCCTGCAGTGTGTAGCAAGTTCCAAAACAGCGTGGTCCAAAACTTGCGGTGCCTTACAAGATTTCTTAATGATTAACGTGAGAAAGGACAAGATGACAAACATCTTCTGTGGGGGCTTTCCTGCTTAGAAATTTATAAAATTAGATTTGTAATCCCATTAACTTTGTTACCACAATGATATTAATATTTCCAATTTTTTAGGGATTTATAGCAGATAGATAGTAGAACAACAGTGAAAGAAACAGAAAGTATCTAATAGTTGTTAATTTTGTGGGTTGGAACAGTTTAACCTAGAATTTGCCTTAAAATAAAGAGAAAAAAAAAGGGTAATAAATAAAAAGAGACATATGACTGTGGTGGAAGAACCCTTGGGTTCAGCATTTGGAAATTCGTGAACTGGACACTCAAGGAGAAGCAGCACTACTCTTTCCCTCCATGCCAGCCTCCATGCAACCCTCCCTCCTATCTTGAACACATCCTCACAGCAACAAGTTGTCCTTGGCATGACCCATGTTTCCAGCTAGTAAAGTCCTCCTCTCTTCCCCCCATTCCCTCAGAAGGCATCAGTTTTCTATTTAAAAATATCAAGTCACCCTATCTCAGCTGCATTATAAACAAAGACAAACAAAACAACCCCAAACATTATTTTTTTTTTCTGTATGGAATAAGAACAAAACATTTCAAACCCAAAGAAGTTTCCAATAAGTCACTCATTGAAATTCAGGAAGAAAAAACCCCAAAGGGTAAAAATACTCCCATGTATCCAAGTTCTCTGAGGCCAATTCATTCCCTCATCTGTGTTCCATCATCTTCTCCCTTATCCAAAAGAGTTGTGGTGTCTGTGGGAGTACGAAAAAACATTGGTGTGACCACCAAAAGGAACTCTCTGTCTGGCAGCATAAAGCCATGCACTATCCCATCTCCAGGAACTCAGCCTTGCTTTGACAGTCATAAATATTCTCTGATGACAAAGCAAAGGGTAGTCATTCATCCAGACTGCATAATACTTTTAAACCTTGAAAAACACACTGGGATCCACAGATCCCTTTCTTGCCATCCAGAACATAACATTCATAGGAAACAGCTCCTGATTGGTCTTGTGAGTAGTATACCCAGCACTGCCCACCTCCTTCTTCAGTGTGATCCAGGCAGGAAAGAGTGTTGGGCTTCTCCCTTTCAGAGATCCCAACCTACCTGGTGGCTATTAAATTTATCTGAAAACAGTATGAAGCTTTAAAATCCTCTGAATTCCCTCTCTTGTAAAAATACTTCATTGTGGGTTTTTTTTTTCCTCACTAGTCTCATTCCATCTTGAATGTGTATGTAAAGCCAGTCTTCCCATTATGTAGGCACCACTGAATGTAGTTTCACAGGATAGCTAATTAAAATACCATATCTGTGAGAGCGATTCACCTTGATGACGTAACTGACGACAGACAGACACACAAAGGCTGAAAAAAAGCATCCAAGCACAGGATCTGATTAATGATAGCTAGTGTATGCTATTAAAGGGTATCCAGAAAGTTAGGCCACTTTTTCAGATACACTCTGTCCTGGGAATTTTTCAGAGCTTTGCAAATCATTTACTGATGTGTTTTTAAAAGAGAGGAAAAAACTCCAAACAGGACTCATTACAATATCAACTGTACACTATATGTAATCAGAGATCTCATAATTTTCAAGAGAGCATTACTTGACATCTTGTTGCATAAATATTCTGCTTGTGCAAGTAGATCCACAAATGATCAGCAATGTACGTCATAGTCTTGCAAAAGTTACTGATGAGGAAATCATCTTTACGACTGACTAGCTTTCATTTAGTCAGTGGGAAAAGAAAAAAGACCTAAATGTAAGTCACTCTTCTCTTTTGGCCTCCCTTTCGATCCCCAAAACAAAAATATGCAATATATATGCAATGAATGAATAATAACTTCATGCTTACCAGTGTGCCTTCTCCTTTTCTGGTAGTCTTTTAAATTAAATTTAATCTTGCTATTCAAGGTAGAAACAAATAATAAAACTAACCTGTTTGCTAGTACTTTTAGAATTATATTCGCATTTCTTCCTTTGAGTATGTAACTGATTGTTGACACAATGGAGGCCAAGCATGCATTTATGGTGCATGATATCATTGTGTGGCTAATAGAGGGAGTTTACTTATTCCACAGATGACTGCCACAAGAGAATGTAATTGCTCAATAATGTGTCGATGTATCCATGGGAAGGACTTAAGACATCTGAGACCTGTATTGGGAAATTGCCAGGGACCCCAGCACTACCTCTCATTTGCACGAAATGGAGGAATTGTGGCCATCTTCCGCAACAAGGCTAAATTGAATGAGGGAGAAAGTCATAAAGAGCCAAAAAGTCACCCCAAATCCAAATATTGGTTAGATTTGCAGCTCACTTGAAGAAATTGGAGGTTTAGTGATTTAAAAAAGAAAAAAAAAATGTTTTAAAATTTCTGATTTAAGAGAAAGACAAAAAAAATGTTAGATTAAAAAAAAAGGGTTTTTTTTAAAAAACAATTTTTTTGTTAAGTGGTCCAAGATGTGGAGAGTATTGTCACCTGGCCAAAAGATCCTAGCAAATTTAAGTGTCTCCTTATAAAAAATGATTATGACCTGCTACTTTAAAAAAAGAGAAAAAATATTTCTCAGAAAACTGAACACAACTGGAAGGAAAAACCTGTTACCCAGATGCAAGTCTGAAAAGCTGTAAGACCAACAATCTTCCAAGAGGACAAGTCAACATAAGTGTTGTATCTTACAGCACATAAGACAATCTGCATCAGGGAGAAATTACCTCACAAAGAATGAAAGGCTCAAAAATAGATACAACACCTGAATGAAAAACTATTTACAGATAACAAAATCTTTGTACCATCAGCACTATTGTTTAATTGCAAATCAGGTAGCACAATGAAGGATGAACTCAATAAATAGGAACATTTTCCACACTCTCAAGGATGCCGAGTCATAGAATGAGATTCAGCTTGTTGGATGCCTGCTTTTATGTACATAATTCCTTTTAAATATTTTTGAGAAGGCTACTTGCTTTAATTTGGGTACATGCATTAAAAAAAAAAAGTGTGAATGAAGATTTTGCTTAGGGATTCACCTTTGTGTTCAGAAGCTTTTAAGAACAACAGAAATTTTAACTCAAATAAACCCATAATGATGTCAAGAGATCACCAAATCTCAGAATCACAGAATGGTAGGGGTTGGAAGGGACTTCTAGAGATCATCCAGTCCAAGCCCCTGCTAAAGCAGGTTCACCTCGATCAGGTCACACAGGAACACATCCAGGTAAGTTTTGAAAACCTCTAGAGGAGATTCCACAACCTCCCTGGTCAGCCTGTGCCAAAGCTCCCTCACCCTTACAGTAAATTATGACGAGAATGAGCAGATAGGCCCACTGGCTGAGGCTAAACTGGAATTTAAAGCATCTCCCAGTATCCCATTGGAGATTTTTTCCTGAATTTTCAAAATGCTTTATAGGATGTTTTCTGCCCATCTTTCCTCAAGATGCAGCCCACAAGAACCTCCCCATTCTTAACACAAAAGGGTTCAACCCCAAACCCCACAGTGAATCAAATTATCCAATTAAAAAAGTTGCACTGTGTCATGATGTGATTGATGCTCAGCTCAGGACCTGTATATCACCACTTGAAAAAAAAAATCCTATACTAGTTGTACTAATTTCAGGTTAGTTTTTCAAACTAGCCCTTTCCCCCAGCCCTTTATTTCTCCCTCCCACCCCAATCAGACTTTCCATTTTCCAGCAAGATTTCTAAATCTGCCCAATGGCAGGTGGGTGGAGGCGCTCCAGATACCATGTCTGTTGGCAGCCCAGTGGTTATTTGTGGTTGACTTTTTTGGTTGCCCACAGGAATTTGTAGGGTGGTGTAAACAGACAGATGTGGGTTCTTCTCTGCTATATAGATCACACCATAGAGAGATATCAAAGGAAATAAACAAATCCATGAATAATGCACTAGTGGCTGCATTTGAAGCTCAGAACTTTAAAGATTTGCCTCTGAATTTACTGATTTAATTGTTGGGTAGGGATGTTTAGGCCACTAGATAGCTTTTGAAATCAAAATATCACTGGAAGGTTTTTAAAAAAAAGTTGAAGTTTATACAAAGTGAAAGTGGGCTAAAGCACTGGCAAACTCAAAGCTGTTCTCACCATGACAGCACTTCCCTAAACTTAAATACTAAAATTGATCTTTCTTTCTTTTCCTCAGTATCATATTGGTCATCTTTTTACTTCAGTGAGGCATTTCAACTGTTTAATGGCTCTTTGCTACTGTAACACTGGAAAGCTAAAAGGGAGGGCTTTGAAGGTATGGGTGACAAGGTAGACCTTTTGCTTGGGCTAAATCATATTAGCCAGGAAATTCTGCTCTCTGTTATTCTTTTCTTGTTTTTACTGGTGCCATTACACTAAAATAACTTTTTCCATGTGATTTCTGTGTGCTCTGTTCTCATAAAAGGAACACCCTAGCATTTTTTCACTTGATATTTACAAGCAGCACATGATTAAAATCATGTTAGCTCAACAGTGCAACTTGCTAATCATTCTTAGCCTGGAATTGCCAGCTACAGCTTTTTTCATAATTTATTTTTTCAGGAGGATTTGTATGTATTTCTGTCAGTCTATCTTAGAGCATGGCAGGTTACAGAGGCGCTTTGATTCATGGAACGACATTGATTATTTTAAGTAGAAGGAAAAGGAAGTCTTGGTTTTAACAGCATTGCACTGTCATCTTGCGGTTGCAGCATTGAGTTCTGAATCCTTATTTGGAAATGTCTTGAACAAGAATTCAATGTGAGCAGGAAGAAATGGTGATTGCCTCACTCCCGTAGCTTCGATTTGTTTGGAGGCCTCCTTCCTGACACTTTTGTGGCAACAACACAGACTGATCTTGCCAACTGTTTCCACCTCAGTTCTTTACATCTCCTTCCTTCGTGAGAGCATGATCTCTTTCATGAAACCATCATTCATTAGAAGACTTCACCTCCTCCAGACTTCTAGTACATCTACTATGAACACTTATCTAAAGATATATCTTCAGGGCACTGACATGTCCAGTCCTCCTTCCTTCCTGAGCTTTAAAGAGGGAACACTCTACCCCTGTCAGCTACTGATTAGTTATACATCTGTCTCACAGTACACGAAAATCACTTCAAGTACCTTCTTGGCTTAATTCGCTATTCCCAACTTCTAAATAGCAATCATTTTTATCTTTTTTTCTGGACTGCTCAAGGTACTAGTCAGTGTGGGACACTCCTTGTAGACCCTTCCAATCAGTTCAAGAGAGTTAATTTCCTGAGCCTGTGCAAAACATAGGAGAAAGCCCCGGGCCAGGCTTCCTTTTGCCTCCAATTGTGCCATATGTGGCTAAAGTGCTGCTCTCCCATAGAATCATGGAATTGTTTCAGTTGGAAGAGACCTTGAAGATCACCGAGTCCAGCCTTTGTTCCAGTCCTATCCACCACTAGAATTTTTACCTAAGTGCAACATCCACTCATCAATTACATGCTTCCAGGGATGATGACTCCACCAGCTCCCTGGGCAGGCCCTTATACCCTGCTGGATAAAAGAAACCATATTCCAGAAAGATACATAAAATGCGTGCAGTCTCAGTGAAGTCTGACCTAATCATCCATCAGTGCATGACTAGAAGTGATGAAATGGTAGTCAGTGTAAGTAGTGACTTGAAAGTATGCAGCATGATGCTACCCCTAATGTAATCCACAAAATACCAAAAGCTGCAATCCTACCCTCCTCCCTAAAGGCAAAACCTAAATCTCCTATTATACAGATTCTTCCTTACCCTTTTACCAATACCAAGAATCAAAAGCTTAGAAATCTATATTGTTTCTATTTGTGTTCTTCACTTTAGTAATGTCTCTTAAGTGAGAGAAGAAAAACTTACAAGGTCACTATTGTTACCTTCAGTTTCAACTTTTGTATCTGAGCTGACAATGCTATGAGAGAAAGTCTACTTTTGCAGAAACTACTGTTAACACTAAAAGTCAGGGAAAAAAAAAATCAGAAACAGGTTTGTATAGGGCGTAGTTTAGTACTTGGGAGGAAAAAACCTGCACTTTGATTAGAACTGTGCTGCTTTTGTTCCCTCAAATGGGATTTACAGTATGCACACTGAATTCCCAATTTTCAGAAAGAATTGTCTATAGTGTAAGATGTTGTAAAAAGTGTTTATTCCAGTTGGGTTTTTTTTGTCTGTTAATATGTGAAAATTTTCATGATGCAAATGGATTACCACAGATAGGCTTGCGCATCAACCCAAAATCTACCAGCAGAGTGAGCTTCTCTGGGCCTTGGAATCAATTAATGCATCATTCAGTGTACACGAGAGTTACACTCTAACTTTCAAAATAAATTGTATTTATCACAAGGTTCTTTTTTTTTTTTTTTAGCTATAAGGGTTTTAAAAGGTCAGAATTCTCTATTTTATCCTCACACTTTCAAAAGTACTACATTTTGCTTTAGCTTCAATAAAAACAAAAGTTCTTAAACAAAACTTCTTGCAGAGATAAAATGTGAAAACACTTCAGAAAGAGGACAGCAAAAAGATTTGGGGGCAGTATGGAAACTTTAAGAACTTTGAGCTACCACTAATGCAATTGACATTATGAAACAAATGGACAAAAATGTGAAGAATCTTATTTGTGATAGATTTAGCAGAGATGCCTAGGGACAAATCTGACTGATAAATTGTGCATGTGGAAAGTCCATCTGTCAGGTATGGAGATACCCCTGAACCTAGGAATCAATAAACTGCAGAGGGCAAGGCAAAACCAAATCAAAACAGGGGCATGGCTCACAGCCTGATATGAGAGCAGGAACAGTTGCTGTCTCCCCAGAGAGAGAAAACACATATACACACCCAATCCAGACAGTGTCAAAACCAAGCTGCTGCTGCAAGAGTCCAAGAGCAGGGTGCCTTGGCTCTGTTTCGGAGAGACCACCTCTAATAGCAGAAGACAGCTCAATGGCTAATTCAGTCCTTCGCCTCACTTACCAATACTGCCAACAAGGCTGCTAATTAGTACTAACTGTGATGGTGGTTTCTGTGATGTGGACAGCTGCTTGCAAAAAACTGCACTGAGACCACCAACTCACTTCAGACAGGCCACTAAACAGCTATCTGAGGGTAACCACTAGGTCGCTAGCAACTTGGGTTTCATTCAAACTAGTGACTTCGAGGTGAAAAGGCACCATATTCAATTACCCGTCCCCTGAGTCATCCCATTCACTCTCTGTAGTTATTTCAAAGTGCTTTGGTCAGCAATATCTGAGGACATTACATGTGTTCAAAATGCTAAAAATACACATCTAAGAGGGCAGGGGAGGGATCAGATCACCCAAAAATGTTATTTTCTGTTTAAAAAGAAAATAAAGGAAAAAAAAATCACCATGCTAACACTTTGTTTGGTTTGCTTGTTTTGGGTTTTTGTTGTTATTTTTTTAATATATAAAATATGTATTTAAGACTCACTTTGCCATTTGCAAGAAGTTAATCAGAATATCATTAGAATACTACAAAGAGATCATTCTTGGGGGAAAAAATAAAAATCCTTTTACCTATGTATTTTCTAAATAGCCAAATCAATAACAGAAAGAAGGGGAAAGTACTTCAGAGTGGGGGGTGCGAGAAGGGAAGCTGGAACAAAAAATGCTAAAAGATGAATTAAAAAAATTCCCATGGTGAAAACAACAGCTCCCAATGATTCCACCCAGAGCTTCTCAAACATAAAGATTTGTTCTAAGAGCGACGCTGCCCTCTGGTACCCCAGGATATCGTATTTTCAATGCAGCTCCAGAGGGCCACCAGTCTATTTTTGTCACCTATCCTAGCATCTGACAACTCTCACCAGGGGCTCAGTTAAACAAGGCTTCAATTTTTAAACAAAATGGATTTTAATTGAGAAGCACCTGTGGTGGGAGAGGCTACTGGCATTATTAAAAAGCAAATTTATCACAGTGAATCATGGAGGCAGGGGGGTGGGGTGGGAGTGGGGGTTGTCCACGCATACGTCATACCTGCAACACAGTACCATTCCTTTCATAAAAATCCCTTGAAGAAATGTGTAGGATTTGACTGCACCCCATGAAGAGTGTTTTTCCCAACAAGCTGTTCCCAGGGTGTTGAAAAGCTATCATTCATAAAAAATTATTGAGGGGGAAGGAGGTAGCAAAAGGGAGTTCAGAAGGCCAGGGACGCCAGTGGAAACCACAGAATGAGACTCTCTGTGAAGCGTGCACCTGTTTATGGCCACCATAATAGCTTAACTAGAAAGCTTAAGGTTCCAAATTGGGGGGGGGGGGGGACGGGCGGACGGGGGAGTGGGCTGAGAAAGAGGGAAAACATAATGAAAGCTTTTTCTAATATAAAAAATACACTTTAACCCATGGAGTGCAGGCTCAAATAGGATGGCTGAAATTTTGAATAAAACACTGAGAATGAAAAATCTACAGAACTGAGGAGGACACTCTTCAGACAAATTTTGGTATCATTAAAGAGACATGGGCTTGGGCCAAAGACTGGAAGTGCACCACTTCATAAGATATGTGTCTAAACCCCTCTGCTTATTAAATAACATTTAATGTTGCCAGTAGAAAGGAGGTGCCAAGGTCTGTCTAAATGCATTAAGAACACCTCTTGTAAGAAAGAGTTTTGTTACAGGAGGCAAGGAAAAGAGAGTGTGAAATCACCCTGCAAAGATCTGGATGATACACAAATGTTTAGAATGACAAAGAATGTGCTGTAATTTTAATGACATTATTAGTAATATCCCTTCATGATTTCTAACAATGTTAGGCATGCACTTTGCTCTTAATGAGCTGTAAAAAATACATACTCAAGCCTGTGGGTCCAGCTGAGAAGACCTGATACTAAGGATGAGACTCCTCAAAGGTATTGGTCAGTAAGGATGCCTTTCTCTCAGGAAGGAGTTAGGCATTTTCATCCATTATTCCCTTATGAAGTGGTTTTATTGACATTTTTGCCAAAAAGTCTCAAAACATTTTGAGAAGACATCTCAAATTGAATTGAGGGAAACCACAGGCAGAGGGAATACACATATCTCACAGAGAAGCTGGGTTTAAATCTTTTATCTTAAGTGTTCTGAGCCAGGCTGGAAGGCTGTCTTGTCAACAGACTAACACTTCTGGCAGAATCTATCATGATGGACGCATAAAACACAGAACAGAAGGGCTGTCCCAGGAGTTTGAAGGGAAATACGGGGTAACAGCCCAGGAATTTGGAGGGGAACATGGGATAATACAAGATAGTTGTATATTTCTTTTCATTAACACTGTTGGCCCAACATTTTCCCATTTATTAGGCTACATTCAATACTGCATCTTTTTTGCCTTGTTCATATAAATAAGTGCATTGAAGTTCAGTTTTATTCACAATGATGTGCAGAAAAGAAACACGTGGTGCAGAATAAATGGGATAAGGAACTGAATAGAAATATCACTCACTCTACACCTTACATGTGGGAAAATGTGATTTTTTTTTTTAAAGGCTTATGAACAATCTATTTGCTGAGGGTTTTTTTTTCCCTTTTAAAATTACCCCCAAAGAAATAAGGCACATTTGCCCTGCCAGAGGGCTTCAGTCTGCAAGGCTGGCTTTTTTTTAAATTTAATTTTTAAACACAGACAACTTAGACTGTTTAGATCCGTATTTGTAAATCTGATTTATTCCAGTCAGTCTGATTTACATATTCCTTCAGCATGCTCTTCCTCTCCTCCACTTTAATTCTTGTACAGCTGAAAAGGTTCTATAGCAAATATTGGCAACTGCATTCACAGTTAATGAACAGGTAACCTGAAGCAGCAAATAGATTCTTTTCTACCTACACCTCAAAATATACTTCTCACAGCCCCTCTCCTTGCCCCCCAACCCCCAATAAAAGAGTGCAAAGCCCAGTACAAGATACTGATCTTGCAACATGAGACCACAACTCCAGGCACTCCAGATAGAACATGATAGGTTCTTACCACTCTTTCCACTGTTCTTCCTAGGCATCACTCTACCCAAATCCAGTACCGCTTCCTGACATTTCCAATAACAAAACATTTTCAGAAATTACTGGGAAGAGATCATCACTTACTGTTTAGCTAGTCAAGCTGTGAATTATCTAAATGGTCACAAGAAAGTCCTTGGTCATGAACGCTTGATTCCCAATTTTTTCCCCTAATTTTTCCAGAAGTAGTTTATCTTACAAAAGCTCATGTGTTAGTTTCATGATATAGGAGAAATGTATCAAATGACACATTACATGCTAATGCTCAATGTTAAACTGAAGCTGATTAAATTTATTTAAAGCAACCAATATATAAAGGATTTATCATGAAAATCGAAGAATATACTTTTGTATGCATTCATTAAATAGAATCATAGAATCACAGAATCATAGAATGGTAGGTGTTGGAAGGGACCTTTAGAGATCATCTAGTCCAACCCCCCTGCAGAAGCAGGTTCATCTAGATCAGGTCTCATAGGAACATGTCCAGGCAGGTCTTGAAGACCTCCAAGGAAGGAGACTCCACAACCCCTCTGGGCAGCCTGTGCCAGGGCTCCCTCACCCTCATAGTGAAACAGTTTTTTCTTATATTTAAGTGGAACTTTTTGTGTTCCAGCTTCATCAAATAGCTCTCAAGGGACAGATTTTAAAAGGTATGTAACAATAAGATTGGACTTTGTAATAACTTTCAGTAAACACAATTTCAAACCCCAAACTGCCCAGGCCAACAGATGAAAATTCCCTGTATATCCAGAGTTAGGATCTGATATTTAAGACAAATAATATTTTTTCCCTTATTATTGTTCTGTGAATACAACATAAATGTGTTTCTGAAAAACAGTTCAACAGTAGAATGACTATTGTCACCAACATTTGCTACACTTATGTTTTAGATTTAATGCCACCACTGAGTGTCCTGTTCAGTTCACACGCTTCAGAAGTATTTCTGAGCTTTTCTCTCATTAGGCAATGTGCCTACTTTGATCACATTTTCAAACCCTCATGAGAAGAAAACCTGTTAAGAACAACCTCTCCAAAAAGTAAATTAGAGATTGGACTGTTCATGTTATAACAAATACTGACTATGAACATTTGTAAAAAAAAAAAAAAGTAAGATATTTGGAACGATTGAATTTCTACAAAACACTCGACCAAAACTAAAGGTATTTCATAACAACTCAAGAGGACAGACAGGTTGAAATACTTTGTGACTTTCAAACAAAAATATCTCTTTTGTACAATTGTATCTCTAAACTTTTCTTAGCTTGTACTCAAAGACAAGAGGAAACATCTAAGTTTAGCATAAATATGTTATGGGAGTGACCTGAAGTTTAAGAAGGATCAAATGCAAATTACCGTCTATTTTACTAATGGAGCTTCAGTGATGTGGAGACATCACTATTGGTGAGGCACAATTCAAAGTTATGGGTGAGCTGTGGTTCTGAGCTGAGGTGAGACATTTTGCAGCAAAAAGAGAATGTGGTTAATTTAAAATGCTCTGGACTTTCATCTATCTTTACCTACAGCTGCTTTTTCCTTTCCTATGTAAAGACATGAAAAATTAGAATTTTATGATTTATTTATTGCCTGGTTTTGATTTAAACATTTTAAGTATTTCTGAATTATATACCACTTTTAGAGTAAGCTGCTGAGACAGATAGCAGAGAATCCTTGCTTCCAAGAAGGCAAATAAAAGCAGTACAGAGCTAATCCTGTTCAAAATAAATTTGAGGTAAAAGTATATGTTGCTTTGATTTCAGTCAGAAGAGAGGAGCTTCTTCCTAAAGCAGCTTCTGCAATTGTCAGGTTCTAGGAACGAATGATGCAAAATAATCATACTCCATTGCTTGTTTTACAAATAGACTGATAATGTGTTTCCCATCTTTCATTAGTCCTCTCTTGGACCTGAACTATGCCCTCTCTCACTCTCTGACATCTGTTTTTGTTGCTGCCTTCTGCAATCTAAGCAGCTCCTAATTCCATGTTACATGGACAGCACCAGGTAGCTCTCAGAGAAGTACAGAGGGTCTCTCAGCTCTTGATTTCTTCTGTCAGCATCACAGTAGTGAGAAGCTATACCTGTTGAAAATGCCCTGTGCAGACCCTGGATTCATGACTGGAACAAAGATAAGGCAAAGGTAAATTCACTGAATTTAGTAGCTGAGCTCTCACAAGTCTCTACTTACAATAAAGTAAAGGATTTCCAGAGTTTACATTGTGGACTGGATTATGACAGAGAAACATACATAAAACTCATTTATATTGGGAATGATTAACGTTAAAAAATATTTTAGGGATACTATTAATATATATAAAAAACCACGGCCAGTTTCTCATAGAATCATAGAATGGTAGGGTTCCTCATAAAATATCAGAAATCACTATGAGAGCAAGTTCCTGTGGAGAAACCAATTAAACCTAAAACAGAATCGAGAATTTCCACTGGAATAGTTATGATCTGGTCAAGCTACAAGCAACTGGAACCTGCTCTTAACACTGAAAACATCATTTAACCCTAAACAGAGACACAGCTAACACGTTTGCCCATAAACACACACTTAAGTGTCCTCCACATGGAACACAGTGAAAAATATTTGCCTTCAAGTACAACAGCACACGCACACTATTACCCAGCTAGGACCTCAGCATCCTGCAGACAAACTCTATAGGAAATGAGGAAAACCGTGGCAACTGAGCTACAGGATTGCCTGTCCGATGAAGGAGAGGGGTTTGCAGCGAGTGCCGGGCAGCGCTGTCAGAACCTTGGACAGCACCGGCTGGCGGCGCTCAGCCCCGCGGCTCCGGACGCCCGTGCCCCGGCGCCCCGGACACCCACCTCCGCACCCCGGCTACCTGCCTCCGCCTTCCCGCACCGAACAGATGGATCTGCCATAAAGAAGCCTTAGGGAGTTTAAGAAGGAGGTGAAAAGACAAGGGAAAATGCGTTCTTCACTATTTCGTTCTTCCACCCCTCATCCCTATATTTAATACGAAGAGGTCTACTTAGAGCAGTCTACTAAGACGACAAATTCTAAGTCAGCGTGAAACGATACAGAGAAGGCCAGGCACAAAGATTTAAGGTAGCTTTGTGGACAGACTCTTATTTTTAGTACTTATCTGCAAATAAAGGGAAGGTGGTTGGTTGAGTCTCACTACGCAAACATACCAAGCTCAAAATACAAAATCAACAGCTACATAAAGATTGTGATAATGGCATTAATTGCCTGGGTTTTATTTTTTGTTGGTTGCATTTAAAAACGTGTTTTACAAGCGCTTTAGGCAAAACAGCTCTAAATTATCAGATGCAGTAAAAATTCAGAGCTTTGCAAACATTTAAGCTTACTCTTTTCACCACAAGGAAGCTTTTATTAAAAAAAAAAAAAAAAATCTATCCAGTTACAATGAAAAACCAACTCCCTTTTCTCCTTTAATAAAAAATAGACCTTAAAAAAAATCTGATCACTATTGTTTGAAAGCACTCGAAAGCAATGAGATGGTCACAAGACTTGATCTGACTGTTCTGCCCCTTTACAAACTCAATAAAGCTTGCTTTTTATGACTGATTGCTGTGCTGTATTAATCCCCTAGCATATAAAACAAGCCTATTGGAGACTGGGACTCCACTGGGGGAGGACAGGGAAGCTGTTGTGTTCTGAGAATTAATCCATCTAGGAAAATCAAAAGGCAGTCCCTCACAATACAGTAATCAGCATGTTCTCCACTGTGAAAGCCCTACATTTCCCATTTAGAAAACACAACTCTTACTCTATTATGTACCAAAACACACAAAACTCTTCTATTTATTTGTGTTTGTTGTTATTTGGCTTATATTTATGGGTTTGTGTGTATTCCATTGGTGAGTATACAACCATCAAGTTACAAAAAAAAACCCCAAACTCTGTCTATTCCCAATTGCTTAAAAGGAAAAAGGGACTCCCACTGCTTTTTCCACAACCAAAGTTCTCTCTGGATTTGCTTTGTGAACAGGATTTTAACTCTTTATTACCCTAAATAAAAGGAAATTCTTTGCATTTTTTCCTTACACAAAAAGTTCATTTTCTATTCAGAATAATTACGTCCTTTTTTTGCCCCCTCACTTTGTTAAAATATCTAACACAGGTTTCTTAAGTAGTGGTGCTAAAATAAAAATGTTTGAAGTTTTATAATTACGCCATTTTAAATGACTTCACTTTATTTCTAGGCACTATTATAACTGATGCTCCTTTGTTAGCAAAAGTTTCATGCTTTCCTTTTAAAGTTGAAATCTGCACCCTCCCAAATAAAGTCTGTTTTTTAATAGTAGATTTTTTTTTTCATTTAGGTGCTAGAAGTATGAATTTTCCAGTGCAGTATGGAGATAAAGATTGAGAAACCCAAACAAAATCACCTGTAAATCTTATGTGACACAGTAATTAGACTGCTAAACGAATTCTGGCCTAAACATGAGAATTAAAGCTTGTGGAAATCACAGAGAAAACACAATCTGATAGACTGTGCTCAGAATGAAAACCATACATCCCTTCCCATTTAGCTATCAAAAGGCACCTACCTGTATCAGAAATTACTTTATAAGGCAGCACTTAGACACAAATTTTTAATATCCGATTAAATGTTCCTGTCAAATAATTTAAAAAAACAAATAAAGCACTTTGTTTATAATGATATTTATTCTTTGCTGAAACAAAGAACACTTCTCCCTTGTTTTTTTTTAAAGTAAGAAGACACTAAAAGCAACAAAAGTTATAGTCACTGTTTTAACTGCCATTATCCCTTTATATACAACCTTTACTTAATAAATGGATGAAGACAGCAGTTTTATAACATTGTCTTTAAAACTAACGGGTGACTAAAATCCTACTAGGTGAATTCCACAGGTCTGGCTGGTTAGCATGGTAGACACTGAAATCTTATGGCTAACTTGAAAAGATCTTAGTAGTCTGGCTATACTCATTGTCAGTTTTAAATAAAACTACATATTTCTTCCAGCTCAAAGGATCATGTGTTTTCTTCTACTTTCAAATAAAAAAAACTTGAATTGGAGGAGCAAAAGCTGATGAACCTGGTAGAATGTCTGTACATGTAGTTTTAGGACATAAACTTGCCTTTCCACTTAAGAAAGGGATTAAATGATGACAGCAACATGAACAACTTTGCTTTTCTGAGTTTCCTATTAGACTCAAGATAACCAAATGACAGTAACAGTTACGTAGGCATTAGTGATATGAAGCTGCAGTTCTCATTTTGCCTATGCATGGAGAATTACATTTCTTGTCTGCCAGGGCAAAACTATGGCACACAGAGAGTTAATCATGCCCCCTCATCCTTTCTTCACCCCCCTTCTCCCTCCATCTCATTCATGCCACATTCCACAGTGGCAGGGTCCAACAACAATATAGGAGGGTACCCAAAATGAAGAGGGAGGGCCTTCCATTCTTCTGCCTCTCTTGAATTAATTAACTGGAAATGAGTTTTGTCAATGTTTTGGAAAGGCAGAGGGGTGAAAAGAAACTGCTAGAATTAATCACAGTGAGAAACTACCTCTTCAGTAGTCTGCCAGAGTTCAGAAAACCCATGAGAAGTGCAAAATAAAAGGAAAGTGGGCTGACTTACCATCCAAAGGAACAAATAAAATTCAAACAAACACCCAAGTCTCCAAAACAGAGACATGCCCCAGTGCAAAGGAATGTAGCATCTGTTGCCACAACAGCTTCAGCTTTGTTTTTAATATACTTGTCATGAAGACTGAAAGGTAACAAGGTAGAAAAGATAATCTACTAATAATTTGCACAGAGGGCACATTGTGTTTAATTCACTAAATGTTTATGTACATCCAGTGTTCCACTGATCCTTATGTAAGTAGACATATTTAAGTACCATGACTGAAAACGAGTAATTTTCATTGTTTAGTCTTGACTCGGCACTGATCATTTAAACAGAGAAGGCACGGTGCAAAGCAGTTATTTCTTTGTTATGTTTTTAATGATAGCTATCTCCAGGTTCAGCAATAGAAATTATGACAACTCAATACAGCACGCATGACATCCTTCTACTAACTAAACAAAAAAGCACTGAAATTTCAACCATCTGAAACAAAAGATTTTTTTTTCCATAGGTTAATTTACCTAGGTGTTTAGAAAAACGTGTAGGTGTCCTTTTGTTTCCCACAGTGAGGCACAAGTATCATTTGACAGTTCTCAGAATAAATGTAACACTTCCAGCAGACTGGAACTAAAACTGAAGAAATCTTGATTGCTTGAGCAGGGAACAGTATTTTAAAAGAGAAATCCTCTTTAAATGATTAGACTCTTGATTCTTTTTTCACAAAGGCTTTTTCCTGACAGATCTCAGAATTAACTTGTCATCTTGTTTCTCTATCTCTAAGCCCATACTTTCAAGGGCAGAATTATCTGCCAGCCCCTTCTCTTCCATCTGTGCAATAAGTTCTTGGTTTCTTTCATTCTGTTCAGTGAGATTTCGGATAGCATATACCGCCCACTGGTTCACAACTGTAGGACAAGTCAAGGATAATTTCTTTAAATTAAAGATGAAACAATATTTAGTTTTATTACTGCATGCCCTTCCCCCCACCAATTCCCAACCCCCTCCCCCCCCCCCCCGATCCTTCAAACTCAGCAAAACAGTAGAAATCAAGAGTTAGAAAAAGTAAAACATTTACAGACAATGACTCTGAACCTGCAAATACTTGCATATGAGGTAATTTAAGTTTAAATGAGGTACATCCATTAATTTCAGGAAAGTTTATTAGGTTTTATCCTGAATTAACAAAAATAAAAACCAAAACCCACACATAAATGAACTGCAGGAATTAAAAATGACATATTGTTTTAAACCAAAATTACAATTAATTGAAAAGTTCCAATGATTTTCCTAATGAGATTAAAAAAAAAAGGTCAGACGACATGCTTAAAATCTGAACACTTCAACACTATACTTCCAATGACTGGCAAACAAGAAAGCAGACAACTATTATTTTCACTGTACAAGTTGAAGAAATGTAGAAAAAGAGAAACACATCCAGGTTAATAACTGAAAATAGTCAAATCATGTGGGAGACACGTAAAAATATTTAACTTCTCATGTTATCTAAACTTGGTTCTTCCTGCCTGGGTGCTTTCACAAACTTACCAACAGAACAGACACTAAGATCACCAGCAGGTAGCTCCTGTTCATGTTTAAATGGGCACAAGCTGCAACTCATTCACCTTCTAAGGTGGTCCCTTGAGGCCAGAATTGAGGCACATGTCAGGGCCACAGAAAAAGGATTTAAATTCCCAGCATTATCAGTGAGGCATCTTCCAAGTGAACTACAGTGTTCATTTTATGAAGTGTCAGGCACGTTAGCCCCAATTCTGCAGCTGAAAAGTTATGTTATGATATAATCTTTCCCAAGTTACCCATATGGGAGGCAAGCCATTTTGAATCACACAAAAGTGGTTTGCCTGCAGGGCACCAATTATTTACTACATGTAGCTTCACATCCAGTAGAAGAATATGCATAATTTACTCATTTCCTTGACATCTTTGCGATTGGACAGTGTCTAAGCACAGAGATGAGACGGTGGGTATTTGCCAGGGGTGACTAGAGAGGAAAAGTCCTCCATTGTGGAAGACGGGAATTTCATCCCAAACAATAAACCACAAGAACTGGACTTCCTTAACACAATCTATCACAACAGCATTTGAAAAATCCAGTATCAGGGCACGCACATTCTTATGGTAGCAGTCTTGCCATTTTCTCTGTGCACCTTGCACTGGTTATTCTGCCTCCCTTGTTGCCACCTCCACTTACCCCTTAAGGTTTTCATGCCTTCAGCAGACGCAGTGTCTCATGCTGGGTGCTTGGATACACCAGGCAATGTGGATGTAGAAAAGTAGGTATTAAGAGCTGCTTTCTTAATGTAAGACCCAATCCTGCCTTCACAAGCTTACATTTCAAAAGAGGTGAAGTGATAAATCGAGAATGCAGGACACTAGAAAAAAAGTTGATAACCACATCTAACCACAGTGCTACATAGATTCCAAAAGAGAATAGAGACTGAAATAAAAAGCATACAAGGAATCATCAACAGAGGGAGAAGGGTTTAGATGAAGAGTTGCTTAGACAAACATCACAGCAAACATATATGCTAGGGAACAATCCTGCCCTGGCGTTCATCAGTGAAACAGCTCCCTGAATTTTAATAGCAGTTTATCTTCACATTCAAGCAGCCCTGAACTGCAAATCAAAAATTGCAAAGTAGTAACAACTATAGGGCTTTTTTGCCTAAGACAGTTCTTCAGACTTTATCAGGAAAGACATTGCACACCTCCACTAAAAAAAATCTGGTGTGAGGTAATGATAGAAGAGAGAATTTAAGGAAAAATCCCCCGAACTGCACATCAAAGCCTTAATAGGTGAACATGACAGAGAATATCAATGTATTCTCTTCTGTCAGTGCATCACTACTATAGTTAAGTGAAAAGACAAGTGTCAAGTTACACTTAAGCTACATAAGCTCAATATTTCCACTAAAGATTTTAAAGTTTGAATATGCACGACAACAAAATACCACAGAAGTAAAAACACATATGAGAAGAATTTCACCAGCTCCAATGGTGGGAACAAATTTCATAATAGTAAGGTCTGCAAGCTGACAAATGCAGATGAACAAAGGTCCTAGCATGTCTTTTTGAGGTCTGTTTTAAAGCCATTCCCGAGTGCCAAAAAGTAATGTCAAGTTCTTCCAGTGGACTATGAGAAACAAGCTACCACCTTTGCCAGCTCTGCTCCTGGCATGAGGAACAGATTTCTCTTGTGGTGTTCCTAAAATAAAATTCTTCATAAAATACAACACTTGCATAAAAGAATACCTACCCACCATAAAAAAAGTCATTTTCAAAAAGAGACATTTCTCAGTCACACAAAGTGCCACATGGGGAAAAAAAGTGCTCTCGAAAAAATGGTTTTTTGCGTATTAGCTTTGTAAATAATCCTGTTACCATCATCTTTATGTCCTTCAAAATGAAACCACTGCTAAACCCCACAGCAAATGATGTCTTCCTATTATCATATTCATTCATGCCTACATAATATCTAAGACATCCCCATCATCTTATGAACTCTATCATCATTATGGCATTTATCATTATTGACTACTGTAGCTGAAGCTGCAAAATGGTTTCAATAACGTTTTCACTCACCACTCAAAACCTCCTTTCTTGCATATAGGTTTTCCATTGTAAATTCAGTCATGAATATGCATGATTTCCCTTGTTCGCATGCTGTGTGAGGCTAAGACCTTTGGATAGCTGTGTGCAGATCTAGACAGACTTAAGTGCCAGTAGAGATTAAAGCTAGTCCCCAGATAATATTCACATTACCCTCTTGCTCCTCTCTAAAGATAGAGACACAGAGAGAAAATTAAACATATTCTAGAGTCTCTAATCCTACCAACATTTTAAGCACTTTATTGTATGCTCAGCTTTAGAAAGAGAGCTTCTAAAGTTTCCATAGTTACTACAAATAAGAGCATGAGCCTGTTTGTTGTGAAACTGCATAAAAGAAATGCAGTGAGCACAGTAGATGTGATTGTAGAGACTTGTCTAGATTTTTCCAGCAGAACATATTGCACTCTGAAATCAATTACTCTTACAGGAAAGTGAAGATAACAGTATCTCTATCACAGTGCAGAGGCCATACAGAAGAAAGAAAAAAATTCATTTTACTTTGCATACACTTCATTACCAGGTTGCATGTGTTTAGGGAATGAATGTAAATATTTGTGTGCATTTATAGCAATTCTTTTTCAAAATCCTTCAGTATTGTATGCTGTGGGATTCCTTTGTGATTACGACTTACACAAACAATAACATAACTGAACCAACTTGCCCTGTGTTCTATACTTGCATAACATCTTCATACAGAAATTTAAAATTTATCATCTAAACATCTCTGGGTCACAACTTCAGTTGTCAGCAGGGAATACAGGGAGAAAGGAAAAGAGGTAGAGAAAATGTTGTGTCAATCTGCCCTAAAGGATGAAAAATTTTACTCTCTGGAATCAACATAAACCAGGAAAATCTATGACTAAATCCTGTGGAAGTCTCACCGTTGACTGCAAAGGGAACTTCTCACAATTCCCTTGTTTCTTTTCACATGGATTTAGGTACAAGAGGTTGTGCAATAGCACAGTAACTGTTTGATAAAGTTTAACGATGTGTGAAAATACAACTGCATACTGTCAGGAGTTGCTAACCAATATCCCATTGTGATGCATTACCGCAGAGAAGGATTTAAACACCATTTCCCAAAGAGCTTTGTTCCAGCTTTTTCCCTTTGATACTAGGACATCAAATTTGGAGTAAACATTATTGGCAAGTCTATTTTAGCCATCAGGACTTCTATGATTTGTTCTATAAAACAATTTGGATTTTATCGATGAAAGATGGTAGACATAACTATTAATGATGTTTGATTCTGATGAGATAGATATACAGAAATGCATAATTAATGTTGAAAGTATATTGGTTAAAAGAGGCGAGTAGTAAGTTTTAAAAATTAAGTATTATCACTAACTAATATAGGACACTGAATAAAAGTGACAAGGAGAATAAAATACATATATCTATTATTTTAAGTCCCACTGATATTTACTAGTACCGAAGAATGCCTAAGTATAACACCCTTGGTGAAGAGTTGGATTTATCACATAGTATAGATACATTTTTTTTAAACATTTCCTGCACTACAGCTGATTTTCAAGTATTAAATGATTACTTTGCAAACACTTAAGGAACAGAGTCATTTGGTCTGAGAAAAAGAGGAAATTCTTTGCCCAGTTCTATGACCTCATTTAAATCTTATTTTTGGCTATTTAAATATTAACTTAATTTTCATCAAATATAGGAAAAGATAAGAAACCTTATAAAGACAATGCACCTGGGTTGGAACCGTAGTCAAACAGGTTGTTTATGCAACAGCCAAAGCCACTCATCTTCTCTAAGAGCTTCTTCTCTGTAACAGGTCTATCAGGCTAAAAACCAGAGCCAAAGAAAATACAATTCTTGCTAATTATATTTCTTTCTGGTTTTCAACAAGTAATGGTATCAGTAAAACGTCTGAAGATAGGAATAAAATACTAAAGTGTCACATTAGAAGAATCACTTCTGCTTACAGACCTGACTGGGCCACACTGAAAAGACATAAACTATTTCCCCTTCAAGCCTTACAAAAGTACTCATTTTAAGTACTTTTGTTTCACAACTTGAAGCTAATTCTTTTCACTATTAAAAGACATTTCTAGATAGGTATCACAATTATTAATCACAGTTCAAATCAATGTACAGAGACTGGCTAGACATAGTACAGGATTTTGGTCACTCACAGTCTTAAAATGCTCTACAGGTTTCCTCCTGTTGGGTACATCTTTCCTTCCCTCCCCTGCTTGACCTGGTTCTTGCAGTGCTAAGAACACCTCAGCTAACATAGAAGTCTCCAAGGTGAAGACGACACCATTGGATGCTGGAAAAGGCATTTATTCCTGATCACTCTTTTTAGGGATAAGATTTCTAACACTGGGGATCCGAAAGTAGAGGTTCGTTTTTGCAACGGGTAACTTTCACCTGGTCCAAGTAGGAGGATTGGACCACCCACCGCCAAACAAGCTTCTATCTCCACCACTACGTGGCAGCAAAGCTTCACTAGACATACCTAAAAAAAGTCTGCAGCCAGCCCCTTCCTGCTCCCTAGTGGGACAGGAAGACCACGGTGGGCTGATTATGCTTCCTACAAACACTCCCCATATAAATTTTCTTGCACAACGTATTTTGATAAAGATAGAAATTCTGTCACCAAACAACTGATCTGGGATTTGCAGTTGGAAATCCAGTCTGTAGAAGAACATTGGTTTGCCAGAGAATGATTTCAACTGACACTCAGAATAAACAAATGTGCAAAACTACTCAGCTTAATCAAAATTTTTTAAATACTAAGGAAACATTGACTGCAATTCATAGCCTAAAGAAATTAGTAAACATCTGTGGCAGAAAAACCGTACATTTTTATTTTCCCCAGTTCCCAAGCCTTCATCAACCTCCCACATCAGTAGTTATCTCTTCTGGCAGACGAACACCATCTTTCTGTTTACCTGTATTTATACCACTCTCTGAACACCCTACCCATCATCTGTAGTGATGAATCCCTTTCTTAAAGTGTGACTCGTGGGATACAGGTTTCTTTAAAATGGGACTGATAATTTCTGTATAATCAATAGACATACGTGTTACATCTCATGTTTAACACTCAGCGTTCACCTATTTCAGTATCTCTAGCCAGTACATATACTTTAAGACTAGAATGGACAATTATAACTCTTTGCACAACACTTCTGCACAGAACACAGATGACCAAAGGTCAACCACAACTGAAACCAAGCCTGTCAGTTCAGTTCCAGATATAAGATAACTTTCACACTTTCTTCTGAATGACATCCAGTGTTGACTGTGTCCCTAAATAAACTGTTCCAGTAGCTAAATATCTCATTGATTATAGTGTGTAATTTATTTATTTAGTTTAGTTTCTTTAGATTTGTTTCCAAACACTGATTTTCATTATAGATAAAAAAAAAAAAAATCACAATCAAGGCACTTTGTAAGCAACTTTTGCATGAACTAAATAGAGAAACCGAAGCAGACATACCAAACGTTGCATAATTCTTGTACCTTTTCCCACCATTTGTATTTTTCAGCATCCCTTTTGAAGCATAAGCACCAGAGTTATGTAACAAATTCTGGCAAAATTTGCTATATGGCTGATTACAGGTGCAATGCAGATCCCTGCTCCTTCTGGCTATTAGTAATTCAGAAAAACTAAAACCCAAAAGCTCACAATATTCAGTTGTCTTCTCACTCCTAGCTATGCTCCCAAAAGTAGAGTCCAAGCTCTTCAAGTAATTCAGAAACACATTTTCAGCATAGTCCAATTCTGACACGCAGAGCCACATCATGAAGCTCATTCTTACTCCTGAGGCTTCACTGGTTTTAACTACATGCTCTCCTCAGTGATGTCCAGCTAAATGGTACCCTGTGTTCTTTGAACTGCTGTTTACTACTTCAGCAATTCAGGTGACTACAGCATTTCTTACCAGAGTAGGGATTTTTCTCCTCAGATCATGAATATTTCTAGGTTAACAGATCACACAAGACACCACTGAACAGTATTATATACTGAGATTGCTATTCATCTTTAATGTCTGCCAGCTTTAATTACTATTCTATGTGCCTCCTTTCATGCTCTGTGGGACTTAAAAGCACAGTTCCAACACACCTTAGTATATTGTGAACCTAAACACAACATTTCGGTCAAGTACTCCAGAGCTACAAAAGCCAGAGTACATGTTTAGCTATGTCAGGCTATTTTTATTATAATGTCTCATGCCAAAACTTACAGAACTTAAAAAAAAAATTAAGCCATAACCTCTAGTTTGTTTTACTTTTTCCTATACTCAGACTCGTAATACTAGCTTAAAACCATGAATATGACACATTCATTTTTGCTGCTTAGGCTGCCAATTTTGTTTAAAATTATGACTTACATTTTTAATAGAAACCCATAATTTATGAGTAACTATAAATCATCTGGATTTAAAACAGAAAGAATCACTCTTGATCAATCTCAAGCTCCACAGTTACACTATCCTGTTCTTACAGTCCCTTCTATTACACTAATTCCATTTTGAGAATTTATGGCAACTAAATCCATTAGTTATCTATGAGAGGTACCAGAGAGTTAGTATGTTGTCACATTAAAAAGGAAAAGTTTCAATTGCTGTTAACCTGGCAAAAATGCCCTAGCTTATCTTCTTTTCCCAGGTACAGGAAAAAAACTCACCAAAATTCCATTAAGTTGAAACTTGTGTATCAAATTACTATTAAAACCTAATGCAAACATTGTTCTGTAAAGCACTAAAGCATGGGGTGGGGGGGATGGTAATTGTGTTCACAAATTGATCAAATATCAGGCACACTGTGGTAATTTTCAATTTCCTTCTTACTGCCATGTAAAGAAGAAAGTTCCACCTACACACTGAATTATAGTCATGTGCATTTATATGCACATGTATAGGAAAAAACAGATTTTCTAAAATATTTTCAAATGGAAATTATAGAAGCCAAATGAAACGTTCCAAAATTTGGCACTAGTCTAGTTAATAATCAAGATGTGGTCAAGCTAATTATAATTTATCACTCTAAGGTAAATGAAAAGATAAATTGACTCACAATTTGGACAGAAGCTCTTTTTCTATGTATAATCCCTAGAGATTTATCTATTTTTAGATTCAACGAGGATCTGTATGCAAGCTTATCTTTCAGTGTTGTACTTGGCTATTTAATCGATTCAGGGCCTCCAAAAAGCATAGGTGGCATAACTTCTACCCCTGCTGCTTTTGGTAATTTGAAATGTCATTTTATGACAAATAATCAAAACAATGAATGTAAATGAAACTCCAGATCCAGTCTCATAGACACCAGATGATGCCCAGCGTACATCCAAAAATAACAATGGTTAAATAATTTTTTTTTAAAGATGCAACTAAAATACAACCAACTAAGGTTTTTCTCCCACATTTTGCAAAATAGCCATTAGCCACAATTTCATCTGTTACGGTTTCGGGAAATGGTTGCATCTCTTTGAAGAAATTGCAGAACACCAAGAGACAAGAATAAACCAACAAGGTCAGTGGAATGGACTGCAAATATATTCTCAGTGAGAAAGGAAAGGTTAAATTTTGGAAATAATTTTGGAAATAGAGCAAAGTCTAAACAAAGATCTGAGGAAGTCAGGGAAAATCATTCCAAGATCGGGAAGGGGGCTACACAGGACAATGTATTCACCAGTTGAAGTTACAGCTTGTTTTAATAACAGTCACCAAAAATGAGACTATAGAAAAATGTCAGAATAGAGATATTATGCAAAGCATTGGCCATATGACATGTTAATATTCTTAGGAGCATGCGAGAACAATGTCAAAAAGACAAACTGAAATACGATAAGGCGGTTGTCGAAGACATTCCATTCTCAACAATATTTCTTAACCACTCCTAGCTTTATTTAAAAAAAAACAAAAGCCTTTGGGTATCAAATTTCTAGTGCTCTGTCTCAGCCCAGAGGGGAATTTTTCAAAAGAAAGTCTACAGAAAAATCAAGCAAGCTGTTTGAGCTATAAAAGCAGTGAAATATTATATTTTCTCTGGGTTTCTTTTTTTTTTTTTTTTTTGGTTGGTGCTCCTGGTAACTAAAGATCCACTTTCAAGAATTCAAGCCTTTCATGAATTTAAATCTACCAAGAGGATTAGGGCAGAGGACAAATATGACGATATTTGGTTTAGAAATAGAGTTATTAACTTTAATTCCTCACTTTTACATGCATGAGTTGGTGCCTACAGAGATTACTCTTCTCAAGGGATTAGAAATATTATAATGTAACATTTGAAGGAGCCTTCTTGCATTCTGTATACTTCTGTTAAACTTCCTCCAGCTCTAAGACGGACTCTGCAGATTACATATATTTCTTAATGATGGTAGTTGTCATTTACTGGAGCTTAGTAGAAGTGAGATACTGAAAAATAGACTTCATATTTACATCTCTGCAAATCTGCTTTAGAAAATTTATACCGACCACCCCCCTTCCCCTCTCCCCCCTTGAACTGCAGTGTTTAATACACCATTAGGAATGATAACTTTGTTAAATATCCAATGTTTCATTTCTCAAGTTGTCTTTTCCTGTACTACACACCACATTCCTTCTGCATAATAAGAGAATGTAACATTAGACAAAAGAAAATTTGTTCTTGGGGAACATATTTCAGAGTCAGAATTTAGATATACTGAATATCATCCTTAATGTGCTAGGTTTTTTTGCTTTGGTCTTACACCTTCAACTGAATTCTGTTCCAAAGTCTTTGTAACATACAGAAAAGATCAACAATGGGTTAAGACATCCCAACTCTTCAGATGTGAAGCCAATGTCAAGAGTGATTGAAAATAAGATTAGGTTCCACAAATGCCTCTTGTATCCTTTTCAGCTGGTAGCATGCACCTAGATCTTCATTCTTCAGATGTTTATAATAATCTGACATAGGACACTTTATTCAATATAGTACAGAAAAATCCTACTTGGAACAGAATCCTGATTTCTTTAGTCAATTAACACTTTTGTAAGGACAAGACTGGTTACTTGCAATGCTTCATTTGAGAAAGTAAAAATGTCCTGATACCCAGTGACAGAAATGGGCATTATTGGGCAGATGACCTTCCCAACTAACACCAAAAGCAGCCTTTGGAAACAGATGTGTTTCTCCCTTTTCACTATGACAAATTACAAAATGGTTGAAAGCCTCCTGGGAATCACTTGAGAAACTGGTCCACTACTGCAGCCAGAAAAACCAACCAATCCTTGACATACAATACTGAGGGATTCTCTTGTGAGCCACACAGGCCCCATGGCTTCATTAGTATCTAAGAAAATATTGCCGTAAAGAATTCACAGCAACTTGCAGGAAGAGAGTAAGATTTGGTTTGCTGAATAAGGTGGAAGAAATAAGCCCCTCAGACTGTCCTTGCTCAATGAGTAACCACAATTGTATCTGTTCCAGCTTCTGATCTGAC
The DNA here is from genome assembly GCF_028858725.1 of Colius striatus. Taxonomy (NCBI): domain Eukaryota; kingdom Metazoa; phylum Chordata; class Aves; order Coliiformes; family Coliidae; genus Colius; species Colius striatus. The sequence continues at coordinate 127,710,954 of NC_084759.1, read as the reverse complement.
CAGTTCATCTGCATATAGTTTTAAGATATAGAGAGGGAACTAAGGTTTGTGTCTATGCCACAAACCAGAAATCCTTCACACTCTCCCTGAGAATTCTCAGCACATAGGAGTTGAGTTAGTCTGAGCTCAAGTACAGCAATACAGCAACTTCTTCCTGCTTGACCATTTTCTTTCACCTTAGTTCCATCTATGCTAGTTGGCTTCTACTCAGTGTTGTCTTCAGTTCAGGCCAACAAAATTTTGCTCTTTACCTGTGCTGACAAGTCCCACTGCTGAACTCAACCACTGCTGGGTCACTAGAAACTTACTGTCTACCTTTTTTGTTAAGGTCACAGTGACATAATCAGTACTGGTTTACAGAAAATAGGATTCTAACAGTGCTCTATTTCCAAGGATAAGGCTTGCAGCAGCAGTAACCTGTGATACTGCAAAACTGAAGCCCTTAATCAAAGAATACACTTCCATTTAGCCCAGGTAAACTTCAAACTTACTTGTGCAGCAAATCAAGTGTCAATAGAATGAAGAAAAGGGTAATTTCTTCCAAGTGGGCTGAACTTGACCGGGGATGAAGTCATTACTGTTTTCACCAGTAGTCTAGGTCCTAAGCTCTGACCATATCCACTGAAATAACATGATTTTATGTACGCTTCTGAAAATACTGAACCAAATATGTCACCTCAAACTACTAAACACATTGGCAGTGCATAAAGTGAGCTTTGCAAAGAAAAGCAACCATTACTGATGTAACATTACGCTGCATTTTCTTGCCAACAAACATGAGATAGCCGCATTTACGTAAAAGTACTCAACTCTATGATGGTTTACTCTAAAAAGTCAACTCACAGTCCTATTTTTGCTTTCTACTGGCTTCTACTCAGCTGTGAGGCTTTTTTACAGTCTGTGGCTTGTTTTAGGTTGCATTTTGTAACTGAGAAATAAAACGTCTGTCAGCTTCCCCAAAAGTCTTTGCTGGCATCTCACAAAAACAAACTGCCATTCTTACAGACCATAGCAACTTGATTTCTTCTAGCTTTATCCAGAAGTTTCATGAAGCACAATTATACTTGCTACTGCCATGAAGTCAAAAGTATTTTTGATTAACCTCTCGGATGACTTTCAGACTGAATATAATAGAAGCAGCTTAGGGAAGGAGTATATGAAAATTAACTTATATTTTCAACATTTACATCAATTACTCAAATTAAGGGGCCTATGTATGTATAGCTGCAGCAACCATAGGTTTTCTTTTCATAAATGCTGAAAATTCTTACTCGTAAAATGTGTCCAGCTGGGTGTTTACTCATATCTATATAAGCATATGTATTTATCACAGAATCACAGAATCATTTAGGTTGCAGTCCAACCATTAACCCAGCACTGCCATGACCACCACTAAACTATGTCTCTAAGTGCCACATCTACACATCTTTTGAGTATCTCCAGGGATGGTGACTCAACCACTTCCCCAGGCAGCTCATTCCAATGCCTGACAACCCTTTTGGTGAAGAAATTTTTCCCAATATCTAATCTAACCCTCCTCTGATGCAACTTGAGGCTGTTTCCTCTTGTCCTGTCACTTGGGAGAAGAGACTGACACTCACGTCACTACAATCTCCTTTCAGTTAGTTGCAGAGATTGATAAGGTCTCTCCTCAGTCTCCTTTTTAGCAGGCTAAACAATCCCAGTTCACTCAGCCGCTCGTCATAGGACTTGTTCTCTAGACCATTGGCCAGCTTTGCTGCCCTTCTTTGGACATGCTCTTCAAATGTGTTCCCAGCCAAACTTCCCAAAGCCTACAGCACTGCACGGGGTTGTTGTGACTAAGTACAGGACCTGACATTTGGCCTTGTTGAATCTCATACAATTGGCGTTGCCCATTGATCCAGCCTGTCCAGGTCCCTCTGTTGTACCTTCCTGCCCTCAAGCAGATCAATACTCCCACACAATTTGGTGTCATCTGTAAATTTACTGAGAGTGCACTCAATGCCGTCATCCAAATTATAGATAAAGATGTTAAACTGAACAGGCCCCAGGACTGAGCCCTGGGGAACACCACCGGTGACCAGCTGCCAGCTGCATTTAACTCTATTCACCACCATTCTCTGGGCTCAGCCATACTGACAGATTTTTAGCCAGTGAAGTGTATGTCTGTCCAATCTATGGACAGTCAGTTTCTCAAGGAGGACACTGTGGAAAATGGTGTCAAAGGTTTTACTAAAGTCAAGGTAGACCACAAAGTTTACCACATCCACAGCTTTCTCCTCATCCACTAAGTGGGTCACCTTGTTGTAGAAGGAGACTGGGTTACTCAAGCAAGACTTGTCTTTCGTAAAGTCATGCGAATTGGTCTTGAACTCTTGTTTGTCCTGGACATGCTATGTGATGGCACTCAAGATGATCTGCACCATAACCTTTCCCAGCAGCAAGGTCAGGCTAACAGGCTTGTACTTCCCTGGATCCTCCTTCTGTCCCTTTTTGTAGATAGGTGTCACATTTGCTGACCTCCAGTCCATATGGACTTCCCTGGTTAGCTAGGACTGCTGGTAACTGATAGAAAGTGGCTGGGTGAGTACTTCCGCCATCTCCATCAGCACCCTCAGGTGGATTCCATCCAGTCCTACAGAATTCTGTATCTAAGCAGTGTAGATCCATAGAATGGTAGGGGTTGGAAGGGACCCTTAGAGATCATCTAGTCCAATCCCCCTGCAGAAGCATGTCCACCTAAATCAGTTCACATAGGAACATGTCCAGGCGGGTCGTGAAGACCTCCAAGGAAAGAGACTCCATAACCCTCTGGGCAGCCTGTTCCACTGCTCCATCACCCTCAGAATGTAGCAGATTACCAGCAGGTAATTTCCCTTTGGATTACAGGGGCTTCATTCTGTACCCTGTCCCTGTCTTCCAGCTCAGGGAGCTGGGTACTGAAGAACAACTGGTCTTATCATTAAAGACTGAGGCAAAGAAGGTATCGATTACCTCCACCTTTTCCTCATCCTTTGACACCATTTCCCTCTGCATCCAATAAAGGACGGTGATTGTTCTTAGCCCTACAATTTTGGCCAATTTATTTATAGAAGCATTTTTAAATTTTCTTTTACCAAGTTTTACCACTAAGTAAAAGCTATTATGTTGCTGTATTTTGGATATGTTTTCTTCCTAAAATAGTAATGAATACTTGTAAGGAGAGAAGGGGGGGGGGGCACGTCTGTGTCTGTTACTTATAAGTGTAAATGTTAGAAAGTAGTAAAAAAATGGACAATTTGGTTAAGTTAAACTGAAAAGTCTTCCATAATAAATAAGTTAGTTTACCTAAAATCTTTCATGAGCATCTTTTTTATATGATTAGGTCAATACATTTTTTATTAGAATGAGCTGGCCTCCCTCCTGTTTGCCTTATGCAAGTGGAATCTGTGAAAGGTCAGAAATGAAGCTGGAAGAAGCAGGAAGAGGTTAGGATAAGGTAAAAAAAAGAAGAGCACTTGTCCAATGCTAGAGTCTGTCAGAAGTGAGGAAGATGGTGGCTCAGACAGAAAAAATAGAAGATATTTTAATTTAGAACACCTTTTCAACCCAAACAACTTTAAAAGCAGTATCTGGAGTAAATTTTTTACTGGTATAAACAGAGAGGCATCTCCAAACCACTTGGCCATTCTGTGGCAGATTTACAGAATCATAGAATCATTGCAGCTGGAAGAGACCTTTAAGATCATCGAATCCAGTCTTTGTCCCGGCCCTATCAACCACTAGACCATTTTCCTAAGTCTCTTAAACAACTCCAGGGACTCCACCACCTCCCTGGGCAGCCCATTCCAATGCCCGACAACCCTTTCAGGAAAGAAATTCCTCATCATATCCAGCCTGAACCCCCCCTGGCACAACTTGAGGTCACTCCGTCTTGCTCTATAGTTTGTCGCTAGGGAGAGCAGACTGACACCTGACTTGCTACAACTTCCTTGCAGGTAGTTGAAGAGAGCAATAAGGTCTCTCCTGCGTCTTCTTTTCTCCAGGCTAAACAGCCCCAGATCCCTCAGCCATTTCTCATATGAGATGTGCTCCAAATCATTTACTAGTTTGGTAATTTATTTAATGTAAGTAATTGAATTTATTTGTTTTTAAGCACATGTTACATAAGTAAAGCCCAATGCTCCCAACTTTTCAGAAAAAAAAAATAATTGAATGTTCAAAACTTGAAATTGATCTCATAAAAGAACCTCCCCCTAATCTAAAGGCAACAAGACCACTTGCATTTTGAAACACTTTTTTTTTCCTTTTGAATACGTAAGGACAGTTATGATTAGAATATAGCCAGTCCAAGACGGGTATATTTAAAGGGTACAAAAGAAGTCAAAATGACATTAAATCTTCTCTGAAATTTAACTCCTCAGACACTAAGGTCTATGATGAACTGCATCTCCCTAGTCTCACTTTGCTTATCTTTTCCTCCTGTGCATCTTTCAGTATTTCTCCATGCAAAGTTATAGTAGCTGAAAGTTTAAAATACCCATTCAAATAATTGCAAGAGGTACAACAAATTTGTTCTTAACTGTCCATATTAATCTTCATGTTTGTTAATACCGAGGGTGGACTTTTTTTGTTGTTTTTACTCATGAAATATCCTTAATGAAAAAATACTATTTTTTTGTATAAATGCAAAAGATAAAAGTCTGTCTGAGATGCAATTAGACAAGATAACAATCCTGCCAAACTGTGCACTGAAAGATGAATTCATATCTAAAAAGTTAAAAGTAATGCAAACATGTCAGTTGAACTTCAGCTCACAATCTCATTAAGTGACAAATGTCCTTATATTTCTATGCAAGTTACAGAACTTTTCAGGATCTTGAAAGAATGCAATTTTAAGGTAATGACAGTTTAAAAATGAAATTATTTTAGTATATGAGCAGATTCATTTCCTCATTTGGTATGCTTCCATATGCTACAAATAAAAATATTTGTCAAAGGATTTTTCCTCTCAAAGGTAAAAAAGAAATCTCTTAACATCTAACATGGCAGTCTACCTTTTCCCCATGAAGTGCACATTTTTTAATTCAGTCTTATCAGTTTTACCACAAAAGTTACATTTTTCTTTGGAAAATTTAGTATGTATGATTTGGAGGCAAAACTTAGTAAAATGCAGGAAATCACTATATGAAGTCTGTTTTCAGCAGAAAACAGAATGACATCTTAACTGTAGAGCCTGGGTGTTTCTCAAACAGATTAAAGATCAAACAAAATGGGCTTCTATAATGACTTTACCAAGAAATCTTAAGAAGTTATTTTATAAAGGAATCTGGATGAATCTTTTTTCAGTCAGTTTTATCCAAGGACAGATCCAAGTAACACAGATCGAAACCACAAAAACAGGCACTAGAAACAAGAATGCAAAAAGAAGTTTCTGGACATGACTCCCTGAAGAAGTCATGGATGAAGTGCTACATCAAGCTTGCAGCTTTCTATATCACCTTGGCAAACTGCAGCACCACTGAGTGATCATATTCAAATTTCAGCAACTCTCTCAATACTCAGCTCAAAAGCTGCCTAAATACTTCCTTTTAATGAATAGTCCTTGAAAAAAGACAAAATATATTCACTCAGGGTCAAAAAGTTATATTGTTGGCCATTTTAAGATGTTTCAATTTCAAGCAAGGAGGCTTTCAAACCTTAATAAGATTATTGCTCTAGTTTACAAGCATCATCAAATGGAATTGTGTCAGGACTGGATGCAGAGTGAGGAAACAGTTGTCAGAGGAATGTTACGCATTGCAGTCGGGCACCTACATGCTACTAAGAACTTGGTTTCTGGTGTCTAGAAATAGAATATGCTGCAAAGCAGATGAAAGTAGAGACAAACAGCAAACTCCTGCTTCCTTGCATAAAATAGGCTGAGAACACAGTAGATGAGGAACATTAGAGACAGGAGAGAAGCAGAGGAGCAATAAATTCATGTAGCACCACGTATAGCTCTAGGTCAAAATGATGAACAGAGTGGTAGTCAGAAGCTGTGCTCCAAAAGCTGATGCAGCAAACTTTGTTATAGCAGGCTAGTCCTCTCTCTGCCTAACTCTATTTACTTTTTAATATACCTGAATACTGTATGCTATGGATCAGCAGTGAAAGCTCATATTAAGAGGTAAATTATGTCTACTAAGTCTTTAAAAAATAAGTAAGTAGTGTTATCCTCTGTTAAGAAGTTTATAGTACAGCCATAAAATGAGTCTGTAGTAAAAGGTGTAACAAGTTTCTCATTGCTCAAAATGTAGTAAAGGCTCCTGTGGTATTCTATTTTCATTTCATTCAAGGTGTAAATTACAACTCTACCCTTTGAAGGTCTCAAACTTTATCCTCTTCTACTAACAGCTAAAAATGAAGGAGTAATCCTTGAAAGAAATTCTGAAAGTCATTGCACAGCTATGCTTTCCAGCAAAGGAAGAGTAACCCAGGATCAAACTCCTTGCTAGGTTTTCTCAGGGCTGTCCTTCTGCCTAGGCAAAGGTAACTTTCCCCGTGCTTCCTACGGCATCCAGCAGGGTCACTTACCAAGACTGGACTGTGTAAATACAACTCTGCTACTCTCTCTGTCAAGAGACGCACTGTCAGGTCTACAACTACAGGGATAGCGTTGAATGTAAAAACCTTGCACATAAGGCAACAAAGTGAGTAACTCAGAGGATGCTTACCACCCATTACTCCTCCACACAGCTTGTTAAATTTTTGCTATCATCTGTCCCTACATTATTTCATTCTTCTAAAATATAGTTCTCTGTAGATATGTTGTACAGCACACAATTATGAAAATATGTAACACAGCTTTTCTTTCAATTTTATGATAATTGTTAACAACTGAGCTTTTTCTGATAATTTTAAAAATCCATTTCATGTTTTAAGTATAAGAGACATTACTCTGACAAGAAAGGTATTTGACTTCCAGATGCACTTATCAGAAACCTTTAAGTAGCTAATGATTAGATGACAGAAAATAATAGCTCACTCACTGAACATACCAGCAGGATTACTATGCAGCTTATATAGAGATGGATAAGTCTGCTTAACAATTCTTTAGCTTCAATATAAAGTTATTTCCCTCTAATAGCAGTCTGCCTTGGAAAGTCTCTACACTTAAACCCCGGGAAAAAAAAAATCCAAAATATAAAGCACAATGTCATTCATACTAGAGTCTCTCCAACATTTCAGTAATCTGCATCATTAATGCTCTCAGTTATATACATCTTCATTACAGTTTGCTAGTTTTGTCTCTTTGCTTAGAGAAAGTTCTCCAGTCAGATTCAAAGAAGTACACTTATTTCAGTCTACTGGTTATATTTCAGCTGAAGAAAAAGCTCAAAGATTTGATACAATGACCATAGATTGCATTAATTCAGATTTCTGTCACAACTACCTCTCTGAATTGACATTTGTAAACCAGCAAAATTTATTTTAGGAAAGATAATATACACATAGTTCAACTTCGAAGTGAGTTCATGAAAGTGTATTTCTGAGTTTGCTTGCTTTTGAACCAAGTATTAAAATACAACCTAGAAACTCATGAAGCCAGTTAGGCTTAAATACCATGTGAAAGCAATGCTGACATAAATATATTTAGCCCCCTCCTCATTTTCTTATGAATAATATTCAATAATTAGAATTATTTTGTAAAGGATACAAGGATTGTTGTCATCTATGCTGCAGTTGTCCAGGATCAAAGGGATGCCATCTAACTCATAAACCTAAATAAAATCAAAGGTTTAATTTAAGAGATGTCTCAACAATATTAATGCTATTTCATGCAAGAAGTGAAAATCTAACAGAGATGTTTTTTCATAAAAAATATTAAACATGTTAACATAAATTGCAGACCAAATCTGGAATTATTGGTGGTTAAGTATTGCAAAATAGCAACACAAGCAGACAGTAATTTCACATTCTTCTTTCATTTAGCATATGTTTGTCAGAGATATTTTCTGTGTCGTACTTCTCACACTGAACCAGAAAAGCTATGCTTATTGACAGCTCACACTTGCTTCCAGAAGGAAGAACCATTAAAAAGTACTAAGTGATAAAAATGGGAGAAAAAAAAGGAAAAGTTAAAAAATACATGTATACATGCACATAAATTAGCATGGCACCATGTATCTATGCAGCCTTCAAAAGCAGCATGCTACTTCTATGTACGTAAGAACAAATTCTTTAGATGAAATAATTGCCACAGACTTTTTTTTTCCTTTGAAAAGTTGTTTGTTATGTTATTAGCAAACCAGCAAAGATGAGGTCTTCTTTTTAATATACACATACACATGTGAATGACACTAATACAATTGTGTGTATAATAATGTATAATCCTAACAGACTTTTACATACATACACACCCACAGTACCAAGAATGCAAGGATAAGTTAATGTTAACAATATATATGTAGTATACTTATCTTATGAAATATTCCATAAGAAATTAATCTAGACTTCTATGGTACACTGTAACAACACACATCATCGTATACATTTACAGCTTTAGAAATGGTTACTTATTTAAAGTTCATTCTAAATTACCTGCAAAATTTCAAGCTTGGAAATAACTTCTTAACACATATAGGCTTTTTTTTTTTCCCCCTCAAAAAATCCAACAGCAGTTTTAAAAAAGACTTGATAGTGTGAGCATTGTTTATGTTCTTATACCTGTATATTATTTATATTCTTTAAGCCACGCTTACATGGCACTGGGCAACCTGATCTGCATTTAAGCAGAGTGGTTGGACAAGAGTTTCCTACAGAAGGTTCTTCCATCCTTAACCACTCTGTGACTGCCAAACCGTACTTGTCCAAATCTAAAATTATTTAATTCTTTAAAATTTAATTTCAAACCAAGAACTGTTGGGCAAAGGAATTTAGATAGAACATCAATTTAGGTTGTAGCTTGATGATGAGATTCTCTCTTCCATCTTTTTGCCCCAAACAAGATGCGTTTTTATGTACAACAACAAATCACAAAGTTCACACTGCAGGATAGATCAGCTTTCTGAAATGCAGGTTCTATGGTAAAAGAAAAAAGATGGGTAGGAAATTTATATGTGAAACTCAGACTATCAATCAGTAAAAAATTATTCAGAGACAAGTCTGAGCACATCCCTCTTGCAAGTTACTTTTCATATAATCTTATTGCAGAGTCTCGAGCTATAACATGAGAAAGTAACAGTAACAGAGATGGATATGCAAAAAGGCAAGGCTTATACATAAGGAAAGAGAAGAGCATTGCTAGTTCTACAGACTTAACTGATATATACATAACTATACCTATGTTAAATAATCTTAATAACACAAGGTTAAAAATGGCCATTTTTTAATAAATTTTTTGTGTTTTCTTCAAAGGCCATGTGTCATGTATGATGTCATACTTCCAAGCTTGAACAAACAGTGAACTTTCTTTCAGTAACACAGTACTTGCAGGTGCTTGGGAAACATTAGTTCTTTCATTTTTCGTGCTGTAGTCAAACTCTGATCGTTCCACAATGTTACCTTTTATTTTCCATCAATGAAATCCTGAATAGCACAAGTTAATCTAGACTAAGTGCCACCAACTGAAATAAACCATGCAATCTGTTCCAGTTCAATTCAAATGAGATGTTTGGTTGACAGAGTAAGTACTCATCAGGGAAAGTAAAATTTTAATTAAAATCTATGCACACTTCAAAAAGTTAGTGTGGCAACATAAATGAAATTCCTTCAAGGTTAACTGGGAACAGAAGCAGCAAACCACAGGTTTAGTGATATCTTAACATAAAAATCGGTTTCTATCTAGCATTGCCTTACACAGCCACCGAGAGTCTCCTGAACATTGTACAATTGAACCATATGTATAACTTGACTGAGTTAGGTATAGTTTTTGTCATCATGATGTCAAGCTTTAGTACGTCATCTGTGACACAGTGAAATGAACCAAGGAAAAGAAACCTTACAAAGTACCCACCCAAGACAAATCTATATACTTCTAAAAATGACTTGTGAGTTAAAGAGCTCTGGTTCCTAAACAACCACTACTAGAGAGTTCTCATCCATGTCAGCCATTCCTGAACTACCAGTGATTCACTGAAACAGCACTTTATGGTAATCTAAAATTCAGGCCAGTTTACCATAGTGAATTGGGCTCCAATGTGGGCTAGTTCAGCAATTCCTCTGTATGTAGCAGAGTCATTTCTGCAACATGAGTGCCATCGTTAAACAAAGGAATCACGGTCCCTCACCAGACTGTCTCACTTGCATGCCCAGTCTCTCACATCTTCTCACTCTCATCTGCCTGTAATCTCCCACATCAGCAGATTTTGTAAATATTGAGAAACCATCATCCTAGGTCTCAATCTCTTACACAAATTTACTAGAACTATACTGCCCAATATAAAGAAGTTAGTGATATTTCCAACTAACTGTTGGCCTCAGAGTTTTTCCTTTGAAGAGAAATGGCTGTAAAATGCACATTGGAGAGTATGGCAGTGGATCTTCTGCAGGACTTGGGAAAGAAGTCAATATTGCACAAGTCTCAGATCTCACTTTAAAGAAGGTGTAAATATATCCTGGGAAGAAAGGAGCTAGTGACTGGTGTGAGACTGGCTGTAATCCATCCAGATTTTGGATGAAATTATGGACAGAAATTAAGAAATAGGACAGTTCTAATGTCTGTCTTGCAAACAAAATTGCCCACATCATCCTGTGGTGCAAAAGATCACTAAATCTATTCCCTACATTGACTGTTATTGCCTAAATTATTGACAACATATCTGGCCAATAATGTGAAACTGCACCGGATTGAAACAAAACCACAAGTTTATTTCCTTATGACGAACCATAATACTTTATACTGAATGACACTGAAACAGTAAATGAAGCTATAAACTATGTGTAAACTGAAGTCTTGACCACGTTTAAGTTTATTAACAAAAGTTACTTAAGACAAGTTTAAAATAAAAAAAAAAAAGGCTCTGTCCTAGTGATCTCTAGTGCTTCAGTGAAGCCAGCATAAAAAATTTTGCTGTAATGTTATTACATGAGTTTCTAAAATTCTTTTCTAAAAAGTGGAAAAATAGAACATCCAGCATTCAAAGGCAGGTACCCACTATACAGCTTTATAATGCTGTCCCATTTGTTTCCTGTACTTGCCTTGGTATCACACCAGTGAGAAATTTCACTGTACTACATTTAGAAGAAAATGCCTTCCCCTGTGACGATGAATTTTTTTCTCTTTCTCTGCACTTAGGATTTAATAATCTATTTCAATTACTTAATCCAGACACTAAACAGGCATGTAGGCAGAGATGCTACATAAATATTAAACAAGAGCTTATGTTACTGACAAGTTCAATTATATATATCTGCTCACAGTCTTCACAACCAAAGAATCATAGAATCATTGTATCATAGAACGATAGGGGTTGGAGATCATCTAGTCCAATCCCCCTGCAGAAGCAGGTTCACCTAGATCAGGTCGCATAGGAACATGTCCAGGCGGGTCTCGAAGACCTCCAAGGAAGGAGACTCCACAATCCCTCTAGGCAATGCAGTGTTTTATTTGGACAGTTTGGGACATGTACATCCTAAGGAAAAGGTTATACTTTTTCTCTCTGTAACCAATGAAAATATTCAGACCAAAAATTAAACCTTCTGTCTTATCTTACAGAATTCACATTTACTGACCAATATATAGATAAGATTACTAGCATTATATCTGCTTGAATAGAACTAGTTCTGATAATCTCCCAGTATTCACTTATGAAGTTAACATTAGTAAGTATCATTAACACAATCATTCACAGTGGAGCCCAGAAGTAGAAATTAATCGTAGGCTGCTTCTTGAATCTTTCCCTCTAGCAGCAATGGAACCAAGCTCAGGGGTAAGAATACAAATTCTCCAAGCATGACAGTGCTTACTGCGGAATCTGTGTGCATCTAATAAAATGAAACTACAGTCTCCAGGTCCAGGTACTATACAGACAGTAACAGAAAAGCTCCAGCAAAAATAATCTCTTCAAATCAGTCTTCCATTGATGCAGAAGGCAGAATGAGGAATGTGTTTGTTTCAGCCACAAAAATACTTCAATTTCTTAGGAGTATTCTTTGGTCTAACTATAGATAAGCAAAAGGAAATGTGTTCTCACAAGGATAAGTGGACTACTAACAGTTTAAGTAATCCATGCTAATACTCACTCTTCTTTTTACATGTTACTCGTAAGTACATTGACAAATAGAAAAATTCCTAGCTTAAAAAAGGGCAAAAAACATATACTTTAGAAACAAGTAAAAAAATGGGAACAAGCAGGAACTACTTATATGGGAAAACTCCACATATAACATTCATTATAGATCATCAGTTTCTGGGAGCAACAAAATTGGCAAACTTCACATTTTTATGGACTTGGTGTCTGCACTCTTTGCAATGCTGCTAGCCCAGTCACATAGATAAAAGTGTCAAAACCCACACAAGTAGCAGCATATGGTTCATAGGTACAGGTGTGCTGATTGCTGGCAAAATGTCAGCCATAGTTTGCAGTGGATTGGGGATTAAGCAGCCACTACTCACTTTCCCCTCTCAGAACCACTTCTTTGGGTCGCTCATTTACCTATTGGCTGATTCTCATGAGACAAAAAAAAAATAGTATAACAATATTTCTGATACCCGTATCTCTCTGACAAACTTGATTTAGACTAGCTAATAGAAATAAAAGCCAGGGGAGGCAAAGTAAGGGAAAAGGGGAAGAATAAAACAACTGGGATTGCATGACCACAGAAAACCTAAAGAACATATTAAGGTTCAGAAAACAAACCTGTTGAGTATTTTAATGTTTTCTCTTAGTGTCCTAGATTACTGAAATGATTACAATTTGATGTACTTCTCAAGAGTCAAATTATCAAGATATTAACATCCATCTTACATGAAACAACAGTATCCTAAGTTGTATCAACAGAAGCAGAGCCAGTAGATCAACGGAAGCAATTATTTTCCACGGTACTCATTTGACAGCAACCTAGGCAAGAGGCTGAAGCTATGCTACACAAAAAGAGGCTGAGGGAACTGCAGGTTTTTAGCCTGAAGAGAACCTGATGCCAACCTTCCCATACCTACAAAGAGGTTACTAAGAAGACAGAGCAGTCTCCACTACTGCAAGTATCCACAAATGACCTGACAAATCTTAACCATGAATACTGTGACCAGTCCTGCTCTGGACAGGTGAATGACCCTTTGAACCCCTTCTGTCTCAAAGTCTGCATGGATTTCTCAGGCAGAAATTTATAGTAGAATAAATCATGCCAAAAGAATGTGATCCAATGAAATATTCATTTGCGATCAATTGACAATCTTTGGACATCATTAAGGACACATTTAAGTCTTGTTCCTTCTGAATGTACCACATGAGGACCACACAATGACTATGTAACAAGAAATATACCCCTCAGACCCTGCCACCAAGCAGGCTGACCATTAGAAATCAATTTTCCTCCAAGACATGCCAAACAAGATAGATAATCAGTAGTTAGACATCTGAGCAGATTCCAGCATTTGATCTGAGTAATCAGTTGACTTGGTAAGAGCAAGAATACATCAACTGGTTAGGTTCACAAATGTGCTTCTCTGCAGCTATGATGGTAATGAAAAATGTTATTTCATTTTTTTCATTTGTTAGTTTCAGTTTTGGAGATTTTTTTGTTCTTCCCGGCAGCAGAAGTGACACGAGATACACAGGGGAGTCCACCTCAAAGTAAAAAAGAACACTTTAATCCCTTAGTGCTGGTAGATTCCTGGGTCTACTGCAGGCTACTGGCATTTTGGCTTAGAACAGAGTCAGCTGTGGCTTCCAGCAATCAAGTCTATTATTGGAGTTCACCACATCCTGCAGATCTACTGAAATATTTGTGAACAGAGGCTTCTTTCTCCAGGATATCACAGCAGACTTGCTTAGCTAGTTTGATAGCTCCTTGAACCAGTGCAAATGACTTTGAGAACTAAGAGGCACTGTTTTGCCCATTTTAGTCAAGGCAGCATCCCCATAATACTCCCCCAGCTACTAAACTATTTAGGTAAGCATATATTTATCATTTTAGTGGTTGAATTCCAGAAATCACAGCAACAAAACTTGTTGCTCCTTGCAATGTTAGTTTCAAATATATTCTACCTCTTTCAATGTTATTTAACAGAAAGACATGAGACTTATTTCAGCTTTCCTAAAAAAGGTGACTCTTGCCTCTTTCTGTGAGATTTAAAAAAAAAAAAATCAAAAAATCTAAATTCTGAAAGTTTGATTCCTTTGTGATGTCCTAAAACTCTTCAAAGAGAACTGGTTTAGAAGACAACTCGTTTGGCTTTACTGAGGGGGAAGGGAAGAGAACATAAAGGTACCAAGTACACAATCAGGACTGAGCCAAAACAAGCAGAAGCTAGTGTCCAACTACCAGGACAGGGCAACAAGTCATCTCTGTTGCTGAATAATTTTTTCCACTTGTCTTTCAAAACACAGGAGTTTCCAGCCATTGAGATGATAATATAAACACTTGAGATTTCAGAATAGGTTTCCACGAGAGACAGTAACACAGTTGGTATTTTAAAAAAAAAAAAATAATTTTCATCATTCACTTAAGAGGAGCAGGTTTTTATCTCATTTTACGTTTAGGTCATCTAGTTAACATGGATAAAATAAGGTCCAACACATGACTGACTTCTCTTGAAACGTACAGCATTTGCTACTGTGGTCTTTGCCTTCCTGATGCTGACCACTTGCTGCTGCTGCCCTGAACATTATATCAGTTGAGTTTGCACAAACTTGCATCAACAATGGAGTATATGTTTCTTCCAGTCACTAACTATCTTAGTCTAATTTGCTGATTTCAAATAATTGCTATAAAAAGAGGTTCTCTTTATCTTTTTTCCCTTTTATCAGAACAAAAAAAAAGTTAAAGCAAATTAAGTACAAGAATTGGCTATGTGACTAGAACTGGGCTGAGGACAAAACTTAACACAGAAATTTTAAAATTGTATTTTTTTCTAAAGCAGAGTGAAAACTGAAGACTTAAAATTACTCCAAAGTTCTGAAACAATTCTGAGATCAAGTTTGGGTAAGCTACATAATTCATATAAGTCATTTTAATCTCCATTGCAATAGGAAGTTCAAAGTCATTCTGGCAAGCTGACACTGTTTTGGTGGCTACTGTATGTTTGTCTTCCATGTCAAGCTTAACAACACATTTCTCAATTAAAATGAGGGCTTTGTTGTTTGTGTGTGCTAGGTTTTTGTTTGGGGGGGAGTTGTTTGTCTGTTTCTTTTCAGTTTCACATTTTATATTTTGTTGGAATAGCTCGTCTTCCAGAAAAATATTATATGCATAAAATATGTGAAAATTACATGTGAAAATATGTGGAAATCATTGACATAGATTAATAATAGATTATAATAGAAGTAAATAAAAGATTAACACGGAATGTTTCTGTTGAAGATGTCCTCATTACTGTTCTACATGCAATCACACATTCTTCTATCAAAAAATCAGCACAACAATCTCATGACTATTAACTTCTCCCCTCTATTACTCATGCCAACTTTGGTACTTACCTAATTTCTCCACTCACAACCTCCACACCTGCTTTACTGGTACCTTCTCAAAACATTCTAATGGTTCCTTGAAACCCAGTTCAGCTGAAATATCCCTGATAACTGCCACCAGCGTACAACTTAAAGTAAGTGGGAACAGAAAAGGAGGAAAAGTAATTCAAATTCATGTCCTTTTTGGATGAATGCACACTCTCACTGGGGCCACATATGTCATCACTCTCTCACATTACTGCTATATTCCAAAGTTGCTTCCTCTCCCAACATCAAGGATTGCAACTCTTCCTTGGAAACTTCTGAATTCAGCAAACAAAAATAAATGCCAATCAGATGTTCTGTGCTGTAATGACTTTTGTTGTGTCCAGCATTACTTAGCATTCTCCTTTTATTTCACTTTGAACGAGGAGTTGAAATAAAATTCAATGTCAGACATAAATTCACTTGTGGCAAAGAAGGCAACAAACAATATTCAAATGATTATAATAATGTATGAGAAAAGAACTAGGATGATTTCAAAATGTACAGTGATTTGTACTGGTGATTGATGCATCACGGTAAAATTCTGCAGCTAAATACAATGGCATGCCACATTGAATTGTAGCACTTGGAGTGCACTGACACATTCAAGACTAAAAGGAAAGTATCACAAACCACCTAAGTGGTTGCAGTTTACTATAATACCCCATGGTTTCCTATAGCAATTATAAAGCAACTTTAGTAGTGATGGAATTTTTTAAGAAACTACAAATAAATTATTGAGTATATTTATATTATCCCAAACTTCACAGTCAAAGTAGGGGTGGAAGGAAAGAAAGAAAGGACAAAGCTAGTAAGCTAGAAGATTGGAAACAGCACATAGACATTATTAATGGCATTCAGTACTCTCTGTTTCAGCATTCCTTAGGATGCAGAGCTTCCAAGACTTTAGTGACGGGTCAAAGAACAAACCATTAATTTCCTAGTATGTGTGTAAAGGACATGCACTCTATTACATGTTAAATAGAAAACTATCCTTGATGATAATTAATTTTTTCACTATGTTAAAACATAGTAAAATAAAGCAAGTGTTTCAGGAAAGGACTGTAAAACGCCTTTCTAAACTCTACAGAAACTGTCAATGGCAGACTGCGAGACCTGGCTGACTATTAAATTGGAAGACAGTTTAATGGTGTTTGTTGCTTGCATTTTAACTCAGACCAGTCAGGGAAGACTACAGAATTCTGCAGCCATCCATACAACTCCATCGCTTAATACAACAGTAAATAAAACTTCTCACTGAGCAATGTCAATTTCACGCTCCATTTTAAATTAAATGTTACATTTTCAAAGAAACATATAAATAACGGAACTCTGGTCCATTTGAAAGAAAAAAAATTCCACCAAAGTCTTGCAATTACAATAATTGCTTTGTTTCAGGACTAACAGATGTCTCAATTTACTGAAGAGCAATAGGTACGGCCCAATGAGGACACTTTCAAAGGTGGCTAACGCAGGTGCAAATGAAGTCTCAAGCTGGAAAGAAAGAAGCTTTAGACATTCACTGTTCTGCTGAGACCAATTCATATCTTCTTCCCAATAACTTTTTCCTTTACTATACCTTCAAGTCACAGAGTATTCTTCATCTAAAATAGAATAGGTGGCACGTAATTTCAAATACAAAGCCAAGTACACTTTCCTTCATTTTTCCACAGTAATTCATTGTCTTCCTTTTTATTTTATAATCCTGTACAAAATATTAATCCTCGGCTAAGCATTCCTCTGTTAAATACTTTAATTTCTTTCTCCAAGATATTTTATAACCAAATTCAGTACAATTTTTATTTATTCAATGCTCAGTAGACAATTAAATCCCAGTAATTTTCACTGGAATATTTGGGAGAGGTAAGAGAAGTTGGAAGTGTACAGCTTAACTTCATAACGAGGACTAAGTCCTCTTTTAAACATGCTCAAACACTAAGCTCCTTTCAATCCTTTCACAAGCTCTGTATACTCAGCTATCAGTTTCTGACCATGTTATCTAGAAGAACAGTGATTAAAACCTACCACATTTACTTTGTGTGTAGCAACAACAGACTGACTGACAGGCGCTGTTGTTCACATAGTTAAGTTTCTTATGCCTTTTTGGTATTGCTCTTTTCTGGCAAACATCTACTGCAAAGTAAAGCAAATGGTTTGTAAGCAGTGTCAAAAATAAGAAATACCAATAAATTAAGTGATTATAAAATAAGTGGAGTAACTTTTGATTCAGCTTAGCATTGTTTACAAGTCAGACCCAATATATTTCTTCAGCACTGAAATAATGCCACAAACTACTTCAGCAACATTTTTACTGAAACAACTACAGTCATGCATTTAATGAATAAAACCCCCTCACGGTCAAGAATTTCAGATGAAATTAGACAACTTTCAGTGATGTACTTAAAAGATTTCATAGTATTAATGAAAGGGAAGCTGTGGCATGAGAGGAACCCTTTTCAATGGAAACAGTATTCAAATGCAATGAGACACTTTATTCAAGTTAACAAACACTAACGTGATGTGTCCATTCTTCTCACTCTATGGGACCCTGTGAAAAACAATTGCTATTTCAACAAATGTTGTTTTAGAAGTTCCATTTTTTTAAAAATAAAATTTGATTGGATTTCTCATCAACTGCATTTTATATAAACTAGTCATTTAATGAGAAGTACAGATTTGCTAACAACAGTGTTTTGAATCACAAACCTATTATGGAGTGACTAGAGTATTGTATGCTTATATGAAACTTGGAAAATATCAATGTATGGGAAGGCAGCAAACCAGCCGTTTCTGTCATTTAAAGAGAAAAATACCAGCTCAAGCTTTGCAAACTTGTATAGTTGCATTAAAGTGTTATTCTTAACCAATTTAACTACGTGGGGGAAATCCCTGTTCTCACATATTATGGAATGTTTCTCACATCACACAATAAGAAGTGCTTTCCTTTGGTTTAGGGTCTTTTTTACAAATTTTATACAAACAGAATAAAATCCTCGACAATATCAGGATTTTGCTAGTAGTGGTGTTTCGTTTTTAGCCTGAAGAGGCTGAGAGGGGATGTGATCACTCTCTACAACTACCTCAAAGGGAGTTGTAGTCAAGTGGAGGCTGGCCTCTTATCTCCTGTAGTGAGTGACAGGACAAGAAGAAATGGGTTTAAGTTGCACCAGGAAAGGTTTAGATTGGACATTAGGAAGAACTTTTTAACTGAGAAAGGATTGGAATGGGCTGCCCATGGAAGTGGTGGAGTCACTGTCCCTGGAGATATTTAAAAGAGGCACAGAGGAGGTGCTGAGGGACACTATTTAGTGGTGGGCTTAGTGTTAGGTTATCTTTAAGGTCTTCTCCAACAGAAATGATTCTATGATTCTAACTGAAAAAGAAATCTGAACGTTGACTTTTTGATGACTGTTCATCATTCTCAAAACTTGTTAACCTATTTTGCTAATGTAACTTCATAGAGAGTTTTCCCATTGACAATCATTAAAAAAAAAATCTGGCACGAAAAAGTTTTCATAACTTTTACATTATAGTTTTGTGGTGTCCCAAATCATTAAACCACAAAAGGATTAAGCAAGCAAGCAATACTCTAGGTGAAGCTAGTGTAATAGCTCAGTACTTGGCTCATTCTGGCAGATATCTAAAAAACTCTCACTATGTAAGAGCAGAATAAATTCTTGCACGTTACACTACATTCTCATTACAGTTGACGAAATCAGTTATCAAACAGCATGGTCCGCTTGCTTCATAACCCAGCTCATCTGCACTCTGAAATGCAACTTTTTACTCTGAATATCTATCCTCCTGGCATCCTTCAACAGATGAACACATAACTTTGCAAATCCCTCTTGCAAGTTGAGAGCTATTTGTGCTTTGAAAACTATTTTCAAGGAACACAAACTACCAAAAGGGTTAGGAACTAGATAATATAATGAGGTTAATGGTGGAGTGTTGTTGTTGTGAAGGCAATAATCACTCAAAGACGTAGAGGGTCTAAGTAATGCACGTGCAGAGACGTACAGGGGCAACGTAGTACAACCACCAGAGCTGACTCGAAGCCACCCTTCCTTTGCTAGCTACCTCCTTATATGCTGCTTCTGCCCATGAGATCACCCAGGGCCCAATTGATTAACTTGCAGCACCTGTTTCTGAAGTAGCATGCCAGCTGCATTAACTTATCCCTACCATCTTTATTCAAGCTGGCTGGTCCAAGCTACGTCTGTGCCTACAATTCCCCCCTTTTTCTTTTTTGAACCAGCCAGCCTTTAGCAACACATTTCAAAATTAAAGGTACATGAAGAAAACATAAATATTTTTACCCATGGCCATGAGTTTACAACAAAAGGTCAATAACAGCTACATCGCTGAACAATACAATACAGAAATCCATAAAGTCAAAATAAACAATCTGATATGTGTTGGTAGGAGGGACGCACACTGGCAGGAAGGGATGAGGTCTTGGTAGCTCCACTGATATTTCTTTTTCCTGATGTAGTTCTGGACTTTTCTTCAGATCCTTTAGCATGCTGATCTGTGAGCATTATCAATAAGATGGAAGTATCTCTTCATCTGTTGGTCATCTTAAGTTCTTTAATTCTTTTATAGCTGAAGGAATTTACAGCAGCCTAAGTGGTGCCACAGTTGCGAGGGTTTACATTTTAATAGAGTGATGGATTGAGGGTGGATCACTTGGTTCTTTCCTCAAGATTGTTTTTTCCATTGGTCTTACAGTTAAGTCCTTTCTGTTGATGTGGCTTGATCCATTTTGCCGGAATCCATCGGGGACCTTGATCTGTAATGACACAAGCATAGCCTCTTCCCCACGTTAACAGATCTGCAGGTCCTTGCCACTCTCCAGTAGTGGGATTCTTATACCAAACTTTAGGTTTGTCAGTAAAATCCAAATCCTGACTCATTTGGGCAAAGTGTGTTAATGCCGGTGGTTCATTCCGGTTTGCCACAATTCTGAGATGATTCATTGTATAAAGGGCTTTCATTAGTCTGTCTTGAGGACTCACCCCCTCTTCCCCCGTTTTTTGCTTTTCTAGAAGGCCTTTTAAGGTTTGATGTGTCCGTTCAATAATGGCTTGACCGGTGGAATTTCCTGGGATACCAGTAGTATGTTTAACACCCCATAAGTTTAGAAACTTACGTGTTTTACTGGCTATGTATCCCGAGCCATTATCAGTTTTTATCTCTCTTGGAACACCAAGGACAGCAAAGCAACTCCTCCAATGTCTTATGACGTCTCGAGAACTGTCACTGGTTAAGGCTGTGGCCCAAACCATGGCTGAATAAGTATCAATAGTGACATGTATACGTTTAAATCGCCCAAAAGGAGCATAGACAGTGATATCTGATTGCCATATACCTAATGGTGCCAGACCCCTGGGATTGACTCCTACTCCTAGGCCGATCTGATTCTGGCATGCAGGGCACGTGGAAACAATACCCTGAGCGTCCGATATAGTCAGGTCAAACTGCTTTGCCAGCATTTTCGCACTTTGATGAAAAAAATCGTGCGATCTTCGGGCTTGAGAAAATTTGTCAATTATTGGCCCCGTAGGTATCAATAAAGGAGCTGCCACTATCCTGTCAACAATTTCATTGCCAACTGATAGGCCATCTTTTAAGCCCGAATGGCTTCGAATATGTCCAATATAATAAGCAGTTTGCCGTTCATTTATCTGATGCCAGAGTCTCAGAAATAAGTTATACAGATTCTGATTAGAGATTTCTTTCAACAGCGCTCTCTCTAATCGAGTGACAGCATCGACCACATAGAGGGAATCGGAGATGATGTTTAATGGGACGTCTGACCATTTCTCAAAAGTTTTAACTACAGCCATCAGTTCCAGCAGTTGAACTGAACTGCCTGGGGAGTGGACAGTTAGATTTTGCCATTTTCCATTTTCCCACCAAACCACTCCTGCTTTGGCTTGGATCTTACTGGCGTCGGTAAAAACAGTCAGGCCTTTAACGGGTACTGCTGATCTCAACGGCCGGTCTTCCATTTGAAATTTAACAGAGAACAATTTATGGGCCGGATAATGATTATTTATAGTTCCTGGATATGACAATAAGGCCCACTGTAATTCATCAGATTGTTGCAGTGCCCAGTTCAAGAACTCATCTGTGAGAGGAACGAAAATGATGTCTGCCTCAATCCCTGCTATTTCCAGCAGACGTTTCCTGGCCTTAACTATTATTTTTGCAATTGCCTCAAGCCTTGTGGTAATTGTTTTTTGTAAATTATATGGCAAAAATATCCACTCCAAGATCCTCAATGGGTCTTTCGCTACTGAATCCCATTGCATCAAGATTGCCATTACATGCTGGTTTTGACTTATCACAGCAATGTTAATTGACAAGTCAGGATCATATCGGTGACTGTAGTTATTGACTATCTTGCTTCCTATTTTTTCTATTGGTTGGATTTGCTGCCGAGACAGTCTTCGCGCACTATCAGCCTCTACTGAGCCCTTTAACAAAGGCATTAGTGGCTCA
This sequence comes from Colius striatus, assembly GCF_028858725.1. Taxonomy (NCBI): domain Eukaryota; kingdom Metazoa; phylum Chordata; class Aves; order Coliiformes; family Coliidae; genus Colius; species Colius striatus. The sequence continues at coordinate 127,688,851 of NC_084759.1, read as the reverse complement.
AGATCCTCATTTGTGATACCACATATGGTTCGTACCCATTGGATATCACCTATCAGCTTTTGAACGTCTGTTAAGTTAGCAATATCTGTTTTAATTGCCACCTTCTGAGGATAAATGCGCGCATCAGTGATAATATTACCCAAATATTTCCAAGAGGCGTGCATTTGTACCTTCTCTGGCGCGATCACCAACCCGGAGTTGCTTAACTGTCGGTTCACTTCTTGTAGAATGCGATGCTGGTCCAGGTCTTTTCCTGCAATCAAGATATCATCCATATAATGGTAAAATAAGACACGAGGGTATTTTTTGCGCAGAGGTGCCAGCGCCCAGGCAACATAAGTTTGACAAATAGTTGGTGAGTTCTTCATTCCCTGAGGTAAAACAGTCCATTGATATCGTTTTGCTGGCTCTTGTTTGTTAATCGATGGTACTGTAAAGGCAAACTTCTCACTGTCATCCTCATGTAAGGGAATTGTGAAAAAACAGTCCTTTAAGTCAATCACCAACAGGGGCCACTCTTTTGGAAGCATTGCAGGAGAGGGTAATCCTGGCTGTAAAGCACCCATGTCCTGCATCACTGCATTAACAGCTCTTAAATCATGTAACAGCCTCCACTTCCCTGATTTTTTAGGGATAGTAAAAATTGGTGTATTCCATGGACTGGTGGATGGTTTAATATGACCCTTCTCTAGTTGTTCATTTACTAATTCATGAATGTGGGCGAGCTTTTCTTTGCTTAGCGGCCATTGATCAATCCAAACTGGTTTATCTGTTAGCCAGGTTAACTTCAGGATTGGTCGCCCATCAATGGCCGCCATTAAAAATTTTCATTTGACAAACGAAAGCCCATTTGGCTTAAGGCGTCTCTACCCAAAAGCCAAACTGAAGTATTCATTACATAGGGCCTAATTTGCACACATCTATTCTCTTCGCCCTGTATACATACCGAAATCAGGTCTGTGCTAATTTTTGTCATCTGTATTCCTCCTACTCCAACAACAGGGGTGTCTAAGTTCTCTAAAGGCCAGCTTTTTGGCCAATAGGATAATGGCACAATAGTAACATCTGCTCCCGTATCCAGTAATGTGTTGTACCCAACCATGTGTTCACCATTTGGATGTTGGAATACAACCGTCTGAGTGGGCTTTCCCTGTGAAAGTGGCATTGCCAGTCTTACCTCAGGTACTCCAGTGGATCCAAAACCACCGTCTCGACACTTACGACTTCCTGCGAAAGGAACTTTAGCTCTGAAAGGAACTAATTGCGCTATTTTAGTTCCTTTAGGTATATGAACTGGTGGCTGCCAAACTTTAACCATTATTCCAATATTTCCTTCATAGTCTGCATCAATTACACCGGGGAGCACAAAAATACCCTGTCGAGAGGCCGATGACCGTCCTAAAAGCAAAGCACTTAATCCATAGCCAAGGGGTCCATTAACGTTAGAGGAGATAATTGTTACCTCTGTGTTGTGGATGGTTACATCTACTGCTGTTTCCACATCCACTCCTGCGCTTCCTGCAGTGGCTGATCTGAGGCCATCCAGGCAGCTCTTGGTGTTGAAGGGCGTTTTTGTGTCATCGCGCTCGCCCTTTTTGCGCTCGTCAACCCGTTTCCCTTAGGCATTGTATGTCTGGCCACTCGAGAGCGGCACTCAGTGGCTCTATGGCCAAACTTGCCACATCTGTAACAATTACCATGAAATCTGCCATTGGACCCAGATGGCCTGGCAGAGCTGTTTGTCCATACCAATGGTCTGGACCGACATTGATTTTTCACGTGTCCTATTTTTCCACAGTTAAAGCACTTTGGCCTCCGATCTCCTTTGTGGGCTTGAACTAAAGGTTTCAATGCTGTTGCCATTGCCTCAGCTAAATGTGCTGACGATCCTACCCTAGAGCAGGCTTCTATCATGTCGACCAAAGTTGCTGTCCGCGGGAGAGCCTGCAGGATCTTTTTGCAGTCATGATTAGCGTTAGCAACTGCTAAGTGTAACCCTATTTCCGCCTTTACTTCAGCCGACATGTTTGGTATACGATCCAGAGCTGCTCTTAGGCGGTCTAAGAAGGTCATGAAAGGCTCATTAGGTTTTTGAATAATAGTTGTATATGAGGGAACTGGCACCCCCATATCAGGAACAATCTTAAATGCTTGACGTGCCAGTGTCTGTGTTTGCTGCAAGATAGCTTCATGCAGCCGGGCTTGTACCTGAGGATCAGCGAATGCTCCTTTACCCAGCATCATGTCTGCTGTGACGACTCGCCGCGGATCTCCCTGTTGTAAGTCCATGTTTTCCACCACCGTCAGATCAACTCTTTTTTCCCATTCAGACTCCCATAGTAATACCTGAGTGGGCTTCAGGAAAGTTTCTGCAAGCTTCCGGCAATCAAATGGAGTCATTAACCCACTGGCAAAAATATGATCCAGTAACGTCTGAACGTATGGGTTGGACAAGCCATATTGCATTACCGCTTTCTGGCCTTCTCTTACCAATTTCCAATCCAAAGGTGCCCACTGTCGTTTTCTTTGTGCTGTTATTACTGGAAAGGCTTGCGGAATAAATTCGCCTTCGATTACCGCATCACGTATGAGGCCTCTCCATTTCTTAGCCGGATCATAATCATCTGGACGAGGATCTCTGAGTACCTGTGGGGATGAAACTTTAATCTTTGTTTTGGTTAATTCATTAATTCGTTCCAACAGTTGATTAGCTGTTGCTTTTGGTTTTTCTATCAGTTCCTCCAGCTGGGCCAAAGTGTGTTTCATATCTTCTCCGTGTTGTATTAACTCTTCCTTTAATAATTGTCTTTGTTGATCTTCACTAGAAGTTGGGGGTGATGATGGCAGAGGAATACACTCAGGGATTGATGAGCTCAGGGGCAACGGCATATCATTTGTAAAACGTACCTTCCGTTCTCTGTTAGGTACTCCTTCAGGTATAGCAGAAGGGTGGGATGGGGCAGGATGGTGAAGGGTGGGTGGGAGGGGAGGAGAAGCAATGTGTGTATTCGGCTCCTGGAACGGTGCTCTAGGGGGTTCTGGGGGAGGTGGGCTCACATCCATGCTCTCCTCTTCCAGAGGTGGAGCCGAGGGTATTACGACATTATCCCCTCCGAAGAATCTCTGAGTATTTTCTTCTAGAGGTGGAGCCGATGGCACTATAAAGTCACCACCTCCAAAGAATCTTTTAGCATCCACCGGGAACGCAGATGGTGCAGCAGCTTCTGCTTTCATGGCAGCAGCGGCAGCACGCTCAGCTTCTAGCTGGTGTATAATGGATGATACCAATTTACACAAGCCAATAGCATTATTCAACATGTCTCCTAGCTTTTCCCAGTGTCCTTTTTCATATACTTCTTGGGGGGAAGCAAAGAGACCTACTTCCTGTCCCCATCTTACAAGTCTTAGCAAAGGCTCTTTTTCATAATTGAATCCTTTTTCCGCAAGGGTATGCTGGAGGGTGTCAATAGGATTTTCCTCTTTGCTTAGCATTTTTCCCATTATATCAGTTTGCTCAGATTACTTGCCTTTTCCAGCAGGAATCCAAGTGCTTTTCTGCCGAGGGTTCTTGATCCAACCGATTCAGCGAATCACGTCGGGGTCACCAAATGTTGTTGTTGTGAAGGCAATAATCACTCAAAGACGTAGAGGGTCTAAGTAATGCACGTGCAGAGACGTACAGGGGCAACGTAGTACAACCACCAGAGCTGACTCGAAGCCACCCTTCCTTTGCTAGCTACCTCCTTATATGCTGCTTCTGCCCATGAGATCACCCAGGGACCAATTGATTAACTTGCAGCACCTGTTTCTGAAGTAGCATGCCAGCTGCATTAACTTATCCCTACCATCTTTATTCAAGCTGGCTGGTCCAAGCTACGTCTGTGCCTACAGTGGAGCACATTATAGCAGCTTGAAAACCATGTGCTGCCATTCAAGAGATATTCAAATGAACTAGCTATGAGTTGTCAAAGGTTTATCTACACAGAACGGCTCGAGGTGTGGGATTCCATGGCCTAAGCCAATGAGTCTAATTCCTTTTCTTGCAATCAAAATAAGAGTCATTACAGGAGATGAAGAACACAGAGTGAAAGGAAGGAAAGAATCATCAATCTCATCTCAACTGAATAATACCTAGTAAAGTCTCGAATCTGCAACAACCTTGGGTCATTCCAATTCATCTCAGCAGAGCTTCTAATTGTGTTAGTAAAAGATATAAATTCAGAATGCTGGGTTTCAGCATTGTCTCATAGCTGTCACTTCTTGCTGTACTTTTCAGATGGTTCTTGAGGGGCTGTTGGCTCATGACAACTATCACTCTAGACAACACTCAGGAACAGATCGGTATACAGTGCAGGCTATGGGCTCTTCCCAAGGAGAGCTATGGGAAAAGCAGTTCAGTGATTTGATTTTGGTGGTGGAAGATTAAGATGAAAGTGAAGCCCACAAAAGAGAATGCTATCACATGGATATGAGCCATATCAAACTGTGCAACTTGCCCTCAAACACATTTTACTTGCTGTACCCACTCGAGACTGAGCTAGTGCTTTATGTGACACTAATTGTGTTTCTTTGCTGATAACTTATAGAAAAGTTGAGCAAGTATTCTCTACATTTACCTGAAATTCTAATAATATGCATTTTCTTTTAATGATTCACTAAGCATAACCTTTGCACAGGATCAGATTCTCTTATTATGATAAATTTAGCCACCTTGTTGAGATTAAGATCAACTTTACATTTAGAAAACACAAGAATCCTGACGTTGTGATTTATATGTCTATAAAAGCCATATATTTAGTATGCTTGATATACAGTAACTCAAGTATGCACGCTCTAGTGCTACATTTCATGCTGAAAGCTTGCTAATGCCTCAGGCTGTTGAGCAAGATGATACATGAAACTGAACATAAAGAGATTGCATACTAGTTTCTTAATTTACCTCTAAATTACAACTACCAGAGGGTTTTTTGAGTATTTGTGTCTCTAAATGTCTTGCAGTCTGGTACTAACAACCGCAGGTATAATGAAAACAAAATTCCCAGCTTCTAACTGGACTCATATATCCATGATGAACAGAATTCTATGTTTTTACATTTGTAAAGGTGTTGTTCAAATGGTTTAAAAAAATTACATAATAAATGTATCCTTTCATATGGTCAATTTACATGAAAATATCATTGTGTAAAACAAGGTGTGCATATACATCCTCAGGCATTAGGTCAATTGTCTGTTTAGTTTTATTTATATTGTTATTTCCTTTCCTGCAACAGATCATTAAGCTGATTATAGGCCTGTATCTATAAAGTCAAGGCTGCAGGTTCTAACTGAAAACTAGAGAGAGTTCTTGTTTCAAGATGCAGTTTCATTACTTTAAGTATATATATACACACACCATGTTGTTAAAATTTCATTAAAGCTACACAAACCTACACATGCCCAGCAACTCTTCCTAGCAAGTCCATTAAGGGAAAAAAAAAAAGATCTAATATGAAGACAGATGGAGGGTACATTTTGGTAGCCAAAATCTGTACCAAAATAAATGAAATCATAAAGTCATTAAAAAAAAAAAATCTGTAAGTCACTATATTTTACTATTTCTTTTAAAGAACAAAGAAAACTTCCATAGGAGTTTATTAATAAACACTGTTAACTTTGAAGATGATTTTCAAAGGGACAGGTTGACACTTATACAGAAAAGCCTGCAGGAGCAGGTTGACAGTAATGGTGGGTCAGAAGTTGAGAGGAGAAAAAACATTGAATTGGAACCTCAACCACCTGCCACCATATTGATCTATTGTAGAGGTATTAAAAATGACATTTTAACTTTTAAAATTAAGCATTTTAAAGCTTTTTTTTTCCCTCAGTAACTACAAATTCTAAAAGCACTTTCAAAAATTCATTGAGTTGTGAGGTGCTCATGAATTTGTAAGACTCAAGACCTGGAATTAAAAAGTGACACTCCTAACCACCAAATACTCCAACTGGATGGCAACTCCCAGAAGAAATGGAAGCAGTGAATGTCCTCTCAAATTTCATCAGCTTCTCATGATTGAAGCTGTGGGGAACAAGTAGGGCTGAGTCAACTAAATAGACCTGGTTGGAAAATACCAAGGTAGTGACATTTAATCAAGTTAAAGGGAATATAAGTTTGATGCATGTTTAAGGGAACTTAACAGTTTACTATTAATTTTTACTATGTTGTTTCCATTTTTGTTGTGGGGAAAACACCATACTTAAAATTTATCTTTTGTGTTTTTGGGTTTTTTTTTTTAGCACAATATTGAAAAATTGCCTGAAATAAAGTCCTTCATTATTTCGAAAGCCAAATGTCCTTTCTTAATATTGCTGGACTAAAGAGGGAAAGGAAATTTAGAGAAGTTGGAACTGTCCTATGGAAAATGGAAAGTCCTGAACAGCTCCAAGGGTAACACCTCTCCTTTTCTAAAAAGACAGTGGAAAACAACCTGGAGATTAATGTTGTTATTTACCCTTACTAAGACTCAACAGAAATCTTACCAACTACAACATGAATTAACTGAGATCCATAATTGTGCTCTAGAACAGTAATTTACAGACCAAAATCTAAATCCTTCTTATTTTCTCATAGGTAAGATTAATGTCAATCCACAGCAGACTGCAATACTCAAATATACACAAAAAAGAACTCTAGTTTATGAAGAATGCAAAAAGTTTTATTTTCTTAAAATCCCTATACTAAGTCCACTTCCAATATTTCACTTGAAACATCAGCCACAGTGTAATAACTTAAAAATACTAAATCAACCTGAAATACTGCACATATCACTTTAAAATTTAGTAGGCTGAAATGAAGAACATTGGTTATTTTTTACTTTAGAGGCAGCCAACTATCTAATTTTTTTTGCTTCAATTAAAAGCACCAAAATTGTATTTTCAAAGTAACACAGATAGAATAAATTTCAAACTCAAATTAAAATACTGCAACGTCCTTGGATATACCCATTCATATTGCAAACAGATCCCTCAGACAGGGTGTTCTGTTCCTCAGGAAACCATTATCAGTGAATGTAATTTCCATGGTTTGCATCCTATCTAAATTGCGCAGATACACACATTGTTTAAGATTTGCGCATTTTTGGCATTTGCAGTTTTCAAAGTACTGCTGGCGAGCAAAGGAAGATTTTTCAGCCACTGTAAAATTATAGTATTTATGTTCCTATGAAATTTTTAATGTTTTCAAGTATTGGCGTTTCCCTTTTTTACTTTTCACATCATTAAGAATGCTCCATAGACAATTTTTAAACAAAGTTTATTGAAAGATGCCAAAAGACAACATCTTGTCACCAATGAAAAAAAGATCTAACATAGTACCTAGTACTGTTGGGTGTTTTGTGCTTTAAAAATTTAATAGTGCAACTTTTTTTTTCCCCGAATGGAATAAGAATTATGATTCTTACTCAAGAGATTAATTAGTCTCATATTTGAAAATCTTTTTCACAGTATATTGAGTAATACAATATAAACACTGCTTGTGGGAAGATTAGTAAAGTGGAAGATGTACAAGACAATTAGTTTCAACAAAAACAACACTCCTCTTTTGCATTTTTTCCAATGAAACTCTCACAAAGTAAAGTATCGAGCTAACTGATCAGTGTTTGCGTGTGTGTGTGTGTGTGTATATACATATTTATGTACATATGTATGTATATAAAATCATGGAATGGAACAGTTTGAGTTTGAAGGGATTCTTAAAGATCATCTAGTTCCAAACACCCTGCCAAGAGCAGGGACACCTTTTACTGGACCAGGGTGCTCAAAGCTCCATCAGACATGGCCTTAAATGTTTCCAGTGATATGGCTTTCACAATTTCTCTGGGCAGACTGTTCTAGTGTCACACCACCCTCACTGTAAAAAAAATTTCTTCCTCGTGTCCAATCTAAACCTTTCTTTTAGTTTAAAACTGTTGCTCCTTGTCCTGTCACTACACGCCCTGGTAAAAAGTCTCTCTCTATCTTCAAGTCCCCTTTAAGTATTGAAAGGCCACAATAAGGTCTCCTAAAGGTCTCTCTCAGCCTGTCCTAACAGGGGAGATGTTCCTGCCTTTTGTCCATTTCTGTGCTCCTCCTCTGGACCAGCTGGGGATCTCAGAGCTGGATGCAGTACTGCAGGTAGGATCTCATGAAAGCAGAGTAGAGTGAAAGAATCATCACCATCAATCTGCTGGCCATATTTCTTTTCAATGTACTATATATTTATTTATATATATTGTACACACACAGAGGCATCTGTACATATATACACACTTATACACATATGCCTATGTATATACATATAAAAATTAATACAGACTACAGAGAGTAAACCAGAAAATAGCTAATTTCTCCTGATTTTCAATTTCCATACAATAACACCATCTTGTCAGAAAGACTGTATTTGAAATTTCAGAAATAAATTGTTACAAGTGTATGACTTAGTTTTCAAAGTACATGCAAAACAAAGTAAAGCACTCTTCAGTTCCTCCTTGGATCACTAAACTTTTCCACCTACAGGACATTAACAATAACCTATCAGAATGACTACATATTAGTTATTATATTTAACTTCAATCTTGCTTTGTCTTGCAAGGAATTACTTTGGTAAAAAACAATTCTTATTTGTGTATAACAACTGACAATAGTTTCTATATGTATTTTAGCAATTTGGAAACCTGCACATGGGACATTTGTTTCCTCTCAATTCTCAATCAACAGCAAAAAAATGCACTTCAGAATTTCAGACTGTGAGGATGTATCTAAAAATTTAGTAAGTAGTCTTGAGAGAAGGATTGTTTGGGCACATTTTATTTGTGTTATTACTTTTTTGCTATGTTTGTATTATTACTTTTCTAAGCAGATACAATCATGCTGGAGTCCACATGAGTTTGCATCAGTGTCTAGAAGGTGGACAATCAGATGTATAATGCTACTGTCTGCTCATTTACTCTCATGCTAAACCCATGAGGATCCTCCATCTGAAGATACATTGATTATTAGCATGCACTTAGTCCTACCCAACTGAGTGCTCTTCTCAATGATGTCTAATGATAAGGGGCAATGGGTATAAACTGGAACACAAGAGGTTCCAAAGAAATACAAGGAAGAATTTCTTCACTGTGAGGGTGAGGGAGCACTGGAACAGGCTGCCCAGATGGGTTGTTGAGACTCCTTTTCTGGGGACATTAAAAAGCCACCGGGACAAGTTCTTGTGTGATTACTCTAGGCGGTCCTGCTCTGGCAGTGGGGTTGTACTAGATGATCTTTGGAGGTCCCTTCCAACCCTTAAGATTCTGTGACTCCGATTCTGTGAGTGATAACCTTACTAGTGAGAGGAAGAATCACACTGGAGGCACAGGTTTCTTCTTCAGAGAAGAGTTTAGCATCAGGATATGTAATGTAAGCAACCAGTCCTGTGGCGTTTTCTGGTGGAAATGCTTCGAAGGAAGACAGAAGAAATCTTGCTAGCAGATGCTAATCAACTAAAGCTTAATTGGCCAAGTTATCATCTTGGCTTTTGCAAAGCTAGCTCATTCTGCATTTCACAAACAGCAGAGGATTAATTCAACATCTTCTTGCTGTCAGACTTTCAGCACAGAGATCACTTGACATAGTACTTTGATGTTGCTCCCACTGCTACAGTATCTAAATACAGGCAGTGTTCCATTCAAGGAACTTTAGCTAAAATCCAGTTGTTTTTCCAATATTGTTACTAGATCTTTGGCCAATATCCCTTCAAAATCCTTCCAAGCAAACCACTTCAGTCATATGAATCTGAACAAATCTGATTGACTGCAATTACGATGTGTGAACTTGGCAACATGCATTGTTAAACATGTAAATGCTTACTAATTAGGTGGTTTTTAATCTTTGCTGCTTCTTCATGGAAACAGTGAGTTTTTTTGATTGAAGAACAGAAATTTTTCAAAAAGCACAGTTAATGTGAATTGCCAAAATAAAAATAACAATAGATTTTAAAGAGAATATCATTAAGTCTGTTCTCTCTCAAAACACAGGCAGAAGATCCTCATTATCTAAATAGGCTTTAAACAGTGTAGGAACTAAAATCTCCTTAAAAAACCCACAAAGTTCTCTCTTCATCTGTTCTACCACATGTCCTGGTTTCAGCTGGGATAGAGTTAATTTTCTTCCTGATATCTACTACAGGGCAGTTTTGGGTTTACCCTGAGAGAATGTTGCTAACACAGGGATGTTTTGGTTATTGGTGAACAGTGCTTGCAAGCATCAAGGCTGTTTCTGCTTCTTACCTTGCCCCAACAGTGAATGGACCAGGGGCCAGTATGTGTGCACAAGAAGCTGGGAGGAAGCACAGTTGACATCTATTAGCCAAAGGGCTATTGTATACTACAGGATGTCATGCTCGGTATATAAACTGTGGAGAGCTGGTGGTGAGGAGCAGATCAATGATCAGGCATTGGTCAGCGGGTGGTGAGCAATTGCATTGGACATCAGTTTCCTTCTCTTGTATCTTGTTTCTTTGAATTACTATTATTATATTTTATTCTTCTTATTGCTGTTTTATTTTAGTTTAGTAAAACTTATTTTATTTTATTTTAGTTAGTTATTATATAACCCACAAATTTTGATTTATTTATGGCTTTTTTTTCTGATTCTCCTCTCCATTCAGAGGTGAGTGGTGTGGGGAGTAAGCGGCTGTGTGGTTTATTATATAAGATTATATAACCTATAGTTAACAAAAGGATAAAAAAATTATCAATACTTATTTTTATATTATTGCAGCCCTTTAATAATATTGAGCCTCTTCAAAGAGCCCTGCATTTCAAGCAGAAAAGATAACCAGATGGAACCATTCTATAATTCTATGAATCCTGCAAATAAGAGATGAACAGGCAAGAACACTTACCTACACAGACATGTGCATTCTCATTTTTCCCCACTTCTCCCCTCTTCTGTATCCTTTAAGAATTAGACTATTCAAGTACTTTGGTTTCCTTTGGCCACCAGCATGATCAAACTTTGCTCAAGCATTGCCATGCAGAACAGCAAAGAGCAGAATACCACAGGTCTACAATTTAGAATAAACAGCATCACCCAATGGCAGAAATTCAAAACTGCAGGTGACAGGCACTGCACTTTCTCTTCCCAAAAACAAAGGAAAACAGGAGATGGGGAAAAAAACCCTAAGAAAACCAAATGCTCGGTGTCTGTCTGAAAGACCAGGTACTCTGACATGGCCTCACGTGCTTCAACAGGAGTTTTAGCAAACAATTTTCAGGGCTGGTAACAGAAGTTATATTGGCTCAAAGGCAAAGAGAACTGAAGGTTCACAGATACTTTTTTTGATAAGGTAAAGCCAGGCTGATGCCTGCAAGATATTATACCTCTACTGAACTTAATGATGTGCTGTCACAGGAGTGTAGGGAGTTAAACAATGAAACTGGACACTAGATTTCTGTAAGCACATTTGTAAGCTTTTCTCTATCTCAATGCTTCTCTGATTTCAGGGAAGTTAATATCAAGACCCAGTGGCCTGCGTTTGACAACTTGCTTGTTAATCACTGGTAAGGGATCTTCCACTGCCCTCTTCTACAAGGCTTTGCTCAAAGTCTCCTTCATATCCTTCTCACCCTGAATGTAGCACAAAGCCAAGAGTTACTGCGGTAAATTAATCACATAATACAACATATCGCATATGTCATACTCCATTATTTCCTCAATGAAACTATTTCACTGGTGCTTCCAAAACAGAACTAACAAATTACAAATAGTGATGGCCAAATCTCAACACCCAACAAAACAGGGGGTTTTTTTGGTTTTTGGTTGGGTTTTTTTTTGCTTCTCCCTATGTTTATAAATAAACACAATCTCTTGTTAGCGGAAAAGAAGAGAAAGTTTTATGTATCCAAAAGAGATCAAGTCCAAGATTTGCAGCATTATAACATCAGCCCATTGTGAAGTCTGCTGCAGCTTTAAAAAAATACACATCGAACAAAAAAACCCAAATAAATTGCATGTGGGATGACAGTTAAGAAAAGATGGGGAAACTTGGAAATTCATGCTGAGGTTAGAACAACGAAAAACAACACAGAAAACTCATGAAATTCCTTGTTATAGTGATGGAAAATATATGTCACATGTATCTGACACCAGTAAAAGTGGAAAGAATTTGAATTAACAGCTCAGACCTGAGATGGAGAAGAAGTATTCAGAAAGGCAGATTCTTCCAGATACAGTGGTCTTGTTCCCAGCAATCAATAACACTGGTAAAAAGTTCAAAATACAGATAAACCCCCTCCCTGCATCTTCCCAGAAGATGTCTTCTGAGCCTTTTTTTCCCAATACTCAATTAGCCACATCAGAAGGTGGTTATTTTAGTTATAGTTTTCCTAACATAGAGTACTCCCCAAAAAATTTAGTTCTTCACCATTTAGTACACTAGCAAAAAACATTTTTGGTTGATGCAATGCTCTTCATTTAACTGAGAATGATATATGAGAACCAAAATCTCTTTGAATACATTAGAATATTTTGCAAGCTACATCCCATGTCTTACTAAACATCTGAATACAAGCTGGAGAATAGGGGAAAAAATCCCAACTTGTCATGACTCCTAGACTCCATTTTCTACAATCTCAATGTTGTGGTTTAGGCCTATCCAGGAACAAAAGAGCACCATCAGACGTAACTACCCCAGACTTCTGAACTCCTGAAGGGCAGGGAGGGTCTTAATTGCTGCTTATGGTCCCAGACAAAACAGACCAGGCTTCTCAGCTTGAGGAAGAAAACTAAAACTTAATCTGCCTCCAACTAAAACACAGCAAACAGAAATATCCAAGGGAAAAATAATACAGAGAAGGGCGAATGATGGAAGTGCAACCAGCTTTTTAAGATCACCTTTTCCTCCATCCCTTTTTTCTTCAAGAGCTCAGAGCCCTGAGCCTAGTATTTTTACCTCCTCCCCCCATAAGCAGTGCCCAGGACAGGGAATGGGGGGTGCAGTCAGTCCTTTCCTGATGTCTCTTGCTGCTTATCTCACCCCTGAGGAGAAGTGCTCCTCACCAGTCCTCCCTTGCTCCAGTTCAGGGTCTCCCACACACCAGGAGACCAAAAACTGGTGTAGCAGGAAGAAGAACAGAAGTAGGATGATAGGGAACATGATCTTCTTGTCCATAAAGGGGCAGCACAACAGAATAAAGGTTTGTATCATTCTCAAACAACAAATGAGTCACATTGTTATAAAAATAATTCAATGGTTTACAAACTATACTGTGTTAGGCAAGCATCTCTAACCTCAGGGGAAAACCACTCCACATCAACCCTTTATTACTCATATTGTCCCACCACTTAGAGATCTCGTGATTCTTTTCTGTTTACCAGTCTTAAGCACTTTGATGAAAACCTTGGCACTTCATTAAGGATTCACAATCATGACAGAGCTGAAGACTAACACAAAATCCATATGGAAACAGGACTAGAGACAGTATCCTTAAATGTCACACCAGATATTTTTAAGGACACTCTTGAACCACAGATACCTTCCTACTTGGGGCATTTCTATACTAGAAATAAGCTCAGCTTTGCCTTTAACAGGCTGTTTAAGTGAAAGAGTAATCTCAAAAATATACTTGTGCATATTCACTATTTTGCAGGGGACAACAATCTCTCAACATGTATCAGATTGTCCCAGCATACTAACTGTATTGCTAACAAAGTAAGCAGGTAGCAATAATCTACCTATCCTATCAGTAACATGGGTCAGTTGAAAATGGCAAAATCAATGCAACTAGCTCACAGCACCAAACCCAAACTGAGTGCATTGTTCTTACTAAGTTAGCTTAAGTTTTGATTTAGAAATGTCACAGCTTTTCCCTTCAGGATACCTGTTCTGCCAGCTGGCTGCCCCACTGTTGCAAGAAACAAGAAAAGCAGCTCATGCCTTGCAAACAGTTTGTACCATTGAACACTGTCCTTCAGTAACAGTTTTCACAGGACAGAACCCTCAGGTAATTCGGATTACCTTGTTCAGTCTCAAAGGCAATAGTGAAATAAAGTGAATAGTGAATAAAGACTGCAATTAAACTTTGCCAAGCTTTCTACTTGATTTCAATCACCTACGTACAAACTCCAGCAAGACTATGTGATTGAAGTGTATGTAACTCTTCTATTTACAAGAGAGGAAAGGAAACAATGCAGAATAAAGCCTACATTATTCTGATGCTTATTTAAGTACTGATGACACTTGCAATTAAGTATTTTTAAAAAAGCAAGTCAAAGAAGGTGAAGGGATTATGGAGGGATTTTCACTTTTTCCTTCTCATAACTTCTTTCACCAGGTACTAGCCAAAACCTTCACTACTTGCTCAGCCTGAGAACCCATCTCCTTCCCTGCAGTATATTTAATAAACACATACAATGCATCTTTGTGAAGGAGACAAAATAAAATACAAGCCAGAGAACTGCCCCAAATGTATGACAATAATTATTGACAGCTCTTCCTCCTACAGAATGAGAAAGTACAGAACTGCACATCTATTGCAGGCTTTTGGCAGGTTCAACACAAAACTAACTCAACACTTGGTGTCCTAACTATAGCAATTCTATTATTTCCTCTCTTCTCCTCCTCACTGAAGACAGTGTGTAACTCAGGAAATGAATGTACCAAACATTTGTCACTCTAAAATCAACACTTTATCAGATACTTTCCTTACAAACACCAACCCATCCAGTTTTTTAAAATGTGCAAGTGGGCAGACCTGGCAAGACTTATTTTAATGGCTGCATCTCAGTTTACAGCTTAGATGTCTGCCCACTCCCTTATATTTTAAGAACTTATCACAACAGTACAAATAAAACTATAAGGAAGAAAAGATGTTAAGAATGCATTCCTAATGCTAACAGAGCACATGCTAAAGAATGCTCTGTAAAAACCATTCTTGGTTTTAAACAGAAAGAATATAGTCCTAGTAAGATATTTGCCTGTTCCAAAGCACTACAAGATTTTTCACCAGTGCCAACATACCAGTGCACTAATTCCTTGCCATTATTGTTCTTATAGCAGGTGGAGACCACAATCAGAGATGGAAAAGCAGTCTTTGCAGAGCAATTATTCACCTACTCCAGGCATTCTCTGTTGCTTTAACTCTGCCACTAGTGCCCCAAGCAGTAGGGCTGCATCATTCTACTTCAGCAGACAGGCAACTGCATGAGACACTTGCAGGGCATAACCCAAGTCACCATTTGATTCCCAGGTCTTTGCAGACTACTTGCATTTTCTGAACAAGTCAGGAAGACAACACCAAGCACTAAGGTTGTATTGCAAAGGGCCATATTTTTTATTAGTTATTAGCATTAATGTGCTATTATTCCATTTAGTACTAGATTACCATTGTTACTGGGAAAAGAGCTCCACTGTGACTGGAAATCACAGAGAAAACAAGTTTGAGAGCCTCGGTTCATTAAAGAGTCAGAATAATAACAGTGCTGCTTAAGAATCTTTGGTAAGTGATGTGCAGTCCTCTCATGCCAAGCAATCAAAACTAGCTGAAGAGAAAGTCACTTCCCCAGTTTATACCTACAATTCACATGATAACTCACACAAAAGCAACAGTCAATGGCAAACCCCAAGTTTGTTCAGATGGCGTATATAAAAAACACAATCTACCTGTATTACTTCTGATGAGAATGTAGAAAGTCAACTGTCTGTTTACCGCAAAATGGATCTAAAATAAGATCTATATTGTGGGAAACTACTCTAAGAAAAGATGTGGGAACTAACCCCATTATCATTCAGTTCTAGGTCTGCCCCATACACCACTTTGAATGATTCATTCTCATCTCTAAACTTCAGTTTTCTTACCTGTGCGATGGGCTGCTTGCCCAGACCTCAGGAGCGCATTTTTATCTATGGAAACTACCTTAAAATGTCAAGTGCACTTATTAGAATCAATTTAAATGTATGAAATAAACTGAAGGTACAGATAGGATATCATACTATTGACATTTCTACAGTTTCAACAGCACTGAAATAATGTTCCATGATTTCACACACAAGAATTTAAGTAATTTTCAAGACAGCATAGAGCAATAATATTTGCAGGCAGTTTAGGGCAAGTTAATACCCAACTTCCACTGAAAACACTAAGCCTGAATGTCTAATTGCTCCAGGGGCCTTTGAAAATCCCAGCAAAAATGAACAATAAGCAACAAATCAATCCTTTCAGAATGAAAGCAACCTCTTCCCCTCTACCGTCATAAGGTATTCCACAAAAATGTAGTTTACTTACATAAACTACATCATAACAGGCCACAGAGTCTGTAGAGCTATGCAAGACTGATCAATAGTATTAATGATATTTTTCAGAAACATTAATATCTTTTAGATGTAATGGGAAATGAGAAAGGGAAGTTCATTCCCACATTTTGCATCTATATGCCCATATCACTAGCAATTGTATAGGTTAGTATTCCTCAGATTTTCCATTTCTCTTCCCTTCAGAAAAAAAGTCCAAGGAAATGGGAGTGCTCCTCATACACTATGAAAAGTCAGTGCTGCCATTGTAAAAGTCTAACAAGTTGGTGTATTGGGCTTGTGTGGTAAGGTTTTGGTAGCAGGGGTGGGGCTACAAGGGTGGCTTCTGTGAGAAACTGCTAGAAGCTTCTCCTATGTCTGATAGAGCCAATGTCAGCTGGCGCCAAGACAACCCACCGCTGGCCAAGATGCTAGCCCTTCAGTGATGACATATTTAAAGTTGGGGAAAAAAAAAACCCCAAACAGTGCAAGTGGGCAACTTCAGACATGGCGACCACTGACAATATGAGAGAGAAACAGCCCTGCAGACACCAACATCGGTGGAGAAGGATGGGAGGAGGTGTTGCAGGTGCCAGAGCAGAGATTCCCCTGGAGCCCATAGTGAGGCCCTGCCCCTGGAGCCATGGAGGCCACAGGGGAGCAGAGATCCACCCGCAGCCCAGGCAGGACTCCACACTAGAGCAGGTGGATGGCAAAAGGAGGCTGTGACCCCAGGGGAAGTCCATGCTGGAGCAGCTCCTGGCAGGAACTGTGAACCTGTGGAGAGAAGAACTCGTGCTGCCGCTGGTTTGCTGTCAGGACTTGTGACTCTGTAGAAGGGACCCACGTTGGAGCAGTTTGTTAAGAACTATAGCCCATGGGAAGAACTCATGTCAGAGAGGCTTGTAGAAGGGACCCCACACTGGAGCAGGGGAAAAATGTGATGAGTACTTCCCCTGAAGAGGAAGGAGTAGCAGAAACAACATACAATGAACTGACCACAGCCCCGATTCCTCGCCCTCTTGTACTGCTGGCAGGGAGAAGGTACAGAACATGGGAGTAAAGCTAAGCCTAGGAAGAGGGGAGGGGTGGAGGGAAGGGTTTTAAGATTTAGGTTTATTTCTCATTATCTTACTGTGATTTTGATTGATGGTAAATTAAACTAATTTTCCCAAGTTTTGTCTGTTTTTCCCATGACAGTAACTGCTGAGTGATTTCCCCATCCTTATCTCCATCCATGACTCCATTTTCTCTCTCCTGTCCAGCTGAGGAGTGATAAAACAGCTTCAGTGGGCACCTGGCATCCAATCAGGGTCAACCCATTACACTTGGTAGACATTGAAGCAGCTGAAACCAGATCTGCTGGCATTAGACAAAATAATTAATTACCTTTGTAAAATGAAGTAATTAATAAAATATATATATGTATATATTTAGGAAACAGGAGCTTCAGAGACTGATTTTTCAGTGATCAATGCCTCAACAGCTCCCTGGCAACACAGAATTAGAGTATCTCATCATATGTTTACTTTCTTACTGTATTTTTGGTTCTTCCTGATATGGACCTCATTTGACATCAAAAGAGAGAAGTAAAAATTCCCCATTATCTGCTTTACTCCTTTAATGCAGGCTTTTGTGTTTTTCATTTTCAAGTCTAAATATTGTTTCCTTGAGAGCAGGTGAAAACTTTGATGTAAAATAATAAAGAAAGGAAAACAAACCTCAATTTCCCTGTTCAATAACAAATATCAATAACAAATGCTACTCAGGATCATTTCCTTCCAGGACAAGGCTGCCATAAGGAAAGACACTTCTAAGAGAAAAGGAAGACACAGAGATCAATAGAGGGTTTCTCTACATGAAACTCACAAGGCAGAACTAGAGAAACAGAAATCTTTCACTAGGTTGAGGCTATTTCAATACACTACATGGATGCTTAGGCCAAATGAGAAAAGTAACCTATGTGATTTTTGGAAGTGCTCAGATGAACTCTAAGATGTTATTTCATGACTTCTTTACTGCTGAAATTAGGCTAGTCTAACTCAAGTCCTGAGGAAAGCCACATCTTTAACCACTCTTAGAAAAAAAAGTCAAAAACATGCTGTATCCTCTTTTTCCTCATTGTGAAGATAGAACTCATTTTCCATACAGGAATTCTAAAGATAAAAGATTCAAAGTGATTTGATGGAAGTAGATCTACATTTTTAATGTGGCATGAAAAAAATTACAGAGATGGAAGGGATAAAGCATTAGAGACCAATTCAAAGATTTAAAATTATGTTCCTGCAACAATCCCCATCTATTTCCCTTCAGAGTCATGGTTCAAACATCAAAATGTTCAAACATCAGATGTGAAAACAATAAAGACTAGCTTGAATTCTACAGGACTGAATTAAAAGGTAGACAAGCACACATTACATTCTTATTAAAAAGCTAGCACATCCGTGATAACAATTCAAAGCCATTAAAAAAAATTCAAATCACCTCCTTTACATCAATTCTAACCTCTATTTGTAGATCAACAGCATATTTTGTCAGTAAATTCATGCTCAGGTATTTACATTTGTACACATCAAGAGTTCTGCCAGAAAAATACATAAACTTACCTTATCTTGGTTTTCTTTATTTTTGTAACACAAATTTCCAATCAAACGAATGAGATGAGATTTAAAACCCACAGCTGGATGTGAAATTTCTTCCTGCCCTGTCATAGCATGTGTGGCAGTGAAAATATTTACAGCCTGTTTTCCAGCAAGATGAGTTAATCTCAGGGTATCTACACAAAACAAGAATATTTTCATTAATTACCACAGGAAAATTAGAATCACTGTACACAGAGCTTTACTAGTAATTGTTAGGTTCAAAGGTAATCAACATAATTTCAGATACTCAGCAATACATCAAAACAACTTTGAAAGTTT
This sequence comes from Colius striatus, assembly GCF_028858725.1. Lineage (NCBI taxonomy): Eukaryota > Metazoa > Chordata > Aves > Coliiformes > Coliidae > Colius > Colius striatus. The sequence goes on along the minus strand of NC_084759.1, from coordinate 127,669,648 downwards.
TCTTAATTTTTTAATTTGCGTCTATAATCATAAAAGGCCATCCCATGGTCAGAACATATTTTTCTGTCCATTGTACATGCCTATACGGCTCGGATGTGAACGCTGAAGGCTGGTGCTATCAGTCTTTACTTGAAGAGTCAGAATTTCTATGCTGTTGGATGATTCTGGAACCATTAATATAAAATGATAAACCCAAGATTTTTAGAAAACTTCTTTTAATTCAAACTTGTCACAGCAACACATACTAATCACAGAAGTACTTTTTTTTCCTCTCTTCTCCAGTCTGTTCCTAGCTCTGTAGTATAAGAAAATATTTTGAGTACATCAAGCACCTTGACACATCTTTACAAATCTTTCAGTGTCATAATCCTGTCAACTAATAAATACTAATGTTCCTGCATGGTGAATGCTGGTTTACAGAAACTAGGACTTTTTTTCAGCAAGCTCCAGAGAGAAATCAGGGAGAAGAGAAACAAAGACATCTGAAAACAACATTCCACAAAAAGACCACACCCAGAAGAAAACTTGAAATCATGTGAACACCTGAGAGCTCATACAGCCCAGAAGCCAATTCACTAAAGGCTGTGCTTATATTTAAAAAATAAGATGTATTTCTCCTCCATGTAACCTGCAAAACTAATAAATGTATGCCATTATCCCCAAGATACATCATGCAACTTACAGGGGAGCAAAAAAGACATAGCAACACCAGGTTATAGCACAAGGTGATAATTAAATCCTATGTTCTTTCTGCTCTAGATGTGACGACTACCACAGTGGAATGTGCACTACATTTCCTGATTTAAATCAGAAGAAATTTCACAGGTTCTCATATTATAGTTTCAGCCCCAGATGACCAACACTGGAGAAAACAGAAAAATCTCAGTGGTGACAAAGAGGTAACTACATTTCTGCTAGGTTGGTTTTTTTTTTAAATATAAAATTATAACAGGGCCTAGAGGTTTCCTATATGACAGCTACCACTTGTATTTGAACTAAGAACAATCAATCTCTTGCTTACCCCTAAAAAAAATCATCATAAAATTGCTTTTAATAAAATCATCTTTCACAGAAATTTGCTTGCTTTTGTAAATGCATAAAATTTGGCAGTCTCACATCCTTCTTGTGGTTTTCCACTTTGTATCCTTTCTTGCCTTATAGTCTTAGTATTTTCCCCCACAGGAACATATAAGAGGGATTTCCATGGTCTTCCCAAACCTGCCTGCATGTAAGAGGGACCCCTGAATGAAAGGATTAAAACCAAAAAATAAACCAAAGAAAAAGTAAATATGCTGCTCCTGTGATATCAGCCATGCTCTCAAGTAAAGGACACACCTCAGTCTATCATTCTCTTACTATCCAGAAGAGTCAGTCTTTAAAATGCCCCTCCCCACAATGTGCAATCAGGCTGTGCTAAAGACATTATTAACACTGAAGTATTACAGTCTAACTTAATCCAACAATTATTGAAAATAGCTAAGCACAAGGATCATTCAGGTATTTTTCAGATCTTTTGATCAATCTTTTAGTAATTTCCAATAGGAAATTTCTGATGATGTAAAGAGAAGAACTGCTACATGAAAAATTCTGTTAAGATTAAAATCTTTTGCACTATCCATCCTTTCACTTCTGGTCTTTGGAAAGAAATGTTGAAGATACAACACATCAGTGCAGTTTTTCACTGTTGTTTTTTTGTTGTTGTTTTTGGTTTTTATAGCAAGGACCCTCTGAACATCTCAAAATAGTCATAGTATGTGGAAAATGGGTACGTGGAAAATAAGTAGGATGCACATAGTAGCAACATTCTAGCCTGCAGCTCCTTGAAATTCTTGTTTAAGTTGAAAGACTTATGCAAACATTCAGATGATAAAACTTTTGAGTTTCCTCAAATTATACACACATAAAATAGATCTTGCTAGTCATTTTACTGTAAGCAATAAAATTATGAATCTGTCATTAAAAATAAAAAATTGGTTGTTTTTTGGTTTGTTGGGTTTTTTTGCTTTTTTTTTTTATAGCAAGGATCCTCTGAACATCTCAGAATAGTCATATTTAACATTTGTTTCAGCTTTCTGTTGTTGTTGACAAAATGTATTCTCCCTAATATCCATAAATTTTTATAATTTTCTCAGAAAACAGTGGCATACATCAATCTCAGAAAGTGATAAGATTTATGAAGGCACAGGTCAGTATATGTATACTTTCTCGTCCTTCCTCTCTTAGTGTATTGGGTCATTCTGGACAATCCTGGCTTAATTTTATTTTTGTACAGCACTCTGCTTGATGTTTCTTAGCAGAAGAAAGCTTCTTTCAAACCGACCTTTGAAAGTCACAGAATTTGGTTAAGAATATTCAAACTGTACACAGAAGGGAATGGACATGGAAAAGTCCTTTTTCTGCTTCTTGAGGAAATTCTTCCACACATATCCAGTCAGTGGAAGAACATAGGAAGTGTATGTCCTTTGCACAGCTCCTACTGTATAAATAGCACATTGCTGACAGTTGAATCAAGGCTCTGTTGAGTAACAAGAGCCAACAGAGCAAGTAGAGATGCAGAAAAATTCCACGAACAAATCAAATATTTGAAAATGTAGATGAACTCAATCTCCTATTTATTTATTTTATTAAAAGGTCAGAATCACCATACCACCACTTGTGAAAAATATGTTTTCATTCACAGAGCAACATGATTTTGAGCAAGCCAACAGTTAATAAACCATGGTGGCTTTTCACTCACCTATGGCTGTTTCAAGCAAACCAGGCAAAGCTTGTAGATGTTCTAGCTGTCCACTGTTTGATGTCATTTCACAAAGCACGTCAAGAAGACGAATTGTGACCAGCGCTTCCTGTAAATGAAAATTGCATTTCTGAAAATGGGGTATGAAGAATACCATAAGAACATAAAAACAATGATCTAAACAGAAGACAGAAACTCTCAGCACCCCAGGTTCTTTGCAGGTTTTCTAAACTGCCAAGAATAAATTTGTATAAAATAAGGACATCTTTCTGCAGAACAATAATGTATTAACACTGCAGTAATTTCTTCTCTACGGTCAAACACTGTTATATGCGCCTTGAAAAATCATGGGGAAACCAAAACAGAGCCATAAGGGATAAAATTTTAACAAAAACACAGTAGCTTCCAAAAGCAGAAATGCAGAAAATTACTAGCTGAGAAAATTATTTCTGTATAAATGTTTTCTTTGAGTTTATTCAGTAGGAGCGTCCCACTTTAAAGACACAAACACCGCCTGCAAGACACCAATTTGTTATCCGCAGGAATTCTGTAAAGTTCTGTGGTCAAATGAACTTTGGCTGCGAGAATTTACATTATTCTTGGGTAAATAGAATTGGGATCATAGATGCAGCATTTTGGTTGGGTACGAGACACACAATTTTATTTGCCTATTATTTATTCAGACAGAGAACTATTTTTTCTCACAGACTATGTTGATGTGTGCTTATAATGACAATCCAGCACTTACAGAAACTACCTTAAAAGTGTACAGCATAATTTGGAACACCACATATTTCTCAAGAACCAGGCTCTGACTGCAAGATCATTCCACACAAGGTGTGGTACTGCAAGTAGCCTCGAAAAGGCTCAAACGTAGGTCACATTGACTATTCCTGCCTTGTCTGGCTCAGGAGAGACGTTTACTTACTAACAGTATATTTTTGAATCCATATAATCAACATATAATTGGAATCATCAACAATAGTGTTCAGTAATTAAGTACTATGATTACATATATATTCTTTGCTCCTTCCTGTGCTCCTTGAAGACAACAAATTGGTACAGAGCCCAGGTGCTAAAGACGTATTTTTTTTTTTTTTCACCCCTTCACAGTTACAGGAAGGTGCAGGTCTTGCCTTCAGTTATTCAATGAATTGCTTTCAACAGTATAAATCCAGCCTCTGAATACATTGGCCATTGGCCTGTTCAAACCCTAAAATATTTTGAAATCTGACAACCATCTTGATGTGGATATAATCTGAAAAGTAAATAAGGAAATAATTGAAGAATTTTTAAATAAATATATTTTGAGAGAGACTCAGAAAAGATGTTCTTTATAAAGAGACAAAATAAGAACTTAAAATCCAGGGAAGGGTTTTATTTTGCAAGTACGGTTGAAAGTTAGCAAAAGCAAACTGATGCTGAAGTCAGGCTTATAATGGAAAAGCTATTTTAAACGTTGGTTTAAGAACTGCAGAAGCATATGATTAGCTTTTCATTGGTTTGAGATGGAAGCTACAAGACCTGAGGTTCCTTAGGGAAAAGAGGCAGTGTCTACATGTAATAAATTAAACAGTCGATGGGGCACCCAGACAACATTTTGGGAGTCAGGCCAGTTCAAGGCCAGTTCCCAAAAGGAAGTTTGGAAATGTGGCCTCACAGTTTTGGAGGCTAATATAACTTACTAGTACAGACGTTGCCTGACCAAGGCACTTGGCTTCAGGGCCACAGAAAAGTCCAGGCAGAGTTCAGTTTAATATCACAGATGCTGTCTAAAGCATTTTTAATGACAGACTCTACATGCACAATTGCTTTTTTTTCTTCAGTTCAGTTAAGTACAACTCTTACACAAAACCTAAAATATTTATGTAATCAAGGAGAAATTAGTGACATTTTCTGATCACTTCTAGTAAGAAAAGAAACAGTATCATGAATTTAAGATAGAATTTCTCTTTCTGAATGGCAAGCATATGTTATGACTAAACGTATACACACAATATGCTTATACACATATTTAAGAAAAAAACTTTTCTTGACATTGCTCTCCATTTATTCAGCTATTACAACTTGTATTTTGTGCTCATCAAATGATCCACATTTCCTACCAAATTGTTACATTCAACTTAGCATACAGCATGTTCATGTGAAAGAAGGATAAAAGTCAGTATCAAGCAGGGCAAGTTATGCAGTAACATTCTCAATACTGCTGTCCCAGCACCTTCAAGTTGGACAGAGATGTCCCTCTGTTAGGCGCAAACAAATGTTTTTTTCCAAGAATTGAAACCACAGTACTTGGAAAGCAACCACACAGGATATAAAAAAATTGGGGGGGGGTGGGGTTGGACAAGGGAGAAGTTAAAAACAAGAGTACAACAGAGTGTGTGTGTAAGATGAAATTGTCTCAGTATATGTCGTCTTACTGCCAATCCAATTCTTTTTCCAGAAGTAGTCAATTAAGTTTTCTAACATTACTTACACAAAGCAGCTGGGGCAGTTGGAGACAACTCTGCCTCTTGCACAGATAAGAAGAGATTCCTGTGTGGTTTGAGGGAGTTTGGGTATTTTTAAGGTCTTTTTAAATGCATTTAAAAGCATTTAAAGATCAATATTTTTTCACTTTGACAGTAAATTAATTATGAGAGCTGTTCTCAAGAGTTTCCACAAATGAAACTATTACAGGTTGATATTGCTTTAATGATAAAATGCTTGCAACATGAATATTGAGTAACATAATTTAAATACACTATTTGTGGTTACTTGGTAAGACAGAAGCTAGATGTATTTTTTTAAAAAAAATATCTTTTTATGTATCTTATTAAGAAAATATGTTAATTACACTTCTGAAACTATGCATGGTTAGTGAGAATCAGTAATTAACTAATTCTATGTTTGACTAAAATATATTGGATTTCTTGGGCTTTTAGTTTTCTGGCTAGTTGCCTTTAAAAAAAAATCTCACCTGTAAATCAGCTGAAAATATTAAAACTTTCTTTATATGAGAAGGGTCAAGAACTGAGACCAATATGATATGACACTTTGTGTTCATAATACCTAACACAGCACAAACAAGGTTGGTGTAAATTACAAGTCAGGTTGCTTTCTGTATCCCCCAATGGCATTGTTAGATCTTTAAGTAGTTTGCTGAAAGTAAGAGGGGAAATCAGAACACCAGATTATTTGAAAAGACCTTAGATAGCCTAAACCTTCTTACCGCACTATATGGTGTACTAAGTAGACAGCAACTCTTGGATATTTCAGAAGGAGGAAATTAAATAATGCCATTCAGGACTCAGCTCTCCATCAGAGGTTCCCAAAGTGCAACCCACAGACCATCTGTGACCCATAAAGCCCTCTTATTTAGCTTTGCTAACATTGTGGCCATCCTCAACAGAACCAATTAATTAAGTCTGAAGCAATAACACATTTCTTCCAAGTGGACTGAAGTTGGGGCAATTGTCTGGGTGCTCAGGAGGCAGGAGCCAGCTGCCAGTAAGAGCCCAGCAGGCTCTGTAACTTGATCCTGTAGATGCTAGCTGGCCCCAGGAATGCCACCTTGTCACAGCCATGCGAGGGCCACCAGAGCGCCATAAATCATTTGGAAATGGGGAAGAGTCAGTAACAAAAGCCCTCATTTGCAAGGGAGGGTCGGGTCCTGCTTGACTAATCTGATCTCCTTCTACGATAAGGTGACCCACTTAGTGGATGAGGGAAAAAGCTGTGGATATGGTCTACCTTTAGTAATAGGCAGACTTCATTAAGTAAAGCCTTTGACACCACTTCTCTTAGCATTCTTTTGGAGAAATTGTTTGCTTATGGCTCAGATGAGCATATTCTTCACTGAGTGGTAATAGCAGTGATAAATGGAGTTAGTGGCCAGTTACCCAATGTGTTTCCCCAGTCTCAGTGTTGGGGTCAGTTGTGTTAATATCTTTATCAATGATCTGGACAAGGAGACCAACTGTACCCTCAGCAAGTTTGCTGATGACACCAAGCTCAGCAGGAGTATTGATTTGCTTTAGAGTATGAAGGCGCTACAGAAAGATCTGGACAGGCTAAAGAGATGGGCTGAGGCCAAGTGTATGAAGTTCAACAAGGCCAAGTGTCAGGTCCCGCACTAGGGCAACAGCAACCCCAAGGCAATACTACAGCCTTGGGGAAGTGTGGCTGGAAAGCTGCCCAGAGGAAAAGGACCTGGGGTGCTGTCAATAGCTACCTGAATATGAGCGAGCAGTGTGCCCAGGTGGCCAAGAAGGCCAACAGCATCAGAAATAGTGTGGCCAGTGGGCCCAAGCAAGTGATTGTCCTCCTGTACTTGGTGCTGGTGAGGCCACCCCTTGAATACTATGTTCAGTTTTGGGCTTTTTGTTTTACTCCAGTTTTACTGCATCTTCCCACCTATAAACAAACACGTATTTTAGGTTTTGAGTGATATTTGAATAAAATGTGATTCACAACCCAAATAAATTCTAGACAACCTGAACATTGTTAAAAATACCAACATTTTTTTTTTAAATGTGCTAGATTTATTTCTATCTCAATGTACTAGAGGGAGGTGGTTGAATCACCATCCCTGGAGATATTTAAAAGACATGTAGATTACGTGCCAAGGGACATAGTTAAGTGGTGGGCTTAGCAGTGTTAGGTGACTGGTTGCACTCAGTGGTCTTAAAGGTCTTTTCCAACTGAAATGATTCTATGCTTCTATGATTTTTTTTTCATCCTCAAGTTAAAAGCAAAACTGGGCTTCTGTCTTACAAATTTCCTAAAACAAAGTAAACTGAGAAAGTGCCACTTGGATAATAGTGGCGAAGTAGTTTCACCACTCAGATTCTAGATGTTTTTTACCCATCATACCTCAACTTCTGCATCTGCTGCAGAAGTTAACTTGAGCACAGCTTCACATTTTTCTTGGAAACAGCTTGCAAGGAAGTCAGCATGTCTCATGAACACGTTAATTTCTTCACTGGCAACTGGGATCTTCTCACTTACTTTTGTCATCATCAGCTCTAACAAAGTAACTCTAGAATCAGAAAATAACCTGTTAATAAAATTTACTAAACCATAAAGAATTATCAGCAGAAGCAGACACAGTTGTTAAACATGAAACAAGCAATTAGCATGCTAGTAACAGAGTCAATTTTTTTAAATTAAGAAAGTCCTATGAACATTGGCAGTCAGTTCCTGTTTGTTTATTTCTGCATATCATTAATTTATCATTAAATTAATACAATCTAGCTAGACAGTCAATATTCTTCTCAAGTCTAGTTTGATTTCTAATTTCTTATGTCTTGACATAACATTACTGTGAGTGCATATTCCGTATCTCTAAAATTTCCACCAAAACAGCTCTTAAAAGCTGTTGTTAAGTTCAGCAAAATAAACACAGACTATTTGACAGCTTCTGTTTGAAAATATCACCTTTTCACAGCCTTTGCCTCACACGCAGTCCTTTGCTAATTCTTCTCCCCAATCCCAAACCCAATTTTGAGCAGAAACAGGAGAAATAAAAATAGATATGCACTCTTGGTTCTTTACAGCTGTTCTGTAATTGCCACTAAATTATTCATATACTCAACAAGAGTTACTCGGTGTATTAAACCAGCATGTGGACATGTAACAAAGCTGATTCTATAAAATATATTTGGGTTGTTTATTTTACAGCTTTAATGCCACTTTATTTCCAATATCCTGTCATGTTTTTAGGGCAAACTGGGACTATTTCATGGAAGTGGGACTTTAACATGGCAGAGGTCCTCCTAAAGTTTCCCCATTTGACATGGGTTAGTGAAGTCCCACTGTATTTCTCTCAGTCTGAAAGAGTGCTATTTATTGAATGAATTCAAGAGCAGGCTCAAGGTTTTCTTTCATTAAAATATTTGCAATTCAGATGGATGGACTGACATTTAAACATGTGAAATAGTTCAAATACGTTTTCCTTTTTTTTCTTTTCTTTTCTTTTTTTTTTTTTTTTTTTTGTAATTTACCAAGCAGGTTGTTACAAGGGGAAGAGAAATGTCTTTTTCTACAGAAAATGCACGGTCACTGCTTTATTAACCTCCAAGAACCCACCTCTATTAATCATGTAACAGCTAGTCAGATCTTGCTAAACTCAAGCCTTAATGTCATTAATACAGCTGCATTAAACAATTATGTGAATGAGGACAAAAAGCTTTTTCAACACAGTAGCATAGAAATGTGCTCAACACATTTGTGAAAGGGTGGGCTCCAGACAGAAGGCTGTCAAACACTGGTAACCTCTGTCACAGGCTTCACTTACGTATGTGACGCAGCCCCAACGCAGAACAGTCATTCCATTTGTTCTGCGGGTTACAGCTGGGTACCACACGTTTGCCCATCTACAAACTACCAGAGTCCAGTTACCCAACATCTCTAACCAATTGGCATACTGTACAAAAACCAAGTTACATACACAGAAGTGTCATCCCCAACACAGGGCTACATTTCACATGCCAGTTTTTACCAAGTTTATAGCCTTTCAAGTGTATGCTCAGCTAAGAAAACAGGATGCTCACAGACTTTATGATTTCAGGAATTATTTTAGTAAATATTATCTACTTTGTATAATAATTTTATTCAGCTACTGTTGCACCACTAATCCAAATAATACACATCTAAAAATTACAAGTAAACCTTCTGTAAAGAGGTGGGGAGAATCACCACACACCTTCACAAACTGTCAGTGAGATGCAATTGTTGCCAGTTGGGAAATTTTTTTTGCATCACTCCTCTTCTTCCAGTGTAATTGAATGCCTTTTTAGACAACCATAATCCTTCCAGAGAAATAGGAGTGACATTAAAACACCACTTTGTATGTAATTTCTTTTAAAGTTTTCTGCTCTCTTTAAGCATTCATGTCAAAACTGTTTTCTTGAGTTTTCTTCCAGGCACAGTCAAGTCATTCAGGACATGCCCATCTTTCCCCTGAATTTCAAGCAAGTCTTGCCATTCAGCCAACAATTTACTGAGAGCACTGCTTTTTGTTCTGGTGCAAGTTCCCTTACATTCCTTTCTTCTATTGTTTCTCTCAGTTTTCTTACAAGGCTCACCCCAATTTTTCCAAGTTAGTTCTCCCATACAATGCAATTTGCTCATTTCTTTTAAACCATCTCACAATTGTTTAGCCATTCAGATGACAGAGCTTGTTCCTACTTTTTTTGCCTACAGCAAAAAAGAAGTTATGGCAACTGTTAGTATCACTTTCAGCAGGTCTCAAATTAATTTTTGTAACACTGAGTTCAATAGCTAAAATATAATTTTGTATGTTATTTTTACGATTGTATTTCTATTTTGAAATGATCATGCCGTGTCATCTTCTATTTCTTTAGGCACCACTTAGGAAGACTTTTTGTCAGTCTCTTGTTTTTCAAGTCCCCCTAGCCAAATTGAAACCAGTTCATTCTGAAGCTGATCAAACTGGCAAGAACAACTCCTGTAAAGTATTTGCAATCATCAGTAAAACACATTGCTGTCTCCTTTGGTCTGCAAATAAACCACAGCATTAAAGTGTAACTTAAATCTGCAAGCTCATTATTACAAAATAAAGTGAAGCCTTCCTAAGCTTGTCTAAAACAAGTATTGTAAAATTCTACCAATTTTAGTATTGTGAAAAAATTTTATATCAAGCATGCTTGTTTTATAACCTCTTAGCAACTGATACACAATTGGGCCATTCTTTCTTTGTCACTAGGACTTCACTTTCCTGAAACATTTAATTGACAGCAACATTCTATGAGACAAATCATGTCTTTCCTTGAAACTTTCAATTCTTTCATCTGGAAATGATTCTTCTGAGCATCATGTTAAATGAAAATTTGTAAATTTGTTAAGGACTACAATCCAACACTACCTTCAGCTCTAATGTGCCTCTGAGCATCACCAAGAACAAAACCCTAGCACCACATTGACATTAGCAGCCCTGTAGCTGAACATAAGCAAGAAGTGGTGACAGCTATAAGTACTTGAGAGCCATTTCCTGGCTGGTAATTCGATCAATGAATACATCGCTCATTGAGAATATTTCATATGAAATAACACAAAAATCATAACTAAAGGTGCATTTTAGTGGAACATCTTAAAAAAATACCTGAAGTTATCCAGTTGCTATTCATTTGCATTTTTGTTGTTAACTAAAGCAAGACCACTTTGTAAAAGGGACAAACCAGACTCACTAAGTTTTAAGATTTAATGGTGTAATTAAGACCAACAAGGCATTAACTTACATTGTCCATGCTCAAGGCTAACTTGGATTAAAGCAAAGTAGGCTTTTTCTAAATACTTCTGCCAAATACTTGCATACACGTGCAGGGAAATCTCAAATCCAGAAAAGATTCAAGAATCTACAATCTTTCAGCTCAATACCATAGCCGTATGTTTCTGCAATAATCACTTGCAGAGAAACAGTAGGCATTTTTCACATCATCATACACTTTTCAAAGCCAGAATACCATTAAAGAAGCTGATCATATTATCAGAGTACTTATTTCAAGCCATTTGCAAACTCAGACATGCAATATCAAAGTGCTTAGATTTGTTTGGAAATGAAAGAGAGAACTGTCCAGAAGTCACAGCTTTCATTTTCATTGAATATTCAGATTCCAAAACCACTTCTATAACAAGAACTACTTCATGGCGTGAACCATAGCTACTGTATCACAAATGCATTCGATTTCAATTACAGGAAATGCTTTGAATAGTGTGAATACTGTGAATAGTGCAAATAACTGCGGTTATGCAACTGCATTTACTTTGGGTATCTAAGGCAACTGCCAAATTTATCACCACTAACATATGCATTCGCAAACTTTCTCAACATAGTTAAGTTCATTTCGGTAAATATATTTAAATGTATTTAAATGTGCATAATAAAGAATACTGTAGCTGAGAGTTACCGTATACTCATGAGTTTAAGCTGCTTTTCCCAGACACCTCAATACCACATATGTCCTTTCCTCATTTATATGACTTAGTCAGCTTTACTGGACACCCAATGCGGTGAATCTTGCGGCGACGACTCCTTGTCTCATTTCGAAACAATGAATTCCCTATGTTCTAGTTATTGACTAACAAAATGTTTTTATCTGAATTGTATTTGTTTCCTTATGTATCTAAAAAGAATACGTTCTAAAATATGCTAACATTATGTAGGAAGACACCACTGCAGGATTTTCTTCTATAGCTCAGATGCAAAAGGACTATTTCTATATCACTTCCCTATGTTTGATAGTAAATTAGGCAGTATAAAATTCATGATAAACTGTACCGTGACTATGTTTTTGAAAAACTTAACTGAGTTTAGTTGATTTGCAGAATTCTTTGGATTGCTAATAAATCCAGGAAATATGCTGTAACTAGCCTTCCTCCTTGTAATCGTCCGTATGATTCCTACACCAAGAGCCTTTCAGTTCAGGTAGCCTATCATCATCTATAGCATGGTGCATGCAACAAATCCAGCTGAGACCTTTCTAGAAACTGATAACATCTATTGCTTTAAGTACAACTTAATATCCTAACTCAATCCTGGCTGTCCTTAAGGAGATTTTAAAAACATACAAACAAACTGCCATTCATGACATCTCCCAAAAGGACTAAATCTAGCTTATTCACTTAAAACAGTCTTTTCTAGTAACTGCCTAAGAAGGCCCTCCTACCTCCAGGCACAGAAAACACAGAGTTCGTATTTGCTCTCATTTGATCAGCCGGAAAAAATAAATAAGACAGTACTTCCCTCATTATCATTCCCATCTCTTGTTTTTCATCCCATACCTTTACATTCATGATATATCATCTATGGTTCTCAACCTACCATATACTCTTTCGTTGCCTGCCATCACTTTTGTTTCTTTATAATCTCTGCCGAGCATCTGTACTCCCATTTGTAATAACAGTCAATTTAGTCACAGCAAAAAACCATAAAAAATGTTAATAAAAAATGTTAATGGATTGCTCTGTTTGCTACTTTCTCCTTCACCTGTAAAAACTATAGGGGGAACATGCAGTTTCCCTGGCCAAATGGGAAACAAAGTAGTCACATGGAATACATAACAAGATCACAAGATCTTCCAGCATTTGGAGGAGCTACAGAATTACAGTACAGGATTTCCCAAAACTGATTATTCTAACATCATATTTTTTTCTACCTTTCCTGATTCTCTATTAAAGCAATTGCAAATAAGCATTTTCCCAATTATGGCAATGGTAATTTTCAATGATCACTTCCAATTCAGTATACATTTACTCAAACACTTTTGTGTTTGTTGAAGTATGTTATATTTTCAATAGTGGAAATACTAAAAGAGTAAGTAATCATGAGCATCTGCACATCTACATTTTTTTAGGTTCTGTTAACCAGTATTAGACACAATTCCATCTTTCGTAAAGGCTTCCTTTTAATTTCTTGTAATTACACCAGGAGTATGAACAGCTGAGGATATTTCAAATACAGCTGTAAAACACCGCAGGGTGTGGTGCTCTTATGAAATCAAGACACAGGCATGAAATCTTGTCTTTTTTTTTTTTTGAAGTATTTCTTTACCAAGTAATGGCGCCAACCTGGATTCTGCAACCCTACATAAATCACTGCCAGTTGTGGCTAAGCTGTAATGTTAACCAACCAATTTAAAACCATTACTGACATAGAAACATGTATTTAGAGATTTTGTGCCAGCTATGAAACCACACAGTTTTTCAATCATGTGAACAGGATACTCTATATGGAATGCTAAATACTAAAACCCACATTGGTTTTTGGGGTTACCTTTCTTGATTGCTCAGTTTGGCATAGAGGGCCTTTACCAACTCTGGACATTTCAGCAAATGGTCTGTAACAATCAAGAACCTAAAGGAAAAAAAAAAAAAAGAAACAACAAACTGTTACTGCTGCTGCAAAACCAGCAACTACATTTACACCAAATGGTGTGGTTACTTTCACTTGTAGATGACCCTGTGACATGCTTCTGTTCCTATTTGCTGATAGATACAAATTGTCACAAAATAATTGCATGTCTTTTTGCAGTATTTTTCCTAATACAACAATGGGCATTTTGCATCAACTCAGCACACTTTTACTCAAATGCTTGAAGGAAAGACAGTTAAGAGACTTGCAGGTATACAAAAGACACATCTCAATTTAAAACACCTAATTGTTTATGCATCTCAAATCTGGCAAAAAGCCATATGTCAACCTTGAAAATTTCTGTGTTGATCATCACAATCTTGTTTTTAACACCATCAAACAGTCAAAAAAGTGCCCAAATAATTTATCTTCTTAAAATTTCTAAGAAAGCACCAAAGGAAAGAGAAACTTGTCAGATGCAAAGCAGCAAAATACTGTTCTCAGCTTACAAAAAATATTCACCTTGTGTCACAGGAACCCAAGCTGATAACCAAAGTTACTCCCTGCTCTATGAGTCAAGTAATATGGTAAGTCTGCTTTTGTGCTAATGACAGTATTTACATAGTCAATAGCAGACACTAGTTATTTAATTTCAGATAAGTATCCTCAGCATGCAAAAATATTCTGCTCTTGAAATTACATTTCTAGGAATATTGACAGTGTTATATATGCTGCAGGTATAAGCATACTGAAGTATGCAATTTTTAAGCAGAGTGTCTACCTATTAAATATAAAATAATCACAGTTTGTATCTCAGAGCATCCTCTGAGCTGATGAAGCTGCTGAAAAAGAATAGATAAAATGACATCAAAAACAAGTTATTTCAATATTCCCTCCACTTCCTCTCTACTTTTTACTTTGCTGACAGCCTTTTATTTTGTGTATCCATAATCTACTACTCAGTTAACAGGAAGATCACATAGAACCCTTCCAGCTGCAATAAAGTGTGTTTTGGACAAACACTCAATGACAACTAGAGAAATAAGAGAACAAAAAATCCAAAAGTTTAATAGCTATTATATTTCTAATGGTAACTGTGGACTTAGCCAGCATTTGGTTCAGTTACTGTAAACTAGACATTTTTAAGGGGGTGGGGGGGAGAAGAAAAACTATTTTATGCTGTGCTTTTTTTTAACTGATATTTCTACACATATTAAAGAAAAAATAATATAGGCATAAGGAGTCATCATCATTGCCATTCTATCGGTGCAGCATTGACTCACAAGTTTCTCAACACAAATTTGAACCTACAGACTTCCCCATAGTCAACAGCACAAATGCATTCCAACTGAGCTGTGCTGACTCAGTCGTAACAACTGAATCAAGCCATCAACAGGGCAGTCAAGGGGAACGTTTCTACAGTTCCTGAATCAACAATTCATGGCATATGAGCTATTTACAGTTAAACCTTCAGAATGGAAAAAAACAGACTTTATTTTTCAAGGATTTGAATAGAAGGCAAAAGAAAAAAAAGCATAATAAATCAGAGCTGTGCAGAACAGAGTTCTTAGCCTCATACTGTACAAATTTCATCTGTCAATGAAGTACAGGAAAAGAAGACAATCTAAAGGCTGATTTTTCAATTTTGTAGTTGGGACTATGAATTTAAACTTCAATTTTCATGATTAACATTACTACGAGGAAATTTTGACTATTTGCCTTGTAGTTAAAAAGCAATCACTAATTATCACCAAAAGATCTAATGCTACTAGGTGCACATTAGTGATTACTATTTCAAAGTGGAAGACCTGTATTGCAGTAATTACTTGGGTCTACATTCTTGTATGTATTCACACACCTTTCACTTTCTACTGAATAGATCTCTACTGCTCGAAAAGTTTGCAGCATTTCAGATTAAAGTTTCTACTTATAAAGGAGTATCAACATCTGTATATGCTTTAATTTCATGACCTGATTTAACACCCACAAAATTTCTGCTTCTGTATTTTTCTCTTTTACCATAACCACTTCCTGCATTACTGTAACATAAAGAATACAGCACTAGCACATTCTAAAAGAGCATCAACAAGAAATAACAGAAGAATTAGTAGTGGAGTAAAGTACTTTCAACTCTTGCTACCATGCCCAGAAATGTTGACAGTAGTTGAGCAAATAAAATCTAGTATCTTTAATCCTCAGCTCTTCTGTTTCTCATTTGGAGCAGGGGACAAGAGAAGAAGAAAGACCATCCACAAATCTGAAACAAAACCCCAACACATTCAGTTTTCAGTTACTGACTGGATACAACATTTCAGATACACATAAAAGGCTTTGGTAGGAGATTTAAACTCTCTTTGGGGGCCAACAGCAGAACCACTGGGATAAACTAAGGACCACTGTAATTTAGGGAAGGAAATGGTGAAAATGAAAGTTGTTATAAAAGCGTAACACAGTAACAAATGAACAGTGTTAAATATGCCAATATTCTTGACTTTTTAAAAATTGTTTGGCTAAAATCCGAAAAAAAATCAAGTGCTTATATATTAGATAAATACAGTAGGAGACGTTCAGTTCAAAGACTTTACAATAACACAAGGGCTGCATTGTACCAAACTGAACTTGAGAAGCAGCCAAGATGAAATGGTATGAGCTACATTTGTGTTCAGTACACTCTAAATGACCACTAAGCTTACTCCAATCAAAGCCGGGTGTAAGTAATTAACTTTATTATCAGATGTCATGCTCCATATTAAGTTGATTTGATCTCATTAGCAAGTTTAGAGAACAGTGTCCTTGGTCTCAGAAAATGAGAAAGAAAATTCCCACAAACATATTAGAAGAAAGAAGAAAAAGACATGGTGATTCCCTATTTGATCAGCAAACGTCACTTCTGATCTCAAAACCAAAAGCATTTTTCATCATCCTACAATAATGTCACTCTATCCAAAATATGTAATAGTAAGAATGAAATAGCTATTTTTACTGTAAGTTTAAGAAATAAATGTAACAAATCATCCAAATTTTGGAAAAAAAAAAAAAAAAGCAAGACAAATTAGACACATCACTAGACTTTTTAGATGCTAAAAAGCAATATACCTCATGAGGAATTGTTTGGGACCGCAACATATTTGAGAGGTATATTTTTTTACACTTGCTAAAGAAGATAAGCCCCCTATCAAAACAATTTAAAAAAACAATTACAAGTATAAAGCTATTTAATCACAAATGGAACACGTGCTGTCACACAGACCTCTGGAAATTAGATACATCATCCCAATCAAACACCACCATGTCTTGCTCAAAAGAATAAGGAAACACGTTTCCACATTTAAGGCTCAGCCCCAAGTATCAAGCATCACAGTACTCCTCTCCTGAGTTGAATCAAGCACAACAGTGAATATTCTTCCATCCTATTGTTACCCACAGGGAACACATTCTCCCTACAGGCAGTGATCATGCCCACCAAGTGTCATGGTTTTGCCCAGCCAGCAATGAAGCACCATGACAGTCTCCTGCTCTCTGCCCCTCATCCACACCCACCCTCCTTAGGATGGCGGAGGCCCCAGCAAAATGAGTCTGGTTCAGAGCTGGGGAGAGTTTCAAGCAATTTCTTACAGGAGCCATCTTTACAGTCCCTTCCCCATTATCAGAAATGGCTGTCAAACCATGACACCAAATCACCTCTCAGGTCTAGAAGACTGAATTTTTTACTTAATGCATGAAGTAGGAATAACTTTTCTGAAGAGCTACCAAAAAAAACCTGGAAGATGATTAGCAATACAGTCACTTCCTGCTCCCCCATCTCCACAAAATACACAAAAAGAAAGAAGTGACAAGACAAATAAATGTGTGAGGCTAGGCTTTGAAATACTGAGGAAATCTGTGCCAATACACTAATACTGCAAACAGAAAGTAGAAGCTACTTAGACCTCTACAATTAAGAAAACTTTTCCAATTGTCAGTACTATTTAAAACCACAGTTGAACTTGGAACTTCCAAAGTAACTCCAACTTTCCTGGAATTAAAAATAAGGATTACTTTTTGGACAGTAGAAGAAGGGGGTGGGGAATACCCTAAACTCTCAGAGAAGACAGAGTTGCCAGCCCAAAATGGAGAAAAAAAAAAAGTAAGATTTCCTGTTTTGTCCACCACATGTATGCCAATTAAGCAACAAGCGTTCTACTGAGGAGTTCCATCTTTGCCTTTAAATCTGTGCCCAAGGGCAAAACATCTTGCTACAGAAGCGCTAGATTCCATCCACACTTCTTTCCGTAAGACAGGATAAAATAACCAAAGGCAAAAAATGGGGAGGGGGAGCCCCACATTCTAATCTTTACAGTCATCATTGAGCTGCGGTTTCAAAAAGAGAAAGTGGATGTTCAGGAAAAAAAAAAAATCTTACTTCCAACGCCAAACAGCTGACCACACTCTCAATATCATTTTTCCGGAAGCCAAAAACGCATATTATGCCTCTTATTTTAAAATGGAGGATTTTTGCTCCTTGCTCTTCAGGAATCAAAAATACAACCTGGTTTTGCTTTCCATAGTAGCTACACTGCCCCATGCAAACACTTGGAAAAAATGATAGCACAAGCTATACTCTCATCTCTAATAAAACCACTGAAGTATTTTTAAAATAAACAACTTTTAGAATACACATTGGTCTTGGTTAGGATAAATTATAATGTAATTTTGTACTACTTTTTCCTAATTATTTTACCAAACACATATGTTTGCAGGTTCAGTACTCTAAAATAGATCTTACCTGGCATTCTGTGTTGGTTTCTCTTCTAAATACAGTAGCTTCTAAACTGTGTGACACTTCTTCTGCTGTTGATTAACACAAACCCAAAAGGGAGTGCATGTGCATGTGTGGGGAAGCATAGAGGAATTACTTTTTAAAAGCTCTACCATTTTCCAGAGCCTAAGGCATAGCACTCTGCCTGTTTTATGAAAAAGCTTTTTATTTAAACTTGCTAGTGCTTGGCAAGCCATTTCACCATACTGCACATGTGACACAGGATACTGCTTGTGCTTTCTTCTTCCTTTTCAAACCCAAGGGAGTTCTTTACAGAAGACCCTTTCGACCTTGCTAGCAATCACATAGAAACAGAGTGAGTAGGAAATACACTTCAATTACTGAAGAGTGTACTATGGCTTCGTTTCCTAAAGGAAGGATATGTCCAATTCCCTGCATCCTTTGGTAGGCAGCAATTGTTGAAAGAACACAGCACTGGGAAAACATAATTAGTTTATGGAATAAGTATATTTGCTTGCATGTTTAAGATATGTTCATAGTAGTATGTCAGCACTTCAGAATTAAAACTGCATACCATTACAGAAGTATATTGGAAAGATGGAAGATACATAGGAAATTGTCTCACACAAGCTTGAAAACCACACTCATCCCTTTGAATGGAAATGGCAGACAGAACGTAGAGACGGAGGAAGCAGAGCTAAAAGATGCATAATACAGAAGGATTGATAACAGTTTGAGATAGGTCTTCTGCTGCTAAGGAACAGATAGAAATGAACTAAGTAATACTAGAAGAAAAAAATAGGTCACAAAACAGTGGAAGGAACAGAGCTGAAGTCAAGAGGTTTTATAACTTCTCACATGTAAGGAAATATTTTAGAGGGAATGTTAATCTCACAACTGTGATCACGAGCAAAGCTGGAAGCAACAGATCATAACTGACCCCTAAAAGGGGAAGCCTACATAAAAGGACGAGGTCTCAGGAATGGTCACTCATGCACCAGGCTTTAGGAAAATGGAAGTTTTTCACCAAAGCTAGAGGGTATTAATTCTTAAGCTAATAGCCTAGATAGTAGCTGCAAGTTGCAAAGAACACATTTTCAAGTAGACAACTGCGCAGCAAAGAATTGACAAGGAGATAGGATCATTTAATTACTGTATGGCATAGATCGAATCAAAGAAAGGAAACTTCCTGCAGAGCCAGTGTCTTTGCAGAGATATAGGCTTTGAGGCACATTTTCTAACATCATACTCCTTGAAATTTTCCGGGAGCAGCAAATTCTGGGCACTCTTTGCTAGCTCAACTACAGATCCAAATATTCAAAATGAGACAGGTAAGTTTCAACTACTGTCAGTCCTGAAAACTTCCGGTTTCCTCTTGCTCTAAGATTTGAGCCCAAAGCTACAAAACAGAAGGGTATACAGCCCATCAGGCAATGTTCTGAAGAACTTCAGTTGGAGATTTGCCTCCTCACATCATTGTTTTTGGGAGTTAGACCAGCAGTCTTGGAATTGCTCCTAGTATTCAAGATTACAGAACTGCTAGCCTGAAACAAGTTCAGGAGCTGTGTTGACTGGAAGTCTAGAGGGAATTTAAAAATACGTTGTCTAATATATACTAATTAATACTGCTTTAAAATGCCACTCGGCATCTAGTATTAAAGACGGCAAAGGTAGTAACATTTGAAAAAACATATGGGAGCTGTTTAGAGGATTAAGCTTCTACAAGAGAAATGGGAGGAGATATCAGTTCTTTATCAAGAGAATATTAAACATGTGAATCGCACTCTGCAATTCAGATTTTGGAGATAAAAAAAATTTCTGATGGTTGTAAATAACCACAAACTTAATGAAATGAGCCTTCAGATCATGTGGTCTAGATAAACAGGTAAGATCATACAAGGACTGAATACAAAATTTGACCAAGGTATTTCTTATAGAATTGATTTCCTTCTTAAATTTATTAAGTATTGCTTTGCTTGTAGCTTGCCACAGAAAACACTTACTAAAAAGTTTATCACTCATGAAGACACACTTAAGTGCACATCAGAGCACTGTTAGCCCACTTTCTATCAAGCTCTGAAACAATTTTTATTACACTGCCAATCTACAAACATGTTTTTTAAAAATGCATCAATTGTCTCAAAATCTCACTATGTTGATCTGCAAAATAGCTCTTCTGTTTCAAAAACTGCTTAGAAAGTAGCTTGCTTTTCCAATGCTAATTAGATTCAAATTCTCTAAACTGAGGCCTTATCTCCCAGAAACCACATCTCTCAGGGAGCACAGCCAACACTTCAGACATTCCTTCTCCCTCAACAGGAGATCCTTGTCTTCTACTGAAAGTCTTGTTAAGAAAAACGGAAATGTGGTAGGAAAATTCCAGAAAGTTACATCCTGCCTTTAAAGACACTTCCTCTGCTCTCTTTACCTGGGAAAGAGGTTTATGGCAGACAGAAGAGGTGCTGCAAAAGGTCCACTACCAACAACTGATTCTAAAAAAAGAACTCTTAGGAACTGCTCAGAATAATCACAGATTTCCTCTTAGAAAATATCCCTACAGAATTGCTACAAGGCTGGAGGGAGAAGCCAAAGACATTACACTCGCAAAGTAGTCCCTCCTGAACTTTCCCTAAGGACTTTTCCAGCTTGGAGACAGAAAACTAGACTCTAAATGTTAATGTGGGATCATGAACAGAACACCAGCTGCCAGTGCACCTAGAAAAAGTTTTTAAAGATGTGCTTGCCCTGCTGTGATGGGTGAAGAGTAGAAAATCCAACATGTGCTAGCCAAATGGAGTAGTGAGGACCCCATGGGCGAGACTACAGTTCAGTAAATGGCTTTAAATCCAAATATTTGTCCTGGATGTCCTCTGTCTGTCCTAGTAGTTCATGGTAGCAACTGCAAAAATAACTTGAGCATCGTAAGCATATATTTGTAAAATTCATTGAATATGAACTTAGAAAAACATATCAAGTAATAAATTTGAGAGCATAATAAAAGAAGACAAAATTGTGGATAAAAGTTTTACCTATAACTAAAACTTGCCCGGTCATTCAAAGAAAGATTTTCAATACCTAAAAGCAGCATTTGACAGCAAGAAAGCCCAGTCAAATGGAATAAACACACATGGCACTCACTCTTTATTCAGTGTAATACGAAACCAGATGCTCCAGCAGAGATACAAGAAGGTAGGCAGGAATTAAGTAATGTTTTTAACTTTAAATTAAGAATATCTTCATTTCAGTCTTTAGTGAGTCCAGCAGTGAGCAGAACCTCCCAGAAGAAGAAAAGTTTGTATTTTGGCTCAGCCATATAATGCCATAACAGCTGTTTTAAAATGGTTGCTTTGCACTTTGTTACAGCTGTGTCACAAGGGACCCAAATCTTTACAGCAGAATACTGGCTCTGTTGCAAATACCATAGCTATGTAAATTCATTTAAGCAACCCTACCGTTATGTACTTCAGCAAGAACTGAAGCACAGCTCCAAATTTTCAATGAATTGCTAACAAAATATTTTTTCTACAGTCCAGCAAGAGAGGCATACAAAGCTTAGTTTTGACTTCATAAGAAAAGGGACAGAAATATTTTTATGCACTTTTCCCTGACTATCTCAAGCATACTTTTCCATATCATAAAGGAATATAGTTCTTCAATGAGGGAAAACAAGGTGCTTTAGTAACAAACCAAGTATTAGTTCAAACCAAGAAGATCATACGCAATGATAAAAATAGACATCAAAGCCAGAGGAGCAAAACACAGGTCCAAACTTATTCTAAACATCCTGAAAGCAGCAACTGTGTCTGTCTTTCACACATCTAACTGTAGAAAACTGTAATTCATTTGATAGTAAAAAATGGTTTAGAGCACCTTCAAAACAAACCAAAACAAATTTTCTAATATTCTAGAAAAATTGAGAAAACTATTTGGACTGGGAGGTTCATCTGTGTGACATGAGATGTAACACTTTTAAAACTCTTACGTATGTGCTTTACAAATGGAAAAATTATAGAAAAATGCAAAGAAGAATCAGAGACCCAAGCTGCAGGTAACTTGTAAAAATGTAGTCAATTATTCATAAGATTAAGTGAACATCCTCCGTAAAGTTAAACGAAGAACAACTTATTGCCTATGAAATACATGTTGCATTAATACTATGAAAATAACAAGAAAAAAAAAAAACTTGTTAATTTAAGGGGGGGGAAAGACATTGCAAGACTTTAAAATGATTGTTCTACTTGTAAGAAGAATATTAACTTTGTAGGCTCTTATGAATCTTTAACTACACAGAAATACACATGCAGTACAGGCTCATAAGATGCACGTGTGTTCTAAGATAAAAGCATTACATTAGTGTAACAGACTGACATGTGGCTTCCTGCAAGCAGGGAGAAAAGAGGAAAAAAAAAAAAAAATCTTAACCAAATCTGGAAAAAAAAAAATTGTTTAAATTGCTGTTGCATAAGGAAGGATACATACTAGTAGATTTCCATTTAAAATATAAAAAAATAACCTTTTACACCATTTTTTTTTTCAAAATAAGGATGAAGGTGAAAATGTTATTCTCTAACCCACCACTCCACACTAAGTAAACCGAGACACTGAACATATTCTCATATATAAATATCGGTTTCTTTCAGGATAGAAATAGCTTTTTATTTCATCCACCAAGTTCCTCTCTGCATAACAGCCCTCAATCCACTCACTGCTCAGCCTGTATTTTTGTTTGGGATTGCCCCAGTGCTTTTTTATATGCTCCCCATATGAGGAACTCAGTGTTCTGACAGGAACATTTTCATCAGAACATTTTAACTTCATAGAATCATTATAGTTGGAAAAGACCTTTAAGACCATTGAGTCCAACCACTAACCTAACACTGGCAAGCTCATCACTAAGCTAAATCTCTCACTGGAGAGAAGAGATTGACCCCCAATCACACTACAACTCCCTTTCAGGTAGTTGTAGAGTGATCGTATCTCCTTTCAGCCTTCTCTCCTATAGGCTAAACATTCTCATCTGCCTCAGTGGCTTCTCATAAGACTTATTCACCAGACTTCACCAGCTCCATTGCCTGTCTCTGGACATGTTCCAGCACCTCAATGTCCTTCCTGTATTGAGAGGCCTAGAAATGAACACAGTACTCAAGGTACGGCCTCAGCAGCGCCAAGTACAAGGAGACAATGACTTCCTTGGCCCTGCTGGTCACAATGTTTCTGGTACAAGCCAGGATGCCATTGACCTTCTTGGCCAAATGAGCACACTGCTGGCTCATGTCCAGCTGGCTGTCCATTAACACCCTTTTCTGCCTGGCAGCTTTCCAGTCACTGCCCCAGGCCTGTAGCCTTGCAGGGAGTTATTGTGGTCCAAGTGCAAGCCCTGGCACTTGGCCTTGTTGAACCTCATGCAAATTACCTCAACCCATCGCTCCAGCCTGTCGAAGTCCCTCTGAAGGGCCTTCCTGCTCTCAAGCAGGTCTACACACCCACCTAGCTTGCTGTCATCTGTGAATTTACTGAGGGTGCGCTCAATACCCTCATTTATATAATTGATAAACATGTTAACAACACAGCCTCCAACACTGAGCCGTGGCGAACATCACTGGTGACCGGCCGCCAACTGGATTTAACTCCATTCACAACTCTCTGGGCCTGGCCATCCAGCCAGTTTCCCACCCATCTCAGAGCACGTCCATCCAAGCCATGGGCAGCCAGTTTCTCCAGGAGAATGCTGTGGGAGACTGTATTAAAGGCCTTACTAAAATCCAGGAAAAACATATCCGCAGCCTTTCCCTCATCCACTAAGCAGGTCATCTTGTCATAGAAGGAGATTGGTCAAACAGGATCTGATTAGAAAGATCAGGGAAATACCACAGCATTTATTTTTATTTATTTATTTATTGATCTCTAAAGGACCCTTCCAATCCCTACCATTCTATGATTCTATGACTCTGTTTTGATGCTGCATTTATTCTGCAGTTGCCTTCAAAACACAAATTTGACACCACAAGAACCTCTTCCAGCTCTCTCTGGATTTAATATCTCTGTCAAAATACATTTCAGTACATCTTTAATACATAAAGAAAATTAAAGATAATCAAGATAATTATCTGAAAACTAAATCTTTCATGTCTGTTTATACTGATGTATGCAAATCTAATGTCTCCATTTGTCACTTTTGAAATAGAAGCCTTGTCATCTGACCCTGAAACTTTGTTTGCTTTCTTATGTCCTTACTACTTTTGTCCTAAGCAAATTTACCTAGGTATGAAAAAAAAAGTCCAGGCACAAATAAATTTTGAAGTCACTTTTTCAGTACAAAAGCAAATTATTAAATATTTGCTTTTCATTCAACCATCTTAACTCTGTTTAAAGACTTTCCAAATAACTAGTAAAACCTTGATAATTCTTCCTAATTAAATGCAGAATTTAAACACTACCTTGAAAAAAACACTCTAAAAACATGCAAATTATCCTTTTTTTCCCTTTGGAACATATTATATAGTAATTAACTGAATGTGTATCCTTGCTCAGGCAGGGTAGAATATTTCTCAAATGCATGACTGACAACACTTTTTACAGGAATAGCAATTAGCACAAAATGGAATAAAACCACTGATTAGGTGTTTTTAAAGTTAAAAATAAAACATGCAAGATTCACAAACAAAACATCTTCTCAATTTTGGTATAAAAATGATTGCCAGATAGCAGCTCTGTTACTAAAAAAAAGAAAAAAAAACCCACTTCTTATGTAGTACTCACAGCGTTAGTCATACAAGCCTTCCTAGCATGACTCAATAATCAGAGTCTGTATGGCCATATTCTGTGTTAATGTTATTTAAAAAAATCTCCACAACTAGCACTGAAGTATAAATCAGTTCACGTTCCAGGACCTTGTTTCATTAAATAAAACAAACCCCCAAAACTTAAAACAAAAAAACCTCATGAGACTATGATTTTAATACTCCTGTCTATATCCTTAACAAAAATACAGTCTAGTAGCAATCAAAAGTCAGTGAAAGTATCATGAAAGCTTGTCTATATAAAACTACTAATTTCTAAACAGATCTTCATTTACTACTTAGCAGTGTGGCAAACTTAGACATTTAGTCAGAGATTTACACCAGAGAAAAACACTTAAGAGAGGTAAAAAATAAATAAATAAAGATACCTACGACCACTCAGACTCCAGCTGCTCTTTGTAGACTTTTAGGACATGAAGAGCCACAGTCAAGTTCCCAGGATTCAGCAGTTCTCCCACCTTCTCTGAATTAAGGCAGGTGAACAGTACCATACAACAATAGGCAACAATTTTCTCATCACTGTATGTCAGACATGTCCTTCAAGAAAAAAACCAAAGAATTATGAGAATAAGCTAGAACTCACTCTCAAAAAACAAAACACAGTGGCATTCAGCTCACTGGGTTATTGTTCTTTGCTGCCTTTTAGAGAATTATGAGTTTCACATTGGCTAATAGGGATAGAAGTCATCTACAAAGAAAAAAACACAACTCCTAGCTGAAAGTCAAACTTAATACAAAACTAATGCTAAATTGGAGCTAATTGGCAATCTAGAAATTGGGTGAAACCATAATAATCACCTGTTTCTATTATCATTAAGGTCTTTCAACATCCAGTGCTGTCAAGTGGGCTCCAAAAACCACACTCAGAATGATTATCAAATGGAATGAATAAGCTTTTGTTACTAGCTCACTACAAAAAAATCTGGCCAAATACATCAACAATATTGTCATGTGTCTACACAAAATCTTTTGTGTAATATTTCATTACATATATGTCAAACCTCCAGGAAGATATTCTGGTGTAGTTAGGAAGGGGACAAAAAAAATGGAAGTTGCAAAGATTAAGTCACTTTTATAGATTCCATTTGATCCACAAATTCTGACGGGTCTGCACAGCAGTGAAGCGAATAAAGAAAAATCTCTCTTGTTAGAAATGAGTACAATTACCTAAAAATATCTCTGAAATTAAAGCTTATGTTTGAAGCTCATTATTTAAAATATAATTTTCTTCCGGTTTCCGTAAAACAAAATCAAATTACTGTTACTTTAGAACAAGCAGGTTTTTTAAAGGTCCTGACCCCTGCGGTTGACTAACAAAAAAAACATCTGCAGGATATGGTCTCAACCATCCCATTCTCACCAAAGTTATTTTTCAGAGCTTCATGGTGCTAGTAGAGGCACAAGTATCATGTACAAAAGATTTGAATATAACCACAGAAATTACATTAGAAAAAAAACCCGCATCCATGCTTACAAGAAGAGATCTGGGAAAGCACACTTCCAAATGCTATTCTGGGAATCTCCATTTCCTGCTGCAATGTTTCCAAGAAATTGGAGACTGCAACGAAGAGCTGAAAAAAAACCCCAGAAAATATATTAACAGGAATTCAAGGAAACATTAATAAATTTAATGTAAATGACAAACTTTAATATTACAGCTCTGTGCTACAGAAGCCATCTCAATGAAACTTTGGGTGCAGTATTTCACTGCTGCTTTACATAAACATATGCATTTTCTCTTCTAATGCAAATAACTTTAAAAATATTCTAGAATTATATCTCTCAATTTTTTTTCCTCAGATTTATATCAAACATTAGTTACTAGTGATTATAAGATCCAATTGACTCTGTCAAAGCTTAAGACAGACTGGAATCAATGAAAGCTTGGAGCTGCAGGTAGCACAAACTCAAGCAGACCCATGCTGAACTAATGGCTGCCACATGGCAGTGGCCATTTTGCCTCTTCTGGATCCAAGGTGGCTTTCTTCCTCATATTAAATTAACACAAATAGGATGCCTATCATCAGCTGAACTCTGCTATTGAGAGAGCTACCCTGGCACCCTATCTAAGCTGGCCAGAGATAGCTTTAAAACTTCGTTGCAGCAGGCTGAGCCAGACCAAGACAACTGAATCTGTTCCCTTACAACTCACATTAAATTCTGTTTAGCCAGATAAATCATTATATGGTATACTCAATACTTTTTGATTTCTATCAGAAATTATCAGTACTCCAAATAACCTGGTCTCCAATTTTAACACTGAATGTAATATGGCAGGTTTCTACTATTACTACAAAGAATTTACTCCAGTCTCCTCCCAATACAGACTTAAAATATGTGAAGACGATATTTCATTAATATAAATTAATATCCTAGAGTCCATCAAAAGATGTAAATTCATGAAAAAGCAAAGCATGAACCTAAAGACCTCACAAAATTAAAAACCATTTTTTAGCCTGTATCAACAGCTCTCCATAGCCTAGTCTTTACTAATAGGTTGGCAAAGCAACTTAAAATTAAATGTTAAAATAGAGTTTAATAGATATTACAAACAGCAGCCCATTACAGATGAAGGTGACTGATACTGCCAGGTTCTGGAAATAAAAAATTAGGTCTCTCTGAAAGGCGAATGCCAGCTGGCAGCAAGATTTCCTACAGAGGTCTGGACACATGTACTCTTAAGAACAAAAAGAAAGCACGTCTAAAATGAGGTCACTTGGGCTTAGGGAACAGTAACTTTTTTTTTTCCATATATTTTTTTTTAAGCCCAAAATTTGTATGTCCTTTTTGTAATGCATTCTGAATCATATTCTCCTTTATGCTTTAGTTCTTAAAATTTCTGTTCTCTCTCACTATGCATCTGCACTTTTATATTATTTTCTGCTCAGTATTATGCTTCCACTTCTCCTATCCATCTGGTTCCCATCTTGCCGACTCAGAATTTTTCTGAAAGACAGAAAATGGACATGCTATTTTTCTAGCAGACATTTTATGGAAATATTTCTCACCTCAAAAAGACTAACAAGGCCCTAAATCCTAGGGATAAGGTATTTTTTCTCTTGGCAAACTCTTTACTTACTCTGAGAAAGACCTCTCAAATCTTTCTCTGAGTGAGGTTAGTTGATCATAGTCCAATCTTTACCTGAAATTTGCTTGACCTTATTCAACTATCAATTTCACTTTGGTCTTTAGAGATAAAAATGTCAAAAAGAAAACCCTATAGACCATATCATAAATAAGACCTTTTAGAAGTTGCCATCCTTACTCTTAAAAAGATGAAATGGTATCCACGTTTGCAGTATGATAATAAATATCTACAAGTTCTGTATTAATCACGCAATACTCTTTAACATTTGTGAAAGCAACCTACACTGCTCTTTTTCAATTGTGATATCCTGAACAAGGATAAAAAAGATAAAAGCTACTCTCTCTATTCACAACTATGCAGAAAAAGAGGATGTCTTGATCATGCATCACTTCCCCATGCAGGTAATCTCACATAATGAACCTCAGCAATTCAAACAAAGACGTGATTCTACAAAGACCTAAGGTAACTGAGCTGTGGGAGGAGTACAGATTACACACAAGATCTAGCTCACAATCCATCTAATGGATTAATGTGCTCTTGTCACAAATACAATGCAATTGCTGCACTACTTCTGCAGTCCCTGAACAACTTTTCCCTATACACACACAAAAAAATCTCATTACAAAACAATATAAGTCATGTCATCAGTGTGATGCCAGGTCAGTAACATATGCCAAATATGATTAGTGTACTGAAGTGTGAATATTTATGATCAGAGATCTAACTTTGAAAGGCCTAATCTGCTTGGAGCTGATGAGATTCACCTGACCAAGGGAGACGTATGTTTTTAACAACAGGCTGGACAGATTTATATGGTGAGACACCACCCGGAATACTGACTGCATCCAGCTTTGGAGTCCCCAGCACAAGAAAGATATAGGCTGTTAAATTGGGTCCAAGCGGCCACAAAAATGGTCAAAGGGCTGGAACACCTCTCCTATGAAGAAAAGCTGAGAGAATTGGGGTTATTCAGCCTAGAGAAGGCTCCTGAGAGACCATATTGCAGCCTTTCAGTATATAAAGGTGACTTATAAAAATGATGGAGTGAGACTTTTTACAAGCATTTGTAGAGCCAGGAAAACTGAAAATAGTTTTAGTGGAAGATGTCTCTGTCCATAGCAGGGAGGTTGGACTAGATGATCTTTAAAGGTCCCTTCCAACACAAACCATGGTATGATTCTAAGTGCCATGTCCAGCAGTCACAGATGGAAAGTTAAATGATGAAGAGGAGTGAACAGTATTCATTATAGCACCACCACTACAGTAGCTCATCACAGCATGTTTCTCAAATCACATCGGAGTAGTATCTGTGTGGTTATTCCTAAAAACTCCCAACAAACACTTTTTGCCAAAAGTCTACAGGTGCACCTGGTGTTCTTGGAGTATGAAAGTGTGTCTCTCATGCAATGTTTTCTCCAAAGATGATTCCAGATAAAATGTACTAGCCTAGCACCAAACTAACAAGTAACGGGGAATTTTTATATGAGCATTAGAAACCTATCTTCTATTAGAAATCTTTGAAAAAGAATTCTCCATCAGTCCAACTAGAGATGTTAATTCACAGCTATGGGTGTGGATAAATGTTAAAAAAAAGTAAATGCTACAATAAAATTGAAGTATTGCTTTCCCAACTATGAAATTATCTTCTTAGCATTGAATGGCCATGTTTCTCTTTTTTTTTTTTTACCTCAGTTGGCCCTGACTGCTGCAATATATCATTTAACTATGCTTAAAAATCTGTAGAATTCAGATACTGCTTTTCTTCTCTCCAACAATTTCATTGTCCTTACTATAAAAGCAAGAAAATATAGAAGCTGATTAAGACCAACTTCATTGCACGGTATACCAGCTGAAACTATTTCGCTATATATTTACTAAGTCACATGCTTTCTTGAAAGGGGAAGAAGAAAAAAAGAAAATAAAAGGGAGGAGAAAAAAAGACAAGACTATTTCACTTTTTTCCCCTGAAAACATACATATCTTTATGAAGCCGAACATAATTGTCAACCACTCTTTACAGCTGCATTTCCTATTATTTGGGAATACATATTCATAACAATTATTTAAAAGTACATCTTTTCCATTGGACTGATTTGTTATCTTAAGTTCACCCCCTAGCTGCTGGTTTCTATAAGAACTGACTTTAATAAATAACTCTGTAGCTATAGGTACAGCTAAATTTTAATTCAAAAAATGTGACACTGTGTGTGGTCAATAAGACTATTTTTAACCTGATGGTCAACCACTGTGAAATTACATGTGCTAAGATGTACCTTCTGATATAGAGATCAACCCTAGAGCTGAAAAAAAATTTCCCCATTGAGATTTCAATGGTTCCCATAAAAGCAGGATGTTCATTAGCAAATGCATATACTCAGATTACATGTTGCTTTCAGAACCAGCTTGCAATGACTTATGGAGAATTTTCTAGATTCTGTAAAAATAACTTCTTTATACAACAAGGCAAAGAGTACAAGGGGAAATGCTGACTCTTTTCCTAATGAATTTTGGTACCTAAATTTTTGCCTACATCTAAACTGATGTTTTAGAGCTGCTTGGAGCCACTTACTCATGTAAAAGGTGAGGCAGCTGATACTTTACTGCCTTGCATGAGGATGGCTTAAATGCACTCCAGCAGTTCAGCACCTTCAAGATCCTTTTCTCCATTTGTTCCTCTTAAATCATACACTGACTGAACCAAGTGCTCACTTTTTATTTAACAATTATATTGCAATACTATCCACATAGTCTGAAGGACACACATAAACCTTTTACAGTCCTGACTCTGTGTTCTGCTCCTCACAGACATCATTTCACACAGTGTCATTTGCGGAATCAGACTGTGTATTATATAAAAACTGAAATCCTTGAAGTTATTAGGACAGATATTTTAAGCATTATGGCTTTAAAATGCAATACATAGTTTCCTTATGCTCCATGAGGTTAGGTGATAATAGTTAAAAAAAAAATTATTCACATTCCTGCATTAAAGTTAAAAGAGTTGATTGCTAGTAAGCCTCTATAAACCACAATTTCTCCACACTTGTCCCAGTATTTTTCCTGATTAGATAGCTATACATAACCATTGTTACTGTTATTATGTAACTTAGTATGCAACATAGGTTACTGTAGTGTGTATTATTTAAATCTATTTATACACATTTTTACATCTTTCTTACAGAACATGAGATTTTTTTCCTGGTGAGTAATCAGACTTTTCTTTCAAATTTCTACAATTTCCCTATCAAGAACAGGAGCCTGTGAACTTGCTCACCAGCCACTTAGAAAAACATTGACCTCAGACACTGATGCTTACAACAGTCACAAGAAGAGTTTTTTTCTTAATCACAGCAGTCAGCACACAATTATAGGTACAATCCTCTGCCTTTACTGGAGTTATATACAGATACAAAATAAATCCAATCAAAGCATATTTGAAGCTGTACAACATCACTTGCCAGACTGTAAACAAGGCTAGGAAAATAGCACATCTCTCTTTAATGCTTTGCTAACCATTAAGTATGTTTAAAAGATACAGCTGGTGTGCACAAAGGTTTACAAGTACTTAGACCAAATAACAGCTTCCCAACAGCCTGTACACTTTTTAAGTCCCCTCTGAGCTTTGCAAATCAAAGTTGTTGATTTGTTGTGGACTGTAAGCCATTACACAGAAGACTTTTGGCTGTTTGTAAACAATGGCAGAATATTGTGTGATGTATTGCTTTCTCTGGAAAAATAAAACCTTCAACTCAGCATAAGGTGTAGACCTCTATTACTATAAAATGTTAGTTTCCACCACTATCATCCGGTCATTGACTTGTTTCCTTGTGGCTGCAAGTTAAAGCAACTTCCAGTCATAAAAAGAGTTATTTGCCTCTTCACCACCATGAATCATACCACAAATACTGATGAAAATGTATTTTCCTTGGAAAACAGTCTGTCTAGACTACTCAAATTGAATGTACAATACATATATGGGCTCTGTCATTTAAAGTTATTAAAATAGTGCTTAGTATTTTATTTCTGTAAATAAAATGAACGTCTAGCTACCGATTTTATTTCCACCTTGATCATACTGCACTTGCTGTACAACAGACTAGTAATCCATTTTTACCATCTGTGGAACACCATGAATGTTGTGTTTAATAAGTTTCTGTTCCCACTCCTCCACCTCCAAAAAAGTAATACACTATTTTTTTCCCTTTCAGAAATGCCAACTCTAATATTAATAGAACATTATGTGCACTGACTGACAACCATTCTATTCTTGGAAGATAAACATCTAGGCAAAATAACAATACTTTGGTCAAATTCTTTTTAGTAAGAACAAAGACAAGAAAAATACACACACTATTAAAAATGTGGAGTTACAAATAAAATAGAAGGAGCTGGAAGAAGCCATCAGACCACTCATCAAATTAGTGTCTGATGCAAATCAAACTCATTAACTCATTATAGTAGATTCAAAAAAATTTGGCCATTTCCTAGGAAAAGTCAGTTTGACAGCCCACTGCCTGACATAAAATCAGTTTCATACTGATTCTGATTCATACAGCATTAGCAATGCTTATCAAATACAGCAACAGGACCATTCTCTTTATCTTTTGGTATTTTAACTGCATCATTTTATTTTTAGAAAGTAAACATCACAAATGTGTTTGGTTCTTTAATAAATTATCTATTAAAGTATAAAGGTATAATAAATGGGACTCCTGTTATAATCCCACAAGTAGCAAAAACACATGCCTGAGATCGCTCTCCTATGTGAAGTAAAACACGGGTAAGTGCTTGCAGACTTTGGAACTGCATTTATAAGCTTCCTGCATGCGTTAGGATGTAAAGTCTTTTTCTTGAATCAAGTTGAGCCTAAATCTAACAGACTATGTCTCTTTAAAGACTGCTTGCAAAATCAGCAAGTTTGAAGTACTGGGGAGTCTCAACCTGGACCTAAACCATGCCAGGAAACCAAGAAAAATAACAAGAAGGATTGGCCACCCACTATGTGTTATTCGTGGTATCTAACCATATGACATACTACTACATGATACCGTGTACAGGTCAAGAAAAAAAAAGATTTACATGTAAGGCACTAACCAAGATTATAAGCAAATTTCTCCAATTACTTTTGATGGCATCCTGTGGATGTTGTTTCATTTAAACCAAAATTTCCACTGAAATGCTTATATTTTCCCCAGAAAAGCTAAATGATCTTTTTCTCTAAGACTGTGGGAAAGATATCAGACTTTTTTTTTTCCCCCTTGGACCATTTATATTCTGTATCTGGCTAAAAAATAGATCACAGTCCTTTTGCAACAGAGGTCAAAAAGTAAACTTACATTTAGTATTTTACATACAAACCCATATTAATATACAGCAAAAGTCTTGATGTCCACATTTTGGGGCATTACTTTTTTTTTTTTTTAATTAAGACTATAAAGGCAGTTTGCCTCTTCTCATTGCCTTGTTGCAGTCTCTTCTGTATTACATGTTCCATATGCCCCGAGGATGGAAGAAAAGAAAGAATTTGATGTTTCCTTGTACAAACTGTAACTTTTCCTTTCTACACTGGCATTATTCTCTAAGATTCTCAGTGGAAAGTGAAGGACGAGCATGATACTCTCCTCTTCAAGCTCAAACCTGCTAGCAAAAACGGGTGCTGCAGAATGGGAAAAAGTCTTGTAGCTTGTGTCTGGAAAGCCATGGTTACAGATGGCCCCCTCCTTTCCCACCAGAACAATAGTCATATAACTGAATAGTCTGGAAGTTATGCTATAACAATGACAATCAAAAGGTTGACAGAATGCAATAAAAAAACATAAAAATAAAAATAACATAAAAATACATAAAAATAACTACAAAAAAATAACATAAAAATAACTAGTTGGATTTTTCTACATAAAAATAACTAGTTAGATTTTTATCCAAACAGGCAGTAATTTACTCAAAGACAAGCAGATGCTTCACATTTTTCTCTTTGCAGGGATCTTACTCCAGCTTCTTTCTGTCCTCCTTCTATCTTCACTTTCACTGGAGGAAGAACTATAGCACTCTTGGGCCTCTGTGGGAGACTCTTTCATAGAGGCATTTCTTCTCAGTACACATGAAAACAGTTCAGCTGCTTCTCCCTGCATTATACTTAAGATGCTTTGTCTTTAGGAATTTGTGTTAAAAGGTTTGTCTGTCTGATTCTTCCCATCTTGATCTTAAGATCCCAATGTCTCTGCTGGGAAAAACAAAACCAACCTAGACCTGGTCATATCCCATAAGAACATACTGTATTCTTTACAATAAAGATATCCTTTATTACTTCTCCTCCATCACAGCCACAAAACGGGGCAAAAGCATGCGACCTGCACTATGCCTATCATTTCAAATAATTACAGGATCTATTAGGGACAGTATACAATCGGCAAATCCTATTGATGCCTGCCCTTTTCTGGCCACAGCCTAGCAGCATTCTGCCAGGTAAGATGATGAGAAATACAATGGACCTGCTCACTCCAGAGCTGCCTTGTGCAGCTGGTGATTCAGTATGCAATGTCAGAGCAAAGCAAAATCACCACAGCTGTTGCATCAAAAGAAAAAGGCAGGGAACAAAATTTCTATCCATAGTAGTATTTTTTTTTTAATTCCTCAGACCTTTACAATCAATCCATGGCAGCCATCTTGAGTCTACAAATATTCCTGCCAGTTTTGATTCACATGTATTAATGTAGATTAGAAACTTTCCTCATTATGAATAGTGTTGACATTATTTGCTGGTAAGGTTAGAGGACAGTAAAGAGCAAGGAAGGAAGGAAGAAAAGGGCTTACAGAAGACTGTATTTAAAGGTCCACAGAAATACAGGCATTACTGTTCATTTCAAGCCTCAACCCAAGTAACCAGAAACCATTCTAATTAAATAGACATCAGCAAACCCCCATTTCCTTTGTGCTCCAAGTGGGTATCAGTCCACATTATAAAACCACTATGTATGTGTCATAAATCAGCAACATCTTGGCAGGCTGAACTAGAAAGCCTCCAAATTGCAGGAGCAAGAAAATAAAAAACAAAACAGCTATATACACTTCTTAAAAGCAGTACTAGGAACAACAAAAAGAAAACCTTCAAGGCAGCACACTGATGTACGAATTGTTACAACTTAACGATATTAGCTCAGGTTAGTCTCTCTCCTAGGAGGAAAATTATCTACCTTGAGACACTAACTGCCTGTGTCTCTCAGTAGAGCAATCAAAATTTTTTTCAATGAGTACCATGGAAAGGACAGGTTTGATCATCAGTGCAAAAAACATTGTTGGAAAGCACTAGGTTTTTTTGTCACTATTTCAAAGTCTGTTTTCAGTGCCATCCATGTCATCAGTATCTGACAGGTAAACCTCTTTAGGCCAGACCTGGTCTCTAGTTTAAATGGCACCTCAATAAGCCACCACATCAATATACTTTTATACTCCCAGTCCATGGTAAACAAAGTAATTCAGCTCAGCACAACTTAAAGCAGTCAGTCACTGCAGAAGCAATAGGATTCAAGTAGAGAATCAAGGCCAAGGTAAGAAAAAATCCACTGTCATGAACCACTGCATTCAAACTCTTTAGGACAGTTAGACCAAAGTTAGGAAAAGGTTTTAAAATGAGAGAGGAGTCTTCTAGCGGACTAACAAGGGATAAGAACAGCAAGCTGGAGTTTACTACATTTGTACACATGTTGCTACAACTACAGTTGCCTGTGGTATCAAGGGTCTAAAATGATAAACCAGACCCTGTTGAAAGTTGGAAGCCTCACTCTCTCATCCTTTCCAGCCCTCTTCCACCCTCCACCAGGCCTATCACCCATTAAGATAAGAAAATGTTGCATTTAAAGTGTCCCTGGTCCTGAAGCTGCTCTTCTTCAATGGATCGGAACTTCGTCTCCTCAAACCCCACTCTGTTCCAGATGTTAGAAAATAAGAAAAAGAAATTACAGCATGTGTAAAGTTATCTGTATTCATACTAGAAGTCACAGCCAAGTCACAAGTGCAAACACAGATGTGTCACGCTGAAAACAATGCTAACACTGGAATTTACTCAGAATGACAGTTACTGCTGTACCAACCCTACAGGGCAGTCAGTTGTGCCTGTACACACTGCACAAGATTCCTTCAGTGCATAGAACAAGAGTTATCACTGCAGACAGGGGCAATACTACACAGGTGGTCATGCTTAGGAAGAGTGAAGCTTGCACAGCTGTAATCTTTCCTCTTGATGTTGTGAAAACAGACAGCTCATTAAAAAGCTGTGGCAATACTCACAAAAACACAGCATGGACAGAACAGTTGTAAAGTTAAAACTGCAGAAGGACTGAAGTATTTTTGCATCTGGTAACTTACCATCACCCAGCAGCAAGAATGCCCAAGTCCTGCCTGTACCATTAACTAGTAAATGAGCAACTGTCTATCGTTAGGAAATCTCATACTTGCTTCCTAGCATAGATGTTTCTTGGAGATGTTCATAGCCACCTTTCAAAAGCACTCAGACTCACTTTCAAATAAAAAACAAACAAAACAAAAAAACCAAACAAATTAATGAGCTAAACACAAAGGATCAAAAAACCAAATCCAACCCAACCAAACCCCCAAAATAACCACAACTCGAACAACCACAAATAGTACCAAGAGAACAAACCAATTACTTAAAACTTTCCTGTTTGGTAAAGTACTAAAATGCCCCAAGCTATAATAATTAGGGGATAGCAAAACTCAAGAAAACGCAGGATTTTCTTAAGCTATGGAAATATGAAACCAAAATCCCAATACAAGTGCAAATAGCAGTTTACTTCTACCAGATAATGTATCAACTGATTGTTAGGACATACACACTGCAAATGCTACAAAGACCATGAAAATCCCAATATTATTTTTACAGATTGGAAAAACACAAAGGCCAAAAACAACACCAATAACTCAAATAAAAAACTCATGCTTATGTTTACATAAAAGTTTGATGAGTATAATATATTCATCACACTCCCACAATTATTCCCTGAAAATACTATAAATATTATTTTGACAATGTAATTATAGTTTTTACTATAACAGTGGCAGCAAAGTACTGGCACCAATACCTCATACAAAAAGCCTAGACAGACAAAGCAAAGATCACACAGGGAAACTGGCAACTATTAAGATCAGGGCTGTCCCTTATTTATACAGCTAAAAAGAAGTCTGTTTAAATTGGTATCTGGTTTATTTAAGCTGTAAAACATAAAAGTAGTTTAATTATGCCAGGAGTAAGCAAAAGAAAATCCCAAATACAAAAATTAGCTGAATTTAAACATTTTCTTATCTTCCAAGCAATTGGGGCTCGCTCCTTTCAAGCTGCTTTTTGGGAATTAACCCCATGGACTGTGGATTCATTCAGGAACTGCATTGTCTCAATTCCACTTCCTTGAAAGAAAGCAAATATGAATACAAGCTTGAATTAACAAATGTCACCTATTAACAGTTCATGATGTTTTGACTGTATAAAGCAAGTAAAACTTACTCTCTCTTTCCACATAAATCATCATGTAACCTATGACTTGTAAAACAAATCTGCAGAGTAACAATTTACAGTATTTGCTCACAAAAACACCCTCACACCAAACTACCAACAACAAAAAAATCCCCAACAAAACTGTATGCTCAAAAAAAAAACCCCTCCAACAAAACAAGGATAAATATAGAGGGCACTGAAGGATTAACTTTCCTTCCTCAGTACTGTTTAGTTTAAATTTAGTAGCCACTGTGTTTCAGTATCCAGGATACAATTTAAAAGCTACATCTTCTCCAAGTGTAGTCACATTACAATCAAATCCCTATAACCAAGCCTGTGTGGAGACACTTGTTGTTCAGACAGAAAAGACCTCTGTTTATAGGCAATAAACCTGAGCAATGGTTTCCCAAATGCAGTGGGTGAGCTTTGAATGTTGGCTCTGCTATGATGGCTAATAAAAATTTACTGTTCTATCACACTTTCCAGGCATATTTTAAAATATTTACTTTTCATATATAAAACACAAGCAGTAATTTCAAAATGAAACTGTTTGGTGCAACGTGATTAAAGAACTACAAAAAGCAGGGAAAGCAGAATGCAATTTTTTTTTTACAGAGTATAGCAGAAATACAAAAGATACTGAAAAGGAAATAAAAGAGAAGCACAAAAGCTACAAGAGACACGTTGCTCAATATTGGCACATGTTAAAGAATATTTAGATTCTATAGTAAGGGATGGAAGGGACCTTTAGAGATCATCTTGTCCAACCCCTCTGACAAAGCAGGTCCACCTAGATCAGGTCACACAGGAATGTGTCCAGGTGCATTTTGAAAACCTCCAGAGAAGGAGACTCCACACCCTCCCTGGGCAGCCTGTGCCAGGGCTCCCTCACCCTTACAGGAAAGAAGTTTTTCCTTATGTTTAAATGGAACTCTTTGTGTTCCAGCTTCATCCCATTACCCTTTGTCCCGTCACTGGATATAACAGCAAAAAGTGATGCCACAACCTCTTGACATCACCTCTTGACATCCAGCCTTTAGATATTTGTAAATATTAATTGGATAGTCTTCTCTAGACTAAACAGATCCTGCAGCCTTTCCTCACAAGGAAGATGTTCCAGTGCCCTGATCATCTTGGTGGCCCTGCACTAGACTCTCTCCAGCAGGTTCCCTGTCCCTCTTGAGCTGGGGGCCCAGAACTGGACACAGGACTCCAAATGAGGCCTCACCAGGGCAGAGTAGAGGGGGAGCATAATCTCCCTGGACTTGCTGGCCACACTTTTCTTGAAGCATCCCGGGATGCCATTGGCCTTCTTGGCCATGAGGGCATATTGCTAGGACCACTCTGTTTCTCTTTTCCGTTAATTTAAAATCCATTGCTGAATGACTAATCATTCCAAATGACAGAAGAGCAGGTGAAAGCACCACAGGTAGACTCAGATGTGTTCCAAAAAGATCTGAGTATGAATCACTATCTCATTTGCCAAAATAGAGTCTTTTTAATTGGACCAAAAGTAATAATGCTGCTGTTTCTATTGCCTTCTAGGGGAAGAAAATACCTAGACAGATAGATACTGACAAGAATAATGAAAAGGGTAAAGACGGATTCCCATTTTAAAAAAGAATAAAGGAAAATCAATTTAGTTCACTAGAGGGTTTGAGAACATCACCTTCCCCTGCTTTTCTGTACCCTCAAAATTAGCTAGGCTTGGTTTCCAAGTGCAATTCCAATTTGCAAACGGTTGAGTGCAGAACTAGGAATAGGTCAGAGCAAAGGAACATCTCATGTTTTGCTTCACTGAATAAGAACAGAACAGAAAGATTTATTTTTCCTTGCTTCTCCTGAGAAACCGCTCAAATCACTTAATTCATTTCCTTTTGTTTTCAGGAATACTTTTGCAAACATAACTCAAAACTCCCCATTTTACTGAGAGTCTCTTCCAGGAAAACAAAAAACATCTGATTAAACATCTCCTTTTCTGTAAAATCCTGAAAATGATTTTGAATTTTCAACTTTTTAGAATGGATAAGCTACGCAATGCAGCTCCTGGAGATTTTGAATCTACTCTTCTCCATTTGTTTCAACATGAAATTTCAACATGATTTTCTAGCACTTCATGAATTCCTCAGCTTATAATTCAGTGACTTTTTAAACACAGTATACCTTCACCTTCAAGAGGTTACAAAGAAATCAAGTATCCTTCTTTTCTCAGCTGTGTGATGTTTTCCTTATGCAGACTTCAGGAGAAAGGTTTTGTCTTGTTACTTCATCAAAGATGAAATGCTCCCATCTGAACTGATTTTTGCAAGAAACAGTATCTCTGGAAGCCATGTATAGCCTAGGTTCCTTACCTCTTATTTTTGAAATACACACACGCCTCTAAGCCTTTTTTTTTTTTTTTTAATCTCTATGAAGGACTGTTGTTGTTTTCAGAGTTCTGAATTCCAAGGTTACTTATTGCCATTTCTTCTGCAGAGTACTTAAACACTGAAAGATTAAAAAGTACTTTCCAATGCACGGAGTCAAAAGCAATTGTTTTTTCATTAACTAAAACCAAAATATGTATGATAGCTGAACAGGCAGAAATCAGTTTGAGTACCTAAAGAACACCAACTGAAGCTGAACCTGACTAATTATTAATGATACTGGCAGGCAGAGGAGATTAAAAAAAAAAATCCAAACCAAAAAATCAAAGCAAAGTTTCAGATTCATTGTGGTTGTCTACATAAACAGCATCACAGGCTTTCCTCTCTTCTGCTCAAAGCAGGAAACATTTCTTCACAGCTCTCTTGTAAGTACACAGCATTTGGAGCATTTGGAAAATGTTTAAAATAACATATTCTGTATTTTCCTACATATCGTTTCTCTAAGAAAGGTGTGAACAGGTGTTAGACATATGATACTCAAGATGCTGAACAGCAAAAAATGCACAAATGACAAGCACAGTTTTAAAAAATTTACATAGAGTCATCTTTCATCACTGCTTTTAAAGGAATGTTCTAAGTTCAGTTCTGAATAGAGTATTTGTAGCAGTTTAACTACATCTGAACACTCTCCAGAAAATTGGAAGTAAAGCCAAATTCCTGTTCAAGGATTCAATCTTATCATCCACTGTGATTCACCTAAAGATTTACCCAAAGGACTTTTTAACATTAAAAGCAGTGAACAATCTAAACCTTTGTATAAGAGTTAACACATCTGGACCCTGATTTTGACTGGTATCTACAAAAGTACCCATGACAAAAACATATGCTGTTAATATTCTCCCATTAATGCATTTTACTGTGGCTTACCCTGGTTGGTTAAAACCTCTAAAAACTTAGGAGTTACAGTATTAGCACAGTACAAAACCAAAGGTACCCGTGCTCCTTGTTTTAAAGCTAAGTACCACCAGCAGCCTGGAACTGAGGAAGGCTGGCATGCACCTGCTTAGAGCACCTCCCTCAAGGCACAGACCAACAAGGCAGTATTGTTCTGTGGCTGATATAGTGCAGCTACACTCAAGTCTGCTCAGAGAAGACAATGAGCTCATTGAGACAACTTGCACAACAAATTGTCCCATGAAGGGCAACTATCAAGTAAAACCAGTGCTCTTCATTCTAAAGGAGGGAAAAGTATTTTGGCAGATAAGTACTTTTTAAGCAATATTGTTGGAATTCAAAGCACATTCTTGAATTTTTGAATCAGTGAAAGGTTTGAGATCTATTTACAAACAGAAAGATTAAGGCTCCTTCTGCCCCGGATCAATTTACACAGCCTATTGAACATAAGCTTGCTTCAAAACAGGCATGCCCTCACTGCAATTTACGAAGGAGAAATAAAGATACTTTTTTTTTTTTCCCAGATTTCAGAGATGATTCCTAAATCCAGATCTCACACTGGTATCTAAATATCCATCATCTTGACCAATCCCAATGTACCATCCCAAAGGTCTGCTAGTTTCTGCTGGAAATCTTAAAATCTGCCATAGGAAAAAGGAAAAAAAAAATAAACCAAACTCAACCCCACAACCAAACCAAGGCACATGCTATGAAGTGAAGTAGATTTTCTACTTGGGCTTCTGACAAGGATATTTCCTAGGCCTGCTGCAGCCCCTAACATACTGAACTACTTCTTAGCTCTTAAGAGATCTGGGTCTGCTTTAAGTTCAGTTAAAGTTCATTTGGCAGCTTCATCAGGCTGCTCCTCTGGCAAGTGTTCTTGGTCTTTGTACCCACAGAATGGAAAAAAACAAACTTGCTACAATGAGGCTCTTTTTATTAAAATATAATATAAACAAAGCAAAAGGGACATCGATTTAATTCCATTAAATCTATATTCTGCAGATACTTTCCTTTTTCCTAAGACTCAAAGTAAAAATTTTAGTATTTTTTTTAGCTATTTGTTGGAAGACTGTGGTCTCAAACAGGTTAATGAAGAAATGGAATGAATCTTCTTCAATGCAGGATTTCTTCATGAGTAGGTACAGTTCCTGTATCTTCACTCCCTATTCAAATTAATTCTGAACTGGGGGAAAGAAGCATAGAATGTCATCTTCTCTCTCTTCCCACAAGGAGGATCCAAGCTTCACAGTATACGAAGCTGAGAACTTCCTTACACAATCACCACTTCCTAGACTTTCAGTATGCATAGTTTAGAACACTGAGGCTGAAGTCCAATTTTCAGATACTGTCTGATAAGTGTAGCACTTAATTTTTTTTCTCCTTGACTAGGAAGTGCCATCTCTTGTAGACAGAAGGAGGAAGGACTGCTGGAGCAATAAGAAAACAGAGCACAATTACAAGTATGTGACTTATCGGATATAAATCAGTCTTATTGCTGACCAGGAGAAGGGCTACAAGTTCTTAAATGGTTGTTTAGCATCATTGCCCATAAATCCCCTGCACTCATATCTGTTGGCTTTCACTGTACAACTCCTTAACGCAGGTTTCCTTCCCTAAGTACTACAGAATATGAATTGCTTAAAATTACTGGTATGTGTTGTAAACAATTAAGAAAAGAGACACCAGGCTATTGACTGTAACTAAAACTAAACTGGAAAGTAAGCAGGGAGGAAGAGTAGGGACAAACAGCCATCTGTAGCAATACTGTATGGGAAAGGCCTAAAAATGTTCTTTTAATACATGTATTAAATGTTACAGGGATAGCTGGCTTGCAGGTGGGGTTGGACAATCTTTATATGCCATATGTATGAATTAACTAGTTATTTTTAAATCTATCTGAAGCCTTAAAAAGTTATTCCAGGACAGACATACTAACTTATCTCCAGGTTTTCTGGCCCACTGCCTTGGTGCCACATAATGTGTTCAAAACAACAGCTTCTCCCACATCTGGCTGGAACAAGTACATTACAAGCATACAGGAATGTATCTAACATTTTTATAACATAAAAAAGATATAAGCTGAAAACTTGCAGTAAAGTTGTTTCAGTAAATCTCCTGAAGTGAAGAGTCAAATTAGCCATCTATATAACACATGGGCCTAAGATAAAACTATTAAAAAATGTATTTCTCCTAGCAGGGAAGATGCAAAAGAGTCTGGATTTAATTGAAAAAATCTTAGCAATAGTTTTTAATCACATCATTTGGCACAGCATTGGCTTTTTGCTCCTTTGATCACTCATATATTGCTACAACAAGCAGTTTATGCCTCCCTTAGAACCACCACACTAGTCATAGTAATAGCCAGAGAGTATATACTGTATTTCAATTCTGGTTTTATCCATTACAAATTGTACTACACTGAACTTTCCTACAGAAAATACTATCACTCAGATTTACTAGTCTTAACAGTTACCAATGGATAAAATAATGAAAACATACCATAGATCAGGTAAAACTAATTTTTCAGTCATACATAAAGAATTTTTAATCTCTCGACTTCATAAATTTGAAGTTCCAACAT
This sequence comes from Colius striatus, assembly GCF_028858725.1. NCBI lineage: Eukaryota > Metazoa > Chordata > Aves > Coliiformes > Coliidae > Colius > Colius striatus. The sequence goes on along the minus strand of NC_084759.1, from coordinate 127,626,000 downwards.
CATTCTGTTTCTTTAGCCTACAATGATTTGCTCTGAGAATTTTTCACAGGGATGTGAACTGAATAGTGTTGTTCATTCTACAATACAGCATTTTCTCTTTATTTTTGTATTTTGTTGCTATAGAAGCAACATCAAGGTATTTTAAATACCTTAAGGATATAAACAGACAAGAGAGGGATCATCAAAGCCAAGCAACTATTTAAGGGAGTAAATGGGTCACATAGCCAAATGAACAACTTGAAATATTGCACTTGACACTTAATAATCTCCTACAACAAAATATACGTGCTACTGTAAGCCCTGTGACCCGATTTCCTATCTGAATCAGGAGGAGAAACATGAAGCAGAAATATGGTTAAACAACCCAGTAACACTTACTAATTTCATGGGTTTTTTTCCCATCAACAGTGCTATCCAAGTACATTTTAGTAATGTGCCTTGCTTTTGAAAGTATGACTAATAATCCACAGTTTAACGTAACTGTTAACTCTGAGGTATACTCTGTAGAAGGTGCTCTAGGCATTAGCTTAATTTTCATTTAGGACAAAGTTCATCATATCACTCAGTAAGGAATTAACAACATTTGTTTGACTATAACGTTGCTGTTGTTGTACTAACATAACTGGAACACTCTAGCCATGATCATCACAGGTCCTTCCCAATGAGATCAATACTACATACAATATCAAATAAGCCATCTATCCTGGGTCAATAGATAAATTTTAATTGTAACTCAAGCTCAATTGTTGAATGTCTACATAGAGTAACAATCACAAAACACTTTTAACTGAAAGATGGTTTAAAACTTTCTGGTCAATGTTCTCCTTAATTTCCAATGGTGATTAAAAAAAAAAAAATTACAACATCCTCTGGTTAGAAAAAGGACTCTGAAGCAGTTAATCAAATTACTAGGTTTCTCCCTCTCCCTTCTTTTTTTGCTAAGCAACATTTCACTGATGCTGCTTCAGATGCCAGCAGCAGGAGAACAGCACACATGCATACGGTAACCCATCAAAGAGAGGTTAGCAGCCACAAGACTAAAGGGGAAATCTTGGGTCACACATTTAACCAACGAGTACATTCTGCTCATTCCCCTGCAGATGCTGGAAGGCTTTACTGAAAGGCAGTATTCTCACACCACAACTCCTGATGCTTTGAATAAGCTGAAGATGGGAAGTCAACTTCCCCAGGAGAGCCTTTCAAGCCTACTGCTGTCAAGGACCCTAGTAGGGACAACATCAGGCTCGACAAAAACAGCATTTCAGCTCCTATCACTTTTGGTTTTCTGTTATTTGTCTCTGTGAAGGGGTTCACAACTGTGAGCGGGACATTCTTGCCCTCCATGCCTTTTCCCAGTCCCCCCTGTCCAACCCTGTGACACAGCTTGAGAGTCACGCCTGTAAGGCATTCAGTTCCTCCTCTTTATGGTCATTGAGCAAGATCTCTTTCTGCCACCCACAGGTTTAGTTCTGGTCCTCTCACGCTGAAGGGTTGTGCTAGCATCACTGATCCTTTCCTGGAAGGATTCCAGTAATAGCTGAAGAAATGAATGTGGCTTGAGTATAATACCGTCACGTACCTGAAAGGCTTCATTTTCAGCCAAATACAGCCGCAAAAGGAAAAACGGTATCCTGGACTTCACTGCTCTTTCCCAGTTCCAAAAAGGTGTTTGAGAGTAAGTTACCACATGACACTAGTTTCACTTGTTTCCACAAAATGATAGAAAATTAGCAACAGGAACCCAGTAAAAACCTCATAATAGTAAGGGAGATGAAAAGAAATGAAGGTAGCAAGAGAAATCGAATGTTCCCTACTGTCTTGCAACCATAGACAGTAAAGGCTGGTGTCCAATGCCCTGTATCAGGCTCAACATGCACACATATGGAAAGGCAGATTTTTAAGAGAATTACTGAAAATGCCTTAATATCCAATGAAATGAGTCTGGTAGAAATCAGTAGCAATAATTGCCATTAAGGAGGTTGGATCCTATAGTCAGATTCTCTCATCTCTCCATGAAGAGAAAAGAAAAACCTCATTCACTATGGAAATGTGAACAGTATTCAAATCAGTATTTAGTTCTTGGCAGACATTACCCTGATTGGCCAACAACCACAATACAGATATAAAAACATAAAAATATTTTTATTTTAAAATTCTTTTCTGGAATCAGATAAATTATTTCACAGAATCACAGAATGGTAGGGGTTGGAAGGGACCTTTAGAGATCATCTAGCCCAATCCCCTGCAGAAGCAGGTTCACCTAGATCAGGTCGCATAGGAACATGTCCAGACGGATCTTGTAGACTTCCAAGGAAGGAGACTCCACAATCCCTCTGGGCAGCCTGTGCCAGGGCTCCCTCACCCTCACAGTGGAATAATTTTTTGTTATGTTTAAACAGAACTTTTTGTGATCCAGCTTCATCCCATTACCCCTCTCCTATTGCTACATACAATAGAAAAAAAGGATGTCCCAACCTCCTGACACCCACCATTTAGATATACATAAATAAGATACTCCCTCAGTCTCCTCTTCTCTAGACTAAACAGCCCCAGTTCTCACATTCTTTCCTCCTATGAAAGATGTTCCAGTCCACTGATCATCTTGGTGTCCTGGCACTGGACTCTCCAAAAGTTCCATGTCCCTCATGAGCTGGGGGCCGAGAAATGGACACAGGACTCCAGATGAGGCCTCACCAGGGCACAGTAGAGGGGTAGCAGAACCTCCCTCGACCTGCTGGCTACACTCTTCTTGAAGCACCCCAGGATGTCATTGACCTTCTTGGCCATGAGGGCACATTGCTGGCTCAAAAGCACTGTCCTGTACAGGGATCAAACCCGTGACCTTGGAACTGTTAGCCCCACGCTCTAAGCAACTGATAACCAACCACACACTAACCATTTGAGCTAACTGGCCATGCAAAAAAAAAAAAAAAAAGGAGTATTTCTTTCTTTCACTTTTTGCAGATGAAATAAAAAGACGGTAAACAGCAAAACATACATTGAATGGAGGTATTAGAGGAACTTTCCCTACTTGCAATTCAAATATCCTGGTTATTTTTAAAGTAAGTTTCCATATATCGTTCCTATAACAATTCACAGGGAACAGTTGAGGCAAAATACAACTGGACCAGATTTGGGGCTGAGATTTTTCCAAGCACCATTAAGTACCTCCTGCCCAATTCATAACTGCAATTCAAGAAATAATTAAGCTTATTTATGAAAGAAATGTATCTGTGACATCATATCATCTCATGATTTCCCATGTAAAAAAATACAATGTACAGTATATATTTAACAAAATCCGTAGCCTTACCTGTCAATAACAATTCTTCTTTGACTTGTATTCCATGAAGCAATTTGATCAAATGGACAGATGTAGAGATGAGACCCATGCTCCTAATATTAGATTTGGGAACAAAAACCAAACAACAACAAAAAAAATCATATGACATGAAATACATTTAAACGAAGTGAAAAGGCTTTTCACTGAAGTTAACAGTAAGTCTTTAACATCTTTAGAAACCTTGAAATAAAAAGTAGCTTCTCCTACTCAACTATGCCTATAATTAGCCACACTACTGCCATAAGAAGCAAAATGGGTTTACTGCATCAGTGAGAATATTTCCATTTCTGGATGCCCTACCTTCAGAGCCAATACCTTTTCCTCTTTTTTTGCTATTCTTCTAAATCAGAAGTTAAAAATTAACAAGTTATTCCTGTAATTTTAACAGCTTTATTTGCTTCACAACTTTTCTTTGTTTGAAGTTCAGGTGTTCAGGGAATGTTTTGATTTATGTTACTTAGTAATAAACTTTGAGGATTTTAAATACCAACAAAGCAATCAGTGACACACAACTAAACAACAGGGCCAGTTCTAAAGGAAATATATAAAATACTCAGAGGGATGCAGGGAGGGTCAAGTAATCATTTATCCTTTATCCAGCAAGAAGGAATCAGAGCTAGAATCTCCAAATGGTTTGGGTCAGAAGGGATCATTAAAGATCATCTAGGCCAACATTCTCACCATGGGCAGCCATGTGCAGGGACCCCTTCCACTATACCAGGTAGCTGAAAGCCCCATCCAACCTGACCTTGAACTTTTCCAGACATGGAAAAACATGATGATAATGAAGATAAATCAGTGAAGTAATTTGGAATCAAAACCTCCAAAATAGTTCTACTGCCAAGGATCAGCAATCCTGGAGACAGACAACATAGATGCCAGGATGTGCATGCAACAGGAGTAAAAAAATCAATAATCAAAGAATACAGTATAATCAGAAGTTTTCAGTTTTAACTCATTTGTACTTTACTAAACAAATTTTTTGAGAGGGGATTATCTAAGACAGTGGCTAATATTCTAGAATACAGCAACATTTTCTCTACCAAATCTCCATACTATGCATGAGTCAGTTAAAAGTGCTGAATAGTTGCCTCCTGCAGATGTTTTCCAGACAAACACATTCTCCTTAAGTTCTAACACAGAAGAGAAGGCAAAGATACATTATATATAAATACATAATACACACACACACACACACACACTCTGGTGTACATATAACATATTAAAACATTTCCTGTTCCTTCAGACCTCAAATTTCTTCACATCACACAAATCAGAAAAACTGACCTTGGAAAGAAACAAAGCTTCCTGTTCCCCAATAGTTTAAAAGCTGTTATACAGTCCAGGTGTTTATAATCTTTGCATTCTTTCCTAGAAATAACCACTTTCTATTTTGATCAAACAATCTGTAGTTTGAGGTTTCTTGGGGTTTAGTTAATATCTGAATGTTGCCACTTTAAGCCAACATCAGAGGCACACAATTTGCCTTCCATTCACAACTTTTGATCATCCAGGACATTTCATTTCTAAAACAGTTGTATATTTGCAACCATTTAAAATTAATACAAACATATGGCTGATATATAGATGGCTCATAGCACCCACTGTTTTTAAAAGGAGCATAAATTGTTACACGGCTAGGAGGCCAAAACAGCACCTCATAAGTGACCCACTGAGTTCTTCACTGTTAGAAATGTTATCTTGTAGCTGCAGTAAGTCATAGTAAGGAACTAAGCCTGGCAGAACATCCCATCAGCAAAAATTTCTAAATTAGCATAAAAATTTTCTGTCAGATAAATTCCTTGACCTCAACATGATCATGAGGGCTAGCACTGCCAGGAATAAAAAGGGAAGAGCCTGAACTTAGATTTACCTTATTCTAAAACTAATGACTTCTACAAAAGATCCTGTGACATTAACAAAATTCTGACCAAGTGTGGAAGTAGCAACCTGGTCCCCAGTAAAAATTATATTTAGTCCAATAAACAAAATTTGACAAGTTGAAGAGATCAAATTTTAAGTCTGCACTCCACAACAATTCCTAGTGATCTAACATATTTTAAAGCTGGGTTTTTTTTGGTTCGTGGGGTTTAGGTTCTTGGGGCAGGGGAGTAGTGTTTGTTGTTTTCAGGTTTTTTTAAATCACATAGACTATCAGGTTTTCAGTAACTACAGCTGTCGTATCAGAGTATTCCTCAATGTTGCAAGACACAGGCAAAAAAACCCCTAGAGGCTACATAATTTAAGGACTTACTATCCATTAAAATCTGTGTATCAGTGTATGTATCAGGGTTGATATGACAGTTCTACATGCTAACACATTGCCATGAGTGCCAGACTGATCTAACCTTAAAAAAACATCCTAATTCTGTAACTAATAACTAGGGCTATTTATTTATTCATTATGTTACCCAAAAAATTAAAGAACTGAAAAAGGAAAAAAAAGCTACTTCTCTCAAGACTTCCAAACAGCTTATAGCATTTGCATAATCAATTTGTACTAAGGACACAAATACTTTGCTCTATTATTCAGCAGTGTCCCAAACACTGACCTTCAAACAGGTCAGCTATTTTTGTTTCTTGCATACTTCAAGTCATTGCATCAAGCAGGAAATACCACTTAATAAATCAACTAACACAGCAGTGTAAAATAAGAATCTCTATATAAAACCACACAAACATCAGAAGGTTATATTTTAGTATGGATTAAAATGGATCATAACTATACCTCATGATATGTTGATTCTTGGCACACTGAACACAGGCATTCCTCAGACATCTGAAACATTCTGCTATGAGCAGCAAGCAGGTATCTAGATCTACCAATTCACAGGAGTCCTTATAGGCCTGCTCAATTTTACTTGAGGCGCTCATCAGGATTTTCAGAAGATCTCGAAATACACTTTCTTTCGCCATTTCTCTGAAATTAATAATTTTTAATTGAATATTAAAAAATGCACCAGGATCAAAAAGCCTATATTATGACAATTACACTTGTACTGTAAACCCAAAGATGTTTCTGCAACAATCTACCCCATAGTACACAAGATCTTCCATGTAAAAAGAGCAAAATATTTGCGCATCATCATCCCACCAGGCCTTTCAGGAAAGGGGCTGTGAGAGAACTGTGTTGCCTCACAGCTACCCAACAGCTTTTTGGAATCTTAATTGTGGGGGGCGGGGGGGGGGTTGGGGGAAGTCTCCCTAATGCATACAGCTGTCATGGGTGTTTTTTGGAATTAGGCATTGCTTTAATTAATGAACACAGTTTAGATGCCCAGCATTAGATGTTTCAAAAGGGGAGGGTAAAAGACAATCTACTACAAAATAGACTGCCACAAATTTCACCAGAGGGAGAAAGAGAAGATGGTGCCAAGAAGAGCCAAGGGAGAAAGTCAAATATGTCTCCTTCAGCAGACGACTACCCCAACACAAAAAATACCATGCCACTTCTTAAGTGTATCAAGACCTAGGAAAACAACACTACAAAACCATAGGCATATAGACAGATATGGTAAGAGTGGAAAAGAGAGCTGATGGTACTGCACCCTGTAGATTCACCACACTCCCTTCGACTGACATGCACATCTGCAGATCATCTGTCACACAGATACACACAACATTTCCAAACTACCGCTACTCACATCCTCCCTCCCATGATTTTATGTTCAGAAAGGAGATGAGGGCAACACATTACAAACACTGCTAACTCAGTTTTGATAACACATGCTGGTGAAAAAAAGCCACATCAAAGAGTGTTTATGGCATTGCTACAGGCAAATACAATAAATTCGCTCATTCAATATTTCTGACTACAGTCAAAAAAAAGGGAAATCCAGATGTACCCTCCTAGAACCTTAAACAGGCTTGTCGCGTGCTCAAGATCAAACAGGAAAGTTAGGATCTAAGACATAGCTCCTAAGCTATGAACAGAAGAAAGTGACATGAAATGGAAAGTAATTTCAAACAAAATAACATTCACACAGAAAACTCTTCCTAAAGGAGAACTTTATAATTTCTTGATCAAACATTCGTGGATGATACTGTATTATCTGTGTTCTGCTGCTCACTCAAACGTATCAATATTTGTATAATTAGAAATTCTATCTTCTTTTTATCATAAATGATCACATGTCTATAATCCAAACCATAGACTCCTTGGATCACGTAGGTTGTAAAACACTCTTAAGACCATTGAGTCCAGCTGTAAAGCAACATTGCCAGCGCAACCACCTGACTATGTCCTTAAGCACCATGGGTACACGTCCAATCTTTAACATGTTTGAAGACTATCATATTTCTAACCTCTGTTTCTGCCACGTTCTCCTTCCTAGATTAAACAAACCCCATTCTCTCAGTTTACTCACAGTTCATGTTTTCTACGGCTCTTGTCACTCTTGCTGATCCAACAGTGACAATTTCACGTTCTTTTACATCTTATTGCACCCAATATTGAAATCTGTTAGGGTGTGAAGTAGATTTACAAAGAAAGAGCTCTCGTACTGTAAGAAATACTATACTTTACACAAATACCACTAAATTACTACAATGTATACTACTTCATATCTCCAGGAAATACGCCGTTTATTATACAACTTCACAGTCGATCAAGACCAATACACTTACACTTACTCTATTAAAAACACCACCACAGCATCAGTCAGAATTACTAGGATGGGGAAGCTACATTTTACAATGATGTAAGAAGGAGGGGAAAATACAAAAAGAGAAATAGTGGAGCTTATATAACCTGAAAGCAGGTGTGGAATTTGGTTTTGGTTTTAGGTTCTAACAAAAGACATTTGTGGGACTTGAGCCTTCAGCTTACAAGAAGGGGTGCAGTTCCTGCTCCTTTCACAGAATCACAGAATCTTAAGGGTTGGAAGGGACCTCAAAAGATCATCTAGTCCAACCTCCTTGCCAGAGCAGCACCTCCTAGAGTAGGTCACACAAGAACTTGTCCAGGTGCGTTTTGAATCCTGGAGTGTATTAGAAATGCTGTGATTAGTACATGAAGAGATGTTCTCCTCCCCCTATATCCTGCCCTCGTGAGACCACATCTGGAATATTGTGTCCAGTTCTGGGCCCCTCAGTTCAAGGACAGGGAGCTGCTGGAGAGAGTTCAGCACAGGGTCACAAAGATGGCTGAGTGGAGTATCTCCTTTATGATGAAAGGCTGAGGAGCTGGGGCTCTTTGGCTTGGAGGAGACTGAGGGGTGACCTCATTAATGTTTACAAATATGTAAAGGGCAGGTGTCAGGAGAATGAAGCCAGGCTGTTCTCAATGATGTCCAATAACAGGATAAAGGGCAGTGGGTATAAGGTGGAACACGAAAGGTTCCAAAGAAATACAAGGAAGAATTTCTTCACTGTGAAGGTGACAGAGCATGACAGGCATGTCGAAGAGATTTGGTGGATGACGTACCACAGCACACATGCTAAATGCAGCCAGACACAAGTTTTTCTAAACATCAGAAGAGCTATGGTCTGGTAAAGGAACACCCCATCCCAGATACATAAAAGCCTCGTTTTCTCTATTGAGTGAAGATGCCATCCAGAACTACTAGCTGCTAGTCAGCTGAGTTTTTAAACACTGAAATTATGCTAAAATAGGAAAAAAAATCTTAGTCCAGATGCAGTTTCCTTTATAATTGCCTATGTCATGTGTTGAATTATCATAGGAAACTGGTCCAAATGGATGCAACTTCAAAATACAGAATTCAGTGGTCAGTGCAAGACATACTGTTGTACAACATTCAATTATTTGAAATTGGTAAATCAGAAATTTAAAAAGCTGCATGTATTCTTGTGTTCATTCTTATGACTCTACTGGTAAAAGGACACCTTAAAGTTATTCTTATCCTGGAAAAGTTTCTACTCTTGTTAAGGAGTTGTGCAGCAGAACAGAAGTTTTAGTCAGATACCAGATGACAAGTATGACAACTGAGCTGTTGTGATAACTTTTCTATTAATAGATTGAAAGTAAAACAAACCTAAGAGTGCAGACATTTACAGTAAAATACAAAGATGAAACTTCTGCATGTCCTAACAGAGCAAGTGTGAGGTATGCAAGGGCCTGTCCTCACTCTGAAAGTGGAAGTAGATATGGATTTTTATGTATTAGCGAGGTGACACAGAACTCCAAATGTCTTTCTTGCACACTATGAAAGAAAATGGATGTGCTCAATGGGCAGAAATCAGATGTCTTCGTACAGTACAAATGAAAAGCCTGAGTGAACAAGCAAAAGTTATTCCAAATGAACAAAGAATGACTTAAAAGCTGTTTGGTAATTCAAGATTCTTTGTAAATGAAAAATTAAATGTGCCTCCAGCACTTAAGCATTTATACATCATTACAATCTTGAGTCTGTACTACAATGGAATCTTAACTAAAATCCTACTTCTGCACAAAACCCCCAAATTCTCAAATTAATTAAGAGGGCAGGAAGTGTTTAGATAACATTAAGAAATCAGTCAAGAGTGATTTCAGGTAACTGTTTCACTGTAATGCTTACAATTATTAAAAAAAAATCTTTTTACATCTATAGTAGCTACAAATATTTAAAATGTACTTTGGAAAAGGAAAATATTTTCCTTCCGTAACCTTTTCCTTAATCTTTAATTATCAAGGTATAAAATAGGCAAAGAGCTTAAGACAGGATCTTCAAAATTTGCTACTGCCACCTGTCCTTGACTTCAGCATCAAGTATCCTGCAGGAATACAAAAGGAAGCAAAAGCAAAGGGTACAGCAACCCAGTTCTCAAGTCAAGGAAGACACGCACCATTTCTTGTTAAGTCAAAACAGAGAGTCAGAATTCATGTATCCATGCCAAAACAAAGATTACTGTCACTCCTCACAAGACCTAAGTGCTTGATTGTTGAGGCATCTAACCTCTCCTCCCTCTGAAGCCACTACAGCCCACCCTGCTGCACAGCATGGGCCCTCAGTTGCCAAGATGTACAACCATCACTCTTGTCTCAAGGGCATGGGCTTACAGAGGCACACAACTGCCACCCAAAAAGGCCTCACATAAGCAAGTCTTGTTCATTTCTAGCCACCCTGCAGGGCCCCGTGTGGCTTTTCACCCTACAGCTGCTACTCCCACAGCTATGACCCACCTCAGCACACCCGTTTAGGACAGCAAGTATTGTCATCTACAATTGTGAGACACAAAGCTTCCTCTCTGCCACAGGCAGAGGAATGCAAGCAGACTGCCAACTCCACACTGGGAACGGAGGGGAGAGAGTGCAGGTCAGCTCCACTGGCCCCAGTCTCTATCGGTGACCCTCAGGTCTCACACCAATAGCTCCCGCAGTGGCGTGGGGAGGTGTGTCAGAGATTTCACAGTAAGAACCAGCGGCACCCGGCCGCTCCTCTGTGGACACCGAGGACCCGTTTCGCAGCGGAGCCCACAAACGCCACCCCGAGCGCCAAGACTTCATGCGCACAACAGATCCCCCTCGCTTGGCCGCACACGGACCACCAGACTCCGCCAGCACAGCCACTTCCCCCGGCCGGAACTCCCTCCCCCGGCCCACGTGGCCGCGGGCGGCCCCTCCTCCCCGCTACCTGGGCTGCGCCTCCCGGAACAGGCCTGACAGCTCGCGCACGCTCTCCAGGCGGGCGTCCGCTGCGGCCGCCACGGCGTGCCCCAGCCGCTCTGCCGCCGCGGTCAGCGCTCCCGCCGCCATCGCCATCGCCCGCTCTGGCGCGGCGCAGCCCAGCTCCGCCCCTCCGCCACGCGGAAATGGCGGTGGCCCGGCCCCGGCCGGCGGGCGGTGCGCTTTGCAGGCCGTCCCGCAGAGCGGCGGGAAGATGGCCGCCTGGACAGTGGCGGAGCGCGGTGTCGTCGCGGCGGCGTCCTCAGTGGGTCTACGCGGCGTAAAACCTCGCCTTCACGCCCGTGGAAAGCCTACCGGGGGTTCAGCATTCGGTTCCGCCTCCTTCCACCGCCCTCCTGCTCGCCGAGCCGAGTCAAGGCTGGCAGCGTATGTTATACTTGGTCCTTCCCCTCATCCCGTCTGCTTTGGAGATGCTTACTTTTAAGTGGTCCAGATCCGTGTTTCAGTGTATTCTAAACATACCTGTGAAAAGTTAACATACATACTGTGGGGAAAACAAGTTTCCCGTGAATGAAAAGAGTGTGACCAAATACTATAGAAAGCTTCGTTGAACAAATGAAACTAAATTTGCCCAAGACACTTGAAGGAACTTTACAATAGAAAAAGAGTGTGTCAGGAAAACCCACCTTTGATTAATTTCTCCTTATTCACGCCTTCGTCTGCATTTCCTGTGCATCCTTGGTACTTGGGGACCAGGAAGGGAGCAGAGGGTACTTGATGCCATCTCAGAGCAAGTCCCTCTACGGTCATGTCTGAAGGATGTATTCCTTTTTTTACAAACAGACTTGCATGTCTCGTGTTACCAATGAGGCAGAACTTCTATGATGTCTACTGTCAAACAGTGTAATCGTGTATTACTAGTGTGCAAATAACCAATTCTTGACAACTGTATAGCAAAAAATATCTTCAAGGAACAAGTAGAAATTAAGGAGGTAAAAGATGCTGGGCAAAGCCCCTTACAATCATGCAAGTTCTTGCTTCTAACAATCTGTAGTATTTTCAAGAATTGCTTGTTCATGAATAAAGAAGTAATTTGGTTCAAATGCAATGAAGTTCGACACTAAGAATAGTGAAACCTCGGAGTTGTCCTGACTGCGGCTATGCTATGCCCAACAGTGATGACTCCAGAGAAGAAACAACTACAACATGTAACATTCTGCACATTCTTGCTGACCAGTAGGACTCAGCAACCAGCAGATCACAACTTCAGTGAAGGAAGCAGTAGAATAAGCTAAAATTCAACAAGACAAGTCACATGTGCTGTGTGGATATTATCTGCAACTATATAACTTTGCATTTGATTGCATCCTACCCTGTTGGGAAAGGATGCAATTTACCCAGCAGTTGAATTTAACTCACCATCTTCATATTTTTGTTGACATTTTGTCTGACTTCTGTCAAATCAAAGTCTTGTAAGCAACAGTTTTTATTTACCTCTCATAAACATATGTTTTAGGGATATTTTTTTAACATCTGATGTTTTAGGGTGATTGTTAACCAGGTTTTACAACATTGAATATACAGATTTTTCACATAGTGTACTGATGAGTTACATTGCAAAATATTTCAGATCAAATAGCTGAAAATAGACACTAGACAGTAGATGTCCAAGACATGAGTATGGGGATGCACATGCATTAGTTCCCTAATTCAAACTAGTACATTGTTAAGACTCAACTTCAGCTGACATAACAGAAGAGAGATGTAACTCACGCATACCCTGGAGCCAGGTTAGGTAGCATACAGCAGCTTCACATAGAAATATTTTCTTTTTAAGAACACTTAGAAAGTAATGCAGAACAGAAAAGGTTTTTTTGTTTGGGGGGGTTTTGGTTTTTTTGTTGTTGTTGTTTTTGTTTATAAGGTTTTTTATTTTTCTGACAGTTGTAACGGAGTCCTGATCTTGGTGATAATCTTCTTCCAAAATTCTGTAGACTAGTTTAACCCTGTTTAGACTTGCTGTCTGTTCCATCAAATGCCTCTTCAGTCAATAGTATTGATTATTACTTGTGGATCCTTATGAAAAATAGCTTTGCCTATTTATATAATCTGTTTTGATTTTTTTTCTGCCTCCATCACAGTTTTGGTTTTCCTAATTTTAGTCTTTCCATGCTTTCATTCATTCTCAATAATATACTCAAAACCACTTTTATTACAAGGCTATGCAATACTTTGAGATAGGCTTGTCATAAGGGGCTTTTGCGGGATTTATGGATGATGCATCTTGAGCTCATCTGATCTGCCTGATTCTGCGAACAAGATAGATTCCTTAAAGGTTCATTGTTTCCACCAAAAAAAGCTTACAAACATTAAATAACATAAGGGGGTTTTTGCATGGATTTAGAGAACTACGAGAAGAGAAACAACCCACTTAGAGCCAACTACTCCATCTGATAATAAAATGGTGTAGAACCTATTTTTAAGAGTTCTGCATCACATTGAGAAGCACTAGTGTTTGAAGCTGGACACAAAGAAAGATCCATCCCAGATGAGACTCTGGAGGGAGAGTTGCCCTGTTTGAACAAATGCTGTCTCTATGGGAGGCAAAACGGGTCAAAGACTTTGAATCTCTCACATCTCAAATGTTTAGAGATGGCCACTGGTTCTAATCACAACATGTATACAAGCCTTGCCCTTTTTTTTTATTGGAGGTAACTTCCCATCAGAAGATAAAATTTGGGCTCTGGAAAAAGTTACTTTATACTAAAGAAGCAAATCCCACAGCATGTTATATTTCCGGCATAAATATTAGTTTTCTCTCTCTTATTTTGGGCCTGTATTAGATTAAGTATGACTTGGGCCACAAAGCTTTGAAGCTGTAGAGAAAAGCTTTTATTTTTGATCTAGTATTAAATAAGATCCAGTGAAACCAGTTGATGCACTCAGGGAAAATGCTTTTCAGTAGCCCTTACTGCTGAGCTGTGAGCCTCATGGTAGACTCACTGAACTGTAGAGCACACTATACTTTCATCCTGGTCCTCAGTTTCCTGCTTCCACCAGCAAAATTACAGTAATTGGCCAAAAAATGATGAACACCTATGTTAAGATGAAGAACTCATCTGAGAGGAGAGAACATCATAGCTACCAGAGGTGGAACACAAAACAGCTTTTAAGATGTTTTGAGGTATTCAGGAGCACAGAAGAATCCATATGAAATGCATATTTCAGACCATCTTAATCCCAAGTGTAGCTATTGCAGTCCCAAGACAACAACTTCAGAGGTTATTCAGCTTCAGATGAGACGTTACACATGTGTCCGAGGGGCCATAAAAGAGTGGATGCATTTGATGTTGAGAGGTACATGTCACTCCTTTGTTATGTAATAGCAGAAATAAATGTAATTTTTCATAATAATCAATTCCCTCTGCCTGGAAAGAAAGCCTACAAGGCCTTAGAGGAGAAGTTCAAAGCGTTTGCAGTTTATCATGGAAAGGAATAGTGTTTTCCAAGAAGTATGGATGATATACTGTCTGCTGTATGGTTGTCAGGCTCAGAATTACTACAGACACTCTTGCCTCATTTGTTATGTGCAGTCCTGTTCCTAGAATGAGCGAAGAATTTCATAACTATCATCTGCCCTTCATAAAGTTTTTATGCTGCATCTACATGGAGCATTTTTGTCAGGATCACTGTTACCACCACCATGTTGGGCAGCAGCACGAGATTATGGAAGGACACAATCTTTAGATTGGAGAGAGACAACTTAGGATATCTGTCCCTAAGTTTAGTTCCTTCATAACCTGGGGAGTTTCGCGGTACCTGATTTTCACCTCAATAATGTATCGTTTATATTGTGTAGAATTTAACATTGGATTTTGATCTGATATGGCAGGAAATGCAGCTGAATTGTAAGAAGACTGGTACTAAGTCAAAGGAGGTTATATGTATGCTAACTTTCATAGTCCTGCAGCTTTCTGTGTGTGAGAAACACGATTGTCTTACGCATCAATAAAGTCATTAGCTTTGCCCTTGGCAACGGCTGCCTCCAAGGGCAGAGGAAAAGCTCATGCTATTTTACCACCTCCTCCCTTTCCCCATCACAACTCATGTGCACTGTGTGCAGCTCTTCCCACAACTTCCATGCCTTTCCCAGCTGCCACCTCTCCTGTCCTCCAGCTCAAAATACCTCATGGGCTGCTTGAACCTAGATATGAGCTGGCCAGGCATCTTCTACAGATCCTAATAAGTGCGGGGAGATCTCATTAATTTTTACAAATATATAAATGGTGGATGTTAGGAGGTTGGGGCATCACTTTTTTCTGTTATCTCAAGTGACAGGACAAGGGGTAATAGAAAAAAGCTGCAACACAAAAAGTTCCATTTGAACATAAGGAAAAATTACTTCACTGTGAGTGACAGAGCCCTGGCACAGGCTGCCCAGGGAGGCTGTGGAGTCTCCTCTGGAGGTTTGTAAAACCCACCTGGACACATTCCTGTGTGGCCTGATCTAGGTGGACCTGTTTTTAGCGGGGTGGTTGGACTAGAAGATCTCTAAAGTTCCCTCCCAACCCAATACCATACTGTGATTCTCTGATTCTCTTCCCTCCCAGTTGGCTTTTAGTTGTGACAAGGAGTGATTCCCATGCTGCAAAGCAAAAACCAGAAAGAGACCTGGCCAAGGTTTGTCTGCCAGATCCTCTATATGACATTTTTGGTTTTCCTGTACAGACAGTGCAAATTTGCATGGAAATAAACCTTAAAAAAACCACTGTTTTTTTCTTCTTTTTGGGTGTCAGTTGATAATAATATAGCTTAACACTTTGGCAGTGAAAAAAACATAAGTTAGTACAAGTGTGATGCATGTAGGAAAGGACAGGGATGCTCCAGACAATGCAGAAAGCAAGGAAGGACATCTCTCCCCACAAGGCAGGCTACCATTGATACTGATCATGAGACTAAAGAAGAAAAGACGGATGTGGGGTAGGTGACAGTAAGCAGTAGGTTTACAGAAAGGCATGCCCAGAAATGGATCATGTTGCATTGAGACAGGATATCGGAAATAAGTTATGATCATTTTGCTGAAAGCTTTCTAGGAAAGGAGGATTCTTGAGGAGGACTGTGAAGGTGAGAGTGTACAGTTACTAGTCTCCTCTTATGACCTCTTCAACTATCCAGTGTTATTTTAAGTCCTAGACTCCTGTGTGAAAATGCTCAGTGCCAAGTTTGAAAGTTGTGCCATGTAATATATATTTCCCATACAAGTACAATCAGCTATCATATCTCATGTGAAAATCTTGGCTCTTCCTGTGTTTTGATAGCAACAATAGTTTTTCTGGACTTGAGCAGCCTGGACAACTGAGCATCCAAAAAGTTGCTATTAAGTATATACACATAAATCACTGAGCTCGCCGTGCCTTTGGGCATACATCGAGTAACTCTGTGTCACAGGACAGAGAGTTCAAGCAAACTCACTGCTTCTGCCTGCAGTATAAAGTCACTCTCCACAGGCAAATTCAACCTGACGAGATGGGCTTGCTTCATGTTTACAGAGCTGCATATTGGAAACTTACCTTTTTGGGACTGCAGAAACCACCTGTTAGCATATGTGAACAAAATCCTCCAAAATCCTCTGTATGGTCCTGGAAATATTATCCTGATTCTACTGCTTGGAAAATAATCTGCTAAGACTGCTGTCCACCCTGGCTCCTTCAGTTAAGATAATACTATTTTATAAAGATATTGTTGCAGTGGTGAGAATACTTTCTGGAATTATGTCTTCTTCCTGCAAAATAAAATTAAAAATCCCTCCTAAGGAATAGAAATATCCAAAAAGCTCCTCACTATCTGACCACTGACAGGGAGTAAAAAAGCATACACTTAAATATTTTCAAGGAACTCACAAGTAAAGTAGTCCTCCTGGGTAAATGTGTCAAGCTTTGCCCTTTATTAATAGATGAGCAAAGAGAAATGCCTGCAGGGAATCCCACTTTACTCAGCACTTCTCTCATTTATCAGCATTGGTGGACCTTGTCAATGCTGAGAAATTTCCTGGAGGTAAAGATGGGGCTAAAAGAGCAAAGAACAAGAGAAAATGATAGAATGACTCAAGAGTATCTCCTGGGTTTGGTTACTGGCGAAACTGGTGACTGGCAGTGAAGCTTTGGTAGCTGGGATCCTGACCATGCTCCTTAGTATGAAACAGGGATTAAACTCCTCCAGCTCTGTCAACAGACTGACATCTAGTGGAGGTACAATAATGGGCTGCACAATGCAACCGAAAATCGTCTCGCTGAATGACACTACACTGAGTTCATATTATTAATTGCAGAGGCCCAGTTCCTTCATTTTTTTCTTAACTCCATTTGTGAAGTATAGAATAATTTAATGAGTGAGTCTAACTAAATCGTATAAACCCAAGATTTTAGAAGATTTTCTATACTTACACTACTGTGTCAGCAGATAAACTTTGTAAGACTAGGGCAGCAGAACTGTGATTTGTATCTTTGGTGTTAGGAGAAAACTACCTACAAAGTTTGATTTTGTTTTTTGTGAAAGCCAGTCTTACATCACCTTAAGAAATAATAATTTTAAAGATGCTATGGGTAACTCAGAAGTTGTAACAAGCATTATCTGTCTGTGTCTAAGAACAAAATATATCCTATTATATAGAGAGAGTTGACTGACTGAGAGATACAGAACTGAGAAATAATGGATTGAAACTTCAGTTCTCCAGAATATTTTTCTTTAGATCTTTGTCATTTTTTTCAGCTATAAGAAAAGTTTAATAGAAATGAGAAAACTGTAGAGAAAACTGTATTAATTTTGATGTAATACTGTGAAAGATCTAGTTAAAATTTCAGATCTTGTTTTCTTAGAATTGTTCTGTTCCTTTGAAAGAAACGCAAAACCTAAACTTTTTTTTAAAAGAACAAATATTGCTATTAAAGTAACATCTTCAGGGAATTTCAGAAGATTTGTGAATATGAGAATATTTTATTGCCTTTTAATTTCAAAATCTTAACACACCAAAGAAATAGCTGTTGAAGCTTTGCTGTCATACCTGTGGACCTGAAAAAAATAAAATTGTTTCTTTCAAACCAGTATGTAAAGGCTGTCCAAAAAGTTAACCTAATTATGTATCTGAAACGAACTTTTGTTCCATTCACGTTCTGTATGGTTTTTCCCACAAGATCACATCAGTAGGCTAAAGTTAAGTGATGGATAGATTATTATTTTTTTAACAACCATCTTACCTTCCTTAAGCAGACAAAAATATAAATGAAAGTAGATATTTTTGGTCTGCATTGCTGATGCTAAGACTCAGCCTTTGCAGATGTCAGTATTTGTATTTACGTGACAGGATTCTGATTTTCTAAACTTGAAAAACCCACACACTTTAATGACTGGGAGTAATGATGCTATGGAGCTACAAATTTCCCAGCTCACATGGAGATAAAGGCAAATTTTGAAGGAGGGGATTATCCATCTGTACATCTGTGCAATGTCCTCCTTAAGCCAAAACCCCATGCAAATAAAATAGCCCACTAAGTCTACATTTGTCTGCCACACATTATCTACTTTCTAGGTCTAGATCATGTGGGGTTTATTAGCCTTTGTCCCCATCACTTATCAACCTCTGAACATGCCTGGTACCTCACTAACACTGCATGTGGTTATTAAGTAACACCAATTAATAATTAAAATACATATTAACTATTGCTATAGTGCACACATAAACATATTCAGGATACTGTTGGGGATGGGTAAGCCTGCTTTTTGATTTGAGCAAGTGCTGGTATTCACAGAATACAAATACTGGTTTCACTGGAGGGGTAAATTAGGATAAAAGCAAGTGATGAGTCAGAGGTGGCAAGAACTGGGTCTGAGATTATGTTAGTCTAAAGCCTCTCCTGATTTTTCTCTTCTCCTTGCCCATCCTTTTTGTTACCTGCATCTCTGCAACTGCACAAGACTCTGGGTCTTCCCATTAGTCTTTCGAAAACATCTTGTTTGTCTCCTTTTCTGTGTGGTCTGGTTTAGAGGTAGGATGAGAAGGGGAATAAAGCAGAATATGGCATTTGTGTCTGCTAGACTTCATTTTTGTCTTTTATCCATGCTCGCCCGGCACTCATGAAATAGCAGTCCTTGCCTGCAGAGTGAATTGACATAGCAGGCTCGACATGCCCCTGAGGCTATGCTCAGAAATAACAGGCATCTGGTCAGCACCGCAGTGCAGGGGAACACACAAGATGAGATATTTCTCATATAATTAATGCAAGGTAAGAGGTCTAAAGTGTAGGCCACAATCTCTGCTCCTTTGCTTCTGTTTCATCAAAAGCCAGAGACAAATCTTAGACAAAATCTATGGAGGATTTTTTTCAGCTAGAAACTCCATCCAGCTACATCTGGTGTGACTTTCCAAACAAACATCCCTTTATACCCAACATGTTATTTACACCTGTGCATGCCTAACTTCTGAAAACTGTCTCTAGTTTGCCAACACCGTCACACTCATTTTGACAACAGAGGAGTCATTTGATAAATCAAAAGCAGGTAACAGAATCAGTTTTTCCTACCTGAAGACAAAGGTTTATAAGACCATCATGTTAGGTGAAGAGTCTAAGTATGGTGTGCACCTTCATTCCTGAAGCAAGGAGTGCCTTTACCGAGGAATCTGTTATAAATCACATTTTTAGTGAGACTGGCAAAGCTGCATAACTCTAGCCTCGAGGAATCTGTCTAATTTGTCAGCTAAAATTCAGTCTCCTGATAGGAAACTAGTCCATTCATGCTTCGTGAAGGCTAATTACACATGGATGGAATCTGCTCAGGGAACTGTCAGCAGTGGTGTGGTATGGCACCATCATCCAGCTTCCCAGGGAAGGTCAGTAGATCTCCCCCTCCACTTTGTGCTGAGCCTTAACTGTGCAGACCCTGTCTTCACCTCTCGTCTATATGTGCATGTTGCTTTATGGCACACTCAGCAAGCTGTCCCAAGAAAGAAGTCTCCCGATGTGACACTTATGCAAGGAAACTGCCTGCTCCCAGTAGCAAGATGTCCTCTACATCTGGAAGTGGCAGGAGTTTGCAATAATTGAGATGATCTAAAAGAGGCAAGATTTGCAAGAAAAGGTGTGTTTTGTTAGACCATTAACCTAGTTGCCAAATCTAGAGGAGTTCTTACTTACCTATGTCCTTCTTCAGAGCTGCAACAAAGGCTGCTTACAAACTCGCTGTCACTTAACGCACCAAAGCAGAAGGAATACAAATAACAGACAGCAAATAGGAGCTTTCAAAAATATCCTGGGAAGAAACACTATTTAAATTTTTAAGAACTTAAAAAAAAATCATTCACGCATATTATGCATTGTAAAAACTCCAGCGTTAAATAAATTGCCACAGATGAGATGAGATAATGAAACAATGGTTGGATCTTGGGTAAAAATTGATCTTTCACAGGTATTAGCAACCATTAGCATTTAGAGGTTCAGTACTTGTCAAGGCCAAGTCATGACCCTGTAAGAAAATTCTTCAATTGACTATTTAACTTACTTTAGGAGTTATTCATCATGCAGTTTCAAACAGGTCCCCTGGACTGAATTAATTGCATTAAACAAGGAAAATAAGGTATGAATAAGAAGATAATTGATTGGAAAACAGTTATATCCAGCTCCAATCTATCTATAGCCACTTCTTCATTTGTTATTACAGAAAGACTTCGTTAAAAAATAGTTACCAAAAATTGTTTGCTCCAATTACCAAGTGTAAAGCAGATTGACCAAATAGCCTGAATTCATCAAGGTACTGAAACCAATGCAAGTTTGCAAGAAACTGAGCAGTCTTGGGATGATTAGGAATCTTAAAATAATGCCCATATTAAAGTTTCTTGATGTAGCAAGGCCTCTCCTGTTTGACTCCATCGAGTTTGTGTGTTTGTTCTATTAGATGGCATCAATAACGAGTCTCTTCTCAGAGTGCTGTGTAGAAAAGGGAGCATAATTGTTTGAAAAGAGACTTATTAAGTGTTTGCTTTTAAGTCAAAGAACACTTTTGAAATATTAAATAAAGAGAGACTACAATATATAAGTCACTCCAACCCATCTCAAAAATACTGATGCACATTAATGATTTACTTTGGGCTCATACATCTGTTTGCTTTCCTGTTCAAAATGTTGCATTGTTACCTTGGTAATCCAAATATCTCTCAGAATTTTGCTTATTCTCCATCTAAAGTACACCCTCTTAAGGAAATTCATACAGGTTCTCATGAGAGCTCTTTTACCCTTTTCCTCGTTGTTTGTAGAAGAAGAAGTAGTAACTGGTTTTCTCATGAATGGGCCATTTTTGTCTTTTTTTCCTCCCCCATTCCATTAATGATAGCTGAGATTTAAACACAAGACATTCAGCTGCTGTGTTCACTGTTTAACAGCCTTCCCAGTCTTAGATGTGTTGGGATGCTTTACTCTTGTATCAAGGCATATTGATGTGCTTCAAAGAGCCTATATAAGAAATTGGTCTCCTTATTTTAGAGGATATTTTCAGCAATCTAGCCTCTCATATATCACTTTAAACAACAGCAATGTAGCTCTGCTCTGGTACACTGATATTTTACTAAGGCGACATTAACTGAGACATATTACAGCCTTTCTTACCATGCAGGGCCCTTTCAGCGTTTGGTGCAATGGCAAAAATCAAGAGGAGACTGTCAATGGGCCTCACAGCTCCATTCCCTGGCAGGTAGACAAGGATGAGAGGAAAGTTCAATAAATACCTGGTGGTACGCTGTACCTCTCAGAAGCCAGAGGTTACTTAAATCATCTGCTTTGAAGTTTTCTGGCCTCCATCCTGTCCTGGTAGTGATTGCCGATGACCCAGGCCAGGGAGTTGAGGCAAGTGAACACAATGTCTGCAGACTGATGTTGGAGCTGACAGCTCTTGGAACAGGACAGTCCTGATTTGTTCCAGGTACTGGTTCCCATCCTCATTCTGTTTGAGATCTAGCACTCACCCAGTGGGAGAATTAGATGATTCGAAGGGCTAATCCAGCAGGAAGGCTGGAAACTAGCTACAAGACTGTCTGCCCTCCTTCTTCCTGCGTACTCTTGGTTCCTGGTGTTCCAAACCTTCTCACTTCCCATTCTGTGCTACTCTGTTTCTCTGGCCACACATCTGTTTAACTCTTGAATTAAAAAATGCCATCCATATTATCTCCTGGCACAGGGTAGCATGGGGTTGCCCACATTTGCCTGAGCACTGGGCAGAAAGATGCTAGTCAACAGAAAGCCCTAGAGACCAACTTGATATTTGACCAACCTGAGAGCCTTCTATGAGTGCATAACTGGCTGGCTAGATGAAGGGGGAGCGGCAGATGTCATCTACCTTGACTTGGATTTTGACACCGTCTCCTGTAACATCCTCATCAGTGTGGCTTGGATGAGTGGACAGTGAGGTGGATCGAGAGTTGGCTGAATAACAGAGTCCAGAGAGTGGTGATCAATGGCACAGAATCGAGTTGAAGGCCTGTGGTCAGCGGAGTTCCACAGGGATCGATTCTGGGGCCAGTCTTGTTCAACATCTTCATCAACAACCTGGATGAGGGGACAGAGTGTACCCTCAGCAAGCTCACTGATGACACCAAACTGGGAGGACTGGCTGATTCCCCAGAAGGCTGTGCTGCCATTCAGATGGATCTTGACTGGCTTGAGAGCTGGACAGCGAGGAACCTCATGAGGTTCAACAAGGATAAGTGCAGAGTCCTGTACCTGGGGAGGAACAATCCCCTGCACCAGTACAGGCTGGGGGTCAAACTGCTGGAGAGCAGCTCTGCAGAGAGAGACCTGGGAGTCCTGATTGATAATAAACTAACCATGAGCCAGCAATGTGCCCTCGTGGCCAAGAAGGCCAATGGCATCCTGGGATGCATCAAGAAGAGCGCAGCCAGCAGGTCAAAGGAGGTTCTTCTCTCCCTCTACTCTGCCCTGGTGAGGCATCATCTGGAGTCTTGTGTCCAGTTCTGGGCTCCTCAGCTCAAGAGGGACAGGGAACTTCTGGAGAGAGTTCAGCACAGGGCTACCAAGATGATCAGGGGACTGGAATATCTTTCATATGAGGAAAGGCTGTGGGAACTGGGGCTGTTTAGTCTAGAAAAGAGGACTGAGGGTGGATCTTATTAACATTTACAATTATCTAAATGGTGGATGTCAGGAGGTTGGGACATCCCTTTTTTTCTATAGTAGCTAGCAACAGGACAAGGGGTAATGAGATGAAGCTGGAACACAAAAAGTTTCACTTAAACGTAAGAAAAAACTATTTCACTGTGAGGATGACGGAGCCCTGGCACAGGCTGCCCAGAGGGATTGTGGAGTCTCCTTCATGGAGGTCTTCAAGACTTGCCTGGACATGTTCCTATGCGACCTGATGTAGGTGAACCTGCTTCTGCAGGCGGATTGGACTAGATGATCCCTAAAAATCCCTTCCAACCCAACCATTCTATGAACATACTCACTTCTATGAGAATTAGATCTAAGAGAGAATGTTGCCAAGGCGTAGATGGACAAAACCCCACATTTTATCCCCTGGGCAGAGTACTGCACAGATGCAGTCACACACTGCCCCTCAGCACTTTGTTAATGCCAGAAACAGCAAGAAGAATTGCTAGGCACTGTTGTTTACAGGACAAATCAATGCTTGTTCCAGATGTCGATTTTTTTAATCAAGATTTATTCAGACCAATGCAGAAGAAATGAAAGAAGTATATGCAAGCTTAAAGTTTCAGAAGAGTTTCAAAGCTTGTTACTCAACATTATTTACTTCCTGCATAATCTCTTCTCATCACTCATTGACCTCTGGCAAATAAAGAGTTGAGCTGACAGCAACCTCCAACTTCCTTCCTCAAGCCAAGATTCTAAAAAATACCTTCTTTTTAAAAGTGGTATTTCAACCTCTACAGAAACTCTGTCCAATAATCTCTTTTAAAAGCATTTTAAAAAATTGCTAAGAGGAGTTCACAGTAAACTCACTTGTTAGATTATATTTCCTTAGTAAGAATAAAGGAGAAAAAAAATCTAAAAGAAAGGAAGACAATCTGCTTGTATAAAGACAAAATATATTTTCTTGAATTTTTTCCTTTTGTTTGTAAAAACATTTTTTTAATCATTGAAGAGTTGTTGAGGGATAAAATTTCTGACATCCTTATACAACAATATGTTAGACACACAGGAAGCAGAAAAGATTGATTGATTTAATGATTAAACAAAAAAGAGGATGTGTAAATGACTGAAGAATGTATCTGGGAAACATATTAACTGCAGTTTCTCAATGTGTATACCATTACATTCTTAATAATTCACTTAGAAGAGATGCTGAGGTAGACTATCTTAGTTAGCTCTTACTAACCTTAAATGTAAAGAGGTTTTATCTATTTCAATTGCAAAAAAACCTCTCATCAGACTCTATCCACTGTGTGACAGTTAATAAATCTGTCTCAGAGCTGATAAAAGCTGATAAATTTGTGGATGATATCTTCTTAACATTTTGAGTTTTGATTGAATAAAGAAATAGTCTAGGTCTCATCTGACATTCTGTTTCTAGCATTTCTATTGATATCCTTCAGCAAAAGTAGAACCATAAGATGGTGCTTGTTGAAATACGATCAATTATTGGCTCTGTTGGCACAAGACCGGTCTATCTCAGGCAAGCTACAAGGCTGGGAGGTGTTATTTGTACTGGATGTTGGGGCAGCAGTGAGAAAGCCATGATTCCCTGTGAAAGACACCCAAGAACAAGAGGGTCTCTGTCTAGGGCAGTTTGACTGCTACTACAGCTTAGGTAAGATCTAAACCGATGACCATCAAGTCAAAAGATTCTGCAGTTCATTAGTTGCTTCACACGCCAAACCACTCTATTGCACCATTTCAGATTAATCTTACTACAGAACTCATCTTTGTATAACATAGTGAAGTTTTGCTCACTGCAATGTGTGAGTGTGAGTTATTGCTAGCTGGGGCTAGGTGCAGAGCTACTCCAAGTGCACACCAGAGATATATTTGGGATATAGAGATATAATTGTCTCTTTAGAGTATTTGCTCCTCTTTGTTCCAGTTAGGAGCATGCTCAATTACTACCTTACTGTTAGAGGAATGTTATCTTCTCCATGAAGTTTTTGCTGTGCTGCCTCACAAATTATTGGACAAAAAGTGAAAACACCATCAATTTGTGACCACTTTCATGTTCCTCCCCTCCTACCCCTGCAAAAGCCATCCAACAAAGCTTGCTTATGGATCTCTGGCCATCGCTAGCACTGCAAAGTGGTCTCAATGTGTGCCTCTCCAGAGCAGGGGGATGTAAGGTAGGAAGCCATGGCTACAAGTCAGAAAGGAGGAGCCTAAAGTGCTCTTTACTTATTGCCTTATCAGTTTGGAAGTGAGAGGCTGTGCAAGGCGAGAGGGTAATTTCTGTTTGTACCACACGTTCTCCTGCCTCAGCTTAGCTGCAGTATGCATGCTTGTGGTTCATCTTCACAAATGCCATGTCAGGCCCTGGGCCAATACAAATGCCAAATCTGTCTTCAATATACATAGTGAAAAGAAATAGTTCCAGGTCACCCCAAATTAGAGTGTGTTTGCAGAGAGAGGGAGGAAACGAGGAGGGCTCTGATAGCTGTAGCTGAGAAATGCTGTGCTCTATCCTTAATAGGTTATGTTGTGGAAAGCAGACCTATTTTCCCTATCTGGCATGCTTTATAATTTACTATAATACAAGTAAAAGGTATTCAAGCACACCAGGCTAAAGATCTCAAAAGAATATATCTTAATTCTGTAGGATAAGAGTTTTCACAAGTCTGTATGGGAATTAAGGTGCCAGCACACCCCATAATTTGAGGGAGATATAGGTTCTTTATGTGACATTTCAATGTGAAACCTCCAGTGTTCATTCTTACGAAAGACATGTTAACAAGTGACATGGCATTTGTTGATTTTGTCTTTAAAATATTCCCATGTTCTAAAAGTCTGGAAGAGCACCTCTGCCAAACTTATATATTGGTAAAAAAGTTCAAACTTGACATTTAAAGAGGCTAAGATCTGGAAACCTTTTTAGTTTTCTTGTGTGTGGAGATCAATTCATCCATGAGGCAGAAGTAGCATGAATAAAATAAAATTCAAGAAAATAAACCAAGAACATTGCAAGAAAGGCAGCAACTAAAGTATATCCTGGTAAGTGTTTATCACAACTAAAGATAGGAATCCAAAAAAAAAGAAGAGAAAAATTAACTTTGCAGGTCAATAAAAATAAATTTTAAAACAAATTAAACTATATGAATTAATAAATTACTTGTGGCAATTAGTTTGCCACGCATAAATCCATGCAGTTTTCATTGAGAATAACGATCACAGTCTGGTTTCCTGGCCTGGTTCCAGATAAGGTAATTACATTGTGCCTACTTAATTTTCCCCTTCAGTTCAACATGATATATGTGTCTCCCTCTCCAAAAATTGTTATCCAACAAATATAAAACCTGTCACTTGCCTTTCAATGTTGGGTAGTTTTGGATTTTGCTACAGGACTCTTTACACCCCTACTCCAGGAGACTTCACACTTCTTATCCTGATAGCATTAAAAAAAAACAACTCAAGCCATAGCATTGCTAAATCCTAGTATTTCTAAGATATTTACACAAATATTTTAATGCTTGAGTCAAGTTTCAGCTAGGCCACAAACACAAAATTCAGCCGAGAAAGGGCCCTGACTTTTCCCAGCCTCCAAAAGCTGCTGTGTTTTTTTAACATTAGTGACAAAGCAAAATTTTAGTGGGGCTACTGTCCACAGATGTGAACTTTGCATCATAATGTGCCCCTCTGGACTGGGGATTATCCACACGTGACTTGTTTAAGTTTTGAAACAAGCTTAAAAACTTCTCATGAACAACTGAAGGCTTTTCCTGCAGCTCTACCTTTTGGGAGCTTGGAATCAACAAGATTGTTTGAGTTGGTTATTTCTTCACAAAAGAAGGACTTAACCTTATTGTATTTGTGGATGGTATTAATCTCTAAAACATGAAGAATAAAGCACTTTAGAGGTTTTAAAGATGTGTTGATTATTTGCAGGAAGCCCTAAAATGCTTTAGGCTGGAAAAAATGTAATTCTGATTAGTTTTTGAAAGCTGCTCAGCAAGGAACATAATTATATATACAGTTCTTATCATAATAAAAAATGTTTTCATCTGTCTTTTTTGCTTAAGATTCTCATTGTGCCAGATGGAGATGTGCTGTAAGTAGACTGTCAAATATAACATTATCTGCTTCACATCAAACTCAATACTACTCTTGTCCCCAGCTCAAGAGGGACAGGGAACTTCTGGAGAGAGTCCAGCGCAGGGCCACCAAGATGATCATGGGACTGGAACATCCTTCTTATGAGGAAAGGTTGAGGGAACTGGGGCTGTTCAGTCTGGAGAAGAGGAGACTGAGGGGGGATCTCATTAATATTTACAAATATCTAAATGATGGATGTCAGGAGGTTGGGGCATCCCTTTTTTTTCTGTTGTATCCAGTGACAGGACAAGGGATAATAGAAAGAAGCTGGAACACCAAAAGTTTCATTTAAACATAAGGAAAAACTTCTTTCCTGTAAGGGTGAGGGAGCCCTGGCACAGGCTGCCCAGGGAGGTTGTGGAGTCTCCTCCGGAGGTTTTCAAAACCCACCTGGATGTGTTCCCGGGGGACCTGATGGAGGCAGACCTGCTTTAGCAGTGGGTTGGACTAGATGATCTTTAGAGGTCCCTTCCAACCCCTACCATTCTGTGATTCTATGAGATGGATGTGGTTTCTCATCCTCCATTGCATCTTCACAAGTGATTGCAACCTAGAGACTTCATACTGTAACGTATTGAGTACCTTCAGTGCTGTTAAGGAATTTCTGTGCTCCAGTGGAAGATAAATTTATCTGAGCCCTTTTTAAGAGGGCCCAGCACACAGCAGGAGGAGATATTACCCTGTGTGGGTGGGCTGAAGACATGCAAAACATGCAGAAAGCAAGCTGGATGCCATGATCTTCCAAAACACAGGGATCTGGACTCCATCATAACTCTACCTCTGCTGGAAAAAACACGTATGTTGAAGACTGATGGACTGATCCAGAGCCCACTGAAGGTTATGGTGCATACAACTTCTACAGAGACTTAAAGCAAGTCTGCAGCAAGTTTTAAGATGAACAGATATTGCAGTGACCAAGAGTGACTTTTAAGAGAAGAGAATGCCCCCAGAATAAACATTCTCATTTGTTAGTTCCAGGAAGCAGAGAGGTGAGTGAAAAAAAAAATTAGTAACTCACAGACCAACAAATAAAATCCTTTTTACCTCTTCACTATTCAAGCGTGGATTGAATTGCTTTGATGAATATCAGACATGTATTTGCCTTTCATCACTTTTCATGTTCTAAACCTTGCCCCTAGACTCAGCATCTCTGTTTCAGACTACTAAATATTATATGTGCACATGAGCAATTTGGTATATATAATGATAGGCATGATCGTTAAATTGGTTTCCAGTGTCTTTCAGGCTGAAGAATTCCCTGCAGAATTGCAATTAAACACTTGACAAACCACAAGGCTATACTAATCCTGCTTGAAAAATCTCTGATGGCAAGGATTGCAGTCTGCCTTCCTTCTCCACTGAAAAATAGAGAGATCCAGCATTACTCAGGCTCTTCTTAAAAATACTCTGGTTTTCCCCTTTGGCTTGGTGGTTCATGTTTCAACTGTAACATTCTGCCTGAGTTCACTATTGCCATGTAACAATGTCTTCTTTGTTTAGCTCTGCTACCTCATTTCTCTCTATTAGCCTTTAATCCCTGTCAGGGTTTCACCTTTGCAACGATGAGGTCACAGCTCACGTTGATTGGGAAAGGAAATCCTGATGATTGTTGCTGACAGAAAGCTGATAATGCTGGTTTGGGCAGTAATAAATTCTCAGTCTCTAAATGAAGACTAATCTTTGAGCCAGAAATCACCTCTTTCAGTAGTTTTTTGGGGCCTCATTCACAAATATTTTCCCATGCTCAAGCTGCTTGACCTTTGGAGCATTCAATGCACCTATGTTATTGTGCAGAACTGTTTTCCAGGGATCAAAATAAGCAGCCATCTATCAGTGAGAGGCAGGTGAAATTATGAAATAAATCAATGTTATCCTCATTGGGAATGCAACACTTGGAGCTCTCTGTAGCCTCTGCAACCCTAAGTGCAAAATTGGTGTTTGCTGTTGAGTGATTCTGTCCTGTCAGCACTTTTATTTCTGCAAATAACTGTTGTCAGGACCAATTCTTTTTATTTGTTTTAGGACAAAAGTACATCATACAGAGAGGGAAAAAAAAAAAGAAAAAAAAGAAGAGGTGAGCAGGAGGTGTTTGTGCTGCTATTTTCATGTTGCTAACCCAATGAGTGATTCAATAAAGATAGTTCTTAAATAACCCTGAGCAATGCAGATGCTTGTTTTACAACATCATAAATTCTGTCTTCAGTGTAGTTCAACACTTTGAGTATGGCCATTTATCTGTCTGTTTTCTGCTGCAGTACCCATTACATGCAAACTCCCTGCACCTCCTGCAATTACAGCTCCTTGCCAGCTGTGAGCAGCAGGAAAGTTCACCAATGATTGAACAAGGAGAATTTTATTGGAAATCCAGAAATTCTAATAATAGATAATACTTTCAAAAAATTAACTTCTGCACATTATGTTATCTTTTTCAACTGCTCCTGCTGATCCCCAAAACAGATGTTCCTTCAGCACGCTGCAATCGTAGTGGCTTCTCTACCTAACAGAGCCTCAGCACTCCCAAATACAGCTTCTTTGTGCACAAATTCACTCCTAGACAGCTATATTGAGGCTTAGTGCTCCAAGAAATTAGAAGCTGATGGTTGAAAGCTTCAGCTTGCTCTCTGCCCATCCAGGCTGGCTATTGTTTTTGTCTCTACAGCAGGCTATACTCCTTTGATCAAAATAACCCCGGACTTTGGTCTGAATGCAGGTTTGAACTTTACAAATTGGGTCTCCCCCAACTAATAAAGTGGGCATTTTACTCCCTTTCCTGCTAGCAGTAACAAAACTCCCTGCTCCCGTGCACAGCTGGTAGCATTTTAGTCAGGCAATCCCTATGTAATCTATTATAATTTTTTTCTTCCTCCACAGTGTGTTGGTCTTCCCAATGGTGAAAATCCACTATTGCCTGGCCATAATTCTCTCTGAATGTAGACTCCAGCAGAACTCCTGAGGGGAGCAATTCACGTGCCTAAACACAGATGTGCATCACCATAATAGATGATTTAGGCTAGCCAAGATACCTATGCCAGGCTGGAGGATGTGGTGTAGGAGCTATGGAAGATACACACCTTTCCAGAGGGACAGCCAGAGCCCCAGCAGGCTTTAATACAGTCTTGAAAAGGTCTCAGCTAATTTTAGACACCTACAGCCTGCCTAGGCAACACCACTCCATCAGAGAGGCAGATTGCTTCTGTGCTGATCAGCTGAATGAATAAGTAAGTTTGCCCCATATAGTATCAAGGGTCAAAAAACGGATAATTACATGCTGTATAGAAAATGGCACTTCAGTGTTTATACTGACATTCCCACCTTTGCAAGGACAAACATCAGTATGTTTATATTATAAGGATTATGCCTGCAGGTAACTATGTTATCTTATACATGTCCACATCTGCCTGCATGTATCAGATTTTCCAATCCTGTTGTCAACTGAATCTACTGGCCTGTGGGTTAAACTCTTCAGAGAAGAAAGGGAAGCTTTGTTCCCTGAGTTGTTTTGACTTTGGGATTCTTTCCAGTCTTAGTGAAAACTCTAGCGCCTCTCCTATGAAGAAAGGCTGAGAGAGTTGGACTTGTTCATCCTTGAGAAGTGAAGGCTCCAGGGAGACCTTCTAGCAGACTTCCAATATCTAAACAGAGGCTACAAGAAAGTTGAAGTGGGACTTTTCATAAGGGCATGTAGTGACAGGACAAGGGTGAATGGCTTCAAACTGAAAGATAAAGATTTAGATTAGATATCGGGGTGGTAAGGCACAGAAACAGGTTGCCCAGAGAGGCTGTGGATGCCTCATCCCTGGCGGTATTCAAGGCCAGGCTGGATGGGCCTTTGAGCAATCTGGTCTAGTGAAAAGTGTCCGTGCTTATGGCAGGGGAGTTGGAACGAGATGCTCTTTAAGATCTCTTCCAACCCAGACCATTCTATGGAACTGAATGCTCAGAAGCTCAACAGCAACAAACACAATGGCCACAGGTCAGACCAAAGGTGTAGTGCTCCATCTTGAACCATGCAAATACCTGAGAAATGCTTAGATAAACTCAGCCCAGGGTCCAGGGAAGTACCATTATTGGAAAGCAGATGTTGAGGAGCCAGCACACATGAGGCAGAGACTCGATGTCTCTTTGGAGCTGGAGAAGCAGTGAGGAAGCAGGAAGGGTAAATGCAGGAAAGCAGTTGCAATACAGAGAGCATAAGCAGGGATGGCGACCTGATTAACCTGTTTTCCATTACCTGTCTGAATTTGAGCGAATTTCTTGAATTGCAAGAACATTATCTCTGCAAGGGATTGGACTGGATAAGAGTCTGTCTCTTACTATCTATTACCATATATTTATCTTTTTTTTACCATAGGATGCTTTTAATCTGTGCAGCATTCTCTATACTTATAAACATACTTTTTTTCTGCCCTTCGTTTGGATGTCCTGGGACTTCAGTGAGACAAAGTACTGCATAAATGTATGGGTAAATACACTGCAGTGTAGTAAACTCAGCAGGACCAAAGCATCATCTCTCCCATACTCTGAAGACTCTAGTCCAGATTATAGATCTCACTGCGTTGTACTAACTCCTTTGAGCATCTGGCTTTTCTGCCCATATTTCACAGCTCTATTTCACAAGATGTAAACCTTGAACTGAAAATGGGTCCAGAAATACATCCTGGATGGGAGATACCTGTGGATATATGTTAATTGCTGATGGATAAAGTCCCAGTAGATGGCACTTATTTATCCCAGACCAGAGCAAACTTCCTTCCATGCATTAAAAACAGCTTTTCATATGCAGTCCTTTACAAGCAGCTCTTAATGACAAACACACTATCCTGCTTTTTTTTGGTAGTGACCTGTTGCTAAAAGGAACTTGTATTATAGTTTTAAAGTCACTTTTTTTTTTATCTTACATTTTAGATATCAATACAATATAAAGACCAAAGTAATCCTTTTATTGATGAAATATATATCTAATTCACCCAGACTAGGTAGCATCCTGAATCTTATCTCAAGGAAAAAAATAAACAGCTCAAGATATGGAAAATCCTTTAAGGAAGATAAATTGGGATGTCAAGTAGAGTGCCACCATTCTGCAGTGCCATTTTAATCCAGTTACACAACTAGAACCAAGTAAAGTCTCAAAGACTGAATAAAGTCACCATAAAGGTGAATTTGTGACTCCCATTTATAAATATAATAGCTTAAGCTAAAGTAACCATAGTATTATTGTCACAGCTCTGTGCTGCTGCAGTTAGATAGGATGCCTTTAATCCTTCTCGGTATAGTTGAAGGCAGACTCTTGCATCAGAACAGCTTGAATGCCATACCACAATTACACTACAAACTTTGAGACTGAGAATTGCCTTGGATTTGGGAGATTTAATATAAATAAATGTTCTTTCTTGAAAAAAACAGTTGATTTCATCAGCATTTTAACCTCATTGGCTGCAGGAATTTTTCCTTCAAATCCTATTTTACTTTCTAAAATTTCTTATGTTTTTATCAACTCTTTTTCTTCAAAAGTTGTAAAGCAATCACAACCAGACCCCCTTCAGAGTACTTGGCCTATCCTACAGTTGGTATATAATTAGTCTAGTCTGGTGCCCGAGAAAAGGGCCTGGTACACCTAGCAAACTGGGTTTTCCAGGGAACTGAGAGGCTGCAGACTTGTCCAACCCATGAATCTCTCATGACTTAAGGCAGGAGGCAATTTCAAATGTCCGTTTGACAAGTTCTGGGCATGCTCCATGGCAGAGATTTAAGCTTCTAATACACTTGGTGAAGAAAACTGGAGATGATCCAATACCAAAAAGCCTTGGTAAAATCTGATGGTTTCACCTGTAACAGATGTGCACCTAAATTCTTCTTTCTTGAAAAGATATAGTGGTGAGGTGCTGATGTCTAACATATCATAGAATGGTTCAAAGGGACCTTAAAGATCATCTGGTTCCAGCCTCACTATTGAGCATTTGCAGGCCGACAGTTTTCAAAGTTTCTCATTTCTTGTATTTTTTTACATTTTCTTGGCAATGGGAAAAGTTGCCTGACAGAAAGGCCATTCCACCTGGGAACTAGGGAGTGCTTGTTCAGCAGCCTGAGACCATGCCAGAAACTAGAAAAAAATGAAGAAAAAGAGAGATATTCACACTTGCTTTAATACAGAAAATCTGCAAATTCTGATATTTTATTAGTAACAGGTATTGCATCATATCACAGAATTGCAGAATCACAGAATCTTAAGGGTTGGAAGGGACCTTGAAAGATCATCTAGTCCAACTTCTCTGCCAGAGCAGGACCAACATAGAGTAGGTCACACAGGAACTTGTCCAGGTGTATTTTGAATG
Source organism: Colius striatus (assembly GCF_028858725.1). Classification (NCBI taxonomy): domain Eukaryota; kingdom Metazoa; phylum Chordata; class Aves; order Coliiformes; family Coliidae; genus Colius; species Colius striatus. Next base: position 127,592,451 of record NC_084759.1, on the reverse strand, counting down.
CCTCCAGAGAAGGAGACTCAGGATCCCATCTGGGCAGCCTGTGCCAGTGCTCCCTCACCCATAAAGTGAAGAAATTCTTCCTTGTATTTCTTTGGAACGTCTTGTGTTTCAGTTTATACCCATTGTCCCTTGTCCTGTTATTGGACATCATTGAGAACAGCCTGGCTCCATCCTCCTGATACCTGCCCTTTACATGTTTGTAAACATTAATGAGGTCACCCCTCAGTCTCGTCCAAGCTGAAGAGCCCCAGCTACCTCAGCTTTTCATCATAAGGGAGGTGCTTCACTCCCCTAATCATCTTTGTGGCCCTACACTGAACTCTTTCCAACAGCTCCCTGTCCTCCTTGAACTGTGGGGCCCAGAACTGGACACAATATTCTAGATATGGTCTCATGAGGGCAGAGTAGAGGGAGAGTAGAACCTTTCTCAGCCAGCTAACCACAGCTTTTCTATCATATGCTCCTCTGTGTCAGGATGCATATTCCCCTACCTCTTCTGGCATCCATCAGCTCATGTCTACAATCACTCTGGTTTGTCACAGCTTTAAGCTTGAAAATGTCAGGCTCCTTGTGGCTAAGAAACAGAAATTGACGCAAGATAGAAAGTTTTTGCCCAAACATTAAGCTTTTGTCAAAATCCTAGTGCTGAAAAGAGCATCACAAATCAGGGAGTAATGGTGAGCTGCGCTGGCAACTCCTCCTATAAAGCAGATAATGGGAGCTAAGAGTTTATCTCTTACCATGCTTCCAATACAGAAAAAATGATATGCTTTTGGGTAACTCTAGAGAGTGGTTAATTTCTGCAGAAAATTCTGAGGTAAATTAACTACTCTAAAAGGGTGGCATCAGGTTTTAAAAAAATTGCTCAGGGTTTACAAACTAGGAGGTTCCCAACATGACATGATTATTTTGTTAGAACTTATTAATCTCTAGGATGTGATAGATCAGTACTAGCTGCTTCACTGGGATTTCCTAATTGCCACACTCTGGCAAAAATTTTATGGCTTGAGATGGACTGATCCAAATGGAAAATAGTGCCAGACTTCACCCAGTCTATGAAGAAGGAATTAAACTATATTTCCTGCCACGTCAACTAGGTTGCAGCCATCAGTTGATAAAAAGTCCACATTTTGAATTATACAAAAAATGTAACTGTACATGGAACCAAGCAGGAAGGCTGCTTTTTTTGAGGCCAAAATTTGGATGAAGAAATTATAGTCACTGCAAGTACAAGCACATCAAACTATGTGTACCTTACTCCTATGATAAAGCAAAGGTAATTTATTTTTTTACACCCTTAAGCTCTTATTTATAGCTGTTCTGTTGTGATTATGTGATGTAATGACCTATACACTGCACTGCTATTGGACTAGATGATCTCTAAAGGTCCCTTCCAGCCCCTACCATTCTATGATTCTGTGATAATAATAAGAGCACCTGACTTAAAAGTTTTTGCAGCAAAACACTGTGTAGGTTTGAAAAGACTGCTGAGGAGCAGGAGATTCTCAATCTGTCTTTGAGAAGTAAATCTGTCACGGGGTATATAAACCCTCTAAGTATCACACTCTCTCAGTCCTGGTTTGAGCCACCAATACATCTGATTCCCTGATGAATATGGAAAGTCTGAACTTGGTCAACAGCAGCACTAGCTGCTTGTGTCCCATATAAGCTGTAGATTTATACAGTCTCATACATGTGCACCGAGGCTTTCCACCAATGACAAATTAAAAGCTCCAGTGACAGTCAGTAAGGAAATTCATTTGACTGTTGTTTGGTAGGATGCTGAGATTTGGACTGAATAGAATTGTTTTCATAAAAAGCGTCTTGGTTCTGGGGAAGCTACAGTTCTGTGTAAAAGGATGAACACCTAGTCTCCAAAATATTAAGGCTGAAGTATCAGTGTTCAGTTTTCAGTACTATACCACAACATTAGAGACAATAGTTTGTGTTCTTTCCCGTCATGGACCACTTCCCAACCTTGGAGGAAGATGTGTGGCATTGCTGTGAGACTGAGTGTATAGAAGGATCTCAGTTTTTTGGGGGAGCCACAATATCATTTCCCAAGAGATTTATTTAAAATAAAAATCCAATTCATTGAAATGATTTGAATTATTAAAATTGAAAAATCTAAAGCCTTTTAAAGAAAGTGGTCAAATCAAGAACTGTTATGACACATTAGATTGGAGATCTGTCTTACTCCATTATTCTATCTCTGGCAGCAGCCTATACCGGGTACACTTAGGGCAAGTATGTAGTGATTCTTCCCCAAGGACTCTCTCTAATTGTCCAGTGATTCCCAGCTCAGAGTTCCCAACATATGGGAAGTCTTTGAAAAAAACATCTCTCCATGAATTTTACTTCTAAGAATCTGTACGGCTACTTTTGTAACCTTGAGGAGTTTTAATATCTACATCATTCTGTAGCAAGGAACCCCACAGTTAAATTATCCATTGTGTGAATTCCATTCCTTCTTAATTTTCAGTCTATAAGCTTCTTTTAATCTTTGCTTATGTATTTTCATGTGTATGCTGAAATAAAATGTGCTATCACGTCTACTGTCATTATCATAGTAACTAACCAGGTTGCACATATAGTATGGTAATGTCCCTATGAGATGGGATTGAAAAGATTATCTGCATTAGCATTTCAGTTTGCAGTATTAGTGCACTTCTGAAGTTAATCTCCTGGTTGTTCCCATCTACTCTGCTTTGGTTTATAGTGTGGAGAGGTTGTAGAGTATCAGTTTCATCCAGTGTGAATCCAGCTAAGTCAAGATGCATACCAAGAGGGTTCCTAACGTTCCCCAGCCTCCTGGTTGTTTGGTACTATAGATCAGACTAGGGTTTTTTTCCTGAAAAAAAAACCAAACAAACAAACTTCAGACTATAGGGTTTGTGTCTTTGTGGATGTTGAACATCAGCTACTTACCTTTAACTGTTTCAGTCTCCAGATCTGATCCATTTACGTTTTACTGCTTGCTAGTGCAGAAAAGCCTACATAACTTGCCTAAGGCTATAGAGATCAGGGGCATCATGAAGATAAAGTTCTACTCTCCTGAGCTACTGCTTACCTCTTCAAGACATGTGATGCAATTAAGTATGCAGTTTTAACTTACTACAACCAAAAATCTTGGGCTACATATAGCCTTATATCAGGATGCATGTCTGATCTGTCACCAGCTGCAGTCAGACAAGATGGCCCCCTATCACATGGACCTGTCCTTCTCATCTGCCTTTCTTTCTGACAAAAAAAGAAGTGCCTTTATTTCTATTGATGAGCTCCACAGTGACCTGGGACAGTTTCACTCACTGGCTTCTGACAAACCAACTTAGTCATGGATGATGATATAATTTGACTAATAGTAGGCCAGAAATAATATAACGTGGTGATGACAGTCTCTTCGTGATGAAAGGATAAGTGGGCAGTATCACTTTTCAAATGAGATTTATTGACCATAAAACTGAAGGCAAAAAGGCTGCAAGTCATTCCATCGGTAGACTCTTCCACTGTTTAATCAGTGACTTTTTTCTCTGCTGTGTAGGAGGTTTACATTCATATTGCCTTGGTATCTTAAGAAAGATCAGCATATCCATTCCTCAGTCTCAGATAGAAAGGCCCATACCATTGTTAATTTGTACCAAGCTATCTCTGCTTCAATTTTAAGGTTGGGCAATGGAAAATTACTTCCTAGCAAGTCCAATATCTTTTATTTTCAAGTTTTAGTCAGGAAAAAATGGTATTTTCATAGAATCGTAGAATGGTAGGTGTTGGAAGGGACCTTTAGGGATCATCTAGTCCAACCCCCCTGCAGAAGCAGGTTCACTTAGATCAGGTCACATAGGAACGTGTCCAGGTGGGTCTTGAAGACCTCCAAGGAAGGAGACTCCACAACCCCTCTGGGCAGCCTGTGCCACTGCTCTGTTACCTTCACAGTGAAATAGTTTTTTCTTATATTTAAGTGGGGCTTTTTGTGTTCCAGCTTCATCCCATTACCCCTTGTCCTGTTGTTAGCTACTACAGAAAAAAGGGATGTCCCAACCTCCTGACAAATATTTTTCAAATATGTCGTTCTGTAAATGCCTTAGCAAAACACTTTTATTTGTTATACAGCCAAAATTTGAGGAAATTAAGGATTAGATTAAAAAGTGCATTGACATACGTAAACATCACGTAGATAGCTATTCTGTCTTGACTGCATCTGCAGATCTTCAAAAATCTAGTTATGTGTAAAATGGGTTTGGATCTACAGAGCTTATCAAATATTTTTTGAGTTCTTCCCCTGCCAAGAGCCTCCTTTTTGTTAGATAAAAGTTGGCGTATCATAGAGAGTCTAATGCATTTAGCATTGTAGAAGAATAAAAATAGAAAAGAAAATAGGCTGTAGAGTGAGAGAGACAGACAAAAAAGTTCCATCATTAATGAAATTCTCCTGTCAAAGCTACTGTCAATGCTCCATTGATTTCAGGAAAGCAAATTCAGGCCATGAACCACAACTGGAAGAGAATAAAAGCATATTGTCTGGACAGTACATTTGTGCAGTATAAGTTCAGAGCTGGATGCTACTCAGTTATTTTAGCATGTTAAATTTATGAACCAGACTCAGGGCTGCAATTACCTCAGCATTCCTGGTTTGAGCATGAATTAAGTTTCATATAACATTTACTAGCTGCAGAACAGAGCAGTGCTTGTTTACATCGACATGGTGGCTCATACAATAGTCAAGAAAAGTGCACAAGAGTATGGCAGGTAGTGAAGAGCCACAAAAATCATGGAGGAAGATGACTTCTGTATGCAATTAGAATTGTAAAGGAAATTAAATAAGCAAAACATACTTGCCAGGTTGGTATTTAGTCTGTAAACAACCTCTAATATACATATTCTTACAAACTTCCCTTTAAAAAGTCTGATGTAAACTCTTGAACATACTGCAAATTACATTATTGCATTTCCTTTAATCTCACATGTGTGGGACTTAAACTGGAGTGAGATACCTGTGGTTTGAAGCTGATTGTTGAACTTCTCTGTATCTGATAGTCCCTGATACAGCATCATAAATTAGTCATGGCTAATTTGGTTATAGCTATGTTTTATCTCTTTGTTATGACAGCCTCTCTCCCAGAATGATCACTGTCCTCACTGCATTTATGTTGTGTTTACTTTTCCAGACATTTGTGATTGGGAGCAGTATTGAAGCAAAAGAAGCATTTATAACTCCCTATTTTCCTGTCAAATCAAGACTGCAGTCACACTCCCAGTCTGGGGATCTGTCAATAGAGTAAGATAATTCTTTTTTCCAGACTCCTCTTTTTGACTGAAGTCCTCAAATTCCAGTTAAATGAAGCAGAACCAGGTGTTTTAGAGTTTTGTATTTAAAGCTTACACCCATTCCTATGAAAAGACCTCAAAATGAAAGTGAATTCAGTTCAGCAGCCAATAAAATGAATCAGTTACAAACCCTTGCCGGCTCTGCAGTAGCATTCACAGGGCAGCAGAGATTACAGAGATAATTGAGTTCCTTCAATGACAGTTTCCTCTGACAAGACATCAATGGCCTTTATTGCTTATGGCATGCAGTTTATGTGGTTTCCTGTATTGTTCTATTATTATTTCTTTTTGGTAAAATGTGTTTATGTATATTTTATGTATAGTTTAAGCAATACTGTTTTAATAAAAAGATGCAAGTTAACTGAGTCTAATAGAATGACTCAAAAGAAGATTTTTTTTTTTTTTTATTCATCAGTAAGCTACCCTGAACCATAATCTTGATGTGCTTTCTGTGAATGGGGTGAAAATACCATTTAGATCTACTTTTTCATACATAAAAACAACAACAAGATTTAAACTTCCTAGCCTGCTGTTAGTAGTTGCTACCAATAGATCCACAGAGGTAGATCCCACAAGACCCTCAGAGATACTTCACACAGAGGTCCTCCTGAGTACAGCTTTTGTCAGCTGGGCGGTCTAATTGGTGTAGTTTTCTTCTGAAAAGATCCAACCAAGTGATAGCACCTCATTCACATAATAGAGTTTGTGGTCTATAAATAACCCGTTATCTGATTTACATACAGGTAGCTATCAAATGCTCTTCTCTCATCTGAACTGTTGCACTGATATTATCTGATGGTCACTCAAGCACTCAGACATAAAACTATCAGTCTGAAATTACTTTAATCAGATGAAAAAAGAGAAAAGCAACCCAATATTCTGCCAGCTTTCCCAGCACCTTCAACTTTTCATTCTGCCTACACTGTTATTCCATTTGAGTGAATTCTCAGTTGAACATTATCAGCTTCTTTACCTAGTCATTTTCTATCTTCCACCTAAATAAGGTAATATCAAAACCACTTCTCCTCCAGATTTGCTTCATTGCTTATAGACACCTTCTACCAACAGCATCAGCTTTTGCTTATCTTCTGAAGGAGCACGGTGAGGTGACAAAAAGTCTACTCAATTCTCTATTTTCCTGTTATCTGTTAGATTAAACCTCATTTTTCCTTTTACAGTGCTTTGCCAATAAATGGTTGTGAAAGCCCATCAGCATGAAGATGGATTTTATTCTGCTGAATTCAGTGGTGAAATACCTGTTGACACAAACAACTGCATCCATCCCCACATAAATAAATCCAACTGTTGCCTATTGGAGACAGAAGAACACCACCAGTTGCTTCTGGCAGACACATCAGCTGTGCCCATCTTGTCTCTTCCCATCAGAGCAGGCTCCAAGAAGGTCCAGAGCATTCTAAAGCACTGAGCTCAACATTGAAATGTTGAAATCTGGGCAGCTAGTGACAGTCTAGGTGCCCTCTGGTCTCCATCCTCTTCCAGAAGTGTGTCGGTCTTCTAGAAGTCCTCTGTAATACTCCAAGCCACACAGATGGCTTGGTCATCCTGAAACATCTAAAATGGCACTAGATTTCCCATAGTTAAGCAATTGAATCCCCCCATCAGGTGCTTGCTGACAAAAGTATTTCTGACTGAATGCTCACCTTCACAACATGTGGTCTTGGAGTCACATGAAAGGGAGAGGACAAGTTCAAACAAGATTCTTTTGCTTACCAGCCTGCTTGGGGTTGTCATGGCAGGAGTGGTTGGGCTAGCTGAAGGTCACAGGGTGCTAATGCACAGGAGGTGGTATTTTGGAGAAAAGCCTCTGCAGCTGGGCACCACAAGCTACCAACTCACTTCGTTCCATGGAGACCCCAGAGTACTACTACTTTTACTTCACAGTTGCATTTCAGGTAGACCTGCACCTCCATCAATAGATGTTTTCAGAATGAAGAGAGATGACTATTCCAGGGAGCCACCATTTCCTTAGGAGGTGGCCTGACAATATAGTTTCTGGTCTCTCAGGCTGCCAGTGTATCTTCTGCCTCCCAGTTGTCTCTGCTGCTTGGTAGACCTTTGCTTCTCACTCACTAACAGGGGAGAACTGCTTTTCCAATGCTTTACCAAAAGCAGGTATTTATATTCATTTAAAAGGCTTCTGTTAATTCAAGGAAAGAAGAACCCAGGTACAAAGAGCTGCAGGTTGGAGCAATACAGGCTATTGAGCCCTTAGACTAGCTCTGCAGGATAAAACCACCCCTTTGGGATCCTCCCAGCTCAAGATCTCTTCCTCTAGGAGCCAACAAAATCTGCTCCATTAGCATATGTTGATGAGCACCTCTCAACACCATGGATGCAGAGCTGTAGTCTCTGAAGTGCTCAGAACTGCAGAAGATACTTTTCTTTTTGGCCTTCCAAATTACTATTGCCACCTTTCAGTGCTCCCATGCAGCCTTTCTGCTGTTTCTGTGGAGCTTCTAGGTTATGAACTTTAAATATTTTCACAAACTATCTTAACATTTTTACTTAGAGATACACTAAGGCTCTGCTGACCAAGCTGCTGTTCTCCCTCTAGTCTCCTTCCAGAAAGGCTCTGACAGAGGCAGCCTCTAGATTAAGTATCAAGCACGAAACCACCACTGAAGAGAGGATCTCCAGATCCCCCCTTAACTGATCCCTTGTGCCCATTCAGAGTCCTTCTGCTACTGCCTAGCTAAGTCCTTCTAGCCCTAGACATGGAGCTCTGTTTTAGTTCTACTCTAACTCTGTTTCTATAAGCTTTTCTTCTGCAGATCTGGTAAATCTGGAGGGGTTTAGGTAAAAGAAAAAAGAAAAAGCTCATTTTGTCAATGCTCTTCAATGAGAGCACCCACGCCTCTCAGCTAACTGTGTTTGGCCTGACATCAAAAACTGTCTGAACCACTGACCATTTTAGTACCTTTGCCTAGGAGGAGTTCAGGGAAGCCCACGTATTTTCAGACAGCATTAATGGCAGCTTGCTACCAGATGCAGAAGAGTATTTATCTACCCATCTCATCCACAGAGCCTTCTTCACTGGGTTTGTCTGACATGGAGCCAGCAGCACTACAAACACAGCAGTTTATGGAGGCAGAATATCTCATTTCTGTTTGACTGACACTGACACAGAGCCGAAGTGCTCTTTTCATATTCTCAGCTGTTGCACATTTGAGAAACTTAATGAGGGGGAAGTGGAATAAGGGATCAGGTGTGAAGCTTACTCAGAGTAATTATTAATTATGATCATAAACATTTACAAAGAGATCAGCAGCCAAAGGTATTTGACCTTTGGAAATATGGAAAGAACAGAGTTGCTTATGAGTAGAAGAAGAATCACCGAAATAAATCCCATGGACATAATTCAAGACAAAATGAAACTCACTGTTACTAAAGAAAGCAAAGTTTGCCATGACCTGTTAACTGATGGGGTCTGAATAAAAAAGGTCTATGAAATTTAGTGGCTGTAAAGGAGGCCTCTAACCCGAAATAGGTGAAGTGCATCATAAGTTGAAGGCTACAAAGTCTCCTTTTCATTATGTTTTCAGCAGTTGTTTCACAGAACACTTTGTCATCTGTTCATACTTCAGATCCTAGAATAGTAGGGGTTGGAAGGGACCTTTAGAGATCATCTAGTCCAACCTCCCTGCAGAAGCAGGTCCACCTAGATCAGATCACAAAGCAATGCATCCAGGTGGGTTTTTAAGACCTTCAAGGAACGAGACTCCACAACCTCCCTGGGCAGCTTGTGCCAGTGCTCTGTCAACCTCAAGAGTAAAATAGTTTCTCCTTATGTTTAATTGGAAGCTTTTGTGTTACAGCTTCTTTCTATTACCCCTTGTTCTGTCACCAGATACAACAGCAAAACTGATGCCCCAACCTCCTGACACCCAACATTTAGGTATTTCTAAACATTAATAAGATCCCCCCACAGTCTCCTCTTCTCCAGACTAGACAGCCCCAGTTCCTGCAGCCTTTCCTCATATGAAAGACATTCCAGTCCCCTGATCATCTTGGTAGCCCTGTGCTGAACTCTCTTCAGAAGTTCCCTGTCCCTCTTGAGCTGAGGAGCCCAGAACTGGACATAGGAGGCCTCCAAATGAGGCCTCACCAGGGCAGGGCAGAGTGGGAGCAGAACTTCCCTTGACCTGCTGGCCACACTCTTCTTCATGCATCCCAGGATGCCATTGGCCTTCTTGGCCACGAGGGCACATTGCTGGCTCACGTTTAGTTTGTTGTCAACCAGGATTCCTAGGTCTCTCTCTGCAGAGCTGCTCTCCAGCAGTTTGACCCCCAGCCTGTACTGGTGCATGGGGTTGTTCCTCCCCAGATGCAGGACTCTGCATTTGCCCTTGTTGAACCTCATGAGGTTCCTCTCTGCCCAACTCTCAAGACAGTCAAGATCCATCTGAATGGCAGCACAGCCTTCTGGGGAATCAGCCAGTCCTCCCAGTTTGGTGTCATCAGTCAACCTATTGAGGGTACACTCTGTCCCCTCATCCAGGTTGTTGATGAAGATGTTGAACAAGACTGGCCCCAGAATCGATCCCTGTGGAACTCCACTGGCCACAGGCCTCCAACTCGATTCTGTGCCATTGATCACCACTCTCTGGACTCTGTCATTCAGCCAGCTCTCGATCCACCTCACTGTCCACTCATCCAAGCCACACTGCCTGAGCTTTCTGATGACGTCTGTCCTCCATGAGTGTTCAAAAATGATGGAGAGAGGCTTAGCAACCACATGAGCCAGCTCCCTCAGCACTCTTGGATACATCCCATCAGGTCCTGTTAACTTATGAGTGTTAAGCTTGCCCAAGACTTTGACCTGTCAGATGACCTGATGCTTCCTGGTAGAACTTGACAAATGGTCACCAGTTCAATATGTACAAATACACAGCAATATTTCCACTTTACAAGGGAAAAAACCATTCTTTTCTGATTTCTAAATACTAGACAGATGGCCACAGTTAAAGCACCATCTAGTACTTTCTGGTTAGCCTTAGTTAAACATTTATTTGTAATTTTCAAAACCTAAACTATAGTTACAGAGTTTTGATGGTATACATTACAGTGGTGCTTTTTTATCATTAGCGCAGCTTGTGCCCAAAACATTGGCAGTATTAGAACACTCCAGCAGCATGTAATTTAACTTACCTCACATCCAGAGTTGAGAGTGGTCCCTCTGATCAGGTCCAAGGTCACCAATGGGACAGGTTAAATGTCTTACTTGCTTTTGCCAGAGTAAGCCTGACTAGGGGAACCCCAAAGCATTTATCTCTTACAAGCTGTCCACCACCATCAATGTATGTCCTGCACTACATCTCACTCATGTGAGATGCATCAGCAAAGCAAAAGAACAAAAGAGCTAATCACCATCATGGGAATCAACCTGCGAACAACCTCTTTCGAACAGGGAGTAACAAAGTACCATCCCAAATGGGAAGAGTTACAGAAGCCTTTTGAGTCTTTTCTATTGCTCCATGCTTCACATTGTCTGTTGCCTTTTGAAGTGATGTTTTAAGAAATAACTTTAAAAGAGGGTGGCCATAAACTGACTTGTATAGGTGTCTATCCTGGCATGACCTAGATATGATTCAGAGTGGCAAGGTAAAATGTTTGGGGTACAAAAGCACAGTGTGCCTCTGTCTGTCAGCAGTGGCCCCAGGATAGTTTTTCTTTCTGCAGCTATTCAAGATCTCTCTTCTGAGTCTGATGGACATATTTAACTTCAATTGCTCAGTTACAAGTAAACAGTGACAGAAGAAAAGAAAAAAGAAGAATGCAAGGAGTGAAAATAATGAGAGGGAGAAGAGAATCTGATAAAAACAATGGGAGAGGGAAAAAAAGAAATAGGATAAGGTGAAAACCGAAAAGCAAAGGGCTCATTGTAGAACAGATAGTGCATTCTTAGCCATAAGAGAAATGAAAAAATCTTTGATTTTTTCAAATCAATGATTTTGGAGCTTTAGTGGATGTACTTTATGTCTCTCTTTTTACTAGCAGTAATTTCCACACAGTCTCACACCTCCTGTGCTCACCATGGGCAGCAGGAAACAGGGACGCTCAGAAAACAGAAGTTATGTCAGGAAGGGCTTTGGCATTCCTTGCTATTTCAGAGCCAGGAGGACCACTTAGCATCAGACCAGATGGGTAATTTGAGGGAAGAGCATCTTCCACAGGCATGCAGGGCTGCCTGGGGAGCTTCGGCCAGGATGGGCAGAAGCTGAGGTGTGCAGAGGGCAGATGAGGGTGCAGGGCTGTCTGCAGGCAGGTTTGAAACCTCAGCCCAACTTGAGACCCTGTAAGAGAAATCAGACTCTGGTCTCTCTCACCTTCCTTAGGAGAATGGTATTTCTTAAGCCATGGCTAAGTGCATGCTGGCCAACCAGATGTGGCTCTGTCATTTTTATCAAAACTGCTCTCTCACTTCAGACTCAGCCAAGAGAGAACCATTAAGTGCTATTTTAGAGGGCAATTGACTGCACGCTCTTGAATTGAGCAACCCCAGAAGACCTCAGCTGACATCTTTTAAAGAGCCTGTAAAAATCCCAACTTAGGAAAGAGAAGGATTTTTTTTTCCCTTTCAGAGAGAATGCCCTTTCCACTAATTAAAAATGAATAAGTTTCATTAGTTATGGCTGGGTGTTAAAAGTACTAAAAACCAAATGGGCAGCCAATGGACCCAATCTAAAAAAGAAAATAATATTAAGGAGCATATTTATTTATTTTTATTCTACTGAATCACCACAGTCTTGCCTTGAATTCTGCTTGGAACTACCTCAGATTCATTTTGAGTCGCTCAAATTTAAGTTACTTTGCTATTCATAGCATTGTTTGCTTATTTTGAGACGCACTAGATCACCATGGAAAAAATAGATAGAAGTGGAGTTCACTACTGTATGAATATTTTTCCTGCTGTTCTTGCAAATAGTATCCTCACAGTTTACTAGAAAAGAAAAGTTAAATGAAACAGATTGAAGGGACAATGAAACAATTTTCTATTTTAACTCTTGTACATGGATCATATGCAAAAGACAAGATAATTTTCCAGGCACTTTACAATGCACAAGAGAAAACACAGATGAGGCACACACTTACTGCAAGCAAGCTGACCTCCCCTGGTCATTTGGTCATTTCTGTAAAGGAAGAGCAAGCAGTATTTTACATTTACAAAAACTCTCTGAAATAAGTCATGGTTACATGACATAAGTGAAGTTACTATTGGAGAAGATGTGGAGGAGCCTGTGCTCAGATGGGTGAGACAAAGGCAATATGATCATGGCATGAACATTTTCTCCATTCCAGCAGGCATGAAGTGCTTCTGAAGCATCAAGATTTCTTGTTCAAAAGAGCCTACCTAGCAAGCTATACTTAATAAATACATAGACACAATATGGAATAACACCACCACAAAACACAGAGAAGTCATGTGTCAGCATGTCTGTAAAGCTCGTTAAGGAATACTAAATCCAAGCTGCTGAAACATTGCAAGAAGACTGCTAGAGACTGTTGTTGACTGAAAATGTTTCTAAGAGCATGGACTCTTAAGAAAAAAAATCCTTCTCTTTCTTGCTGTTTTTTTCCTGCTGCAGCTGGCAACCTACTATTTTCTGCATCAATAACGTTTTCACAAAGAGGTCAAAAGTACAAACATGCATTTAAAAAATTAAAGGTAGCAAGATCACATTGATTGAAGAGCAGACCATACTCTCTGTGTTAGGTGGAGCAAACAGCACATTTAATCATCTTCTGACACTCCTGGGAGGAGTTGTCTTCACAGTGGTACCTACATAACCAGCTGATATAAGGCAGCTGGTGTTGAATTGGTGGCTTTGTGCTACTCTTCATAACTAGATATTAAACAATAATTGCATTCACTTCAGTTACCAGTATCCATGTCTTTAACTGACTTGAAATACAGGCTGCCATCCACTCACACTTGTTAATTAAACTACAAATAGTTATAGTATTTCATCTGAAAACTGTTTTAATTCCTTTATAATAGCACAGATGTAAGAACACAAGTACATTGATCCTGCTTCTATAAAAAATTCAGTCTGTCACGTGTTGGTGACACTAGTGTAACTCACTCTGCTCCAGAAGTCAGCTTAGGCTATGCTTTTCACTCTACTCCACATTGCATGACATAGATTTCACCAGGGCCATATTCACAGCACTGATTGATCACATGCATTCAGGGCACAGAAGCAGTCCCAAACTGGATGGGCAAAGTGGATGCTATAATATTTTTCATGGGCCAAACTCAGACATAGTGTGATTTTCTGGTTGAGAGGAACACATTAATGCTGTACAGCCTCCAAATAGTGGACGTAGTCACAGCGCTGACAAGCAGTTTGCCATGTTGGGGTGTTACAGTCAGCCACCAGACACTGACAAGAGTTACCATATGCTGTAGTTAAGATAGCTAGCACAGTACTTCTCTCCAAATCATAAAACAACTTCTGTCATCACTATGCAAGCTTATCCAGCTATCATACATAGAATGTATCAATTTCAACACTGTTTACTAGATTTGTTTGTTCTTCATTGCTATTGTCCTTAGCTTTCGAGCCCTCCCTCTGTAAAAGGAGTAATTATGATAGGACTATACACGCTATGCTGTTAACTAACAGATCCATCAGGAAGTGATTTTTAAACTGAAGAAGTAGAAAGTAGATCTGTCCATCAGCAAAGTGATCTGAAATATTCCTGTCTTCCTCTTATTTTATTTGCCTAAGGCTGTGGCCCTGACTACTCTGAACTGTCTATGTACACTGAGTGTACTCAGGCAAACTCTCCTAATCCCACTAGAAATAACCTTGAGGGCATTTTTCCTGATGTGAGATTTATCCTAGAAGCAGTCCCTGTAGCAAACAACAACTCCTTCCACCTGTGCAGGATGCCTAACTTCTGGCAGAACAACCTGACACCCGCTGCCTCTCCCACTGGACATCTGGGTAGCACTTGTGAGCTTTTGCTCCTTTGAGTGATTTTTGTCTCTCCATACCTATCTAGTGTCAAATAAGATAGTTTATCAGGTAATTTGATCCTACATAGTATCTAATTGTGTGTTATTATTACTCATTATTTTAATGGCATGTGATTGTTTTTCCAAGGCCATGATATAATTCTATGTATGACTGAGCAGATGACTCTTAAAAAGCTGACTGCTGAACACTTAGCAGCCTATACTTGTTTTCTTCTGAATGCTTATTTACTTGAGATTGTTTCACAGAAATTAAAATTATTTGAATCTAGGTCTAATCAATTCAGAGACAGCACAGAAAAAGCCCTCAAAGTGAATGGATCTCAGTGATAATTTCATAAGAACATTCTCTCACTTAAACAGCTTGCATGAATTGCCAATAAAAGTTACAAATAGATTTACTTTGTCCCATTTGCAACAAACAAAACTTCATTGTCATAGATTTGAATGAGAGAAATATTTAACCTTTCCTTTTATTACTGAATGACTTAGTTTTTCTGTGCTGATCTATTAAAAGTTAAGATACATCATAGTGACCATGGCACTAAGCACTTTTTAATTTTATTACACATAAAACATAAAATCATCTACTGGATCAATGTTCTCATATGATATCAGGACTATTTAAAAGCTGCTTGCAATTTTCAAATATTATTTGGGACAATACAGGAAAACAGTTTTCCAACAAGCAGTGGTAATCTTTCTTCTAATTTTATTCTAAAACGCAGATAGGGGACCGTGAGAGGTGTGGCTTCCCCTTTAACAAAAGGAGAAGTTTGTAAATTAGTTTGTTCACCAGTTCTATCCTAAAATTATATTTCTGCTGTCCCAAAGTTCTTTCCACTGCAACTATGTATCACTTACAGAGGACATCAGGGATCAAAAATTACAGTCTAGAAAAACAGACAAAAACAGCTTTTGTATTTTTGGTACTAAGACTACTTACTTTTCCTACATAGGCAAGAAAAAGAACTTGATGATATCAGGAAAGCCTTTTGTCTTCCTTTTCTTGGACTCAATAACTGTAATAAAATGTTTTACTTTCCAATATAAATCTTAATTTCTGTAGTCCAGTAATCCCTGAAGTTAACAGTATCTCATGTAATCTGGAGTTTTCCAAAATCTCCATCAGTTAGTTGGATGATTAAGAAGGTCACGTGCTACAAGCATATCTTCTTCTCATAATTTTTCTACAGAAATCCAGCAACTATTTATTGAAATTGTAAGGATTGTTGAGGTAGCTACTGACAACACTGAACACATTTTACGCTGATGGCCTCCTAAACATCAGGCCATATATGGGGTTGTGATGCTCTCTAAGTGTGGAGGCAACAAATACCATCAAGAGGGTATCCTTCAGTAGAATTTTATTTATTATAAATTTGTTATCAGAAAATCTTTAAGGAGTGAGAATGCTGCAGGCGGAGAAGTTTCACAGAGAATGGCATGAAGACTTCTGTATGTACACAGTAAATTTGTTATGGTCTTTTATTTAGGTCAGAGAGGACAATCTTTACTCTTTTATTCAGATCAAAGAGGATGATCTTTATTCTTCTTATTCAGTGGAAAGATTCTCTTAAGCTTCATGGCCTTTTGTATAAATGGAAGAGAGAAATGCCTAGCACCAATTATGACTAATGAAACTGTGGATTGTTTTGAGTGGAGAATGTGTATATATACATATAATTAGTTTGTTTGTGGGAGATATATTTTCTCTGGTAAGCAGAAACCATAGCATACTTCTGATTATTTTCCATCTGACTTTATTTCCTCATAATCTTAAAAAATATGACAAACTGAAACGTGGAGCTATTTATTTTCTGTTCTGTAATAAAAAAGATACATTACATTAAACACTCATTTATTTGTGATAGTTTCATTATATTATTACATATGCCTTGGTTTGGTGCATAGGAAGTGTACAGTTTAACATGCCATTTTTATTATCAATTTTAAAAAGGTATGGAGCTTTATTCTATAACACACAAGAGGGAGAGGTCTGAATTTCCTATGTATTGTTAAGTACAGATGAGATTGGAATTTAAGCAATAGACCTTATCCATGTAACAGGTTAGTTTCAATGAGAGGTGTTTGTTTAATTAGAATCAAATGTAATCTTAAAACCAAATAACAAGTAACAAAAAAAGGAAGTTTTTTTCAATTTCTAATTCTTTTTGTACTTCCTCTTGTTGCCATAGCTAAATGTCACCTTTTAAATATCTAGGCTAAACTTTTCAGAAATTATTAGCAATTCTGGCCTATTCACTTATCCTACTGGGGACCAAAAGCAAGTATTCAGCACTTTCTGACAATCTCACTCCTTCAAGGCAGTTAATATTGAGGTGAACTTACTAATCCTTTACTAAACTTCCATCCAAAGATGCCATATATTCATCTCAATTAATTCTGACATCTATTTTGTCCCACATCCTCAGTCTCTCTGGTTATTTGGACAAGGAGCAATAGTTAACACCTGCCTAAACATTTAGAAAAGTTTTAAATTTCACTAGGCGGCTGAGCACTTTAACACACTACTTATTTACACAAACAACTACATTAGGCTCACTTAGTTTGCTCCACTCTATGTCTAATCAACATAATAGCTTGTTATTTGTCTTACACTATAAAACAAATGTTTAAAAAGAAAACAAAAAAAAACCACCCACCACTATCGGGTTTTACAAACAAATATACGACCTAATAGTTTGTGCTAATGATTTAGGCTGGAGTGGCTTGCTTGTCTGGGATTTTAAACACTCTCTCAGAACCAGTACTCGGAGACAAAGATGTGGACATTGACGATGTTACGATGAGATACCACTCCACCCATGACGTAGTTCATCTCCAGTTTCAGGATGGCATGGAAAGGTCCAACAATGGGCCTCACCTGGCGAACTACACCTGTTGGGACAGAAGTAGGGCGCTGAGATTAATAGGAGAATCAGATGGGTTTGGATGAGCTATACTCCTCCTCATTTTCAGCACAGCTGATGGAACGTTCTTTTATGTATTGGATCCTGTCATGATTCAAATCAAGCTAGCAACAAGGCCTCACACATTCACTTACTCCCCCTCCCCACATCTCCTGTAGGATGGGGAGGGGAATTGGAAAAGAAAAAAAAATTTTTGGGTTAAGATAAAAACAAGTATAATAACTAAACTAAACTATAATAATAGTGAGAAGAATAAAGTATAATCATAGTGATTAAGAGAAACAAAACCCAAAAAAAAGACAAGTTATACTCAATGCAAGTGCTCACCATGTGCTGACCAATGCCCAAGCAGCCATCTGCCCCTTTCCACCAACCCCTCCCAGTTTCCATATTGGGCATGACACCCTATGGTATGGAGTAGCCTGTTGGCTAGTTAGGGTCAGCCGTCCTGGACCTGCTCTTTCCCAGCTTCTCGTGCACACACCGCCTTTTCCCCACCCCTGGCCCACTCACTGGTAGGGCAGGGTGAGAAACAGAAATGGCTGTGATGCTGTGCAAGCATCACTGGGCAATAATCAAAATGTGTTGCATGTTAGCAATACTCTATTCAGCATAGACACAAAATATAGCCCTGTAGCAGCTACTAGGAATAAAATTAACTCTATCCCAGCCAAAATCAGGATAGATTTGTAACTAGCTTGCAAGAAAACTTGCAAAATAAGAATAAAATATAACTTTTGAATCAAAACACCTCACAGAGAACCTAGAAAGAGCACTAAAATGCTGCTAATGGCAGAAGAAACTCTATATTCTGAAATAAGTAATTTTTAAAAAAATCTTTTATTCAGAGAGATAAATTCTGTAAGCAGTCTGTAACACTGCTTTTTAAGTAGGACATTAAGGAGACTTTCCCTAGGCACAAACATTTTCCTGAGAGGTACATGAGCATACATATCTGGGAACACCATGCAATTTCTGGTACCATGTTGAAAAACACATTTCATTTTGAACAGTATAAATTACTTATAATGCAGCAGTAAAATTAACATTTTCCCTATAAACATCAGATGACACTTATCTGTAAATTGCTAGTGTGCCATATCATGGATGGACAACTCCACTGGAAGCAATGGGAATAAAAGCAAAGGAGTTTAATGAGGAAAGGGGGACTATCGCAGCATCTGTCCCTGTGTCATTCCTCACATAGATGGTGGCCATTCCCTTAGGAACATCAGGGCTTGACAGTAAGTAAGGAAGTGGCAAGGGTGAAGTGAGCTATGCCTTTTAAGGGCTCTAGTCCTTTGTTTTATATGGAGGAGCCCCAGGGCCTCAGCTGAGGTGACTAGGTAAGGCTTCTCCAGGTAGGGCTTGTCCCCCATCCCAGCCAAGCAGTATGGCAGGACAGGAGGCAGCCAGGTTCAACCAAGGGCCTAGATGACTAGGCAAATTCATCATCATAATGCTGGGCCAAAGTCAAACTGTGAAGGCTATGTATGGATCAGGGTCCAGAACAAGAACAAGCTGTGATGGAGACGGAGATCAACCATCTTCCAGCACTGCTCAAGTAGGGACTGAAGCTGAAATAGGGCTCCTGGCCTCTAGGCAGGGAACGGAAGAGGACCTCGGGCAGGCCCATCTGGGCCATGAAGTCTTATCAGTGCCTTGACACAATGTGGCTAAACAGAATGGCATTACAGCTTCAGACCTACACAGAAGAAAGTCAACAGGAGCTTTGCCATTGACTCCAAAGGCTCAAGATCATAAACATTTTCTCACTTCACGGTTATTTTCTAGGTCTGGTGTTACAGACCAGGGAGCGACCAAATGGCTCTCATCTGAAAGGATGGATCCAAAAGATCCAAATCACATGAACCCAAGGTCAGCCAGCCAGCACAGAGAATCTGGGGGAGACCCTCCTCCTCAAACACCTCCTTCACACAACTGACTTCTCTGACAGAATGTTCAATTCAGAAGGAACTATGCGGTTTAAGAAAGGATTATTTAAGATGCATTCCTTCTGCGTGTTGGGGGTTACATTTCACAAGCGGGAAGCACACCAGCGCCTTCCCAGGGTCCCTGACGAACTCCTACAGCAGGCCTCTGCAAACACATTGGCTTGAGATCTGATGGGGGAGATAAATGTTTGCTTATGCAGGCTGTCAGCACCTTCTTCTAAGGCAGTATGACATTACAGTTTTGTCCCGTTTAAGTACTAACTAATATCTTCAGCATGCAGTAAAATTGCAAACTTTTCATCACATTCATTTTGCTTGCCATATTTGATGAATACATGTTTTAAGCATCCTTCCCCTACAATTTATATGTACATACATACAAACAGATATACTTATTTTAGTTAAGTTTAGTTTTCTTGGCTATCCTCCTGCACCTTATAAAAATGACTGGGCTTGGCAGATGATATATTGAAAAAGAAAAGCCTTGCTAAAATTACCTTCCCTTTAGGGTAGCATTTAAAACATTTTGCTAACAACACATCACATTATTGAAGGCTCTGCTTTAACTGACAGCCCTGGAAACACATAGCATTGGAATCACTCAGTATTGGCAAGCTGTCTAACCCTCCCTGTTAGCAGCTCCTGCAGTGATTACCAAGCCTCAGATGGCAAAGGTTGCTGTTTCCATTTAGCAATCTTTTTATAGAGTTCTACACTTTCTTACTGTACTCTAGGTTAGAAGTAGGATTGCAAATTTGGGGTTTTCTGATGTGATGCAATTCTACTCATGATGGTTTATGGCACAGTAGGGCATCTATTCATATATTGCTGACCATAGCATTCAAAGCAATTAGTAACTTTCTCATTCTTGTTTAGATGCATTCTGCTAATAGTCAGAAAAAAAATGAACATTTATTTTCAAGGTGGAACAGGAAAACACACTGTGATCCATGTGGCATTACTTTTCCACATATTTCTCTTCCTACAGTGTTAAAAATCAAGCCTAATAATGGTCCGAGAAGTAAATACTGCACATGTTAAGACTGCTATATTGAAGTAAGAAACTGAAGGAATGTACAAAGAAACACAACACTCTCACAATATTTATCCTTTTTATTGTGCCAGTGTCCTAGATGGTCCTAAAATGACCGCCAGTGCAAAAGAACTATTTCCCTCCCTCTCCTAATAAATAGGATTATGTAGTTAGAAGTGTTTGTGCATAAGGATGCAGTCATCCTAAATGCGCAAAAGAAAAAGAACCAAGAGTAAAAAAAAAAAGAACACCTTGAAATGTTCTACTGGACAAAAGCAAGTGCCAGGTTTTCAGCTCTTGGCAGATTTTCCCAATGAGAGCTTTCTTTTTTTTTTTTTTTTGTGTGTTTGAAAAGTGCTAAAAAGGAAAACTTTAGTATTTTTCTCCACCAAACTCAAGGACAAATGCAGATGGAAACCATGCAATAGCAAAGCTTTTCAGAGCTTGAAACCAGGCTATACACTCATCCAGTTCCCAGTGATCCTGTTGCAATGATTCTAGGGCTTGTCTCAGAAGTCTACCTGGTAAAAAGTGTTGCTGCCCTTTGATGTCACCTGTGTCTGATTGTCTAACGTCCTGCATCTTTCACATCAAGTACAAGGGAGGTGCAGCTGTCCCAGACCCCAACAAAGCCAGTAGTGCCTTGTGCCTACTCTCACAAACACATCTAAAGAAAACACTTGAGACACAGGTCTGGTACATGTAATTCATGTACATGACTCAATGGATCAGTCAGTATCTCATGAACATCTAGCACAGGATGTATTGGAACATGCCACATGTAATAATTATGGATGTTTTTAAGGATGTGGATTTATCAGCTACTGAAATATTTGCATAAAGATGTCGTCCCACTATGTCTTTTGGCAGACTAATGCTGCGTCCAGATTTGTGGTCTGGCATCCTTCAGCATTTATAGCTGAGGATTAAGTATAAAAACATACTCTACAGTAATAGGAAGGTTACAATATTTAAATATAATGAAAAGTCAAGAGATGTAGAAATAAAGCAGCCGCTTTTTGGTCTCACTTTTACCAGTCTAAATCCAAAGTAGTCCTGGATCCTTGTGGCAGTACACACTGTCCTGTGAGTCATGCTTTATAAGATGCCAGGAGAATAATGGCATTGCCCATTAAATAACCTAAAAACAGAGGGCTCTCAAATAACACCATCAGCTGGCCTTCTCTGGGACCAAAGCTGCAGACATTACAGTTGGTAAATGGGGTGCATTTATTTGAGCAGGATCTCCCAAATGCTATTCCATCAAAAGTAGATTTCAGCTAGGTCAGTATTTTGCAGCAAAAAAGTGCTAGGAGAATATTTCTCTCTATTAAAACAGGGTGATTCACTGATAATGAATAAACAAGGAGATTCACACTGCCACTGAATCCCATGTGCCATGAGCATCTGTGTTGTCTTGCCTACAGGCACATCTATGCAAGCAAGTGCTGTTACTCTCCAGTCTGTTGTGCTGCCATTGCTGTTTATACTCTTCAGTTCAGAATCTGTGACCCAAACACACACTCAACATACAGAAAACCTGATGTGTCACAGGCTGGGCAGACTACTTTCCATCAGCTCACCTTTGTTTGGTTTTGCTTTTTTGTTACCTGAGCAGAGATGTTATTACACATCCCAAATCTGCTTGGGTATCTTCACGGTTTGCTGACCTCCTTTTAGAAAACAATGATAAGACTTCTTTTTCTTGCACACTTTGCCCTTATTGTAAACAGGATCTAGGCCAATCCTTTCCATCTGCTGATCTGTGTAAGCAAACAGCCTTGGCTTGAGAGGCAGCTTTGGATGTCACAGTTATTTCTGCAGTGATAGTCTGACCATAGCCCAGAACTTCTAAAGCTCTACAGTTAATACATTGAGCTGCTCTCTTGCCCTATTCCTTCTTTCATTTTTTTATATTTCCATTTTGTCTAAGGTAAAAGCATGTTACCATGTGTAGTGAAGACATTAACCTAAATAATATGTAATATTTATTTTCAAGTGAGAATGACAACAACCAGCAATCTTAGAGCCACTGTCACTGGATTACTGAGCCTTTGCTTATCAAAGATGAGATAAATAAGACACCAAGGTTAATATTGTTAATCTTCCTAAGCCTTTCAGCAGAACTTCTATTATTGTAATCAGACGCCACAGGTATTCCTTGGCTTGTCTATACCTCTTTAAGATATCATTACATTTCTCTGCTTTGAAATATGTGAGACCCTCAGGCAATTCACTTCTGTGTCTGGTTTCTGCTTGTATTTTTTGCATTAGGCAGTTGATTTGCTAAGAAGCTCCATCTTGAACTTAAAAGAAATGCTGCTGTTTTGTTACCACACTATCCCAATTTGGATGACAAGTCCCCACATTACCATACATTAACAAAATTGTCTTCAGAAATCCAGACTTATGATTCTGACTTCTGTGCCAAGTGCATTGCCCAATATGCCAAAGCAGCACTTGCAGAACTCTTTAAAACATATTTTTTTAAACTTACTTTTCTTCTTGTTATTCCACTGCTAACCACAAAACCTCCAGTAATTACACTTGCAATGAATCTGGGTCATTGTATTCCTTATACCTCCTGCTGAAGATTGCATTTGCATTTTCTCTAGAGAAAGTTCCTCTATCTAGGTTCTCTAAGATTTTACAGAAAGTGCAAAGAACAAAAGTGCAAAGAACTGTCACTAGAAAAGGCTACTTCGGGTTGGTAGAGAGGATGCCTTACATTGTGTTTTCTGTTACAAGGGTGAAGATCACAAGATTTTCCACAGGGGTTGATTCTTGAGTGCAGTCAAATAATTAAATCTGTATCATCAAAAGAACACAGCACAGACAAAAGTTGCACGCATTCCTCGAAAAGACAGCCTCAGATAACCTAAACTTTAAAGGACCCCCACAAAATCAAGCTGAGAAGTGTTAATAAAGCAGGCAAGGCATCAAGAGGCTGAAGGGAGAGGCAACAGGGACTGATGATTGCTGGAAGAAAGGATGTGCTGAAGTAAAATCTCCTCACCTTACCTGCTTATGCATATGCAGGCATATCTATTAGTGTACATATAAACAACTGAAACCACTGCCAAATAAAAAGTTGTTCTTCCAAATAACCTGTGGGCTATGTTCAGGAAAATACAATAAATATAGTTATCAAAAATGTGATCAATTCCCTCAACCACATTTCCAGCTCCATTAAGTAACAAGAGCCCTTTTCCTCTCAGCACCTTCCCATCTTTTCCCCCATACACAGGGTTACAGCTATACTGTTTTGCTCCAGTCATCACATACCAAAGCACAGTTAAAAAAGTACTTTTTTATCACTCTGTGTTCACAGCAAATACACTGTCTTCAATCTGCACTTCTTCTGATCTGGCAAGTTAACACAGATGTGTCTTTTTACTATCAGTTGAACCTAACAGTATTGCTCCCTTTTCATTTAGTGCAAGACTTCACACTCGACATTAGAGGTGGGTACTAATTTATCCAGTTCTTCTGAGAACAATTTATTCAGGAAAACTTGTTTTTTTGTTTTTTACATTGCCTGATTATATGACCTGTGGTTAGCTAAAAACTGACCATGAACTGACTAAACTTGGGATGAATGGTGAGGAATTACTGAGAGAGCATGCAGTGGTGAAAAGGACAATCCACTTTTCTGAATCATTAATCTATAGTTAACATATTAATCTAGACCTAAACAGAACAAAACACATGTTTTTATTCATTCTGATTTGTTTTAAATTAAACACTCTGTAAAAAGTACCTAAAAGAATAAGAATAGGATATATATTTGAAATATCAAAGGCAGACAAACAAGGCTGAGCATAGCTCATTGTTTGCTTTTCCTTCAAAATAAGCACACTGCTATCAAATTTGGGGGTTCTTTTAATGTCTACATCTTGGCCATGCATTACTAAATTCAATTTCACAAATCAGAAACAAATAAGATAACTGATAATTAGTCTTCATTCCCTCTACTGCAGGTGGAACTACTGACATTATATTAAAAAACAAAAAAAGCCTTGTTAAACAGCAACTTGGTATATGAAATATGATATAGATTATTGTGTAGAAGACAGCTCCATAACAATGTTAATATCATCTCCATTGTAAAATATAGTCACAAACAGGGAAGGGTCTGAAGGCTGAGGAAAGCTAAAAATCTCCTAAGAGGATTTTGGTAATTCTTATGTATGATGATGTTTCTTTGCCCTGATACACAGTATGTTTCACTGGTTGCCTAGCTCTGAGGCCCCCAGGCAATTTCTAATCAAGTCCACACCAGCAAGGCAGGCAGGACAGCAGGGTCGAAAAGCCAAGCAGGGTAAGAGGCTTAACAGGTGACAGACAGGAATACATAAGAGGGCTGAAAAATGTGTAGCTTGTTCATACAGCATGTGTGACATTTTGACAGCAATACACTAATTTCTATTCCACATGAGATAAATAAAATCTCATGTGAGATACATACCAGCCCAAGCAAATCAGCTTTTCCCCTAAATTCTCTAATTCTTGGGCAATGAGGCTACAGTTCTGACTTTAAGTGAAAGCTAAAGTCCATCATTTTAAAATGTGCCCCCTCTGGAAAAAAAAAAAAACCAACACAGGAAGGCTTGTCAACAGAATGTGCTATTACATGGGGAGAGATTGTGCTATCTGTTTTCATATGGAACTTTTGCGAAGAGCTGCCAGTGACACCTACAAGAGAGATTTCAACGGCACAAAAAACACCCTATAACTTTTCCTCTGGCTGTTTTCGTCATGCTTTAAATGGATATTTGGAACATGAAATGATTAATTTGGAAAAATTCAAGTACCAGAGAATCTGGTGAGAGCAGCGGAGCTGGAGCCTAAACTCAATTGAAACTCAGGTAATTTATTGGGCTTTATATTAACTTTCAAATAATCTCAGCCTATGTTGTGAAGTCCTACATTTGGCTGTTCCTGGATCTGTTTCCCCGCAAAAAAACACTATGGTCCTTTTTACATCTTTGTCAGAGATGAATAGTCCTAGCTGCCACAACACAACAGGAACTCCTCTTTTTTAAAGGATCTCTGGGAGTCACAAAAATAGCCTTTAAATAGTCTGCTAGTCTGGATCAGGCCATGAGTATGTATTATTATGTAAAAAGGATGGACACAGACTCTCCCCTAAAGTTGGCAAACCTCTTTAGTCCCATGTGGACTTTGCAGTAGCAAAGCCGAGAGGTTATCATCTCAGCCTTCTGGAACCTAAAGCCACTGCATGGTTATTAAAGTAGCCCAAAACACCGGCATGCATGTGTGGTGAATAACTTTTTGTAGGGGAGAAGTACATTTATGAGTTTTCCTTAAGCAATACAAGAAGACTGAACTCCTCATGTTAATGCAAGATCCTGGACTATAATTTCAAGTTTGCATTTCTCCTCAAGGCCTTTTGCTTTATGCTGCTGGCCAAGTTATTCAAAATTAAGAGTAAATATCCCAGATGTTTCAATGTTACTTAAGAGTCTAGTCATAACTTCACAAGTGATGTTCAGACAATTAGGAAGTTTAGGACTAGGAAAATGGTTGTTGTAGTGGCTATTTTAAAAGGTAAACTTGATAGGATCATTCCAGAAATGAGCAAGAGAAAAAAAAAAAATCCATCCATGAATAAACGCTTTCTTGGATCAAACCATAGACAATAAGTTGTAGGTTAGGCTGAAATACCAGGCTGAGATACTCTACAACGTGTAAATACTTATCTATAGCGTGAAGCCAAAACTATATAGCCAAATTGGTTTTTGGCTCTGTAAGCCTCAACTAAAAAAATCACGTTAAGATCTGCAAGAAAAAAAGTTATTTCTCATTCAGTATATTCTCATTCATTACAAACATACAAAGGTAATCAATAAGGTTGAGAAATGATTCGCATCCTGGCCACAAACAGAAAATACATATTTTAGGCTACTGTAACCTTTTATAAAAAAAAATACCAAAAACCTTTGGGGCTCTGCATACATTAAAGTTTAATTAAATTCCTTTCCTAAAGGCTGCTCTTTGTTCCAAAAGGTTATGCCAAAGTAATGATTTTCAGTGCCTAAACTGCTCTGCCAACATAGTTACTATAGTACTTATTGACCTATACCATGCCCGGGGAGAAGGGAATTGAATCAACTGCTGGGTAACTGTTTCATGTATTTTAGCTTTGAAAATGTAACGCTTCAAACATTGCGTGTTAGGGAATGTCCTTCTATTTTTTCATAACATGAAATCTGCAAAGTTTTCTCTTTTGTAGCAATCTGGTATTGTCATGTTTTCAACATCACCACAATCCAGAATCAGAATCACAGAAAAGGAATCCAGAATTGGAATCACAGATGAGACAGGAAGCAACTCTGAATGCCATCTACACAACCCCTTTCTCAAAGCAGTCACCTAGATCACATTGTTCTGTACTGTGCTCAGTCTAGTTTTGAAAATCTCTAAGGATGAAGAGTCCCCAGCTCTATACAACTTGTTCCAGTGTTTATACTGCCTTTACAGTAAAGTTTTTTCTTACATTTAAATGGAATGTCCTGTATTTCAATTCATGCCCATACTCTTGCTGTTTCCACACCATTAAGAAAGTCTCTCTTCTTTACACTCTGCAATTCCATTTATCAGATTCCCTCTGAGCTTCTTGAAGCTGAACAATCCCAGCTTTCTCAGCCTCTCCTCATATGTCAGATGCTTCAGTGACTTAATCACTTTCATCACCTTCTTCTGGACTTTCTCCACTATGTCCATGTCTTTCTTGTACCAGGAAGCCAAGAACTGGACACAGCAACCCAGCAGTGATCACACCAGTGCTGAGCAGAGGAGAAGATGACCTCCTTCAGCCTGATGGCAGTGCTCTTCCTGACACAGCCCACTGGATGCATTTGGCACAAGGGCACATCGATAGTTCACAATTAATTTGGTGCCCATCAGGACCCCCAGGTCTTTCTCTGCAGAGCTGCTTTCCTGCTTTTAAGCCCCCAGTGTGTATGGTTACATAGGATTATTGCTCATTTAAGGTAGGATTTTGTATTTCCCTTTGCTGAACTTCATGAGGTCCCTGTCAGCCCATTACTCCAGACAGTCAGGGTCTCTCTGAATGGCAGCACAACCCTCTGGTGTATCATCTGATCATCACACTTTTGTTTCCTTTTCAAACCTCTTAAGGTTCACTCTGACCATCCTGGCTATTAATGCAGAAATTGGCCCCACTATTGATCTTTCAAATACATCACTGGTCACTGGCTGATAGCTGTGCCGCTGATAACAACCCTTTAAGCCTTGCAGTTCAGATGTTTGTCAACCTATCTTACTGTCCACTTTTCTAGTCTACATTTCCTTGGGGTGCTATGAGGAAGAGTATTAAGAGAGATGGTGTTGAAAGCCTTACTAAAGTCAAAATAAGCAACATTCACTTTTTTGTCATCCACTAATCCAGTCATCTCTTTGTAGAAGACTGTCATGCTGGTCAGGCCTGATTTTCCCTCCATAAATCCTTGCTGATTACTCCCAGTCACCTTCATGTCCTTATTATGTTTGGAAATGGATTCCAGGCGCATTTGCTCCATCACGTTCCCAGGGACTTGGGTGAAGCTGACCGGTCTGTACTTGTCTATATCCTCCTTCTTGGTCTTCTTGAAGACTGCAGTGACATTTGCCTTCTTCCAGTCCGCAGGAACTTCTGATCACCACAGTCTTTCAAAGATAATTGATAGTGGCCTTGCAATGATAACAGCCAGTTCCCTCAGCACTTGCTGGGGCACCCTATCAGCTCCCATGGACTTGGGTATATCAAGTTTGTTTAAATGTTCCCTAACATGATTCCCCTCCACTGACAGTGAGTGTTGCTTGCCCCAGACCTCTCTATTGCTCTGGGGGCTCCGGGACTCCTGAAGATCAGTCTTATCAGTAAGGAATGATGATATCGAACACATCAGCTTTCTCTATGTCTTTTGTCACCAGGTTGCCTGCTGTTTTCAGAAGCAGGTCTACATTCTTCCTAGTCATTCTTTTGCTATTGATGTCCTTATAGAAGCCCTTCTTGTTGCCTTTCACAGCAGTGAGCTCTGCCTCCATAGGTAGTCTCACAGGCATATGTTCTTCCAGTCCTCTCTAGTTCATGACTGTGCCTAAAGGCACAATCTAGCTGTCAAACTGCAGGTATTTCCCAGACCACCAGATGTCTGCTGACTTCAGAAAGCTATTGTACACCTTAGATTCCTCCATCTCTCAAAAGGTAAATAGTATTTTTCATTTTATCTTCTTTTTTAGTTTTTTTTTTCTGAAAGCTATCTGTATTTCTCTCAATTATTTGTGACAATAACAATGTTGGCTCTTGCTATGTGGTGCTCTATAGTTTCTGATATAATCTGTTTTATTAATAAGTGGCTGCTCTTTGGAAAATGAAATATTTCTTGGTAATCATCACTGCAGGCATCAGATCATATACAGAAAAATAGCTCTGAAGATATCATTAATCCTTGAGCTGCCACACCTGACAAACATAAATATGGTTAAAGGATTCAGAAAACCCATTAATCAAAAATTAAGTACTGAAATAGATTTCCTCTTGCTTTGAAGTATATTGCCCTCATAACATTGTGAATTAGACCTTCATTCAAGTTTGATGGTGAACAAAAAATAACAGATTTAGAGAATCAAGCTGGAGATGGATGTTAACAAGGTTTCCATGCTGATGCAGAAGTGCTTCACAGGAATGTGGCTGGCTATACATATCTTTGCTGAAGTATCTGGGGACAAGACTTCCAAAACCATATACTTTTCAAGCATAGATCTCCATGATATTTAGTCAAATTCCTAACAAGATTGCCTAATTTTCAACTGTTGAGCAACTAAGTGCTTATTAAATGGTTCAGAAGTCGGTTTGGATATATTGAATTGCACTTTCATAAGTTACGTGACACTCAAGGTAATTTCAGTGCTGGTTTAAGCTGATCAAAAATAGTGGTCCTGCTATATCCTCTATTCCTTCCCTCAGACTAACACCTGAAAGAAAAGGACCAAAAATGTGGCTTGCTGCACAAGGACTAATGCTGAGGACAGGGAAAAGGCTGGAGTATTTGTTCAGAGGTAGACAGCAGAGGGGGATTTCCCTTTTGAGCACCAACAAAGCTTCAGATCACTTAATCCAATCCCAATGTTCCCTATTATAGAACAGCAAGGCAGTGGTAATTTAGGTAATGTAACAGAGAGTATCCCAACAGTGGCATAAACAGGATTCCTAATGACTTAGGCCAGGTAGTGACTGCAGTGCCATATTACTGCAGTGCCTCAGGAAAAGGCAGAAGTGCCTTTGTCCCTAAAGCAATTCAATAACCATTACCCAACAAAGCAGCTCAATGCTGTACTGATCTTTCTCTGAGTGGTGTAAATGAGGATCACGGGCAGGGTAAGACACCCCTTAGAAAAAAACTGTAGTGCAACAAGGTGGGCCTGCACCTCCAACTGTAAGCAAACACCTATTGCTCAGATCTCTCCCATGCTCAGAATATCCACTGACCACAGTAATAATTTATAAACCTCATAAAGACAAAGCTTTCCTTTAAAGACGGTCCAAACAATTGTGTCTGAAACCTCCAGATACTCATAGCCTTTGAAGTTTCTACCTAGGATACCAGTCTTAGTTTAAATTTAGCTAAAAACAAATCTGCTTCTCTTTTTGCCTTTCATTTCACCTCTAAAGAAAAAAAAAAAGAAAAAGGAAAAAGGAAATTATAGTACAGGCATTATATTGCAGCGTGAAAAAGGATCTTTCTGGCTTATTTAACAGTTCACAGTTTCGGGATTCAACTTATTGTAAATGCTATCCTTCAACCACTCAATGAAGTTTAATTTCATTAACACTTGGGCTTCTTTAGGAAACTTTGATTGTTGAAATTCATCAAATAAAGAGGCAATAAAGAGACCTCATGGTATTAATACATTTTTTGGCCAGAAACAAATGGTAAATATTTTCAAAGCCATTATCTGTCATGTTGGATCATATGGAGCCTCAGTATTATGAAAGAATTAAAAAGAACCTTTGATTTTACTGAGGTTTGGCTAGTTTACAAATACTATGATCTTTATTAAGGATACCAAATAACTTCAGAGAGATGTGCTCTTATCTTGGTTTGGCAAACTTGAAGTGCTTTTAGATCTCTGGTTTGCCTTCCAGACAAACCTCACAATGGGTTTTAATGTTGACAATGCTGTGAAATCACTCATGCCTAAAATGCAATAACTATACTTGAAGTAGCCTCATTAAAAAATAGTTTCCACTATACATTTTTTTAATCCTTCCTCTTCTGCCTTTGAGCATGTGATATGTTTTATGTACTATAGGAATCTTACATATTACAAAAACAGGTGGGAAAACTTCAAGACTGAATATCCAAAATATGCAAAATCTCACGTATCAGCCGCCCAGCATTTTATTACCACTGTCTTATTTATGGGTTTAGTGTCCATGATGGTACAATGTCATGTACATGTAATCTCTCCATGTAGCGAGAGTGTCTTAGTTCACCCAACCCATCCCACAACCATGTTATTCTGTTTCAGCCAAGGTCTGATACAGTAGCATATCTATGACACCTGGGCAATTCATTATTTTAATCCTAAGCATTTCTTGGCAAAGAGCTACATTATGGCACATAGATCAATATGGCTCTGAGATTCAATATACAATGGAAGAAAAAGTACCTAATCCTGAGGATTTGACATGAAAGCCTTTCTATAGCTGCTCAGTTAACACCTACAGGCCGCAGCTCTTGTTGGTATTATTAGCAGAACTTCTGACAAGGGAAGCTTTCTGAATCTTAATGTGTGTTAATACCTGGCCAAATTCTCAAAGTAAGGCTGAAATAAGGGGTCACTTCACCACATTTGACCTCCTTAAAAATAAAAGTATGAGTGTTTTAGTTTTGGGCTGGTTTTTTTTGAGCCATGCATCTGCACATCAAACTGGGAAAGATTTATTATATGCCTTGAGTCTTTTTTCTTCTGTCTCCATTTTTACAGGTTGTGTAGGTGCTACAGGAATGAGATGCTTTCTATCAACACAAAAGCTTTGTAGCAGCAGAAGCAACTGAATCAGTTGCACAGATATTTCACACTTGGAGGTCCTAAAAAAACCAGGTCACTGACTACTCTAAACCAAGGCAAAGCATCTCAGAAGACTGAAGGCACACAGACAGACACCTCTCAGAGGGATTTGCTATAGCACATTTCTCAGTGTACCGGATTCCAAATCTGGCTTTGTTTGCTCATTTATGTAACATCTCAGCTCACTGTTTAAAATTAATATGCATGCTATATAATCTGAACCAAGAACCTTTGATGGTCCCCTTAGCTGTTCCCTGACTTAGTCATTTCTTTCTCAAGTCAGCAGGTCTTATACTTCATGCCACAGTTCACAAAACTTTGTCAGAGTTACAGTATGATTTATTTGTCTGCTGGCTTTATGGAAACTGTAACCAAAGGTGGTCTGTATGAATGTTTTTGTAATACACTGCAACTTCCTACACAAGGGGTGAGACAAACACTGATCAAGGAAGAGAGTCTGATTAACCAGGTACGTGCAACGTGCTAGAGTGAAATTTGGCATTAGGAAAGTTGTTCCACTTGTGCCCAAGACTCATTCTCACCAGAAAAGCACCTTCAGCATTTCTCAGATATGAAATGAAAATTCACCTCTTGCACAAGTTGCATGTCTGCCTCCAGAAGAGCTCTCCAGCCTCACCTTTTTTTTTTTTTTTCTGGAGGGGAGGGAGGGTGTTGAGAGATTTGACTACTGAACAGCACAGTCATCAGTATCCCAAAAGGGCAGGTTCAGGCAGTAAATCTAAGATCCCGTTTACCAAATGGCTTCTGGGCACCTTCATCTCAAACACACAGCTACTGATTTCAACAGGGCAGACTGGTATAGAGAAAAACTCACAAAATATTCTTTGCTGAGAGGCTCCTCTCGTGAAAGGGGTAAGCCTAGATGAAACCAGAACAAAGATACTGAAAGGGACTGTGTCTTTTTTTTAAATGTAAGGCTGCAAGAGCCTGTCGAAAAACCTGCTGAATTATGTCCCTGTTGTGTGCTTGCTGTGAATGACTGGACAGTAGCGGTTTTGTATTGCCAGACACCATTGTTGTTTCATGCTAATGACATTATAGTCATGACAAAAGGTGGTTATTGTTGCTTACTTTCTAGTAAGAGTATACACAAGGGGAGATAAGTGTGTACTGAAATCCTCACCCCTGTGAAGAGTGGAGCTCTCCTGGACACCCTGGCTCTGCCTATACCTAGTCTCTATTTCTCCACAGAAAAGCAATTGGTGAACTGTTACTTCCAGCATCACAGCCATGCCAGGAAGACCAAATCGGTCCACGGATCTCATTATGCTAAACAGTATAACAAATGCATGGTAAGACCCAGCCAGCCTCTGGCCCAAAGATAAAGAGTTTAGAGCTACAGAGGATAAGGGAAAAGCAGAGAGGAATGTGAAGGTACTTGCCCAACACTGCAGAGTGGGTCCAGGGACAAAGTTTAGAACCAAACCTTTTGCAATTCGGTGACTCTGAATTTAGCATCGAACCATACAAACACTTGTGTGGTGGACTGTGAAAAGATCTTGTCACACTGGGAATGGCCAAACTACTTATGAGATACAGAACTACTACCCCTGTGCTAAGGTTTCCTTAAAGTCAAATTAACCTCCAACATATGACCAATAGGGGACCCCACAAGCACTCTTTCTTATAGTAGCTGGCTTTGTTTGCCTTCTGATCATTTTTTTTAGAAGTCTGACCCCAGCCTCTGGAACATACTAAACAATCATGATACCATAGTAGAACTTAGACCACTGCTAAATCCAGTGTTATGCTATCAATAGTTGAGACACTTTCTGTAACTATTCAAAGGAAACAACATGAAACATGTAAAAGAGGCTGGAAAATTGGGACAGAGATAGCAGATAAATCTTTACAAAAACAACAGACAGCAGTAGAATGTATCTGTAAAATTATAAGCAGATGTTGATATCAGTGCATTCAAGCACCAGCACCAGCACAGTCTGAGAAACTCTATAGGCACAAGTGAAATTTAAAAATTGTATTGGCTGTGGATGGTTTTGATAAAAATACTGCCACTTTTCTTAATAGGTAAGAATATATGCTTAGGTTAGTATCAAATGTAATATGGAAGATTTCAGCCTATCAAAACTTCTTTTAGCTGTATTATGAAATTTTAAAATCTTCCTGAAGTTTACCAGACTACAAGGTGGTATTACAGTCACCTAAGGAAATGAATGCATAGCTGAAGGGGGAAATGTTTTATAGTATCTGACAATACCTTTTAGGCATTGATAGGACATTTTTGTACAGGTTGAAAATGCATTCTTCATTTTTCACTGACAGCTGGTTAAAGGAGGAATGCAGTGAAAAGTCTATACAAGCTTTAAAAAAAAACAACCTGGATAGGTCTGCACTTCTGTTTTTCTCCCACCCATGCTAATAATTGACCTGCAGTTGTTCAAAGTTGAATTCAGAGCCACCTTGGCTTGTAACCAGACTTACAACAGAGACTCTACAGCATTTCTTGAGCTAAGAAAGAATGGGGTTTCACATCTCTTTTTAATGCACTAGGGAAGAAATATTGGAGTCAATTTTTTACACAATTATTTTTCTTCAGCTTGCGTGAAGTCTGAGCACTGCCTCTCCAGCAGGCTGGCCTTTGTTCCTTGTCTTCCACTGGAAGATACTTTCTGCAGGTCAGCATAGCTAGTTTTGGAGTCTGTTCTTACTTCTTTTGGCTCTACTATGTCTAATACTGTTCATCATTGATTCCTATTTGATATATCTTCTTTCCTTGATTTTGTAATATTATCTTTGCCTCTTTCCTCTCATATTTGTGCATGCCCCTACATTTCCTTTAGACGCCAGCGTTCTTTATTTTTCTAGCATTTCCTGAGGTAGCTCTTTCCTCTGTTTCTAGTTTCTTCTTTTTCCTTCCTCATAACCTCCTCCTAGACACTCTCATCTCCTCCTGTGACCTCAGCTACGATCTCTCCATTAACAAACCAAAAATGAGCCTCATCTGCCACTCTCCATCCCATCTGACATATTTGTCAGCTAATGTCTTCTTGATGTCAGCTTCAAGGGATAATGGCTAAAACTGATGACCCAACTCTCTTCAGTCCACAGTTCTGTCAGTGCCCACTTTTCTTCTGTAAATTCTATCTCTAACAGTTCCTCCCACTCTCAAAACCTCTACCAAAACAAATATGTTCCTTTTAATTTGTGTTAGAGCATCTTGTTCCGTTCCATTCATATAAACACAGTTTAAATGCAGGCCCCTCTTACAGCATTATCTCTTCCTGTTTGTGACAACCGAGCAAAACCCTGGTTTACTAATGAAGGACTTCCTGCAAGAGCATCTTCATTGATCTATCCTTTCTCCCCCTCTTTTCCCAGTGCTCTCTCCTTTCTTTGAATCCCTTCATTGGCTTCCTGTGCTCTGAAGTCAAGTTAAGGTTTAGAACACTCAGCTCTTTCAGTAACAATAGTAATGATTTTCCTGCTTTTCTTTCCCATATACTCTTTTGCATTTTATCTCCCTATGAGCTAGTCCATACCTTTTCTTCAAAAAAAAAAACCCAAACCAAATCAAACAACATTCTGCAGAGGTTTTCTGTCTTCTTCCTTGTAGAGAAAAGATTTTTGGTGATTTAATTTCCACTAACAGATAAAATAGCTGTGATACTCTAGTCATTTCTTCTGAAGTATTAAAACAAAATGAAATATGCTTATTATATTTTCTACCCATGTATCCATGATTTATTATGAAAGTAAATGTGTTCTTTCCTCTAGAAAACAAGCTATACAGATTCAAGAGGCACATGTCCATCAGTGGTCATCAAGTACGATGGTCCAGTGAGTTTTCCAAGAAGTGTGTAACCTGATGAATGCAGTAAGTTGGAACATTATACTTAGAAAAAGATTCCTATATATATGTCTGTTGCTGTCCCATATGTTGGACATCAGCTAGCTGTACCGGTTGGCATTTGCTCTGCTAGAGTCCCTATGTTACATACACAGAATTCCAATAAAACTGTAACTTAATGGGATAACCACTAAAGCTTTCTGATAACCAATAAATCTTTCTGATATTGTCTATGCCTTTTGTCTCTTTCCACCCTTATCAAAACCCTTCCTCTTTCTTTACAAGGGTGACTGATTTTGTTAACTCCTGTGGACTAGGATCCCATCTTATTTGTCCTGAAAATTCCTAGCACTTTTATGGCAACACCTAACATTCAGATTATTCATAACAACAACAAAAAAAGGTTTTGCGATGAGAGTAGCAGAACTGCTGCTGGCAGAATTATTTGCAATCCTAATTTAACACATACAACATGCTATCCTGAACCTCTTCCCCTCTAGGTAGTATCAGCGGGGGTTTTGTTTTGTTTTTCCTTTTCCAATTCTGCTGCAGGCAGTTTGCTTTGCAGCTTCCATTAATCTCAAAGTACTTTTACATAGAAGAATTAATTAAGACTCTTACATACAAGAATTAATTAAGAGAGTAGTAGGCATGTTTTATCATCTCCATGTTACACATGGGGGAACTGAGGTGAAGAAAGAACTGCCCAGTTCTTTTGCTTAGCTGAGAATGTACTTAGGCACATATCATATCCTCTCGAGCTGGTGCAGAAGAATATTCTTTCTCTCCTAATGTTGTGAGGCAGATATCCAGTTTACCAAGTAAAATACCATTGACACACAGTCCTATTATTCAAAATGGAAACACTTCCCTCAGGCGAATACTTTGGCCAGTCAAATTTCTAAACACATCCTTCTTTCTTATTTCAGACAGGAAGAAGCACACAGCATGAAAAGCAAACTACTGTAACTACTGTGGCATCTGATAACGTTTATATTCTTCTAAAGAATCAACTCAATACCTGAAATCTGTAATCTTATCATCCTGCTTTAACAGGCTCGCCCTCTTTCTCAGCATTCACATGTATACTTCTGTTTGATAAAGAAATATAAACCTAATGACTTATGATTTTTATCTACAGTTCATAAAACCTTTGCACAGCTGACACTGTACTGTTACGCTTCTGAAATGCAACAGTGCCACCTTCCGATCACGCTAAAAATTACTTTTTCACAAACTATAGAAGATTTTTCGAGTACTGCTAGAAAGCCCAGAAGCGCATGTATAAACCTGAGCAGAACCTGCATGTTCACATACGGAAACAAAATGTTCACTGGGATCAGAGGTCCTTTGTTTTCATAAAAAAACGTTAAGAAAGAGCAATCAAATACTACTTTTTAATACCTAGCATATTTCTTCTCTAAGTGTGAGAACTGCAGCATATTCCCCTGCCACTGAACTAGCAGCTCATATTGGGCAGAGCTGCACAGCAGCTGGGACCTGCTCATGCTCTGCAACCTTCACCTAATTTTCCAACTACTCCTGGGTATGTTGGGTCCCAGAATAAGAGTCAAGCTATGGTATACTCTTGAAACATCTATCTGTGTGCATGTATGGATATATACTGAATACACTGTACACATTACATACTGGATACAGTAAAGGACCCTGATCTGAAAGAAACTTACTAGAAAGTATGACCCCAGGTTGTGCTGCTATTCCTCCCTGTTATATGAGGAGATCGAGGTCTAGCATATGACCCATATACACAGGTATACCTCCTGGTATGTCTCCTCCCTGATAAGATGAGACTGTAAATCAAATGTGCACGTTCCATTCTGAAGTTTCTTCTAAACCACAGCATTTGACATATCTTTTTTACCCTCAACAGAGAGTATTTATTTAAAACTGAACCAGATTGTCATTAAATATTAAAACAGTAACAATTTCAGTAAGTTCAGCCTTGCTTTAAAAGACTGATTATTATCCAAAAATTGGTGCAATTCTGTTTAAATAAAAAACTCCACAGTTATTAAAGAATGGTCTCTTTGCTGACATACTACATATTTTCTATTTGGTTTGATTGTAACAGGCAAACCTCTTAATTTTAAAACTACCTCATTTGCATTTGTTATTAGACCCCATTCTGAAAAAAAATAAAGTTTTAGGCCTCTAGTATTTTGAGTAGAAAATTATCTGTAATATTAGAACACATATCTGACTGGAGAATACTAAATCAATACAGGCTTGGAAAACAATGTGGGGATTAATTACTTGACTTAATTTCTTTGACCTTGTTCCACAATATTATTGAGAGAAAAAAGTAAACAGAAAACGCTACTCACCCACTGTCATACCGTCCATGTAACGCTTGATGATATCAAAGGAATCTCTTAAATTTCCTTCTGTTATGTCAAATATAATATCTGCCTGGTTGGCCGGATATGTAGGTGTGATGGCACGAAGAAAAATAATCTCTGCAAATAAACAGTATTACAGAATGTACTGAGAAGTATTTGAAAACATCACTGAAGAACCTGACAGAATTAAATTTAAAATTACTTGTCCTCAAGGCTGCTGGAGGACACCCTCCTCCCCCACCACTCCCAGTTCAGCCTTTAAAATTGAAAGAAAAATGATCTGGGAGAAAGAAGGATTTGGATAGCTTTATTTTCTCATCCTGCACAATCCAAGAAGTCCTGAAGCCAAAATATTATTAGAGTCCAGAAAGACCACTCTTAGAAATTAGTCACAACTCCAGCGTGCATCCACAGAGAACAACACTGGGGATGTGCAGAGTGAGCAGTGAAGGGGGAACCAAACAGTTAAAACCCCTGAACTCTGATTCTCTTAGACATTTACACAAAGTATTGCCATTCCAAGTTACAGAGTCCTTTTGAGTATTGGAGGAAGGGTTTAGATTTAACGAAAAAAAAAAAGTAAGGCTATTTTTCAAGCCTCTTATGAGGGAGGTAAGTATTACTATTCTTATTACCATCCTCGCTCTAAAGGTGATGAAACTAAACCATGGGACTCTAAGAAATTCACCCAAGGCCATGCACTGAATTACAGTTTAGGAATGTGTTCTGGGCTTCAGTAGTACTCTTGGATCACTAGGTCTCACATTTTTTTATTAAATCATGAGGATGGACTAATGAGGGAACGGTTTGGGAAGCGTCTTGGGCCAGATCCATAGCTCTGGTGCCAGTACACCTGGTGAAGCTGAAGGGGTGTGTATGGGAGTAGAAGTGGCTATGGTGCATTCCTCCATTCTCTGTGATGTAGGGCCAGCCCAGACCTGAAAGAGTCCTGACGCAATCTGTAGCAACTCTACTCAGCTAAGTTATTGGTGGTATGAACAATTGCATCTGGGAAGGAACAATCCCATGCACCAGTACAGGCTGGAGGTTGAACTGCTGAAGAGCAGCTCTGCAGAGAGACACCTGGAAGTCCTGACTGATAATAGACTAAATATGAGCCAGCAATGTGCCCTCATGGCCAAGGAGGCCAATGGCATCCTGGGATGCATCAAGAAGAGTGTGGCCAGCATGTCAAGGGAGGTTCTTCTTCCCCTCTACTCTGCCCTGGTGAGGCCTCGTCTGGAGTACTGTGTCCAGTTCTGGGCTCCTCAGCTCAAGAGGGACAGAGAAGTGCTGGAGAGAGTCAAGCACAGGGCCACCAAGATGATCAGGGGTATGGAACATCTTTCAAATGAGGAAAGGCTGCGGGAACTGGGACTGTTTAGTCTGGAGAAGAGGAGATTGAGGGGAGATCTTATTAACATTTACAAATATCTAAAGGGTGGGTGTCAGGATGTTGGGACATCCCTTCCTTCTATAGTAGATAGTAACAGGGCAAGGGGTAATGGGATGAAGCTGGAACACAAAAAGTTCTACTTAAATATAAGAAAAAACTATTTCACCATGAGGGTGACGGAGCAGTGGAACAGGCTGCCCAGAGGGGTTGTGGAGGCTCCTTCCTTGGAGCAACAAGTAAGTTGCTGAGTCCCTCATCCTGCAGAGAAGCAGGGCTGAAGGCAGTCATCCCACCTACAGATATGGATGTCATCCCCAGTAAAGCTGACAGAAAAGAAATACAAATGCCAAGGTGCAAAAATTGGCTCTTTATCTGTAAATTTATATGTGACCTAAGCAAAGTGAGTGTAGTCCTTATGAAACTGCACAACTTAAAACCTTGTAGGTGCTACAGAAGCCAAAGGAACTAAAGAAATACATGAGGGCCCATGAGAGTGCGGCATCTGGGTCTGGAAAACTCCCTTTGGATGATGGGACAGACACTCACTTGGTTGCTTTTTGAAAACCTTAGCTTAAAAACTTCGTATCCAGTTCTTGGAATTTCTTTTCCTTTATTCTGTATTTTTTAAAAACATTCTTTTTCATGGGTCAAAAATCAGCAAATCACAGTACTAGGTAGTATATTCAACATACTGCATTTTGTAATTAATGTTTGTATGTAGATAAAGGCTATATTCTTGGAACGTGACACTTGTCAATAGCAAACAACTGACCATAAATAGATGAGAGAAAAATAATGAGCACCTACTTCTTATGGCAAAATTTGCAAAAAAAGGGAGAAAGAAGTCATGGGGCACACAGCTATTATGAGTAAATGTGGTAAATTGGAATTCAGACTCAGTATTTCCTTAGACTGGGAAGCTGTATGAGTTAGAGCTCAGAATTACTTTCTTTTCCCCATAAAATTAAAACTCCTGGATATAGAAGGTTTTAATTAAATGAATAGTACGCTATAATTTGGAACTGTGCAAACATTTTACTGCACCGGTAGCTAGTCTGGCTTTAGGCAAGGATTTCCGGTGGAGGTTTTAAATGTTGTAATCTATTAAATGGAACAAGGAACAAACCACTTACCTTCAGGTCTCGTAAATTCTCTGAACGTGGGCAGTGAAATGACAGTGTGGGAAATTGTGTGGACTGGATCCAACACACAGTTGACATCATTTGGTCGACAAGACTTAATGCAACGGATAGTATCTGTCTTTTCAAGTCTGACACTAAGAGAAACCAGAGAGAGATACATGTATATCCTGAAAATGAATTACTTTTTGTTTTGCAATCTGTGGAGCACGAAACTAGAACTGATATAAATGTTCATTGTTCATCTCAAAAACTTAGACAAATGCAGATCATCAGAACTGCTGGTCCACTGAAAAAATTGGCTTGGCTAAGAGTTGCAGTCAACACCTCCTCAAACTCAGCGCTTCAAGCCAGATATGTAAAAGAGGCAGAACTGTAGAGCATAAGATGACATGTAAGGTCTCTTTTCAAGTACAAATAGGTCCAGACGACTAGGCCTGCAGTGCATTGGTGTGGTCTCACCGATTTCAGAGGAGCTACACTTACTTGCACAAGTCTTTTTGTACTTGTTATCATATCAATTATGTAAAGCAGAAACAATTGTTTCAATTCTGGAAATCTTTCAGGAAATACCTGAAGGGCCAAATTTATTTCATGCTTTTCAGTGCAGCAAGAGCCAGAAAAGCCCCTCAAGTTGTCTTTTCCACCCCTCCCCCCCCAATCCTTCCATATAAACTGAGAAAACAGAAATGGAAACTGAGGGAGGAAAAAAGTTAACCATATTATTTAAAACCTCAAAGACTGAATTCTGAATCTGGGGAAATGGCAAGGGTTATTTCATATTCCATCTCAACCAACTGCTCATTCGTCCTTGAAAGTCTATTAAAAGTTAAACGACTTCTTCTTGCTCTTGTCCACTAGAGTGAATTTAAAGTCACTTACAGTTCAAGAACTTCACACAATACCCAGTCTGTGTTCATGAGAGATGAAAGGGCTATGCTGGGACTTACAATGTGACTAAGCCCCTCAAATGATCTCAACTTTGACCTGCCCATTTCTTCATATTTCTAAGTGAAAAAAAAGAAAAGACTGCAGTGTCGGGGGGGGAATTAAAAGGTTAAAAGGAAGAAAAATTCACTGAGTAAAAGGGAAACAAAAATGGAAGCTTTAGTTTCTCAGACACCTCTAGAGATAAATGATTCTTGCTCTTTTCCAAATGAGTTGCCCAAGTCCACACCTACAAGTCATTTTTTCAGAAGTTCAAAGGGATTTTATGGCTCTATTATTAATAAATACATCAGTAATTTCTTTATATATGTTATCCCACACTTGCTCATCAAAGAAAACAAAGCCAAACATGCTGATATTGTATGAAGCTAACATAAAGATAAAAGAGAAAACATGAACCAACATTAAGGAAATAATGCTTCAAAAAATGTGTACTGGCATAGTCCAAAGGAAGGCAATGAAAGTGGGTTCATTTACACCAGCTGAATCTGGATTGTTATTCTCACTCTGTAGTTGATGCTTTGAGATTGGCCATGAGAGACCTCTACCTGTATTCTGTACCTTTACCTGGATACAGAATAGAGCTTTCTACTGAAATGTCTCATGCTGGTGACTGTAGACCAAACTAATTCTCAATATATGGACATAATAGTCTGACCTATGATAACAGATTCCATTCCATTAAACCTCAGCTACCAAGCTAAGAAAAAACTTTCAGCTAGCCGATCCTCAGATCTGCGAAAAAAGAATCAGCTAAATTACACAGTCTAGTTCTAAATAGTTTATGTCAAAATAAATAACAAATAGAACATCATTTGTGCTTGTTTCCCTCTCTCCTTTTTTTTTCTTTTTTTTTTTCCTCTGTGTATAGAGGATTTTAGTAGACATTTACATCTATACAATCATACAAACACTGCACCTTTCCTTGGGATCCTTCTGAGCTGGGGTCACAACGGCCAAGTCAGATTGGGTTTACTTCCAATAACATGTAAACAAAATCTGAAAAAGTTCTTCAAAAGTTTTTCTCTTCACATTTAAATAATAACTATACCATCATCTAAAGGTTTTAGGGACACCGATAAATAGTAGCTTGCATAACTATTTTTGTGACATTATTAATAATGAAGCATTGATGCAACACATGCAGCATCCTAGCTGTATTTAGATAATAGAATTTGAACACAAAATATTGTGGTGGGAGTGTCTGAAGTGTTTCAGTTCACTGACTGAAGTGTTCAGCATTGGTCTGCCCTTGATCTTTCTTAGGAAAGAAAATGAGCTTTACTCTCAACTTCTACTGGAAGAAAATTTAGCAAATATAAACATTTCTGAAACTCTCATCCAATTCTCATCTCATTCAGATGAAGTCCTAAGTAAGACTTACATTCATAATTCTCACTTCTGATTCACTGGAGTAAAGTAAAGTAAAATTCATTCTAACATGAATTAGGTAACCTGCATACAGAAACAGAGGATCACAATGATCACAAGTGATTGTGTTGGTTCCTAACTGAAACTAGTTTCTAGACTCATCCACCTTCTAACAGCTTTCCATTAGCTCTATTTCTTTGCATTGTTTCTTTCTCCTGTTAAAAATCTACAACTTTGGGTTGGGGTTTTTTTATGCTCTGTCCACTCTGCTAAACTTGAATTTGTGCTTTCATTTTTCCTTGCCTAAATATTCATTCTCTGAATTGCTTCAGCATATCCAAAGTGCAGTTG
Organism: Colius striatus; assembly: GCF_028858725.1. Lineage (NCBI taxonomy): Eukaryota > Metazoa > Chordata > Aves > Coliiformes > Coliidae > Colius > Colius striatus. The sequence goes on along the minus strand of NC_084759.1, from coordinate 127,549,707 downwards.
GTGACACTTTGTTCTCTCATTGCTTCAATAGCACATTTTTAGACATTTTCTGGAGTTATTTCTTTGACAACTACCATCTATTTAAAATCCTGATATTTGTTATTGATTATGTGCTCTGACTCCAAAATACTTTTTATTTCATCCTTACACATCATCTTTGCATTTGATCTTCTCAATAGTTGACATTTTCCTTTTTCCTCATGTCCTCCTATAATGGGGACTGTGACTGATAAAAGTTTCTTCCTAAGGTCTTACGAAATTTCTTTATTCAGATACTTCAAGTTTTCCCCGTTTAACAAAAATTGCAGCTTTGGAGCTGGTACCTCCTCCAGGCCTTTTTCATTTTAAAATGTTAAGAAGCAGTTCAGTTTTTCTGATTATTTTGCAAATAATCCTTTCTTGAATATATTTTTTTTCTTTTCTTGGGTCCTGGTGTCATTAATTTTCATATTCTCTGTTGGATTCAATTAGTAAGTTCTTTAGACCAGAAGCTGTGATTTCATTTTCATTTGGAAAGAACCATGCACATAAATGGCACTACATAATTACATGCATACTCTTGCATTAAAGCATCTAATATCAGAGAATCTAAGCTCTGTGTTCTTGAATTACTTGCTGAACGCAATTAATATGGTAGCATTTTACAATACTGAGGGGCAAATTCTCACACTCTCTTATTTTTCTGGCAAACAAATTTATATTAATGTTTGCAAAAATTAGTTTTATTTTTGAATCTATATCTACTTAATTATGGCCTCATAATGAACTGATAGCCAGAAGGCATTTATATACAAGTATCTTCTGTGGTGGTAAGAAACCCCATTAGCTCAAGTAGCATAGGCTTGTGCTTTCAATATTTAAAGCTGGAACTTTATCCCCACTGGCAACTTCTGGCAGCTTTATAAATATGTGTCAACAAACTTATTAAACATTGGCATTCCTCATGAGACTTGAACTCTTGTCAGCCAGCTGGGATCAACTTTGCCTTAGGGAACATGTAATACTCTGGCAGAGTACTGTGATCCTGCCTCAATCCAGTCCTTGGCTAATGATGAGCCCGAGAGTCCGCAGCTTAGAACTAATAGAGTAATTCCTTGTGTTCAGGTGATTAAGGTTCATGATCTTAGTTTAGAAGATTCTCAGTTTCTAACCTTGTACCTTGTTTGTGCTATCTGTATTTAAACAGGGAAGCACTTTTCTTACATGTACATTCACATGGATTATTTCTCATTCATTGTGGACCGACTATCCTATCTATGTACCAAGCAGCAGAGGTATCAGAGTCCAGGATGATGTAAAAGAATATTAAATTTTAGATAATATCTCCATGACTGAGCTTTTAATATTTATCAATACAAGGACTGAAGAGTAAAACAAACCACTTCCCAGTCCACAAAAAAAAATAATTCCAAAGAAATTCCAGTTGTGTTGTCTATATTGTTCTTGATTGCATAGAAGTAAAGGAAGAAAGACTTGGATATTGGAATTCTGCCTGATCTTTCAGGGTTTATAGAGTTTGTGGTGGTGGTGGGTAACGTCTTTACAGTTAAAAATTTAGCACCTTTGATATGGAGTTGGAGACAAAAATACAAAAGAGCTCTCTGCTACTAGCTGAATAATGTTAAGAAGTTCGTTGCTGTTTTCCCATAATTCGTTTTTCAACTCACTGGAAATTCCACAGAAACAAAGATCTCTAAACCAAATTTTCATTAGAGGAGATTCTCTTTTGTACCACTCTTAACAGCCACAACTGGGATCTGTACCTGGTGGAAATCAGCACAAGCTCACTGTAACAGCCCAATGATAACTAGCACAGCTTGAAATTCTGGCTCCACACTTCAAAGTGACTCATGTGCTGCGGCATCTCTGAGGTCCTACAGGCCTATGTTATGTCCTTTTAACAGATTTTCAGAAAATGCACAGTGTTTGCCCTGTAAGTGATGAAACTAAAGATGTTTCAGTTGAGACAGCTCAAATTAAGTACCTATTTTGTTTCGAAACTTAGACCTAAACATATGCAGCTGTGTGATCAAATGGCACCAATTCCACTACTGTGTGAGGTAAATGAAAAGTTTTCAGCCCTTGGTATATTTGATCAAAAAGCTCTCAGACATCAACTTCTGCTTTTTGTAATGATGCAGAGAACACTTAAGAATCTCCCCAAATTGAGACGTTCAGGGGACAGTGGAGAACTGTGGTGATGATGGCAAATAAAATGCAAGTGCAGCATGCAACGGATGAACTAAAACTTTATTAAAATTGAGGGGAAAAAGCTACTCTTAGAAGAGAAAAAGTAGTCAATGATGCCTGTAAGTTAGGGATCAAAGCTGTGTAGAGACAAAGATAAAAAGTTTGGCAATAAATGTGTTGACAGTTCCATGGCGGGAAAGTTGCATTTGAATTGTCAGAAGAAGGTCTCTGGGCTCTGTGATTTGCCGCTGCATGACCACAATGCCACTGTGGTTGTTCACTTTTTTTATGGTGAAAAAACCCTCCTGGTTCCCGCTGATGATGGACAGCAGAATTTTATCCCCAGGGACAGCATTGGAAGGGCCCATGCGGAAAATGTCGGTGGGTACTTGAATGTTGGTAGGAAAAGAGAGGTGATAGTAGGTTATTCTCAGAGGCAGGCTCTGGCACTCCTTATTTTCATTACAAGGCAAGCGCTCACAGCGACTGCAAGAAAAGTGAGAACACAAGACAAGAGGAAGATTAGTGTACATTTAGCAAGCGTGATAGGAAAGCAAGGGCAGTGGGGGTGACTTGCATACTATATCCATTCTTCAGCCCAGCACCTCAGTCATATTGCAAATGGACATTTATTAAGTAAGGATGAATTTGTCTGTTATTGGTGCTTTTGGAGAAGCATTGCCATTTTCAGAAGTGTTGCCCTTTCTTTGCACGCACAGATGGATTGAGTCTGGCACCTCAGCGTGGGTGAGAGTTTATTTGCACATAGCTAAGCTCTTCCTAGTGAGAATATTAGCTTTTTTCTTTTCCCCATGAGTTGTATTCTTTTGTTGTTTGGACATATGTTAAATAAAGGAAGAGATCCTAAGTGGTTAGTGAGTGGACTGTGTCTCACTTGGCATGTCTGGCTGGATTTTTAAGACCAAGCAAAATATTCTGAAAACTACAAACGTACAAGCAGTTGGTCTTTCTGAGAGAAAATAGACATTGTAGATACTTGGCTCTATATGTTCATCATCTAACAGCATACAGAGGAATGTACAACTTATTTTCAACACTGCCTGTATGTTAAGGCTCATTTGCTTTGAAGACAAATCTTCCTCCTGATGTGGCACGGTATTTCTCTGTGCTACCAGGAGCACCAACCTCAACCAGTCTAACACTGATCTAAGCAAGCACTAAAAACAAGATCCAACAGCCTGATGTCTCCAAGCATGTCCTCTACACAATCAGTCCGTTCTGATGTAGCATTGAGTCACAGGAATGATCTTGGTGAGTGACTCTGAGAGAGTTGCCCTCTACTGTGTTCCTTTCCTTACCACTAGGCACTGTAATACAGTGAAAAATCCAAAGGACTACAAAGAGATCATCCCTACAGGCTGAAAGTGAACAATGAATGTTAACAATAGAAATTATGACCTGTACAGAAGGAGCAATCTTCTTCCTTTCCATTACTGACAGAAGTAAAGTGAGGGTGACGGAGCAGTGGAACAGGCTGCCCAGAGGGGTTGTGGAGGCTGCTTCCTTGGAGGTCTTCAAGACCCACCTGGACATGTTCCTATGAGACCTAATCTAGGTGACCCTGCTTCTGCAGGGGGGTTGGACTAGATGATCTCTAAAGGTCCCTTCCAACACCTACCATTCTATGAAAGTTTGTCCAGTAAAATATGGCACAGATACGTATGGGCATTAAAGTTACTGCTGGAATAGAATGTTTTAAGTTTACCAGGACACAAATGAAGATCTGACGTGTCATGGTATCTAGTGGGTTTGAGAAGTGTTTAGAGAATTACATATAAGGAAAGTCTGTATGAATTTCAGATTAAAGGTAAGCACAAATCACCACATTCAATCCAAATACCTCCTCAAACAGGTGCATGCAAGTAGAGGTAGACATGACAATCCCAGTTGGGTGATGACTTTGCAAAATTTGGGAATGATCAGGTTGTACATTTAGCTCTAAATTTGCCTCATGCACAACTATGAATCAATTACATTATGTACAAGAGTCTCACCATTCAAAAGCAATATTTAGTCCACAGTATGAGGTTTTGGAACATAAACTATTTGTGTCTTTACTAAGAAATGCTCCTGCATAAAAGCATGGTTTGCTTCTTACTATTTCAAGGAAATTTGAGTGCCTGTTTCCGTTATTTTCACATAAAAATTGAGCTCCTATCAGGAGTAATTGGTATCAGCAGAACTGTGGCTTATAAGCAAGCCCTACTTTGTTGCCAATGCATAGCAACCTGAATTCCAGGAAATTTTCATTATACACAAAACAAGCATTTTCAAAAAGAGTAGTTAAAAGCACCCTCAGTTCTTCAGTTAATGTGTTCTATGTTTTCTTTTAATACCACTTGCAAACCAAAGTACAAAGCAATTCTTTGAGGACTTAAATGCATTCTCAGTTTTATTCATGTGTGTAAAGAGCACGCACAAGCCTTCACAGGATGGGCGGCTAATTAGGTGTGGGTACTCTTGGAATATTTTCAGGTATGGTGAGTTCTGCATTCTTTTCTGAAATGTCATCAATAACTCCACTAAAGAGAATTACTTGGTTTTGTTGAAATCATGCAGCAAGTTAAGACAGTTAATTTCTTAGCTGCAAATGTTTTCTTCATGTAAATCTTTTTGGAAGCATGTACATGCTCATGAGCACTTACACGCTCATAAAGATGCCCTGGTTTGTACTTTTGTAAGGGTAAAATATGTCTTACAGTAAAAGCAAGAAATCTTTAAGAGAAAACAAACCCAAAGCTCATAGCTTTCTAATATTTGAAAAAAAAAGACACTTTGCATATTCAGAAAGTTGTTTATGGAGACAGATGTGTCTGCAGCTAGGAGCTAAAATTATTCAAAATTCATAATCTTTTATCTTATTTTTTTGGTGGTACACACTACACACTTTGCTATAGCTTTAGTTAATGTTCACTAATTGTTTCATTAAATAACCACAAAGGAGAGATGGCAAATGTTACTGCTTTCAAGAACTGGGGTTCATTCTGGGGTTATGCACCACAAAGATAATAAGCAATGAGCATTTAAATCCCAGCGTACTCTTGACCTTCTTTAAATGCTTCCCTTTGGTGGGCAGAAGCAAATCATGAGGTGGGGGAATGCAAGTCTTCTGCCAGTGAGGCACCCAAGTACCCTGGTGCTGCTCCAGCTCCATGGCACCTGAGGATGGATGAGCTGGCCGTACAGTTACCATGCCCTGCCACGATGCCATGTCACTGTGTGAGAGACCACAGGAGATGTGGCAGGAGAAAGGGAGTGCTGAGGAGGCAGCAAGATGCTACCAAAGAAACTCAACACAAAGCCCAAGCAAAATAAGCACTGCTTTGCAGTGCGGCTGTTTTATATACATCTCTCCAAATGCCTGCAGTTTGATGTCTGAGCTAGAAAAATCAGCATGTAATGCTGCTAAACACTTATTCCTGAATTTGTTCCTGATTATTGTAGCTTACTTAGTGGTCTATTCTCTCAGGTTTACCCATGTGGCTGATATACTGGTTTCAAAGAATTATGCATAGTTCAAATTTTGTGTACCAAACACTGAATACTCAGAAAGGAAAATAAAACTACCAAAACTAGAGAGATTCCATGTTAGATAATAAATACAACACTTTTTACCAGAGAAATGAGGAGAAAACATTTTCTGCCTTCCATACTGTTAATTTTCTGAGCCTGGTTTTCACGTGGTACAGAGACAATTTACTCCAATATGCCCAAAGGACTTAAATGGTGTACAACAATTCCTCACACAGTGAAGGGAAAAGAACTTTTTACCAGGATTTATGGCTCTGCAATTTACTTCATGCAGGGGAACGACTGCAATGTGCTCATTGACTAAACAAATATTGTTGCTTAACTATACACTACATATCTCTGAAATTCAACCCTGTGAATTTCCAGACATGTAACAACCTTCCAGATCCCCTAGAATACAATCCACTACAAAAGCACTCACTCATGCTACCACCAGTGTGTATTGCTTTTCCGAAGTTTGCAGCACACCTTGAGGTGTGCTTCAGATTAGCCATCAGCCACGCTGAATCACCACATCATGGACCTCTGCTAGGGAAAGCAGGTGTTGTCTTAAACAGACCAGAGCTTAACAGGAATGAAACCAACTGACGGTTTCATATTTTCACAGATATTTCTTTAACTAGAGAAGGATCTGGAGTCCCACTTCAGGCCCAGGCTGGAATACAGTATATAGCAGTACAGTGGACAGGATGGACAAATACTCTGCATGTTCCTCCTGTTTGGAGCTGGAAAATCTCACAGGGTTTTCCAAGCTACAGAAAAGACAGACTAATTTTCATTTTGCCCACAGCACTGAGCCTTTATGTCCTATCCTTGTCTCCTTCATCTGTCTTTGCCAACCTGTCTTCTTCCTATCCCTTTTCTTACCTTCCATCTTTCCTACTCATTCAGACATTTGGCATCAGGACTATCTACTCACTTGCTCTATACTCTCATGGCCGGCACTTCTTTCAGTTTCTGCCTCTCAGCCCGAGTCACAGAGTATATACTCCTTCCCTCACCATCTTTGTGCAGCTATCCCAAATTATTCCTTGTTCTCATGCAAGAAGTTCAGGACTGTTAAATCAGAACTATTTGTTGCTAGAAAAGAAAGATTTCTCTACTGATAGGAAAAACTAAATTGCCCTGAGGAAGACTGTCAAACACAAATTGCCATGGAGGCTATGAAATTATCATCATTCAAGGACTTGAAGCAAAACTTAAACAAACAGCTCTCAGAAATATTCCAGGTAGATCCGACTCTTGTTTTTGGTACACTAAGAGGACCAGCAAGGTCCTCATTTCCCAAGGTTTATGAAAAAAAAAAAAGGCTAAATTCTATTTTTACAAAGTTCTTAATTTCAGAAGTTTCAGAAGTTTTTGGTAAGAATGACACAAAGCACAAAAGTATTCTCCTAACGAATTTCAGACTTCTGCTCCAAAACATGAGAGCAAATTTTTAAAAATTATATATCACCTAAATGTCTCAGACACACAAAACAATCTGTTCCTCCCTACTCTTGTTCTTGGAAATGAGTTAACTGCTTTGGCTGAAATTTGCCAAAACTGAAGTCTGAGTCAGACACCTGGCACGTAAAATTTCAGCCGTTGGTTATGTTTTGGCAAAATTCTAAGCAGTTAAAAACAGGTCCTAATAATGAGAAGCGACAGGCAACCTTAATAACATGCAGACATGTCTAGAATATAAAAATATTTCCCAACCTGGCCTAATGCAGTACACATTTCTGACATGCAGCCATAACTGCTCCTTTATCTTTTCTACTATTTTTCTTGGCTGAAACATTACAAATACTAGACTTCAGTGTGACATAAAGAGAATTTAATTGTTTTGTAATTTGGAAACAAAAAGTGTTGGGCAAGGCAATATAGCAAGTTAAGTCCTATTGTGAGTAGCAGTAGATCTTAATTCTCCTTGGAAAAACACCAAGTCTATAGGCTGATAAAAGGGGAAAAAAAAAAAGAAGTTGAATTTAAGCGAAAGAGAAAGACCTTCAATAAAATCGTTACCATTAAGGATCAGACCATGCCAGGCACTTTGTTGGTCTTTGTGGAAGGTTACACAGGCTTTTTCCTCCTGAAGTTCAAAGAATATATAGAGCATCCTGAGCTTTCAGTCTATATCATGGGATGATGCTGTGATTACTTGACCTGGCAAAAGCCACTATGCAAAAATCTCTGTTTTAAAGGAATATTGGGTAAGAAAGCTTCTGGATCACTGAGGGCTGTTGCCTTTACATAAGGATTTTAAGGAAAAATAAGAATGAGCAAACTTGGATTTGAAAGAATGTGGACTATTAAATTATAGCTGTTCCAAAGAAAATATTAGAGAACAGAGTAAAAATCCCATGGGGTGCCAACTTGATGGGAATAGAAAATGTGTTGTCTTTCTTATGATGTGCCAAGCTGGTGAAACTGTAATGAATTTTGAATAAAAAGGAGAGGAAAATGATATCTATAATAGATACAATGTTATGAGAAGCCAACTCAGATTTTACAATCCTGGCACAAGGTTGGGTGAAAAATTGATTTCATGTCATTATCATCCAAAAGCTAACAAAGATATGCTAGCTATCAGCTATGTTGGGTTGTATATGCAAAAATAAATGATTTAAGAACATACAAACTATTTTGGATATAAAAAGAGGTTTCTTATGAAGTTGTTCTCCAGTAGGCACAAGGTAACCCAATACACAAACCCTAATTCTGGTGTTTTGGATAACACTTGTATATGACACTGGCTAAGTATGAGAGTATGTATATCCCAAATGAACTAACTTGGACTTTCTGCAATAAAGATATTGGACTCATATTCTTTTTGGTATATTAAAACACATTTTCAACAAGAAATTTAGTACCCATGTCTGTAGCTTTTGAGAGAAAAAAAACTAATAAATCCAACAGGATAATAACTCAAGGAATTAAAATAATTAGAACTTCACTGAGTAGTTACAGGATTTGTGTCTCACTCATAGCCTAATTATAGTCCTAGCACATCAGAAGAATCTCTCCCTATGCATCTGTTAGAGTCAGGCAGAGTAAGCCATTACAGGACCCCAACAACTCAGACACAGAAAAACTATTCAGACATGCTACTGCTTCCCCAAAGGATTTCTCACACCTCAAATAACTATTTATTTCAACATATGGATAAAAATATAGATAAGAAAGAAGAAGAAATGGAATGTGTATGTATGACGTGTATTTTCTAAACTGAACTTTGCAAGTCAGGAGTGTCCATAAGAGTAGAAATCTGCTAACTCTGCTTAGTGGCCCATTGCAAATGACTTTTTTCTTTTCTTTTTTTTTAATTAGGATACAAATGAACCCACAATATTACACATAAAGATAACACCCACATCAAAAAACACTGGTTGTTTATTGGTATAACAAACGTAATTTAAGTACTATTGACAGTTCTCAGAATAGAAGCATATCTTATAAATATCTGGTTTTATACTATGATCTCCACCTAGAGTACTCTGATCAAATACATCTGCTGTGCCACTTATGGCATTTCACAGAATAAAGTTTAAATGGAAATTAACTAATCCCCACAAAGTCCCTCTTATGAAGACCAGTATTAGCTTCATTCAAAAGAGGAGGCACAGACTACACAATTTTACCTAAAAGATGAAGGGCATATGAACACTGACTGTGAAAAGCAATAGCAAGCTGACAACAAATGTGATTTATCAGCTTTCCTCCCTAGTTGGTGGAGCACACACTTACCTGGGTATCAGGCACATGTGGGAGACCATGGACCAGACTTAGGAAGAATTGCTCAAGTACAGGGTGGCCGTAAAGCCACAGGATGGGAGGAAAAGTTGTCATCTGCATCAGTCATGAACTCTGGCTATGTGACTGAAATTTTGCAACAACTTCTCCACTTCACTAGCACCATCTGATGGGTATAAATGAGCTGCCAGCTGTCCCTCCTCCCAAATCTGTCTCATATTTTCAACACCAGAACACACAGACTTTTCCTGAGTTACATTAAAAGACACAAATATGAGCAGTAGCTGACATGCCACCCTTGCCAACATTCCCAGCCTTTTTAACAGAAGTGAAATGGTACTAAAAATAAGACACTCTTGCAGTGCTTTGCAACAGCACTAGTAAGAACTCAGAGAGGAAGCTAAAAAGAACTCTTTCAGTGGACCATAATAGTAAGGAAAGACTACGTGTGAAAGGAAAAAAAAGTCATAATTATGAAACTGAAGGTAACCTTCTAACAGGTTGCCTGAAAGGCAGCCAGACACAGAACATCTGCTTATGGCTCTAGAGATCATTACAATGCAAACCACTGACACACAGCATTTTTTAAGGGAATATATTTTTCTTAGACTGAAACAGGAGCATGAGAAAGGGACCAGACCTGTGTGTGCAAAACATAGGGTAGGCCTATCAACAAAATATGTGTTTGCCAGAATCTGGGATGTATTCAGTCAGCAGTGGCATAACAGAAAGGAGATCACATCACCAAAAAAACTGTTCAACCTTGAAAAAGAAAGTACTTACGTATCTCCTGACTTGCGGTAATTTTCTGGACATTCCAAAGAGAGGCAGCGAAAGCCCCCCTGGATGTTAAAGCAGGTCTCATTGAAAGAGCAGTTGTGGCTTTCTGCAACACATTCATCAATATCTGCCAAATGGAAAATGGTGAGTGGATTAAACATATGCCTCTATTTGCAAGTGTCGGATGATGAAACTATCATATTAAGTACCAGAGAACATGGGGTGCAATTAAACATTATTACAGGATTGCAATGGGAAGGTAGGAGAACAAAAAAGCAAAAAACTAACCCAAACAAGCAAGAACACAAAAGGAAAGGCAGCAGTGCCACTAAGTGGACAAGACCTAAATATTTGCTGAAACGTTTACAGCATAGTATTTCTTTTCAATGGCTAAACTCATCCTATTTCACAGTGGGTATCTTAACCTTCAGATTTTTTTGTAATTCTTTAATAACTTTGTAAAAAACATTCTGTACTGCATTCCGTAGTTTGTAAGAGAAATTTTCTGTTTACTGACTATAAAACAATGGCTTCTTCAGGTTTCAAGCTAATTTTTACTGCTTTAACTATAACATTGTAGGAAAGGCATTTTTTAAATGTAAAAACTGCCTAGAACTTTTCAGAAGTCCACAATCCACTTAGGTCTCCCTGCAGTTACTGAACTCACCTTGGCAGTTGCGTGCATTGGGTGCCAACCTGTAACCAGTGGAGGGACAAGTACATTGGAAGCTCCCGGGAATATTAATGCATCGAAAGGAACAGATGTGCCCTCCAGTAGGTAAAGCACATTCATCAATATCTGCAAGAAGAAAATACCACTAATTTGCTATGTGTTCATGACATTAAACCAAGTGCACATGTATGGTGCTCCTGCTGCAAGCTTCAAATGCAATTTCATGATTCTAATTGTTGGGCAAGGAAAAAAAGATCATCAAATCAGTATAGGAATAAGGGGAGGTGTGAAGAAAATTAAAAGCAATACAGAGGACCAAGAGACAAAGTAAATGGAGAAGAGTAAGCACTTTATAGTGACAAGTGACATAGAACTTCATAAAAGGGAGCGAAAGGAATCATTTCATCCTTGTTCTTACACAAGGAAATTGAGATGAGGTGTTCTGGTGAAGGTCTTATTGCCTAGTAAGTCTTGGAGACCTAAGTCCAAATTCAAGATCTTGTCCATGAGGTCACACTGACATCCTCAGAATATTTGAGGAGAAGCTACTTACACATTAGTTCAGAGCCAGTCACAAAAAGAGGGTATATGAGACACTATCTAGTAATAGTCTATATTACATAGGTAACATACAAATGTGTTGGTACCTTCAACGGCTGAAGACTAGAAATTCTATTAGTTCCTTAGAAAAAAAAAAAAAAACTACCACATTTTTGGCAAGTTAAAGAAGTATGCCAAGCTACAATCCAGTGTAAACAGCAAAACTGGCACCACACAATCAGAGATATTTCTAGACTAGGTCATGGGTGGGAGTCCTTCATTACAGTTTCATAGTTTCACAGGAAAATACCAAAAAGAATCAAGTGTTAGAAATAAACAATTACAGGTACATGGAATTGTTCATGTATGTTATGATAAGAAACGCTTGCTCATCTTCTACCTGCAAAATGACAATGCTTACCTTCACATGAAATCCCATCTATGTCACTGAGCTGAAAACCACGGCGACAGTAACACTGATAGGAGCCATACACATTGGCACACTCTTGACTACATGGGCTGCTCTCACATTCATTTAAATCTGAAATGCAAAATTATATACCTCAACCTCAAATTTCTTGCTGTATTCATCTATTCATCTGCTATTGCAGAACTAAGACAAAACTTTGGAAAACAGTTTGCAGACACCCTGCAAAATGCAGTAAATGCAGACTCATATGCCAGTGCATGATCTAGTCTAAGGACAAGATATTTGAACTGAGGCCTACAGTGGCCTTGATTAATCATAGCAGCCTTCATGTAATCAAACAGTCCACACTGGGTCGATTCCTTCTGCCAGCCAAGTGCAGTCTTACAACCTAAAATCAAATGGAAATAGCTAAACAGCAATGAGTTGTATCTCATCTTATATAGCCAAAGCATATTACAGCCTTACCTTCACACGACCTGCCATCAGTCGAAAGTTTGAATCCCATGGTACAGGTGCAGTAATAGGAACCAGGAGTATTCTCACACTTGTGAGCACAAAGGCGGCCTGGATAGCGTCTACATTCATTGATATCTGCAATAATAAATATGTAAGACAGGTCTATGTATTGGCTGGCCTCACTGCAGTAGTACTTTGGACAGGAATGTGGTCATAAAAATTTGATTTTTGTTTTACAAATCAACATTTCATGCTAGAGAGGGAAGGATCTGCTCAAACACTCATTTAGAAGCACCACAGTGCATAATTGAATTACATCTATAAAGAAGAAAGTTGCTTTGATCTTCCTAAAGGAATATTCTGCTGTAGGTGCACAGAAAAATAGCACAGAAAACAATTACACACATTCTCATAATCTTACATTTTAAGGGGATAAATGATAACATGTCGACAATACTAGTACAGCTTCCTTTGAAGTGCCAGCAGCTCTTTAATACGGTATTAGATTTATACAAACAATATGGTAGTCAATTTTACATTCAGATGAAAGAGTTTATGCAGAGAGCAGTAACATTCTTCACATGGGATTGTTTTTTAAAAAAGCCATGGCTGTATGTATTTAAGCTGATAGGTGCAACTTACCAATACAAGTTCTACTGATGACATCAAAAGTATAGCCAGATTTGCACTCACAGCGGTAATTGCCTGGGGCATTTATACAAACATGTCCTTCTCCACAAGGCTGATTAGAGGATGAGCACTCATCCACATCTGAAAAATGGAGAGGTGTGACTGAAAATATACTTCTGAGCATGCGAGTCGAGAGAAGAGCAACATGTTAATATAGTAGTAGCTAGCTATTTCTATAGTAGTAGTAGCTAAAAAAGTGTTTTGAACAGAAAGTAAGATTTTCATCTAGCTCTCAGCTTCTACAAGAAGATAAGTCACACATCCAAACTACTCTTACTGAAGTAGGTTCTCTCTCAGGTGACCTGTTAATGTTGATGGACCTGAGAGGGAAAAGAAATCAGGAAATCCAACAATTTTGGAGGAAATCCAGTGCAAAACTGTTTTATTTGCACATTCAATGTTCATGGACCAGATCTTCAGCTAGTGTAAGACGCCAGAGACCCACAGTTAACAGTGCTTTGATAAGTCATTTACAAAAGTTGAAAACACATGTAAAAACATCTCTCTGAGAAAGACACCTTTGTTAAAAGCCAGCCAAAGGCATATATACCTTTCAATATTGATTGAATGGCTTGTGTGTGACATTGAATGGGCCTTGTGTCATACCTCTGTATTGAGGAGATTTGAGACCACACAGCATTGTTACAATACATGGATATAATCACAGATAATGCCATTTTTGGGGGCTGATTATTGTTTCTCTGCTTCCCAGAGTATAGGGTTATATGAAGGACAATGTGGATCCTTGTCACTCTTCACTCAGGACTGCCATGAGGGAAAGAACAGGATCAAGAAGTGACTGTGGAGATGAGAAAAACTTGTGCAAAGTGCAAGAAACTGGTAAACATAAATAATAGATATGATTTATTTCCTCCAAACTGTTCTTCTAAACTGTTACTTACCTACGCATCTTGTTCCATCTTCATTGAGATGATAACCTCGGCCACAGCTGGGTGAGATTCGCTGGCAGGTATACGAGCCATCAGTGTTAATACATATCTGTCCAGCTGGGCATGGCATGTTGGTGCTCAGGCACTCGTTGATATCTATGAAAACACAAGTCAGTGTACCTATCAGTTGCCTGAAGATGTCTAAAGTAAGAAGCTTTCCTTATTTAATCCCTTCAGGGGTTTACATTCTTATATAATCCTTCAGAGTTTGGAAAGTTCTGCTCATGGGAGAATACAATTTGTCATGCCATTTAACTTCACTAAAGTAATGCTTCCAAGGATGAAGATCAGGAGAGAAATGAGAGGCCCAGATACCACTGAAAAGCAGTGAAAATTTGGTATAGAACTTGTATTTATTTAAAAGCCTTTGAAAGTCTCTCCTATACACACAGAAGATGATTGACAATTCAGTTCACCAGCTCAACCAGTTGTGCTGCAGTCTGTAGGTTGTGGCTCAGAGTGAATGAGCTACTTGGCAGCATGTCCTCACACAGGTAGTAGCTGACTACATTTTTACAGAGATAAACTACTGCTCACAGGTACTCACCATGAAAGCATTACATTGTCTCATGGTAAGTTGTCCATGTAAACAATGCAATTGGCTTATTTATGTATTCACAAGACTGTGCAGTCCTCTACTGCACATCTAACCTCTCTCTTTTACAAACTGGACACTATATCACTTTGAGACAAAGATAACCTTTGCCTAGTAAGAATACAGTATAAAGTAAAATCTCAGAAAATTTAATGAGATGAGACTAAGCTGTCTTAGAGTATGATTAGGTGTGGTCTATCTAGCCAAGAAGGTAAGGAACTGACTGTTATGCAGGGTTAGCCTGTGCTATTAGTTTGGAGGAAAGGAGTTTCAGAGTCAGGAACCAGTGGCTACAGAAGGTACTGAAGCAGCCTCTGCTACCTGGAAATGTTAATGTAACTAAGACCTGACAGTTTGTAGGAGCAGCCCTGCTTGTGAATGTATGGGCTTGCATCCCATAACCTTTAGCAAAGTCCAGTTTCACTCAAGTACTTCTCTGCCTAAAATTTTCCCAACTGTTTCACTAGGATATGATCATCATTTTACACAGGGCTACTGTTAACTGTTGAAGAGTTTCTGCTTTCCAGTTGGTATGGTATGGTATTAAGTATAGCATTCAGTTTACAAAATGTTGTCTGCCTGAAGACGGGGAAGGGAGCACAGTATAATGTGAAATATTTCAGTCAGGCCTATCCCAGCTCATTAGAATGCAAAATTTTCAACTTAGAAACATACTGGTAACAGAGGAAAGTTTTAATACTTTTTCCTCTCAATACCACATAGGGCAGCATTTGATTCACAGTGTGTAAAATCAGCCTGTGAAATTGTTTTGGTAGATATTCCAAGCAAATGCATTTTAGGGGACTTAACTATTGCTGCTGCAAAATGGTGTGGCCTTAGTAACACTAGTGAAGGCAGGCTAGCTCTTGCTAGCTATGGCAGACACATCTTCAAAAACTTTGTTGTGCACAGGCACTGGCCCCCTCCATTTTAAAGGCTGCAATTTTGTTTTCAGTCTCAGTGTTTCCAGTATCAGATTTCGGCACTACAGGGTATGATATGGTCAGGAGAACAAGGGGCTGACAACGAGCTTCACTTGGCAGTTGCTGCCGCTCAGCCAGTTCTACGAGTCAAAGACACACTACGCCAATGGGGGAATTCAAACCTAAGTTGAGACTTGAAAATAATACTCAAGGGAATAACTGATAGATTTGTAGGTCACACTAGCCAACTTCATTAAGAGTCTGCTGGAAACCAGTAATTCTAACGTGTTTATATGAAGGTTATAATTCTGTTTTGTAAGAGTCCTGGAAACAAGGCATTAGTCTGACAGATTGTATCTAGTCTTTAAAATAAAACTCCTCTCCATAGTGTGTTATAATTGGCTCATCATTCTCATACATAGTAAGACTCTCGATAGGCTATAACTAGCGGGAGACAGGTCTGGAAAGACTTACATACCTGTAAAACTATGCATACTAATACCCACAAAGTGTGTTACAGAGGATGCAATGAATTACAGCGTTTTATACTAAGCTTTAGCTAAAACATTTTGGATAGAGGGAGATAAAACATATCACATTTTTTTTTCAAATTTTGTTTCAGATGAAACACCCAAAGACTTAGGGAAAAAGTTAAAACGCAGCTAAAGTGCCTTAGGTAATTAAAATAGAGATCTAGTATTTAAGTCTTTTATTTAACTAGAGGGTTCTTGTCTATAAATCTTACCTGCTGGACCAAGCCTTGTCTTTGAAGAAGCAGCAGAGATCCATAGCAGAGCAATGTATACATGCATGAAGAAAGACTGAAGAAGCTCAGAACCTACTCACTGAAATTGCAACTTATCTCACAGACAACACTCAGGTATTCACAGAGATAAGAATATGCCTTACCAATACAGTTGCCTAGCGCATCTTGTATAAACCCATTCATGCACTGTAGCTTGGGTCGGCAACGGAAAGATCCTGGAGTATTCTGACAGATAAAATCGGGGGGGCAGTTATGAGTACCAGTCTCACATTCGTCAATATCTGGTACATCACAAAAAAAAGAGAAAAAAATATTAGCAAGAGTTTGACAGAAGCTTTCTCATCACACTTAAAATGTAAGACACGGTCAAAAACATTAGGCAGATTAATCCTCAGTGCAGTGACTTAGGATCAATATGACCTACTACTTCAAATAGAATCTCAGTAAAACAAGTGGAATAAGTGAAAGGTTTTAAAATTATTTCTTTATTAAAATAATGTATATAGGGTGTGTCCATGTTGATTATGCTTTACAAGTTTAGATCTCACAACTAAATGATTCCAAATTATTACAGAGTACCTGAAGCATTGTGTTCAGCCTTGATTCAGCAGTGTGCTTATACAGGGGCTCAGCTTTAAAGTCAGTAAGATTTAACTACATGCCCAAGTGCAATTTCAATTTTAAACTTAGATCCAATGCAGATATTGTTCATGTCTTCCATAAGTAAATTAATTTGCCTTGATTCTCAGTCATACTAAGGCTTACAATAGCCTTACATTGTTGTGGTTTAAAATGCACAAAAATATGATTTCTGCTCACTTTAATGTTCCATTCCCATTCAGACTATATAATAAATATTTTGAATAAATTATGGTTCAGATAAAGGGCTAATGAGGCTTAATTCATGAACATAAACCTGTACACATAAAAGCAAACAAAATTTAATGTTTGCTACCTATCTAGGATGCAATTTCCTAAATTTATTAAAATATAGAAACTTTGTAGCAACAGAATGCCTCAGCATTTCCCACTTATGGAGTTGACACCACAGTACATGTAGTTAATCTTAGAGCTTTGTGAGACTTACATAATGATTGCAGAGTCTATTTTAAGTTTAGGATACGTTAATACTGAATCAGATTCAGCAGAGTTCTACACATGGCACAATTCATTTCACTTGGCATTTAAAAATCATACCTGAAGAGTACTCATTTTCTATTTTAATTACTATTACTATAACAACAATAATAATTAACATTATAACAATATCTTATCCAGATAATAAATTTCTAACATCAATGGCATGCATCATTTACTGTCTGTGCTCCTTTTTTTAATACCAGAGAAAGGCTGTTAATACTTCCTGGTAAGCTATTTCTTGGCTACATCTGATGCAGAAACTACTTCAAAGGGACCAAAGTTAGACCATGATACTTTGAAAAACATTGTCTGTATGTTCTGCAGGTTTTGTGTTGGAGTTTGTTCATCAGTCTTTTTATGCAATCTATATATTCAATCATTACTGATCAGTTCCTACAATAAAATCTCACCCAGAATTTTGGCTGAGTTAATTTAGTCAGTGGAGTGAAATTAGTCTGTTTATAAACAATTCTAAACTCTTAGATATCAGACTTTTTCATGGTGGAAACCAGTTCCACATCAAATGGGAGCTTGCTGCTAATTTATATCTCTGCAAAGGTGGCATGTCAGGTGAAGTTAGGGATGCATGTGACAGCACACCCTGAGCTAGATGCAACTTTAAATCAATCATTTTTTAGTTGAAAAAAAGACTATTACCCTTCTATTGAAACCTAGATAGTAATGCACAGTGCTTTTAACTCTTTTTCATTTTTAAATCCTTAAAATTGCTGTGATTAAGAAATCAATCCCTTTGTAACAAATGTGAACCCCCTGAGGATAAAGGCTTACTTTTTAAAAAAAACATGCACCTAGCAGAGTGCTTCAAATGGAATTATTGGGTCACTCCACCTGCCAGACATTGTTGCACACTCCAAAGTGTACAAACTTCTTTCAAGGCAAAACTAAACCATCATATAAGTTCCAGAAGCAAGATTTACACACTCCACTCACCAATAAGTAACCAACTCACAGGACCAGACTAGAGCTAGCAAGAAGTAAACACCAGAAAAATGTGTATCATCTAAGTGCTGGGCCTTCAAAATAAATTGTTTCAGTCCCCAGACCAGCTCCTTTCATGCAACACAAACTGTCACTGTAAAAGAAATGTAATCTCTCCTGTAGGTCTTCGTTGTAGTCCACAGACAGCCTGATCTGGTATCTGCAGGGGGACAGATGGAAAACCACTTTCGCAGAAGAGATAGCCCTGTCTGTGTGTCCATGTGTAACTACAGCTTGCACATGTATTCACCAAAAGTAAAAGGGCATGACGTGGTAATGTGCTTTTTTTTTTTGGTTAAAGTTTCAAAGATTTCAGTTCCTCTGCACAGGATGTACCTTTGCAACGACTGTCATCCGTTAGCTCATAACCAGTTCCACAGCTCGTGTCCCGCTGACAGCGAAAGGATCCTAATGTATTGACACAGGTTTGTCCAATCCCACAGCTGTGTGTCCCAGTGATACACTCATTGATATCTACAATATGCAAAATATTATATCAAAAAAAAAAAGAGATTAAATAAGAAATATGAAATCACTGGGAAGAGGTAAGGTCAAAGGCAGCTGTGGGCTAGTCATCACTTTGAGCACTAGGATATAAAGATGGTGTGTATTTGACCTCACACTCACATACCCACAAAGTGGACAGTCTTCCCTGTTGTCAGAGCATAAGCTAGTAAATACATTTTGATACTGCTAGTAACAGGACTTAAAACTGCTGATTCACTGTACTTAGGAAAGCAGAGGACGTTGTACTGAGAGAGAGCAAAGGGACAATATCGTTCGACTGAGTCCAGTAGCAGATGATTATGATTGAGGTAAACTTTCAGAAAGCCTTTCCTTGCTTTGCCTCTCATCAACATATGGCTTAGGGACTCCTCAAGCCACAGGTTGAAACTTTCTACTTTATAGCTACTGACAGTATTTCTTTTGTTTTTTTTTCCATTTTCTCTTTAAAGCATAAAAAATTGGGCATCCACATGTATCAAATATTCTTCCTTTTTATATTTCACACTAGCTTATTCTGACCAACCACCAATATCTATTTTATATTCTGAAGTTCATACCTGAGCTACTTACCTAGAGTCCCTTTTCAGACAATGACAGAAAAAGGCATTCCTGTTGAGTAAAACTTTTCATCCTGGAATTTGTACGCAGAACAGGCAAAACGAACTGTGCCCTGGACTTACTTGTTTCTCTCAGTCAGCAACAAAAGGAGCCTACGCTGACTAGCTCAGAAGCAAATGTCTACATTCCATATGTCTGATTTGAAGTGCAATAACCTTTACCTGTGCCCATTTCAATTCATGTGCCTTTAGTTCTTCTGGGAGAGACTTAACAATTCTTCCCCCTTGACTATTCACATGACACTCATCATGTCCAAAACTTTCATCCTTTCTATCAGATCTGTCCTTAACAATCTGAAGCACCCTACTCTATTTTATCCCCTTATCTACAATTATAAAAGAGATCAGTTATTTTATTTTGGCTTTATTCATAACAATAAATTCAAGATCTTCTGTCTCTTCTTCATCCCAAATCCTCCATCTCTTCTACTGATTCTTTTTTAAACTCCATCTTCCAAAAAGTCTCATTCCAATACTCTTTTTAAATCAACTTTTTATGCTCTCACCTCTTTCCCTGGCTGGCATAAGCATATTCTGATCTCTTCTATCTGGATCTCCTTATAGCTATTCTTGTGCTTCTGAAACAAGGATGGCAATGTTTTGGTTTTTTTTTACCTTCACAGGTGACACCATCTGGTTGAAGCTGATACCCAACAAAACAGGAGCAGACATAACTGGATCCTGTGTCTCTGCACTGCTGGGAACAGGGACCACCACCTAATTGGATATTTTAAGAAGTCTCACATAATTAAGAGGCTCTTCCCAGGAACTGAAACTGTTATTTTACAGGATGGTTGCTGATTTATGTAGAAAAGCAGGTAAATAATATACATATATACAAAAGAAGAACAGGGCTAAAAAGTCACAGAAGTGGTTGTAATCACTGGATTATTTTAGCTCTAAAAATGAATACAAGAAGCACGTAAATTAAGGAGTCACTCATAGTTGATGGTACCATCGTTGTTAAAAACTGAAGGGAAAATATTCATGAGCTCAGAGAGCTCCTTAGGTTTTGGCTAAGAAGTTAAGAAGACAAGATGCATCACTATAAGTCAACAAAACATTTTCACTATCAACTGCATTAGGCTTTATTTTTATGAAAAACATTTAATATTCTCAAAGTAGAGAAAAGGTTATATACTTCCAACCATTTATTGTAAGAGTATTGATATTCTCACTACACAAAGAACCGGTCTTCCATTTTTCAGAGTGGCTGGATAGCATTAAACAAAAAGTTTGAGACAAGCACAATCAATGTGGGCAAATGCAGCTATCACAGTTTAAACTTTTGAGTGAATTAAAATACTTTCTTAAGGGGCAACCATTTCTAATGAGGACAGGGTCATTCATACACCACAGAAAATGAGGTCTGTACACAGCACTGGTAAAGGCAATGACATCAGAAGGAACCAGTCTTATGATTGATATAGACATCTACCACTTTCTGAACCTTTGCTAACACTGTGAGCTCCTGTCACCTGTAGTAAAACCTATCATGGAGGTGTTGGAAGAACAGTATTCATTGTCTCACATACCACGAAGGTGCTCTAAAACAACCTACTGGAAGTTCCACTGCCTAGGAAATTTAAGTTTCTCCCGGTGAAGTTCGGAAAATCGCAAGTAATTTTGGCATGCCAAGTTTATCAGAAAATTTACTGTAGACAGAAACTCTAATTTGTAATTAGTCATACCAATCCATCTTTTGCAAACAGCTGATTAGCTGACAAATAGCTTCCAACCCCTACCATACTATGATTCTATGATTCTATGATTCTATGAAATGCAACAACTGATTACATAAAAAAATGATACATGGAAAATATATTACACATTTTTCTCTGTCATCTCTTGCAGTTAGCAGCTGGAGACAAGGAGGAAAGCCATGTTGGCTTTGACTAGCTAATGACCTAGTAGACATTTCCATCCTCTCCAGAGCGTAATAGCTATAAAATATGCAGCACAATAAATCATTTCTCAATGGGAATATAAGTCTATTAAATTGATTTTGTCTTAAATACGTTACTTAGTTCTGAAATGCTTGTAGAAAATAATAAATCACTGCTGTTTTAAGTTTATAGACACATAAATCACACATGACAAGCAATAAATCAGCATACTTAGCAGAACAATATCCCAACAACACTTTCTTCCCAGAAGGCAGAACAACCTGACTAATGAGGACAATAGCCACTATTCTTCATTTTTTCCAGATGATGCTTCTCAAAAGGAAACAAGTTTCATTTCATACTCAACCCCCGTGATCATCCCAAGAGGAGAATAAAATAATGCATGTACTTAATACAGGATTAACACGTTCTAAAAAACCCAGATTACTCCACGAGTTCAATGAGTAACACCTTTGAGGTTTTACCCACTGGAAGTAAAAAAAACATAAGTGAAATGTATAGTCTATGCTCCAGTTGGGTAAGACAAACTCCACTATAGAAGACAATGCCTCTCTTGTACTTAATAAGTATTGAGGCATCACATAATGGCCTATTATTTCTTAGAAAGGATCTTCATTCTTTAATTTTTGCCCCTAACTAGCCTAGGCAAAAGGCTTTGGCTAATCTCTAGATCTAAGTTTGCTTCACTTTTATTGGAGGCAATCACGAAAGAGCAGGCTAACAGGACTAGTCACCTGACTTACCTCTGCAGCCATCATGCAGATAAGGATCTTCTTGGTCTAGTTCCTCCTTTGAAATTTCAACTGAAAAGAGGAGAGAGAGGCATTACAGGAGAAAGCACTTTTCTTCTCACAGCAAAAAGTTGCCCGCTTGGGACTCAGACCAGGGTTTTGGATAAACCAGGACAAAATTAAAGAGCAATATTTACATATTTTACAGCAATTTCATACTTGAATTTGACATTCAAATGTACATGGCCATGGGGCATTTTCCGCCTGACTGATTCAATATGAAAGTCACGCTGTGATCATAGATTACATAAGGGCTGAGATTTTCAAATGCAGGTTCTTAACCAGAGCTTAACTTCATTTTCATAAGACATGTTGTCGAGGCATGCTTGTCTTCCACTGACTTTATAGTAGCTTGGGGTACTCACTGTTTTAATGAAATCAGATTAACATCAGTTATTTATTTAGACTTCATTCCAAAAAGCACTCCACACCCAACTTTTGGGCACCTATTTATGGCATTCTTTCAAATGTATATCATATACCTTAACACAGGATTTTTGATCAGCGGTACTTCTGCTACCTGCATGTAGCATGTCCTGAGAGTTCTTTCTCTCCACACAAAGGGATGAATATATCCACTGCCTCAACAAATTGCTTGCCCAAAGGACTAGCTAATGGACTTCCTCCAATCCCGATACTTCAAATGTGGGGCAAATAACTAATATGTTGGTAGTGAGGTGTGTTTTTACATCTCACTTGATAATACTCTGAGTATTGAATAGGAAGCTTAGTCTCATTTCAGTGATTGCCCATAAGCCTAACCGACCAGCAGTCACTTACAAAAAATACATCAGGTGAAAAACAATTTTTTTGTGCAGTGGCACAAAGCTGGTTTGGTACACTTAAGTCCTCAAGCCATAGGAGTACATTTTGGTTACAAGGAAGCTAATGAAATCAATTTGCCCAAGTCTGGTCTGATTTTGTAGAGGTCTCTGGGGATACAGTACCAGAGTAAATTACCATTTACATGACTAAGAAAGTTCCACAGAGGGAGTCAGCTTGCCTTACTCTCTGCAGCAGAATGTCTTCCTATTGCACAATACAACATAAGGTGCTAGTCCAAGAAGAGGCCTTACAAAACAGAGACTAATCTCCCCTTCATGACTAACAAAGATGTGTATTCATGTTGCTTGCTCTGCCTTTCTACAGGCAGTTTTTATTTTCGATGGGGATATTGGACTTACATTCAACCACTTGCTTGTTTCTTCATTTAATGATGAGAACATGAAATCTGCAATTAATGATGAGAACAGGGTCCTGCCCTGCTTGTTGACATAGATCCATCTTTGCAATGCATAATGGTTAGTATGTGTGTCATAATAACCATACTAGCTGTGTGCATAATGATTATCATATGTGCCACTTGGCCACAAGAGGAAGTGGGAAATACTGTACATTGTGCTCACAATTATGAACTTTCAGGTGTTGACATATTTCTCGTGTCATGCAGGTGCATCAAGTCTGAAATTTTTTATTATTAGCAGAGTGTTCTAACTACAAGGTATCTACCAGGCCAGTCACTTCAGCCAGTGCTAAAGGGGAACTGCCCTGCTGAGACAACAGTACACAATGAAACTGGCAGGGCATTTCTAAATGTTACTCAATAAGGGTGTATGCTGACATAAGCCAGGTTTGAAAGACCTGAAAAAAGTCTGATAACACACTGGCCCAAGTAGAGCAATTCAAGCTTTTGTCATGGGCTTTGGGTTTGAGTAAGTGATTGATTAGGATGATGTCTCTCAAAATATGTTACTGGTGATCTGCAAGCCAGACTACATGTTTCAGTGCTCATCTTCTCACAAATCAGGCAATGCTAAACAGTATGACTTTTCTGCATTTTCAGGTCTGTCTGCTAAATCAAAAAGGCAAAAAAACACCCCCAAACCCAGGTCTGCAAGAGTCAGAATGTTCACATTCAATCTCTGTGCACTAGTTATGGAGGAGGGTTTCGAGTGGTGCTGCCACCTAGATGCCCGTCTCATTTGATGTCAAAGGAAATGCAGATACCATGCTTCCCAGAAATGTTCAGATGTCTCAGACAGTCCAGGCAAACACTGCTAGTTTGTGGACATTTGCCTCTCACACAAAATACAACATTTGAATTCTGCCAAGATGGCAAAGGCTATCTGGCTTTTAAATCCAATTAAAAGAATCAGTTGATTTCTTTTGATTAAGAATTTATCACTAGGCAAAATGCTAATAAAAATTAAGAGTTTATACACAGTTTCAAGATAAGATTATTAGTGGCCAAAATAATCTGTTTCATAGTTAAGTTCTGACACCAGGAACTGAATGACCACTTTCCAGCTCTTTTAGGCTCCTGTGATACATTTCAGCTATCGCTAGCCAAAGAATGAGCTCCAAAACATGCATCAATAAATTACTCAAAGCATATCTCCAGTTAGAGGAATTCTAACAAAGATAATTTAAAGTACAAGCACTCTTTCTATGCCATATTATTTTGTATTTCACTACAGTTTGCAACATAAAATACCTTGCTCCCTTTTAGGAGCATCATCGCTGATGGACATATCAATGTCTTCTTGACCCTTCATACAGCAAGCTCTGAAGACAATTCCACACTGATAGCCTGTCTTCGGGTTGGGTTCACAACTCTGTCCTTGAACTTGGGCAGCCTTTCCCAGCAAACAACAGTAGCAACATGTCTGTTAAAAAAAAAAAAAAAAAAAAATCCTAGTCCTGAACAAATCAATGCAAATTTCGTCAGCAGTGTCAATAGTTTGCCAAGACTTCGACAAACCGATGGAAAATTTTCTGCAAACTCTTTAAGAACTGATATATTTAGGCTCAGAAATTTTAATCTGTAATTGACTTCAGTGAGCCCTGTATCTGGTCTACATAGAGCCAAGCACAGAACCTGGACTCAGTTCTCACAAATACTGTGTATATGTGAATGCCTGTGCAAGATGATGTGGAGGACCAGAACTGTCCATCTGTGTATATGGAATTTCATTGCTCTCTGCCTGCATAGCCTCGTTATAAAGACCAGTGAACAGTGTGAAGTCTTAACACCACTGCTTCCCTTTTGTGGCTAGTACAATTAAAATGGGACAAGATCAGTTAAGTGGGTGACCCAGTTTATAATTAAATTGTCTACTAAACTTCCCAGCAAAAAATGCCCCTCTCTGAACTAACAAACAAACAAGTGAACAAACATGATTCATCCAAGGTTAGGGTTAACAGGTCATAAAGAGAAGCCATTCTGCTCTGCTCTGAAAAGCATTCTACACAATCAAACATTATTTAAAACCATCAGTCCTGACATGGCTTCCAGCAATGAAATATGATCTGCCTCTTCCAAACCTGCTGAACTACAGCCCAGGAATATTCCACAGAAGTGAACACAGGACAAATTAATCCTCTGGTTTTCTTTTACTTTAAATTGAAGGGACACTGCTGTGTTCTTCCTTGATGTCAGAAAGCTGCAAAGATGTTTGGTTCTCTGGAACTGATGTCTGTCAATTGCTTCTGTCACCTAGAGTACTTAAGCTTTTATTATTTATTATTCTTCCAGATACTTTTCTTACTTGAAGCAAATAGCTTGCACCATTAAACAGATCAGATCGAATATAAAATAACACTGAAATAATTTTTTCTAACTGGATGCTTTAAGCACTGCACCTATTGAAAAGAATGCAACTACTATGTTTCTTTGGTTAGTCTGAGACGTATAACCCTGCTTACATTCTAAGCCTTCCCTTATAAGGTGTTATATACATTTCACTGTACTGCAGTGAAAGGTTCTTTTAAGACCTAGAGCAGTATGAAAGTAAAATAATAAAAGCACTTTCCTGGTTCCTTCAATCTTTTTTTTTTTTCTTACAGCATTTCTGAAGTATGTAAGCATGCTATTATGTACTTTGTCTTTAAATACAGAACTGAATCCTTTTTCTGTTGCAGAAAGCTGTATGGTAGGAACACTTCCCTCCTGGCCAGTACTGGGGAGTTGTTTTCATACCCTCTGTAATGTTAAAATACATGTTTTTCCTTATTAACTACTGATTGGTGGGTTGGTTCCTCACCACTCACGTTTTTTACCTGGCTCTATAAATACTTTTATCCAATGGCAGATACTCTGATCCCATCACTATTATGTCTGGGATATTTTCATCTTTTCTGTCTCTTCTGCATGACTTTAGAAAGAAATACTTGATCTCTTCCCAGAACTGCAAGATTTCTGAATATTTATTCTGCCTAACACACCTAACATTTTCCTGAGGCATCCTTCTCAAAGTTTTCAACATCTGTCTGTAATTTGGTCAGATTTCCAATTTTCACAACGATAAATTAGAAGACAGAAATGATGACTGAGCTTAAAATTCATTGTTTGACTTAAGCTTATATATTTTCAATAACATTGAATAGTTATTGAATAGAGCTGATGGCCAAATTTTGACATGATATACTTCTGCATATCTTCACTGGCTTCTACTGTTAGACATATGAATCAACTCAATCTATTTCTTTTTCTTGTTACACAATGCTTAAATTGGGAGTTAAGAGTTTCCGTAAATGTTTTTGTAAATAGCGATCATTAATCTCACCTTTCCTCAAGTGTCGTATAACCTCATTCTTTATTTCTCCCAGGTTGAGCCACCACTTGAAAGACCCCTGTCTCCAGATAATGTGACTCTTCAAGTACAGAGCCTGCTAAGTCCTGCAATGGCTGTAAGATACTGTATCTTCGTTTACATAATTGTATGCATTGAATAATTTGTTCCAACTCCTATTTATTCTAATCATACATTATGCATCTTAAATTATTATCACAATGTGAAATCATGTTGCTATACCACAGCCAAAATGATTTGGAGTTAGAAAGTGTGGAATGCTTTCCTAACTTATGTTTATGGTAACTGGCTTTTAATACTAACCCTAGAAGATTCTGCACTGGCAGTCCTAAGGGCTAACATTCCCTGTTCAACTAAAGAAAAAAAGGGAAGAAGCTGATGAATGGCCTTGTGCTCAGAGCACACCTAGGACTCTATAGCCCCACATACATCTCACCTATGAATTTGGAAAGTAAACTTTTCTTTCAGTTCTCCCACTGTGGAATGGTAACAATACAGCAGTGATAAGGCTAGTTTAACTCATGTTCATGAAACACTGGTAGTCCATAAAGCAGCATACCATTATAATTATCACTATCCTGGTAAGATTAATATCAACATCTCCTTTTTCATACTATTTTTTTTTCAGGATTGCTAGCCCATTCTGAAAGACTTTGATCCAGAGTGCAGTCTAGACTCCATCTTAGCTCAGTTAATGATGTGCTCGCAGCCATTGCCCAAAGGTTGCCAGTTGCCCAGAGGTATGTTGTGATGACCATTCACCCATTTCCTAGAAGCACTACTGCCTTCATAGATGGTACAATCTAACAATCGAGTTGTTATTACACGCTTTCACAGCCTGTAAGTGATTCTGATATTAATCTCAAATATTTGTTTTCCTTTGCCTCTCCCCTGTTACTAGCAAAAGTCCAGGCAGCTTCAAAGCCATGCCTTGATCTTTGTGTTCGGGTAGAAAGCTGTGTCCTACTTGAAGTCCTATGATCACTTGACTGCTCTTATATCTTCCCTTTTCACAGAGAGGAATAAAGATGGAAGGAATAAAGAAATAAATAGTTACATGTCAGATGTCTGAAGATTTCTTTTTGGTGTGATTAGAAAGCATCTGAAATTGCTTTAATCAATAAGCTGTCTTAATTAGTTAATTTATAACAGCTCTTTATTATTTATATCAATATTAAGTTACAAGATCTGGAAGAGTGAGCCATGTACTAACATTGCTTTTGTGTCTCTGTCCACAAGAGGTCTCTCACTTGCTAAAATACAGACGTAACTAATAGACGCCATGAAAAACAGTCTGGGAAAAAATACAAATCACCCAGCAGAATGTTTCAGAACCTTTGAAAAAAAAATGTAAATACCTTCAACAGCCCAAAGCAATAACACTTTCCTAATTCACAATCAAAGGAGGCTTGAAAAAACTGGAGAGATAAGGCCGTATCTTGATCTTGGGAAAAATAAAGTACCTATGATAAATTTTGGGGAAAATACCTTAAAGATGGTCAAATTTGTACAAGCCTCACTCCCTTCTGCAGGGTGGTTGTGGTAGAAACTTTTATAAAATAATTTCTACATCTCCTGTATCAGCAAAAATCTGGAATTTATTGCTGTCTGATGATTTTTAAAATTAATTACTCATTACTCTTAAGGCAAGAAAAGCTATGCTTCCAAAAAAACAGAGGAGTAAAATTATGCCCATTATTACCTGTGCCTACTGCCTTTAAGTGGAAAGGCTGAAGCAAGAGTTTTCAAAATATGGTCTTTTTATCTTCTTTCCAATCTCGAGTTTTGGATTCAAAAGAACAATTAGCTGGCTCATTAGTTGCAGAAGTGCTGAGATTAACCCTACTAAGTGAACTACTATATCATTCTTTCTGCTTTCTTGGTGGAGACAAAGAAGATTCAAAAGGTTTCCTTTGTTACCTAAGCTAAACAAAAATGGACCAACTCCAGCAAAATGAGATTGAAGGCCACGTGAGATGGGCTTGGTACAAATGTGAAAATTTGTTTGCGACAGCACGGCACAGCTGACAGACACATTGTATGTCTCAAGGTCATCAGATTAAGAAGGTGTTCAAAAAAAAAATTGATACTGCATCTCATGAATCAAAGAGATTGTCTACAAAGATAGTCCTACAGCTATCTCAGTACAGTTATTAAGTGTAGGATATTTCTATTAGGGAGTATGGGACAGAATGTGGCTCACAAAGATTAAACAACATTGACTATGTTTATACCAGTAAATTAAACAGGGACAGAATATGGGCTCAGACATTATCCCGCAATCATCTGTAATGTTTAAATATTAGCAAGCTCTAATGGCAACTAACATCCTCTCAGACAATGCTGAAGCATATTTTGGGGTTAGCACAGGCCAGTGAGCGTTTCCAACAGCCCTCATGCACTGTGTTTTGCAGGGGAAAGATGTCAGTTACGTGACATGAGCTGAGTCGAGCCATTTATTCTCAGAGACAGAGATCAAGGCCCAGTCAATTTTGTTTAATAATACAGCTGTCACCATGAAAACCAGCCATCTTTTAAAAAGTCTGTCTGTTTTCAAAAACAACATCCTTAACTCTTCTTCCCCGTGGTGACAAGCCCACATAGGGAAACATCAGTCAAGTAATTGGAAGGTTGCTTTCCTTGAACAGTTGCATTCTGGGTTAGAGTTGTCCCATGGTATGTGTTTAAAACAGTGCTGCTGTTACAAACCTGTCTCTGATGGCAAGCACTTGAATCTGCAGCCTACTCACCATCACAGTCCTTTTCCATCTATCCATAGCTCTTCAAAGTACTGACACTGAGGACTAAACATTTTTCCATGTCACATTCTGATCAGGGTGGACAGGCTTCCTAATCTTAAAGGCTGCACAGTGGAATGTCCATGGCAGAAGCAGGGCATGAATATGGTAAACAGGTGACATATGTCTGTCTATCACAGGACAAAATCACACCGCAGTTTGCGATTACCCAACAATGCCAGCCTCATCAGCATGTGTTATCTTTCTTCTAGTCACAGCAAGTGTGAGGATTACTGCAGTCCCAGTATCAGCAGCATCCTACTGCCAGGAACACGATCAAGCCGGCATTTTGAACAGATACAAAACTTGTGAGTCAGACAGTCTTCCAACTGATATATAGTAGATTTTAATTTTTTTTTAACTGAATGAGCCAAAACATTCAGCATGTTTGAGCAGTGGGAAGAATTAAAATTGCTCTCATCTATTTTCATCATCACTGAAACAAATCCATAACAGGACTAGGACTGTTCAGGACCCGGTCACAGTCAAGATCATGATCTTACTAGGGGAATTTTCTTTCAAAAACTCTGAAAAGTGGTATGAATACACTCCCTTTCAAAAACCAAGAGACATGGACAGTAATAAAGTCAGAGGGCAGGGCACAGATTAACTAAACATGCCAACAATAGGCATTTTTATTCTAACATGTTATTATCACAAGCTTACAGATGACTCCATTCAACTGTAAATCTAAGTCATGTTAATGAGAGACATATATACAAGCTGGAACTGTAAGTACACTGAGAGAATTAACTTCAGTCCTTTGGACCACCAATACTGAAAACCACTGAGTTTGACCTTAGGCCATGAAGCAATAATGAAAGCTAAAGTCTGAAATGCATCTGAATTTATCACTCTTCCCTTCCTACGGTGTTGATGTCTTCTCTTCACACAAAAGTACTTTCTTAGCCAGTTACCTATTCAAGACTTTGCACCCTTTTGCATTCTGCACTCTGTCTCTACTAAAATGTAATGAGACAGCATGCTTAACTCAACCGGGAATTGTTTCTCTCAAAGAAGCACAAAGTGGACAGACTTAACAGAGACACAAGGTGCAGGAGGGAAAAAAAAACACCCTGTGTACATCAAAATGAGTACAGTGACCTTCAGAGTCAACGCTTACTACCAATCTAGACAGTAAATGCTATTTCTTAAAGATGAATAGGAGTAGCTCTGATGTCTTACCTTGAAGTATTCAGCTTCACAGGTGTAATTTTCACCAATATGTGAGTCACACTCCTCACGGACATTGGCAAATTCAATCCCATCTGAACAGTACTGCTTCTCCAACTGGCTGCGGCAGCACTGTGCCTGAGTCATGCTGACAAAAGGATGGAAGCAATGGGAGAAGAACGTCATATATAGGTCAAGAACAGATAATGCAATTTTGACAATTAGCACTTGTACTAGTCTCATAGAAGCAGGTTCCTGAGCACACATAGTTTACTTACAAAGTACTCCTAATCTCTAGGAGTAAGTAGAATGTAGATAAATTCTACGTAGATAAATTATTTTTATAGTATAACAGAAGCAACTAAAAGGCATGCTCTGATATGTCACAGCTCTAAGAAATGCACAGAAAAACCTTATAAATGCACTTTTATACCCATCAATATGGGAAATTCTATACATCTTAGAGACCAACAATATTGAATGCATTTTCTTTGCTGCTAAGAGTATTTTTTCCTCAACTCTTGTTATTTGAACCGATGAATAAAACATTTTCAAGGGTTATTTAGAAATACATTAAATTATGTGGAGATATTTGGCAAACCAATACCCTTCACTCTGAAAAATCCTTAATTGTATTTAGAGTTGTGGAAAATTTTGAAGTGTAAGGAAGAGGGACAGTCTAGTTGCACCACTGAACTACAGGCTTCTCCTACTGTCATCTGAGATTGGTGGATTCCCATGCATCACCTCTGGAGGAGCTTCCCTGCTCTCCATGACCATAGCATAAGCTTTCATCTCCCAGGTATTGTGAGGGACTCCCTCAGCTTTAAGGCCAGGCCATCCAGACTAGCCCACTAAAAGCAGGGTACTCATGGTTACTGGGCTCAGATTCTGCAGCCCTCTGCATATTGGTGTGGTGAGTTTGTCAAGCTACATTCCTGAAGATTGCCAGTTCTTACTGGATTTCGTAATGGTCTGACTGTGCAGTTCTCACTTGGACAAAACCAGCTATGATATTTCAGTGTATAGGAACAAAATCTAGGATAACTTAATGAAGAATTTATTAAAAAATAGATTCTGAAGTCATACCAAGTTAAGCCCAGGACAGTAACTTTATTTGGCAAAATACTTGAAGGTTTTAGTATTTTATTTAGTTCCAGTTTGGAGGAATATGCAGCTTTCTTTGTTGATGAAATTCCCTCTGAAACAGAATTTCCATTCCCTGCCCAGCTCTGGGGTGGTCTGGCTGTCAGGACTTTGGAAGCCTGTAAAACCTGAACTTCAAACCCAAGAGTGTGCAAGCTGAGACTTTCCAGCTCCTTTAGCTCTCCAAGTCCTGTTGAGGAGCTAGATATGTTAGCCACAGACAAACAAACAAACAAACAACAGCAGTCTTTCAGTAGATCTGTTTGATTTCCAGTGTGGCTCTTTCCACCCACTCCCCCGAAATACAAGTCATGTCTTTGAAATCTCTGACAACTTGGCCATTTCAACCAAAACAAAAAAGTTGCTTAAAATGTTTCCAACAGCTGTATTCATCATGTCATGTGGTGCACCCCAACTGTAATAAGGAATTAGAACATCAATTGAATACTAGATTAAAATACCATTTGTTCATTCTCAGAACAACAATAAAATCACACTTCATTGCCCAAATCCTACAGTGAAGTTGCACTGGTAACAAATAGTGTTTGAGATTGTAAACACCTGTGGGTGTAACAGAGGAAGAAATCCTTGAAACATGGCAGATAAAAATGCTAGAAAAATCTGCACAGTACTGGTCTTCCAGCTGCACTTAATATGCCCAGGTGACCATCCTTTACCCTTTCCACATCAGTCCAAATAAAGATGGTCGCTAGACCATACTACCACAAGCTCTTCAGATTAAGAGTATCGCTCCCCGTCTTTGCTAAAGTTATGTGTGCCTCCCTGACTCAGGCCCTAATAGAATATTTAAACAGTTTCTACTTCACAGCAGAGTAAAGGACCCATCTCTACTGAGTAATACATCTAGATTTGTCTCTGCCTGTAAATCCTTTCAACTCTCTCTGTGTAGCACTCTGACTAATGTCATGCCTATGGACAGCTTACAATATTGGTCCCTAAAAAAGAGAGCAAGCACAGGAGCACTTTCTTGTGGGTATTTTTTGTAATGACTCCTAGTATTTTAAAGTGTCAAAGGCTACTGCTTCTTTATCTGCCATATTCTGATTTTCAGTTAAAACAGTGCAACATAACTTTATTGAAATTAATAGGTATAGGTATTTACAATATGGCTGAAGTCTTAACACACTACATATGGAATCTCTAAATCCATGAGGCCTCATAACTGACATCCATTCAGGATATTTCAGGTAAAATCATGCATCCCCAAAAGATGAGTTTTATTCATGGTTTACTAGTGAACACAAACCAGGGACATTCTTTGTTTCTTTATTGATTTAATATTAAAGTTATTACACTATAAATCAAGTTAAGAAATCATGGTTCACAGCCTCACTTTCATGTTCTATTAAAATTTAACCAATGTTACTGATTTTCACGGAACAAATTTCCAGCTAAAAATCTACAAGCCTATTTACCTTCACAATCCTTTCACATTATTCTCATTCCCAGAAGATGGACTCCTAAACCAATTTCATAATCACCTATGTCCTTTCATTTATTTCCATAAAAGCACTAAAATTTAACTTTCTTCAGAAAACTTACGTCTTTGTTGTCAGCTTAATTTCATTTACTTTCTGCATTCTACTTATCAGCTTGTCTTCAAACTATGTCAGTGCTATTCATGTGCATTGTGGAAGGTCTTGGACAAAAAATATTGACATTAAAAATGGAATGATTAGGCTCCAGAATGACTTTGCAAAAACAAGCTGGGTCTTCCATCCTTCATCTTTTCAGTTTGCAGTTTATCATTCAACAGAAATGAACTTAGGAAAATTAAGAACAAGAGCAAAATCTGGTATTATAAGTGACACAATATTACAAATGAAAAGAGTATGCCTGAGCAATGAAAATACATTTATTTGATCATGTGTTATAAATTAGCAAAGGATTCAAGTAAAAATAACTGATAAAACAAACCACAAAGCTAATCAGCTGCAATCCATAAACAACTTTGTAGATTACATAATAAGTTTTTTTGCCAGTAAAGGGTAAAATTACATTGATACCATATATTATGTAGAGAAATAATACTGATAACATTGTGGCAGAGAAGGACTGAGTTTTACATTATTCAGAAAGTGAAGCAAATTATCCTAAATGAGTGTCAATAAAGCCCTGACAATGTAGTAAAGTGTTCTTCTATTCCTCTGATTGTGAAGCCCAAAACTTTAGTGTCTGTGAGGTGCACTTTGCAGGCTACAGAGAAGAGGTAGTAATAAAGACAATTTCTCCAAAAATAACTTCAAACAGGTTTTCAAGACATAAAACTTTCACAACCTTGATGTCCAAAATCTCAGGCTCTTCCAGACTCACAATGGCACAAATCAATAAACATCTATCAGCAGCTAAGCATCTGCTACATATCACTCCAAAAACTCTTGTCCTATTACTTCCTTGTGTTCCCATCTGAGCATGTATCCAAGTGCTTCCACTTGTCTCTGCTTGGGAATACAGATCACCTTTTTGTTCTGTTTTGCACAGTACCTAGCAGAGTGATTTGTAGCTTCTTCTCTTATGTATTCTTGCAACACTAATAATAAATAATTTTATTCCCAGTGTAATTCCAAAAAGACTTTACATAGTGCTAAAGGCATGTAATATGGAGATAGGCTGTTTCTGGCCCAGGAATTTAGATCACTTGCTAAGAGGTCTGGGAAGGGGAAACTCTTCATTTTGAAAGGAAGATTTATTAGGCAGGTTGAGTTCCAAAAATAAATGGCAGCTGTTTCCAGCTGCTGTGAGTTTAACCACATCATAAGAAAATGGATGAATGGGCAAAAAGCTGCTGTTATGACTGCCAAAGATATTATTCTTTAAAACTCTACAGTCATATTTACTGAGTCATGAAGACACAGAGAAAAATACTGTTATTGCTCACAGAGGTAATACAATGAGCTATACTTATTTGAGGGACAAGCAACCACAGTAAGATTGAGACCAGAGAGACCAGACCCTCCTTTCAACTTAAAGGCAACTGAGTAACAGTAGCTAGATAGATCTTACAAATTGATGTGAACTTCACACAAGGTGCTGGCTCAACTGTGGCGCAGGACAAGAAAGTGAGCACATCTGCAGTTTGAAGTGTACCGTGTTCAGTGAGTGCCACTCACACAGATGGCAAGCTCCCAGAGAACCACAATAGACTCTGGGGAAAGGATCCTAAGATGTTGAAAGCCAGAACTGTCAGCTTGTTTCAAAGATGCATGGCAGATAGGGGAATGTCAGTGTTTGCATGGAACTCCCTTTGGATTCCCAGGCATGTGTTTTAAATGCTTGTGAAAAGGTCAAGGGGGTGCAATTCTAATTCAATAAGGCAGTTTGTTCCTCACACAAACAAAAGAAAAGCAAAAGAAACTCTAGCAATGGGCTTGCTTTGAGGGAAAGACGGAACCTGAGACATCATTTTGTTACCATTACACTAAGCAGAAGTTTCAAAACCGGTATGTAAATTCTTGTAAAGTCTGTTGGAGAAAGCACTCACCCCCAATCTGTTCTGTGTTGCACAGTCTTTGAAAACTGCACAAAATCATTTTTACATCAGTAACTTGATCAAATCTACTCACTTCACAATGTATTTCTCCTTTGCATTCAACTGTTAACCTTGCAAGTTCAAGCTAAAATATGCAGGGCAAACAGCTCCAGCTGATATGAAGAAATATAGATTCATACATCCAAGGGGCCATGTTTTTCTAGAACACTCAAAGTCAGATTATCTACATAGTCCCAACACTGTGCTGCACTAGATAGTCAAAAGATCCCAAGTGGGTTTAAATAACCACATAAATAACAGATATCTGTCTCCCAATAGAGCCCACTGCATGTAGGCATCTAAATAGGAAGCGAGTTCTGTTGAAAATCTGCAACCAGTAGGGCATCCCATGCCGTATTCTCACCTGCCTAGCTCAGCAAGTGCAGTGAATCTGATTTTGCTCATATCTCTGTCCAGTAGGAATCACAGACTCACAGAATCTTAAGGGTCAGAAGGGACCTTGGAAGATCATCCAGTCCAACCCCCCTGCCAGAGCAGGACCACCTAGAGTAGGTCACACAGGATTTTGAATGTCTCCAGAGGAGACTCGACAACCCATCTAGGCAGCCTGTTCCTGTTCTCCATCACCCTCACAGTGAAGAAGCTTTTCCTTACGTTTCTTTTGAACCTGTTATGTTCTAGTTTATAAATGTACAAAATCAGTGCACTACTGTCATGTGCTTGCAAAGGGAATCATGCTCTCTCACTGTTCGCTCTGGCATCAGTTACACCAGTAATTAGGAGTAGAATTGGACTCTGAGTTTTGTATCTCAAACGGCATCATCAAGAGATTTTTCTGTACCTCTCGGATATATGCCAGTTTGCAATCATAACTGGAGTAAAATTATATTTGCATTAAAGACGGTAGTCAAAAGTTTAAAATTGTATTTAGTTATTTTTTCAGTGAAGCCAGGCTTCAGGGGAGAAATGTTTACTTATTTTACAGTCATGAATAAATGCAAGTGAATTGCATTATCCATTTTTTTTGGTCAGTAAGTGCTCATACCTCTCACAGAATATGTGCCTTTATCCATTTCTGATTTAACATTACATCACTATAGTTTTCTTAATTACAGAAAAGCTAGATGAAGTATTAGTAAGCTCTTTTCAGTTCCTAGGAAGTCATTAAAGCTCTCTAAAGTGGCAATCTTTATAAGAATAAATTACATTTACAGCAGAATTGCAATTCACATTAATCAAATGATCATTAAATCATCAAGATTCTTGCTCCCAGATTATTCAATAAAGTTCATTTCCTGTTTTTCCTGCCTCTTTTGGTCTGTAACTCTCATGACTCTTCAAGTGTTTCCTAAATTGGGCTTTAAGTTCTATCTGTCAATTCTTCTGCCTAAGAGACTGCTTTCAATGCCAATATAAATGCAAAAGTCAGAATACGTGGACAGATTTGCCTGCAAGACACGTTCTTTCTGTAATAAAGATCAACTTCTACAATTACCAAGGTTAAATCACTTTATGCTCCATTTGAAAAGATAGAAAAGAGCAGTTTGTTTTAAATACAGTGTCCTCTGTGAAACTGTCCCTCAAACTACCAATCATAAATTGTTAGCTCCACAAATTAAGTGATAAAAGTTAACAGTAAAAATAAGGGAAACTATTGACATAAAAAACACTAATGCCCCAACCATGTGGGAAATTCAGTATAACCAAAATATTACTGTGGAAATAATTTTAACATTTAACTTCATAATTTCATTTGCTAGATTATGTAACAGAAATAGTATCTTATTAAATGTCAATAGAATCAAGAAATCTATTACTTAACTAAAGGTTACTATTTTCTACAGTCAAATACATTTGACAGAAGTTGGTCACTCAACATAACTAGGAATCTCCTTGACTTTAAGCTTTAAAGTTCCCCTCTCATAGCAATTCAACTAAGAACTGCAGGACTATTATCTGGATGGCACCAGACATGAGAAACAGTTTTAAAAGGCTGTCTTACATATATACAAGATGATCAGGGGACTGGAATATCTTTCATACAAGAAAAGGCTGCGAGAACTGGGGCTGTTTAGTCTAGAGACGGGGAGACTGAGGGGGGATCTTATTAATATTTACAAAGATCTAAATGGTGGGTGTCAGGAGGTTGGAGCATCACTTTTTTCTATAGTAGCTAGCAACAGGACAAGGGGTAATGGGATGAAGTTGGAACACAAGAAGTTCCATTTGAATATAAGGAAAAGCTATTTCACTGTGAGGGTGAGGGAGCAGTGGAACAGGCTGCCCAGAGGGGTTGTGGAGTCTCCTTCACTGGAGGTCTTCAAGACCCACCTGGACATGTTCCTATGTGACCTGATCTAGGTGAACCTGCTTCTGCAGCAGAGTTGGGCTAAATGATCTCTAAAGATCCCTTCCAACCCTACCATTCAATGATTCTATGATATACATATGTACACATTCAATCCATAGAATATTCATGCACAGCATCTGCTGTGTTTATGGATAAACTTTTGACCACGAATTTGGCCTATCGCTGAGCCAGATTCACAATCAGTAGAAAATGAAGAAGCTTTGCTAACATTAGTGAAGCCACATTGAGATGTACTGACTGTAGACAGAGTCCAAGCCCTATGAGTAGAGTACAGTGGAAAAACTTCTGTCTAAGAGACGTCACATGCCAAACAAATTAGAGCTCAGTGGCTTTACACCAACAGCAAAAATTTAAAGGACTTAATAGAAGAAAAGCAGGTACTAAGTAGGCATTCCCCTAGGCTAGGTGTTAATTTGAAAAACTCTGATTTAAGAGCTGTGTCTTTTGTCTTCTACATCAGCTTTCATACTTGCCATTCCCATGGTTTTACATGAAAATATAAATCAGAACTTCATATATAATACATAAACATATACCTGCATTCTTTGGATTCAGATATGAACGGTAGAGAAATACATGTTCTGTATTTATTTGCCCATTCAACACCTTTGTCACAGCATTCTTCCATTGAAAGATCTGCAGAAATGAGGAAAGAAAAAAAAAAAAGAAATACATGTAATATAACCTTTGTAAATGATACTGCATTTGCCAGTTGAAAAAAAAACCCAAACAAACCAAACCAAAAGACAATCAGTTCATTTCCCCCTCCTTAATCTACACAGAGGATAGTGCACCCATCCAAAAGGGAGCCATGGCCAAATGAAACATCCATTTACACCTTGCAATAAGGTCAAGAGCTGGAGGTATTCCTTTCTCAGTGAAGCAAACTAGAGTTTCCACATAAAGACACAGTCTAGGGACTGATACTCCAGTAGAAAAAAGTTGAGACAGAGCCCTGCACAATAAAAGAATCTGTCAGATTGCACTCCTTTATTATCAAAAGCACCACTAGGA
Organism: Colius striatus; assembly: GCF_028858725.1. Lineage (NCBI taxonomy): Eukaryota > Metazoa > Chordata > Aves > Coliiformes > Coliidae > Colius > Colius striatus. The sequence goes on along the minus strand of NC_084759.1, from coordinate 127,510,861 downwards.
ATAAGCAACCTTTTATAATCCTGAAGAATACAGGATAAATCAAGTAAGTGTCTGACATTAAAGATAGATGAATCTTATTCCAAGTTAAATTCAATAATTATTTTTTTCCAGAGGTTATTATGCAATTGATCTGTTTTTATCAAAATTATATCTGTAAGTATTGTACATAGACAGGTATATGATGTTTGGATCACTCAACTCATGAAAGAAAAAAAATATAGATATCAATGCATACCAACTCTGAAACTAAGGGGGAAAGCACACTGAAGAAAATTATTTGTGCAGAGTATGATTTTTTGCAAAACTCTGTAATTTAATAGAACTAAATACTGCTAATGAACTGAGAAGAACTACAAGTTTGCTTCATATTCCAAGTACAAAAGTTCACTGCACAGCAGGTGTATCAGAACTTGGAATAAAATATGAGTCACATTTTCCTATTAATTATCTTGCAGTCCAGGCACTGAACAGTTTCTTGTATACCAAACATGCAATTTGTATAAAAAAAATCTCATCTGATTATCAAGAGGGACAGCCTTCTAATGTTTTCTCTTTGTTTCATAAGGTTTTTTGACCGATGGCCCTAATGGGCTGCACCCATGAGTGCTGAGGGAATTGGCTGATGTCATCACCAAGCTACTCAGGACTACTTCTGACAGGTCATAGTGAATGAAAGAAGTTCCTGAAGAATGGAGGAGAAAAAATGCCTCCCTGTCTTCAAGGACAAGATAGAAGATCTGGTAAACTACAGGCTGGTCAATCTCTTGTCACCATCTGAAAAAGTGATGGAGAAAATCCACCTGGAAACAATCCCCACACATGAAGGACAAGAAGGTGACCGAGAAAAGTCAGCCTGGATTTATGGAGGGGATATTATGCCTAATGAGCAAATCTGTGAGTGGCTGATGCACCAGATGTCTGTGCTGCCATCCAGTGGGACCTCAACGGGCTGGAGAAATGCGCTACAAGGAACGTCATGAAGTCCAGCAAAGGGAAATGCAAGGAGGGAAGGAATACGCCCTATGCACCAGTACACACTGAGGGTTTACCAGCTGGAAAGCACCTCTGCAAAAAGGACCTAGGTGTCCTGGTGGACATTAAGCTAATCATAAGACAGTAACACTTTTTTTGCAGCAAAGATGACTAACACCATCTCAGGTTGAATTAGACAGAACATTGGCAGATCAAGGAAGGTGATCCTTCCCCTCTGTTCAGCACTGAAGCAAGCCACATCTGTAGTGCTGTGTCCAGTCCTGGGATCCTCAGTTCAAGAAAAATTTCAATTTACCATAGTGAGTCCAGTGCAAAATCACTAAGATGATTTATGCACTGGAATATCTTTCAGAGTAAAGACTCAGAGGGCTGTGATTGTTTAGCCTGGAGCAAAGAAGGCTCAGGGGCAATCTGATCGATGTTTGTAAGTATCTGATAGAAGAAGATGAAGAAGAGGGAGCCAGACTTTTCTCAGTAGTGTCCACTGCAGGACAAGAGGCAGTAGGCATGAATTGTACCATATGAGGTTCCATGTGAACACAAGAAAACACTTCTTTACTGTGAGAGTGTTCAATCACTGGATGACCTCAAGAGGTCCCTTCCAACCTAAATGATTCCGTGACTGGTTACTTAATGAAACATAAATACGACCCTTTCATCTGTAGGTTGCTGTGCTGCACAGAGGAAGGAACATCTCATTTACTTCTTTTTGATGGAGAAGCTGAAGTATAGAAGGATGAAATTACAGAGCAAGCTGGTGGCAGAACAGAGGGTGCAAAACAAGGTCATTCCCAGATCATCTCTCTCCACTGGATCATAAAACGCCTCGCATGACTGTCTCATTCTCAGTTTTGTTCCAAGCACACATGAAGGGAGCAAAATTCAATAATCAGCAGCATTATATTCAAGACTATCCATCTTCACAAATTACTTCCTGCAGAGTCTAGTATGGACAGCATCTGGCTTTTCTGGCTCTCCCTTTCCCAGTTAGAAAACTATTGTTCCCCAGGTGCTTCTGATGCAAGGAGGTTACATCCTCCTTCCATCTGTCCATGTATCCAACTCCCGACCTGTTCAGATATCAAAACAAGTGGAAACAGTATTTAACCTGTTCATTATCACACTTTGACATACATCAGACACAGTTTACGTGAGTAGTCAACTGGCAGATCTTCATACGTGGAAAGTAAAACACAGCTGAAAGCAAGTACAGAAGATATATCCCTCCAATAACTCAACTATTTGCAGAGAACAACTTATAATCCCAACTACTGATTGCAATACAACAATTCAAAGCAAAAAGTAAAGAGTTAAACAATATTTTAGGATGCATCAGTCATCTTAAGGTATGTAGTCTTAAGGTAGTTATCAATTCTACAGTCCAATGCTCTGGAGTATTGAGCATAATTGTGGTTATCCATCTCTAGGAAGCATTACATCAAAACAGAAAATGTGTAAAGGAAAGCTAGGAAGATGGTCAGGGGAATCAATGGCCTATTATATGAGGAAAAACTGGATGAAATAGACCATTTTAGGCCTAGACAAATAAAGCTTGTGAAATGATGTGGATCCTGTCAACAGAATTATATTTAATGCTAGTTTATAACAGAGCTCCATATTCTCTGACCCAGATCACTCTTCTAGTCTTACTTACATTCCCAAAATGATGGTCAAAATTCTGTCATTATGATGTCAAGGCAATACTTCTCTTCAATTCCTCCGTGCATCCAGAATTTATACCAGTGTCTGAAAGCTAATTGTAGCTACAAAGAAAATCAGTCTTGTAAATAAATAAATGCCTGTGGTGAAAGACTCTGATCTCTTCTTTGAGAATAGGGACCTCCGCCTGCCAGTGTATTGCTAACAAACATTATACGCATCAAATTTCACACAATGTGTTACAAAGAACCATATTTTTAGTGCTGTTGTCTGCAATCAATCCTAACTGTGCTGAAAAATGATACACATTATACTGAAGTGCAGAGCTGGCTGCAAGTTTTTCAGGGCTTTATACAAATGGATCTTTAGCCAAGTTACCCCCCCAGAAGGACAACCCCTGGCTCTGAATACCAGTTCTTCCCTCCCAGCTCTGGCAATACACCTCTACTTCAACCAAATAACACAAGAATTCAAGACAGGCCAAGCTAAGCAAGCTTGTCTGTAGGAGTGCATCCAGCCAATGAAGGATTTCAAATAGTCTGTTGAGGGAGAACTGTGGTCCAGGCTTATTGTTTTGGTGACATCACAATTCATGTCCTCCAAAGATCCTGCCAAAAATCTCTCGAGAATAGAGGGAAGTGAAAAACAAGTAGGAGGGGGAAAAAAAAAAAAAAAAAAAAGACTCCACCCTCAAGGCCATTCTTCTAAAACAACAATAAAACAGTGAAAAACATTTTCTCCAGTTTGGCTCTGCAATTTGCTTTTAAAAATGGTCTCTCATGGACAAATCTCTACTCTTTCAAAATCTCAGAAAGTGCATTTCTCATACTTTAGGTTCAATTCCTCATTTCACTAAAATACACTCTGATTATTTTGGCATTAAGAGTAATATTTAGAAACATGACAGACTTACTCTATTATTCCAGTGTTGTTGATTCGACAATACATGTCAATATTCATGTGGCTACCAGTTGGAAATCTTTGGGCAAGGGCATCATACTGAGGCCATTTGTGTCTCCTTATATCTTCTTCAGGGGACTAACAGCATAGAAGGGCCATGGCCTCTCTTCAGTTTCTCATAACTACAAGTTTGTAATGCAGGGCATCTGAATGGAAGTGGTAGTGGGAAGCAGATGGCAGAAACTACTCTGATTATGACATTTTGAAGGATCTCACTTACTGTGAATAAAGTGATGGTTCTTTTTTTCTCTGAATGTGACCATGTGTCTCTTCCTGCAGCTTATGGGCTTGTGGCACCTCTTAGAGCTGGAGTGCCAAAGATAATCAAATAGGAATTACTGAACCTGCTGCCCCTTCATCTGTTTTGCCAAGTGCATAATGTTTCATGCAAATCAGCCACAGAAATCTCAGGAATCTGAGAGATGAAACACTACGGGAAAGGCTGATGGTATGGTCTGTCTTCAGTTGAAATGTACCCTTTTATTTGGAGGGAGAAACCCTACAGGAAAGTTGTAACATACAAGAATGCACTGTCTGGTCTATTTTATATGTTTAGTGAAGCAATTGTTCAGCTTTTTGGTATTACAAGACAGAAAACACAAAGACAAAACAGAGATCTGTTAAGATGGTAGCATGTTTGCTTCCTTTTCACTCAGGTCAACTAATTTTGCACGCTAATTGACCAATTGAAAAATCCAAGTCTATTTAGGATAAAATTGAATACAGCTTTGTCACTCTTTTGTCCCTGTAAAAAAATTATGTGTAACAGGGCATCTAAAAGAACTTGAGATGTGTTAGCATGGTAACAGTGAGGAAGCCTGTCCTGATGTTAAGTTGGTGTGTGCAGTACTACTCTAAGACTTCAGGATTCTGTGGAAAGAGGACAGCAGACACACAGCTGGAACCCACATCTTTAATTTTACAAAAGCTGTCATGAAGAGGACCTATCAGATAAGAAGAGATTAAAGGTCACACGATTTCAAACATTTTGTTCACATGATGCATTCATGTTCTAGCTTTGAAGTATGCTTACATAGACAAAATGTGTACAAGCATATGGCTATACAAAAAAAAAAAAAAAAGGTAGTCTGCTAATCTTGATAGGATTGCCATGCAGTGTGGGAGTTCAAAGCAAGAAATGTGGTTAAAATCTGTACAACCTTAGACTTCTATGATGTAATAATTGCTTATTCAGCTGCTATAGTGAATATTTTCTGCAAAAGTAAGATAAGCTTAAAAATGTTACTGAAAAGCAGGATTACTGGAACGAGTAACCCTGAATTGTTTCTGAGAATTGTGCAAAAAATAAGAAGTGAAAAGGACAAGATCATTTTCATGGCAGTAGTATTCCATGTAGATCAAAAAGCAACAGTTTTTTTAACTAAAAATCAAGAAAGGCAGCTATTCTGTACAGTTGATTATGATGGAAAATCCTATGTACAATTCAGGATTAGATAGCTGTTCATTACTTAGTGCTGATCTATGGAACAGTTGTAAAGCTGATAATATCAAACCAAAGCTACACCTGAGCCTAAGTGGGCTTATTAAGCTAGTGCTAGTAAAGCTTTCCAGTTCTTCAGTGCAGTAAGTGATGTGGGTGACAAATTCAACAAACTTCCAGCCTACACATCCAACTACCAAATCATCTACCTGGGTATGGATTTTTAAGTGAGTTCATGTTAAGGACTCAAAGTCACATCTCCTTATTGTTTTTAATCTTTTAAGCACACTAATTGATTAAGTTTGTAAAATATGGTACAGATCTTGCCCTTCACTCAATTTACTCTAGAAGAGGCTCAGCACTATGGAATGTGAGAAAACAGAACATTATTATCACTTCTCAGAATATGCAGATAAAGGCAACAGATGGACTCTGTGAAAGCTCAGCATCAGTCCAACATGTTTCATCAGCAGTATGTCATCCTGAATTTTTGGAACTCATGACTACAAGCAGCATGCATCGGTTTAGGTTTCCAGTAAGAAAAGCACTTTCAACTTTCACAGCATACCTTTCCAACAAGATCCTTCTTGCCCTGTCAAGAAAATTCTTACTAGTGATGCTCATCCATCTAATCGTCAGCTGAAAAGAATACCAAGTCTACAAACAGACTTTGATCCTAAAAATGACAGACTGGCCATCCATATAACTCAGAGTTACAGTCTTTGTCTTCCAACCTCTCTTTACGGCTGTACTCTCCTGATATAGAACGAGAGCAATTACATATTTCTTTGGCTAAGGCTATACTATAGATTGTATAGATTGTAGATTGTATAGTATTTGTCTGTACTATAGATTCAGACAAAGCATGCTCAGCCTGATCTGCTATGCCAAAACAACTATTCCTGAAACAGTGACACCTGGCTAATATTAGGGGGACAAATAAGCTACCTTTGTAGCAAGGACAGCAGTCAAGTACTGACAGCTGGGATTTCTAGTCTTGATTTTTTTGGCTGTCCTTATGAAAAACTGTGGAAATGCTGTTTCTGGCAATGCAATTACACTCTGGCTGGCCAATTAGGCATCAAATAGACTCAGAGATGTGTTTACACAAGAGGGAAGCCAGCTGACTTTAGAGGTCCAACTGCTAATAGACTAACATGGTAAGTAAAGCCTTGATGCATCTTGATCTTCTGTGTAAACCCAGGGATTAGGCATACAGAATGAAGGAAAAGGTGAAGGAGAACTGAAACTGTAAAACAGATCTACAACAGAAAATCTCGCTACGTGATTCCCTGAAACAAATGCTTTGAATTGGGAGTAATAGAGAGATGCAAGAAAGAAATACCATTATCCATCTGAGATGATGTATTCGCTGAATCTCTTCAGGCTGGAGTAAGATGCCCTCCTTCATTTTATATGCAAAGAAGTGAACAGGAGCTTTTCTTTTTCTGCAGAGACATTCTTGTTTACCTCAACTTCATGCATCAAATATGCCAATACACTGAGGGGGTAAGATGAATAGAGGTGGCAGAGCTGTGGCATTAGTGGTCTTTGGACAGTGAGCTATCCTTAGTCCTTCCACTACGTTCTTCTTCCAGGTTCCCTTAAAGAATATATCGGTTTGAACTTCGGAACAAATGCATGGAACTTGGAGTCAAGATGCCCTCTCTTGCAATCCCTACAACAGCACAAGCCAGGAGGCAGTCTCAAAGACATCTGTTGCAGCCTGCAAGGCTGCGCTCATCACCAGCTGTCCTTCTCCAGTACTGCTCTAGACAACTGTTTGCCCCCAAAGAAGGCCAGTGACAATAGTGCCTCTCTCAAGCATGGAGGTCATACTGGATCTTTATGGACAGACAATCACCCACAGTTTTTGTGCTGCTAAGAAAGATGATATTCCCTCTAAACAGGCTTAAAGTATTTGAACTTTAACCTTCAGATCAATTCTCATCTGAGTGTGATTACTTCAGGACAGTCAAAATCACAGAAGAAACCCAGTTAGCATACTAACTAAAACAGCAGCACCCTAAAGGAAATGCCTGGCATGTTAGTGTGCTTTGTGGTTGGTTTTAGAACAGCCAGCATTTTACTGGAAATTTTCTTAGGTCTGGAGAACATTCATTTATAGGGAATGTGGCTCTGGTAGCACCAGCAGTGGCCATTACACAACAAGAGAGATTTTTCAGATATGGCCAAACCTCATTTTATGAGGTGTCTATTTGCAGTTTATAAAAGAAACTCTTACAATTATTCAAGGCAAGAGTTGGTGATGAGGTAGCTGCTATGTTTGGTGATAGGGACAGGCCTAAGGGAGGCAAAGCTATGCTGCAACACGCCTTAATTTCTCTGGTGGGGAAAGTGTGTGCTTTACTGTGAGTCTTTTATTTTCTCTCAAAAAAGTAGGCAACTGGCTACTAAAAATTTAGAAAAGACAACTCTATCTATTGCAGGAAGACCATAAGACATCCTATATACACATCAAAATACCACAAAAGATAGGGATGCAGTAATCCTCAAAAGGTTATCTTGTCCTACCCACTACTCTCAGGCAGAACTCAGTAAATTCAGTTAGTCCTAGGTAGATTTCTATTTACTTGTTCAAAACCATTTAAATCAATTCTTATCTTATACTTCTTATAAACAGATCATTACAAACTTCAACAATCTTCTGTGTATCTGAAGATAGCTACTTCACATGGATGTCTTTTCTGTGAAACAACTGACTGGAATGTTTTCACTTTGCTGGATAGGTTACTTTTTGGATTTCTGTGAGGAGGTTGGAGATCAAAAGATAGTAGGACTAGAAGAGTGAAGACTGTTCTGAAGATTTCTAGAGGACATGAAGATATTGAGAGAAACTTGTTGAGACCACTGACCAAGTAAATTCTTACTGGTCATCCAAGAAAAATGGCAGATGGATTTTAACACAACGAAAGAAATGTAAAATTTAATACTGTCTGCTGAAATAAAATTCAACATCTATAAAGACAGAGCTATGAACAAGTAAATAAAGTTTCAGTATTCAGAGTTAGAGTATCTAGCACCAAAACAAACTATTTGTACATTATGTAGTGCAATGAACATTTGTTCTTAGAGACCTGCAGTCTTAAATGTACTTGGAACAGAATGGAATCCTTAGAGAAGAAGTTTTTAAAGTGTCCAAGATGTAATATCCAGAATTACTAGAAGTTTATTTGCTATAATCTAACAATTTTTCTATGCAAAACTTTGCTTTGGATAACTGACTTTGATGACTCCCCAGTAGTAGGCTCAATGAGGCAGATAAAACCTAAGAGATAAGCAATAGCCCAAGAAACATTTGTTGAGTGAAATTGCCTGGCAAAGTCTTGTGTACCAACAGTTAATCCAATGACAATGACAAGCACACACTAAATTTTGTCCTTTATTCTTCCCTATATGAAAAAATCATGCAAGTAATGAAATTAGCTCACAGCATGTTGATAGCCTGGAGTGATACTTTCTCATTTAAGAAGTTTTTATCCTATTTTGATTTCTCATTTTGAATCTTGAAAAATGTGGGATTAGAAAGTTTTATATAAAGTATCACAATCCATCTGTTGTTAGTCTGGCTCATTTGTATAAAGGCCATGATCTAAAATCTACTGCAGTAAGCAATAGTCTTTAGACAGACTCTAATAATAGAGTCCAGGTATATGTATATATTCATATTAAAGCAACTGAGATAGGAAGGGTATGAGAATATGACAAAGAGGCTTGTCTCAGTGCGTCAAACATAAATATGCTCAAGAATTCCTGTATTTCTTATGTAAAATGGTTACAGGTCACACTGAGATTTCTCTGTTTTCATCTGACAAGAATATTAGTAGAATAACTATGCTTTTATATGCTGCTGAAGTGAAATACATCTACTCTGTTGGCATGTTTATTGCCAAATATTAAAAAAAAAACCAACCAAATATGAACAATGATGAAAGATTCTTGTACTCTGCTACTGCCATATTTAAAGAATAGTGTGGAAATCCTAAGTAGACAGGATAAAATTTATAGCACCATGTGATAAGGTTTAAGTATGGAAGGAACCACAGACTATACAGAGCATAAAGCTCCACGAGGTTTTTTTTCATATAATTATACCACAATTCTTTAGCAAAGGTTTCCCTTTGAAGAAAACATTACTAGAACTCTTTCTTGTATGAGATTTTCCTCATTTCTGAAATTAAATACACTGAGATTCAAATTGATATCTAGTTCTTCCAGATTTTCTGCCAAAGCATCAAGAAATACTTGGTAGGTGAAAGTTAGTCTGTGATAACTTTCAAAGCTGAAAGATTGTAATATTTCAAACAAACGTACTGCTGGTGGCATTTGTACAGTATATCCTTCCAGCTCTTAGTAAACCCTAGGAAACATCCTCAAAAGCTGGAATTTCTATATCTATAAACTTCTTTAGAACTGTTGCATCCTATTGATCAGAGATGACTTTTAACACAGCTTTTACTGGACTGTCCCAGTGTCTTGGCAGAGATTATTTCAGTGGGGCAAGAATCCTCACCAAGTCTGATAATCATCCAGTCTGTTGTCACATTTTTTCCTTTACTATATACACTCTCCCTATCACTGTAAATTACCCAGTACATCATCTTTGTAGGTACCACTTTGACTAGCCTTTCTCTACTTACTTGACTTTATTGTGACCATTTCTAAAGTAATTTTTGCTAAAAACAATATTATGGCCAGTAACTCTTCCCATTCTTCTAGAGCTCTTCACTAATCTTTACTGATCCTCTTCCCCTTTATATTCTGTCCTTTTGCCTCCTGTGCCCTCTTCCTCTGTTTTCCCTCTTGCTCCTGACAACTCCTTCATGGACTTCTTTGTTGAGTTCTTTGTTCTATTCCTTTTCACCCTGCAGTTCTCTCAGTCTTCTGCCTCCACTTCTACATCTTATCTCAGAGCTATGTGATCCACTCTCACAGTTTAACTGTATGTGCTGACGTAACTATTAAAATCTCAACATCTGGCCTACTTCCTTCTATCGTATCTACACGTAAATACATGTGCCTGACATTTCCTGAGTGCTTTGCAAAAGCTTTTGCCTATTCTGGCAAAAATGACCTCCTTTTATTTTTCTTTCTTAACTTTAATCATTTTCCTTACTCCCTTTCACTGTCAACCATAACTTTCTGCTATCTTTTTCACAAAAGCTTTTGTTCATTTTTCTCTTTCATACTAAACCACTCTATGTTACTGTTAAATTTTTTGCCCGCACCCTGACATATTTTTTCAACTCTTTCTTTCTTGACCTTCTGTCTCATACCCTTTTATTCTCTACAAATATTTACTACATCTAGTAAACCTATACGCTCTCTTTACTGAATTATTTTTGCCACCTACTTCTTTGGATCTATCCATAACTCACAAAAGCAAACTTAAATTCTGTCATGGTCCCAGGTAACTCCATTTCTGTCAAGTCCCAGAGGGCTAAGACCCATCTTTCATTTCAGAAACTGTTAATAAAAGTACTGTAGAACAAGTTGGTCTTAACACAACTATTTATTAGAAACAGATGTAAAGTTGATATGAAACTTGCAGAATGGGCTAAAGTGCAACAACAAATAAATAACTTTTGAAAACCCATTGACCTGCTATCAGATAACGCCCGAAATCTGACAGAATAGTATAAATATGCTGCAGTAACTTGATAAGCTAGTTTATGGATTTTCATCTTGGATTTCACTAACATGTCTGCTTTCAATTATACAGATGAAAAATAAGAGTTTGACATCTTGCTCTTCCCTGATTGCAATAAAATGTCATGTCTGAAAATAGACTGTTAAAATGAAACTCAACTGAAAACTAATTTAGAGACAGTACTCGTATTTTAGAACTGTATTTTTGGTAGCATTTTGGTATTTTTTATATTTCATGAAAACTTTATCTATGAGAGCAGGCAAGAATGCTTAGATTTGGCCCTTTTTTATAGAAAAGTTCTACCTCCACCCATACACTTATAAATTTACTGTTCTAAAAGCACATGTAAAAATCATAATCTTAAAATAAAACTCATTCCACAAAGTCAGTGGAACATATTTTTTTTATTACAAACTATAAGCTCACCCTGAATAGACACGTTTCCAGATGTTTAGTGAGTTAAATTGTCTGTGCCTGTAGTACCAAGACATGCCAAAGACCCAGCTAGAGGATGAACTATTCATACACTGACTGAACATAATGATGCAAGTAATTAATCTTCTTCAGTAGACAGTAGTTTATATCATAAGGAAATAAATGTTTTTTAAAACTGCAATGATTACAAAAAATTAAGTTGCATTATAAAATCTAGAAGGCTTTTAAGACCCTTACTCTTGCAAAGAATGATGTGCATACCTATGTTCTCATGCACCGGGCAGTTCTGCTAAAGGCAGTCCCTTCTGTTTTTTCAGTGTGAGGACTTTAATTAATAGATATTGATCACCTGATGACTCGTTAGTAAAGAAAAGCAGTTGAGAAAACTGATGGTAATGAGCTTAGGAGGAAGCTTTACTTCAGAAATATGCTGTCCTACTAACTTGGCGACTGTATCACTAAAGCACTTAGGAGCTCATCTTTGCTCCAAGCCTTCTATTCTAGTCACACAGAGGAACACAGGCTCTTCCCCAAAGAGATTGCACTTAAACAACATGATCTCACAAGGTAATTACTTCATCTGCCTGCAAAACACAGATGGCCACGTGAGATAATGTGGAAGAAAAAAAATATCCTTCTTACAGAAATTACAATTATTGGCAATTATTAAATTATTAATTAGAAGTAATTATTTGACTTAAGTCTACCGTTCAAAAAGTAGTGTCCTCAGCAAAGATCCTCATCAGCTTTTAGACTGTTAAATCTAATTTTATCCAATGTATTGTTTTCTAAGTTCTAAAGATGTAGAAATTCTCAGTGAAGTTAGAGCACAGATATTTATTTGAGAATAAAAACCTGATACACCTTTTACTGCCAAATTTGGCTATACTTTGTGTTGAAAAAAACCCCAACAAACTTTGAAAACTCGACCTTTTATATCTAATTACTTATCATTTTCTTTAAAAGTAGTGCAGTAATTAAGTTTACAAAAACTACAAAATTCAATTCTTTCGTGTTTTACAGTAATGATGAATGCTTAAAATGACTTATGTTCACTGTGATACATCAAAGCCACAGTTTTGCTGATGTCATCTGTTGTCTGCAAGAAAACAGGAGCTATCCTGAGATTCTGGTGGTAAAAACTGCATTGCTAACATTTATTCTTTACCTTCTTTAAAAGGAGTGCCTACCATCTCTACACTAAAATATTTTGAGAGTTATCTTTCACAAGCACTCTGCTACATGAAAAATCCAAAATATTATGATAGCAAGAAATAACTTCCTTCACTGGCTTTTGTTTGCTGTTGTTAGACGTAGGCCTAACACCATATGTTTCTAAATGTTTGCCTGGAGCAGAGCATAATCAAATCTCAACTCTGAATGGCCCCCTTGGGGTTGCTCTACTAGAAAAAGTCACTTACCTGTTAGCTATGACAAATGCATCTTCACTATGTAATTTCTTTGTCATATTTCATCATTAAGTGAATATCCTTTTTTATACTATTAAGAAAATAGGAAAAAAGTAAACAGTATGGAAAAAGGAGTCATGGCCCAGATCTGGATCCCTGCTTTCAAAAGCAACCATATCACACAGTATCATTCAGAAGTGTTTCTCATTTTGTCTTCAAAAAGCCTGTAATTTTTGCTTCACTCTTCCTTGTGCTCCACTGAGATTTCGCACAACTGTTGATCCTGTTTCCCATTTGGGGGGGGGGGGGGGGGGGGGGGTGTAATATGGTCCCCAGCAGAGCAGACCTGACACTTCTCCTGAGCTCCCATTCTGAGACACGCCACTTTCCTGGCGTGCAATCTGACCAGACACCAGCCACCGGGCGCTTTCCGTGCCAGGGGGGTGTAGGCAAGGGCCAGCACTGACCACCTCGACATGTCGCAATTCCCGGGACACCGGGCTGCGAAAGCCCCGGAGCAGCCCCGGAGCCGCCCCGGGGACCCGGCCGGCGCTGCTGCCGGGAGCCCGGGGACCAACCGTGCAGACAGTACATCCCGGCCCCACGACAGACCGACTCCCTCTAGCAAAGTCCGTCACGGCGGAACCTCGTATCGACCCTCTGGGACAGAGCTAACCTGCTGGGGGTTGAAGGAGGAGACAGGGGTAGTGGTGGTGGCCCCGGGAGGGGAGCGGGAGCCGGCGGTGGCAGCTGGCACCTACGGGAGAGCCGATGTACGCCACGCCTTTCTGGTCACTTGAACGTGGCAGCGGCTCTTTAAAGCCTGCCCGGGACGCCCAGGGGTACGGGCAAATAGTAGGGGAAGTTTAGCTGCCCCATGGCTCGTCGGCCCGCGCCCCCTAGCCCCGGGAAAGGGAGCAGGTACTACCGGGGCAGGCAGCCCGGGGGGCCGGCACCCGGAGGGCCGCCGGCCGCTTCCCAGCTCAGCCCGGCCCGGCTACCCCGGCGCCTCGCTGCCTGCCCGGGGTTCTGCGCCGCCCGCCCCGTGGGCAGAGCCGGGCCCACGGGCGCCAGGGCGTTGGCGGCGGCAGCAGCAGCAGAGCGGGGCGCAGCGCAGCCCGGCGGCCGCCCCCTCATCGGCTCGGCGCCGCTGCCTGCACTTACCTTGGCCCCGGAGCGAAGGCACCATCGCCGGGAGCAGGAGCAAGAGCAGCCGTAGCCGGGACCCGCGGAGGTTGTCCATCGGCCGCCCGCAGCTCCCCGCCGGCGGGAGCACTCGCACCGAGCGGGGGCTTGGCTCTCCTGCAGCGTCTAGTGGGCTCCCCCCTTTTTGCTTGCTGCTGCTGCTGCTGCTGTTTCTGATGTTATCCCAGCCGCCTGAGACCGGTTGGAAAAGAGCTTGCAGGAACCCCCCACTCGGTGGGCTTTACAAAGATTTAATTCACTGCCTACCCGGTTAATTATACAGCTTGCAAGTGCTTAGCAGAACCGAGCCGCCACCGCAACTTGGAGGCAGAGACCCTGTTGCTTCTGATACCCCTACCTCTCTCCTCGCCACCCCCCTCCCACGCTGTAAAAGTGACTCCCTTCAGCTCGGAAAACTTTACAGATACTCAGCGTGAACCTAGGGCCGGCGTGACTGATTCTGTGAAGGAGAAATGCAGCGGCTTCTCCCGGTGCCAAGTAAGAGAAAGCCACAAACAAAGGCAAAGCAAAGAAAAACAAAACAGAAGAAACCACCTAGCAGAGAAGGAAAGGTTTAACCCCTGAAGGGGAGATTTTCAACCTCGTTCTTAGTCTTTCCGTGTATTTTACTCCAACACATTTTTTGGTCAATAAAAAGAACTTTTAAAAGGACAGATAGTCTAGAAATTTTCACTGAAATTCATTGGGGGTAGGAGGGGAAATCCCTTCTTTCTTTTCCCTCCTCTTAAAAATTCAGGATGAGAATCTCATCCTAAATGAGGCAGGCAGCTCTGCTCTATCTCTGCTCTCCTTTTTTTTTTCTTTTCTTTAAAAAAAACTCCAAACAAACAAACAAAAACCCCTTCCTTATCTTATTTAAACAGGAACACAAACACTGATAGTGGTCAAAGGAAGAGCTGGAGTTGAAAGCATCCAGTTGGCTATGCTGTTGCCAAGATTTTTAAGATAATGTGGGGGATAATATTTGCAGGCAAACCTCCTGGAAACAAATGGAGAGTTTATCACCCCTCTATACTTTGCCCTGGGTTTTACTTCAACAATTGGAAGTTGGTTTCTGTTTACTCAATGGTTGTGTCACACAGGCTGTTCATCTTGTAACTACTCTATAATGCAATTTTTTAATATCTCTCCTCAAAATGTATCTCGTTATCTCCAGATAATATATTTAAGGCAGTAAGAGTTGAAAATGTGTGTTTTGTTCTGCACCGGGGTACTTGCCCTTTTCTCTTTTTAAATGGGAACATAAAAATGTCCATATAGCTTAGGGTCTAACTAGCCTGGCAGCTTGTCTTCAGCAATAATGATAATTGATCACTAAAGGAAGAGTATGAACGAGGAAAACATACATAATAATCCTTTCAACTACTCTTCCAGCCTTCAACTGCTTTGAGTTTGGAGCGTTTCCTCAGTGGTCTCTGTAGCCCCCAGTGATTTTTTATTCCTGGTATTTATCCTGTCTCCCTGTGAGTTCTTGTAAACCTTTACCAACCAAAATATCCTTTGGCAACAATTTTCACGGACCTATCACTGACTGTGTGAAGGGCTATTTCCTTTTATTCCTTTTGAACCTGGCTCCACCAACCTCCTCATGGTGCCTCCTAACTCTACTGGAGGGAGAGACATCAAAGAACTGACCTCTATCCACACTAAATGCCCAGATCATCCTTTTCCATGGCTGTTTCTTTTTTTTTTTTTCTTTGGGTTTGCATTTTTCCCCTCACCCTCTCTTTTATTGGGAATGGGCAGCTGGAAAATGGAAGGAAGAATGGTCACCTGGCTTTACTTGAGGATATTTTTTACTTCTTTTTTTTCTACATGTGCACCTCTATTTCCATCTCTTCTTTAAATGCCCTCAGTTTACAAGGATCTTACATCACTTATAGTGGGGCCTTGGCAATGCTTCATTCCAACCTCCAAGCTACTGTTTTTATGTATCAGACAGCTGCAGGAGGCAACTAACAAAGATCACACCTTGTTTAAAGTTTGTACTGGCTGAACTGACCCAGTGGAATCCCCTCTATGGAAACTTTGGATTCAGTTCAGTAGTGGCTTATTTCACTTCATTTTAAAACCTCTCCTAATTGATTAAAAGTGAGTAGAAAGAAGTTCACCAGTTTCACTAAAACAGTGTGAGATCACACATAATAGCCTGTCCACACATGGAGTTACCCTGATTAACACCATGTGTGGACACTCTTCCTCCTGAGTAAGAATCATTCCTGTTTACCAGAAATTAAGCAAGTTCAAGTAACAGTTGAAGAAATATTTCTAGAAACCTTCATGGTAATTTGCAGATCTAATAATAAGATTTTCCTTGGTTTGGAGTGAGGGTTTTTTGCATAATATTAATACACATTTTCAATATAAATTGGTACTCTTCACTCACAATCAGATTCAGTGGCCTTGAGTACATGTGATTCTAATTACTGACCTCAAGCTTTGTAGCGAGCTAAGCCATGCACTTCAGGCTCGATTCAAAGCTCCTGGAAGTCAATGGAAAGTAAGGGCTTATGAGAGGGAACATTTTGCATAACCGCATTTTTTCTTACATCTGTTTGCAAAGGCCCTGTAATCCTTTGTGTAACTTTTAAAACAAACAAATTCTTTAATGAGGATTTTATTTTTACTTCAGAAGAATAAAAATCATTTGCAGAAGCCCAGATTAATGAGTAATGACAGCGTAACAAATCATTGTGCAAGTCATTTCCAAGGGTCTTGTTGAGAGTAGATACACACAAGTAGGCTGACAAAAAAAAAAAAAGGAATTATTCTAACAAATCCATTACCATCTAAGGCAGCAGGTTCACAGTTGCCATTCAACTACTTGGTTTCATGGGAACAGGAATTCTTGAGATGGCCTGAATAAGCCTATGGAAGGACATCAACCTCTACCTAACGAACGATGCTTCCCTATCATCCCAGCTGTTGTGCCTCTCACCTCCTCTGGTTTACTGCAGCTCCTAAGTACTGATTCTTTTCCTCTACCCGTCTGTCACAGAAGTTGAACAAAAGAGAGGGAAAGGAAAATTCTGTAGTAGGCAAATCTATTGCTATTGGAATACAAATGACCTCTCAGCTTAGCTTCAGATACTAGTATGTGCAAAGTACAATTGGCATTTGGCTTCTTTCCTGGAGAAGACATTACCTGACTCTTTTCTGAATTATAATAAGGAAGAGCTCTGTCCAAAAGATTTGTGCCAACAACTGTGTCACATAATCACTTGAATACTGGAAATTTGTGGGTTTTTTTTTTCGTTTTAGCATCTTAATACTGAAAATGGATTTTTCAGGTTTATGGGTACGATGTGCCAGTCCTTCTGAACAGTATTGGCAAGTTTTACAGTTATATTAGAACACACCTATGAAAAAAGTCTGTTGGAATTTTCAGAGATAGATGCACCATACATTGGTTAGGTTTTTAGTTTATTGCCAATTTTGAGTCTAAAACAGCCTCATTTTTTTTTTTTTTAATAGCTCTCTGGGCTTGTATTAACTTTGAAGTTACTGTCAGTACGTACTCAGTGCTTTGTGCATCACCAGTGAATGTCAAGGTATCTCAGGGTAATGTAGCTTATGGATTCTTCATATGCACCTACCGCATCCTTGTTACAGATCAGCTTGGAATAAAAACTCCCCTGTCCTGCATGCTGCAGGGTTGTCTTTGTTCTCAAATCCCAGACTACTGACTACCTACACCAAATGGATACCAGCCAGAGCCATACCCTAGATAAGCAAAGGAAAGTAGGAAGACTGAGAGCTTCCCCTGTTCTCTAGTGTGTTTGAAACTGTGCCTCCAAGTCTAGTCAAAAAGGCTGCCCTCGCCAGCACCTTCATGCCATCTGGGTTATGATGGCATTTTGTAGCTAAAGTCGGGCAGAGAAGCTGGCTCAGAACTCCTCACAGAATAATTCTGTCAGATGAAATTTGTAACCATCCTAAATTTGGGTTGCTCTTTATATAAATAATATTATATATATACATATATATATAAAAAAGAATTTGTACATACGTAAGTAATATCACATATATGTAATTATGTGGATTCCAATAGCCCAAGCCAATTATGCCATATGGGTAGCAATACAGATGCCTGTATCCAAACGTGGGTATCTACCTGGGTTCAAGTTTCAAATAACTAAAGACTCTTAGAAGAGGCATGGCTTACTTTATACAACTTTACTTGTACAGACAAACCCTCTCCCTGCTAGATTAATCTCTGAACATTTTTTAAGTCTTTGCATGGATCACTTAAATATTTCAGACTAGGACTTATAACCCTGAGACCTTTTCAGCAACTTTTAAGTGTTTGGAGCTTTTATCCATTTTGGAGTTTGTATCCGTTTTGTAAATCTTGCCTATGTTTGCTCTTCTTTCTCATCTGATTAAGAAAAATATATGTAGCTCAAAACACACACTCGTTTTCTATTAATATGTATAGAGTCTACTTCTAAGACAAGGAGGAGTTTATTTGGGCATAAAGGAATGCTTTGATGATCCATGTCATTTCCCTCGTGGCATTACTGGTAGAATTCAAGAATAACTCAATCTGACATTCATGGGGCATTTCCTGCCTCTCGTAGAGATGCATCCACCAGTCTCCCACATCTCCCCCTTCCCATAAATTTCCTTTCTCCTTCTAGATTCTCTCATGTCACTGTAGGCAGAGGTAGTCTTATGTGTGAATAGGCAAGGCATTTTCCAGGACCTGAGGCCTAGGAAGGCTGGGCTTGGTTTGAATAAGCTGGAGAGCAATGTGAGTCATGCACACATGGGTTGGAAGAGACAATGGCATCTGCCTTAGACTCTGCTTGGGGCCTCCACAAATCTAGCAACAGTGGGGATCAGTCATTATTTTAGCTGCATTCTCTCAGCTGCAGGGTGACTTAAATTTGTCCATCAGCATCTGTACCGATGGTTATTTTCACTCTTCAAACAAAAATAAAATCTCATTATATAGGGTGGGGAAAAGCCATCAATAAAGTAAATGGCTGTTCTGGCAAAAGGCCATTTCCCTTCCTGACATCCTTGATAAATCAGAGCTCCATCTCTGTCAAACAAAAATAATATCCAACTATGTGACCAAATGATCTTTAGGAAATAGAAAATACACAAGTAAGTATATGACATTTCAGGTCTGCATAAATAAAATTCCAGAGCCTGTTGTATCTAATAGCTTAAAATCTGGGGCACACAGTTTTCTGTTTCCTTATGATCACTTAAAATGAGCCTCATTCAGTGCTATTTCGTTACCATTTTATGAATTTACTATGTTATTTACAATTTTTTTTGTGTAAGTCAAAGAAAGAAACCATCCTGTCCATTTGCAAACAGTCCCAGCCTGCCAGAAAACTTATATCTTACCAGTAGAAACTATGACTTATGTTCAGCATAATGTAAGCAGCCAGTCAGTAGAAGGAATATGAACACTGAAAAAGATCTCCAACAAATTAACATATACTGGATTTCCTCTTTTTCCCTCAGCCTCATAGACAGCCTCTGTTTCTTTTCCTCAGTCTCAGTTTCTTTAACAAACTTTATTTATTCATGTACCACATCTTTTAGACTTTACAGCCTTGGGCTGTAATATCTTTGTCCCAGGAACCCAAGATCATCCTTGGTGGCCTGAGTCTGCAAACACATGTTAATAATATTACACACAGAGTGTGAGGCTTGCATTTACACAATACTTACACAATTCTGAGCAGTGCCTATGGGAGGGCACCTCAATGCAAATTAATTAAAAAGTGATTGTAGTGCAGCAAACTGTTTGGAAGAAAAATATTGTAATCTTACCATATTTTCTGGCACGATTCTACAGAAAATAGCTGACACTGGGGATATGCAAAGTTGGTGGACACTGGCTCTTGGAAGGGTGAACGGATCAGAATGTCTTTGGACAGCTGCAAAACGAAAAAAAAAAAAAACACATTAGCCCTATTGAACCTAATGGGTTCTGCTGTTCTATGCTGCATGAACCCTGTGGCTCCCAGGTCTCAGGGCAGACAATTTAATTTGTATATACTACATCATTAGCCACAGGCCATGTAGATGAGGGGACTGGTTCACAGTCATTAGAGAAAAGCTGTAGTATACTTTTTATGCAAGTGTTGCATAAAAATTAACTTTTCTGTCTGTCAGAAACTACTCTAGCAATCTTTTCTTAGCTCCTGTCCAGGCTCTGGGAGCAGAGGTAGAATTTATGTTCCATCTAAAAAACCTCAAAGCAGCCAGCCCTGTGCGACCCATTGTATTCCAGAAAACCCTTTCCTCCCACTCTTATTTCTTTTGACTGTGATCTCACAACCGTTCTTAGATCTAGTCATGGAGTTTGGAACTGAGTCAATGAGATATTCCTGCAAGAGGGAAGAACAGTCCTCAGTGGAATGTATAAAAAAGAGGATGTGACATATTTAGACAGCAGCAACTTATGCCAAAGGGAGGTAGAAAAAACATGCTCAGTTTACTCTCAGAAATGAATCCCCACCTCACAAACTATTTAGAAATTGATTATCTGGGAGAAATGCTTGAGCAGACTTTAACAGAGTTTCTGTTTCCAGCTCTCTCTGGCTTATGAGATGTCTTTTGGCAAGGTATTTTCCTCTCTGTGCCTCATTTTATCTATAAGAATACCTGATTTGTAAAATGTTTTGAGTTCTGTGATATTAAACATGCTGTGTAAGAGTTTGCTGTCATAAAACAGCAACCTCAAGCCATTACCTTTCCATGAAAGTAGTGTGAAGTAATTTAGGCCAATTTTAGCTTAGCTTCTATTTCTCTTGTTTAAAAGCAGCATTCTATATAGTTGTCTGTATTAGAATAACATTAATGTTCAGAATAGCTCTCATATTCTTTCTCTAAACTTAGAAATGCACAGACAGCCAAATTTCCATCTGAATAGCAGATATATATATTTGCTTTGATAGTTATTCCATAATTTGTACTTTACTTCTGAAATGTTCCAAAAACATACTGGCCAGTCATCATGAGAATCTAATTTGTGCAAGTAATAGCTTCATTGCAAGTAAGAAAACAGGATTCTTTCAAGATTTTAGATTTCCCATTAAAGAGGTGCATTTTCTGTGTATTAAAGTGTAATGCAGTTTCTTAACTCCTATAAAGCAGATATGTAGTAAGGAAATCATTTGCAGAATCATTAACATGAACTCAGAAAAAAAAAAGAAGTTTCTTTATTTGTAGCTTTCACTTTTTCCCTCAGTTTATGCAATATGCTGTATTTAATAGCCCTGCTAAAGACGAGTGAAATCTTGGCTCTATGGAAATCATTGGCAAAATTCCCACTGACTTCAGTGGGGCCAATACTGCTGTAAACTCTTCTCTACAAAGAAAATCCAGATTGCCCAAGAAACTGACCTGCCTCTGTTAAGACCACGATCCAGACTGCTTACAAGTTGAACTGGCCTTGTACAATTACTAAGGCTGTTATTCTTGAGAGTTTGCCAAATCCTTAAGACAAAACTAGCATCATAAATTATCCCCAAACTTTTACCCTGGAGTAAAACAAACCTTCTTACTTTATAAGTGAAAGCACGTATGCAGACTTACATTTTCCAAAAGTTATAGTTTTACTTTTATAGAATTTTTTAAAAATCATTCTCAATTTCAGAAAGAAATCCATGTTTCTTAAATGAACACTGATTAACTGTTTTGCCTTTAGGTCAAACATTTCACTATAAATATCCTAAAATATATAGAATTTGGTAAAATATTGGTATATTTTGTATCTTCTGAAACTATCAGAATTAAGGATGATTGATTTACATATATACTTTTAGCCAGACCATTCATTACTATGTGTGGTATGTTTCAGCTTACTTGTTCCCATCAAAATACAAAGGTGACTTTGTGAATAGAAAAAAAGAAGCACTTAAAGGACATAAATGCACAAAGCATGAAAACACAGAGATAACACTTTTACACCTTCCATCAAACATTTATCAATCTACTTAAGTAATCTACTCAAGTTTCTACATTAATTTAGTGCCCTGCTCCTCTATTCCCATCTATCAGCAGCAAGACCAAAAACCAACACTGTTTTATATGTGCTTCATTTACTGAAGCCAAGGCATTAGTATCAATCATAACTTGACCTTATATTGCATGTTCTACTACTTAGCTATACATTACAACAATGACTGATTTGGTTGCATTATGTTTTATATGATGTATTATGCGTAACTTAAGTCTGCCTGCACTACAGAAGGATTGAAAGCCAGGCCCTGAACTGTCATAAGATAACAAGAAATTGTCCATTCAACATATAGCAGAAAATTCAGCAACATTTTCATAGTGCAAAAAACTCTCCTAAAAATCCATCCATGGAGAGTTCTCTGTAATGATTTATTGAACATCTCCCACATTTAAAGTGCTTTGCTAAACATACTAAATGCAGGTACATGTTAGTAGTCACTGAATAAATCTGTGTCCCTTTGCTGAGTCTTTCTAGCTGCTTGGATGCATTTTTCTCTTGAACTCTGGGAAGTTTTCCATTAGATTTTGAAGTACTGTTGTTCAGTTCCTAGGTAAAAGAGGTTTGACTGTTTGGTCTGAACCAGCAAAGCTAAGAATAGCTTTAACTTTTCAAGTAACTGCCACTTAAGTAAATGGCAGTATTTCTTTTGAAGTGCTGCAAAACTTGTTCCCATGAGATGGTATTTAGTCTGATTTCAGTATAGCAAAACACTTCATCATTTTTTAATAGTCTTATTAACTTCAGTGGGATTACTCACACACCTTAATTTATATATGCCCTTAAATTCTTTACTGAGCTGGGTTATATAAAGTGTTCTAAACAAAAAAGCTTACTCATGCTTTTCATTTTCCAAAATATATGTTAGGAACTGTAGTCTTTCACTACTATATCTGAAGCACCATTTAAAAGCTACCATTTGCCGGATTCTATCATGGGTCAAACAAATCTTTTTCACATACATGCCTCCTTCTGTATTTTCTGACAGGTCACATAGTTTGAGGTCCTTCTGACTTCATTTGTTGTTACTGTGATTCTGTGATACAGCGATCTATTTCCTTTTTAAGAAAAGACATTCTTACTAGAAATGTCCATAAACTCTCTCTTGTTTTGCTGTTCTGTTTCTAGTAACAAAATCCATGCTGGAGTTCCCAAAGTTTTGACTGCTAGAGTTCTTTTCTACGCAACATTGAAGAAGAGGACATGAATAATAACATCAGCATTGCTTTTATATGTTTAAAACTAAGCTCAAATTTTGAAAAAGTGGAACACATTGTTTCTCTGATACCCTGAGTCCTTTTCTTCTGTGAAGAAAGCAATGACTGTTGTCCTTTTTAAGCAGTTTGCCATTGAACTTTTCTTCAGAAATTACTGTCTTGGAGAACAGACACAAGAGTGTCTTTCTATCATCTCAGGAAATTCTATCTCAAGTATTCACTTTAATCAGGAGAGAAGACAGTAGACTATAGGCAAATATATTGTCACATCACTGTGTCTATCATTCACTCTATTAGCTAAACATAAGCTGTTTCAGGCATAGTTATACATGGTAGATGCAGCCCTTTATTTGATTACACAGACATTAGCTGTATACTGTTAGAGTAGCTGACACTGTCATATCTCATTTGTAAGACAGATCCCTTAGATATTACCTTGATATAAACAGTAATATAATAATAACAACAGTATATGTACTTTCCATTAAAAACAAGGGGAATACCTTTTTGATGATACTCTAAACAATGACTCTCATCTCTTCTGTCTTACTGCTTTGTATATCTCTTTCTTACACAATATGCTTAATATTTGCCTTAGATGTCATTTAAAATACTTAAGCTTTAAGCTGTCAAATTGCTAGCAGTCTCTTGCCAGTTTGAGGGCTTTTCAGAAGGAAGATTAACTAGAGATCTTTCTTGTTGGAAGAAGTCAGCTCCTAAGAGCCAAGATGGACATGAGACTTAATTTTCTCTGTGACTGTGTACACTCCTCACGGTTATATTAGCGAGATAGCAAGGTCAACAAATTATTTGTCAGCAAGATTTTATCAGCCTTTATACTTCTTTCAGTATGGACTCTTTCTAGCTTATTGTAATTATCACAGTACTTTCTATGTGTTTTCCTACTGTGTTATGTTCTATATGGCCCCTACATCCAGACATATGATGACAAGAGAACTTTAAAATACTTCTTCCAAAACCTTATTTAACAAACATAGGTCCTAGAAAAAGCTCCTGTCATACCTATGAACACTCATCTCCAAAGCTGTAATTTAAGAACACAGCCAAAGGATAATGAGTCATTTGTATTTTTCCTCTATCTCAGGCTGTTATTTTAATTCTTTCACACCTTGTATTCTTTAGCTTTTTTTCTTTTTTTTTTCTTTACTGTCATTCTGGTGATTGCTTTAGCTGTCATAGAAGCATTTTATTCCATAGTTACTTTCTGCTTTTATGACACACTGATTAATAAAGTCACTTTAAAGTTCTTTTGTCCTCTTTAAAGTAATGCAAAAGGGGATTGCTTAGAATCTTTTTCTTATTAACAGACACAGTTGAGCAACATATACAGCAGCCTGCAGCAATTTTAAGTTGTACAGTATGATTGCAAAGGCTATAAACTACTTGAGAACCAGAATGCACACATAATGATTTCTGTCTGTCTATTTTTCTCTGTCCCATGTGACACTGTTCACAATTTTTTTTTCTTTCTTTTTTCAATATGAGAAAATGTTCAGCCAATGTGAGGTTGTCTAGCTCATATTTTATTTGGTTTGTACTATTTGGCTTTGGCATACACAGGTTGTATTTTATTTGGAAGTATTTTCATGGTGCTCTACTTCAGAGGACTCAAAAGTAAAAGGAGTATCAATTTTCTGTTGTACATAGGACAGTAGACTGACATTTCCTTTGCAATGTGGTATTGGAGCTGTCATTATAACATGTATAATTACATTTAGACAATGAATTGTTGAAGCACTCTTAGTTATCATGAGAATGGGATAGGTATTTTCTGGGACACACACACAAAAATTTACTTATATTTACTTAAATTGCCACCTTCTCTTTTGACCCTAATATGTGTGAAAAACACCCATAATTATTTGGGAATCACGAAAAAAATTGCTACGTTTGGGCATGTATTTCTTCACTTGTTTGTGTGTTTATGTATGGATTTTTATGCTGGCCTGACTTTTTGATCAACACATCCTCAGTTCCAGCTGGAATGCATGGGAGAGATTGAAGAGTTCTTGTTTAAAAGACCATTTGTACATTTCATCAAGTTAAATGTTGTTGCCTCAGGACTCTTGCACTCCAGCCATAATTTCATGGAAAGACTGAACAGATACATAGTATAAGAAGTCATCCATGGCATGAAGTAAAACAGAAGTGGTATCATAACCAAAAATGCAAAGGAAGTATGAATATATATATGTCAAGATGTGCAACTGCGTAAATCCTTATGTCTCCACTCATTTCAGCAATACTATGCCAATTTACAACAGAAGACTATTTCCAACTCATGGGAAAAAAGGTGTAGTATTTTACATATTTCTGTATTTCTATATGTCAGATAGGAAGTTTCCTAGTGTTTCTTCAAGGATAATATAGTTCATCACCTTTCTAATTAAAAAAAAAAAAAAGAAGAAACCTTTTAAGAAATACTAGGCAAAGTTTTGAAACTTCTACTTGGAAAAAAATCACTACAAAACCAGTCCTTTAACACATCATGTTATAAAGCACTACACTTAGATGTAGTACTTAAAAATATTCTGACACTGCTTGTAAAATCATATATAGGACTGGGAATTGAAGTTCTTTCTGTTATTACATTTCCCGTCTGCCTTTTTTATGCCTTTTTTTTTTTTTCCAGAGTCAAAGCTTCTTAAAGCCTCTGCTTCAAATGAAAGAAAATCTGGTCCCAGATGACACTAATTGGGAACAGGTTAGCAGAGAGATTTAAACAGAGATGCCTGAAGTTACAATTCATCATGTGGGATCTGACAGCAGCCTATTTCATGAGGCTCTTTAATTTAGTTTGTATGATAATAAGTTTTAACTAGTACCACACAAAAGATACATTTAAGCAGGAAAATTGCATCAACACTGGTTTTTCTAAATGCTATTAGTGTTTGCAATATATTATGTACCATGTAAACATCTCCCTACTATCCATAGGTTTGGCATAAGCACAGATTGAAAAAGAAATCCAGTAATCAGTGTTTTGTTTCTCTTATCAAGCAACCTGTTTCTTAACGTCTGACTTTAAAAAATACATTTAAACTGAATTAAATGTCTTTCAGCAGATCATTAGAGAAAATTTTGAAATTAATTTTCTATAATAAACAAGATATCTGGAAAAGGAAGCAGGAGAAGAGGGAATTGTGGTTAGTTACGATGCAGACTTGGTTTTGCTGCTGGAAACAGCAGGAATTTTGCCATTAATTTCAAGGGTGAAAGGATCAAGCTAATTATATTACAATTGCACTAAACAAATCGATACAAGTATTTACTGATCACAGGGTTAAAATAGGCTATACTTAATTTGAAATCTGGTCTTTAAAAAAATAAAAACATCTAATTACAATTAATCAAGACAGTTTTGTACATTTACATCCAAAGACCACTGAAGACAGTTAACAATTCTTAATACATTTCAGCCAGTTGAAGTTGCTGAGTATGCCTTAGTGTCTGCTAATTATTTAATTGAGTGAGATACTAGTACTTGTGCTCAATTAGAAACGTTGAGTTAGTATTTATACAGTCTTTTTCCTACAATACAATGTAACAATGTAATTGAACATATAAATTCTTACCCGCTCCAAATCCTGTGTCTTGTGTTAGTTATTAACAGTAGTGCCAATTGAAAGTAAGACAGAATAACAGTGGGGTTTTTCTTTCATTTTCTTTGCTTTATCTCAAAAGACTATATAAGCATCTGAGCAAGAGTTAGGTTAATTGAAGTCTATGGTAAAACTCTTCTCACTCCATAGGAAATAGGGTCCAAGCCAAGTTTTGTAGAATATTTTATGTTGAGGAGATGACTTTAGACATACTCCGTCCTCCAAATAAACTGAAAACCAGCAGACAGTTAGTATGTACACATATACTAATTGACCATATATTTATTATTCTCAGATGTAATTTATTAATGTGTAAATTGCTTTTATTCTTAATGTTATGATTTTTTGTGCATTTAAATACTACTGCTGAGATACATTGACTCTTAATTACAATTATTCTGATGTGCAGTACTAAAGAGTCTGACTTCCTGTTATGTTAGTCTTTGCTCTTGTTGATGTATTGTAATGCATTGTAATGCATCATGGGATCCAGGCAACCACTGAATATTGAGGAAGATGTATCCTTTTCCGAAGACTCAGCTCAGTAGAAGGGGAGATGGAATTTAAAATTAAATTTCAACAAAAATGGATTTTTTCACTTAAAAGAAAATTGATGTAAATTTTTCTCTTAGTGCAACTGGCATCTGCAACTGAATTTCAAAAATGGAATCATCTTCCTGTTGGTTTTTAAAAATCCTGTAGATCTTTCTGTTCATGTCAGCCCTGGTTTCTTTAATGGGTTTGTAGAATCTCCAAACAGAGGAATTCAGAAGGCTTAACAATGTTGGTGAAATGGAGAAAAGCAAATTGCTGTCTTCTTATAACAACTGTGCAAAACAGACAAGTAAAGCCACATGTAAGTTTACATCAATTTGTCTTACAAGATGTTTCAAAGTCTCTAAGGAAATGTCCACAGTACCCTTTCAAGCTCAGAATGTCTTACTTAAACATTTAGTGAGGAAACAAAATGGTATCTACCTTTAACAACAGCAAGAGGGTCAACTTTGGCTTGTTTTACAAAGGGATAGGAGCAATTCACTGTAGTACTTGCTCCACTGCACTGGAATTTGGGGCCTTCCTTTCCAGCTCTGTGACTTCATCAAGTCTGCAAGGGTCAAACAGGTCACCACTTGAGGCACCAACAGAAGTAAAACATGATTTTACAATAGACCTTGCAGAGGTCAGAATGGAAAATGTTAGTTGGAGTCAAAAGGTGTAAATGCTGTTTCTGGTTTTATGATGTCCATAGTGTGCTCCAAGCAGATGAGTTCTACATTAAATTAATTATCAAAATTACATACAAATACTAAGATTATTATGAAAATGAAAATGAACATTATAGCATTTTTACAGTACTCTCTATGTTCTGCAAGTACTAAGTGAAGAAGAGATTGTAACGACTAAAATTTTCATTCCTCCTAAACTAGCCAGTTGCAAACACTTTAGAATCTGAATTTCAAACAGATTTGCCTATAAGAGGCCTTCTGATATACTAAGGGCATTTTTTTTTACAAGAAAGATAATATAGTGAAGCATATTTGGCAATTTGCCTGAATTCAAACACACATCATCTGTTGGCAAGATAGGAATTGTTTGGTTATGTTAAAAGAGACATATATTACTTTGAGAGACAAAGTTTCTATACAGCAAGGAATTTAAACAAGAGGATAACTTTTAAGTACCCAAAGAATGCTCTTAATCATCTTCCCAAATCAGAGCCCAATACACAGAAACTGATGCATTTGGTCTTATGATTTGATGTGCTAAAATACCAAAAAATCTAAATGCCATTGAGCAACCTGGCTAATAGCTTTTTTATTAGAACTAGAAGAGGAGGAAAAATGTTAATAAAATCTACACTGTATGTATTTTTAGATTTGAGTCTTAGATGCACTGATGTTGATAGCAAAATTCTCTGTGAGTTTTCCCTCCTTAATTCAAAACTTAAATAATACTCTTATTCCAATTAAAAAATGTTGAAGTTTTGCACTTAGTGCAGACCAAGAAACAGGCTGTTGTTTACTACCTGATATCATTCTATAGTGCATTAATCTGATGTTAAGAACTAGAGTGATATGTTAACCTTACAGATTATGATTATTGAAGGTTAATATACATTGCAAGCAAAAAATAATACAAACAAAAGCCTTAATGTAACAAGAACTATCCTAATTCTGTCAGAAGGATTGTACTGGATTGCTGGATACACTAAATATGTAGTTCTATATTTAAAAATATATTATCAGTAGGAATCTTTGGGTGGAATTCAGAGTCCTAATGTGCTAACTAGAAGACTTCTGTGAACTGAGTAGGCATATTAATTATGGGAAATGTGATCGCATCTTGACAGTGTATTTTCACAGCAAATCACTGAAAATGCAGTGATTTCCCTATTTATCCCTTCATTAGTAGTTTTATGCTAATATAAAAATATTATTTTGAAAATTCTAAATGTGCATAAATCTCATGAAGTTGAACAAAAAAGAGAAATAATTAATTGCTGTTAATAGCATTAAGCTGAAGTAAATAATGTATAATATACTCTTCTTAAATCCCTGGAATTCATTAAAGAAAAGTTATACATTGTAACTGTGGTGGACTGAATGTTAATCTAATGCGTATGCTTTAGGATTGTTCATTCATACACAAATTCTTATATGAAATATTTGAAAGCATTAATGTAATATTGGACAGCAATATTCTTTTATATCTTAAACTGTTCTGTTTGAAGTTTTAAGAAATATATACATTAAGGAACCACAAAATTTTCTATTCAGTCTTGGCTGGAATAAAAAACCCCTATTTGATTCTTTAGGAAAAGATATTCGAAAAGGTTACAAATTCTGGAGTGTTATAGGAGCCTCAGTGAATCAGCAAATGCGGAGAGCACTATTCTGCCTGAACGAAGAACAGAATTTATTTATGTAACAGTTGTGTTTCCTGGAAAATCACAATTAACATCAGCTTGGTTTGGAACTCTTTGGGTTTTTTTTCTCTTTTTAGGCTTTGAGGATGAGAATTTAAAACAAAAAGGTGAGTTTCTGCTCACCTTATATTGGAAGTACATATGGCAGCTTAATAATCTTTAAAGAATATGGGAAGAGATGAATCCTTAACTAAAGTACAAAAGGCAAAATAATTTTAACTGGAATCATTACTTGCCAGTATTGCCTGTATGTTATTTTATGCCCAAGTTTTCAAGGATAACAAATACAATAAGAAATCTAAACCTGACCGCAATACAGTCAGGTTTGGATGCCAAGCTAGCTTAATGTTTTATGAAAATATCAGCTTTAAATTCTTACTTAGATATCTGAATACTCTAATAACAAGGAACACCACATGTCTAAAAATCTCTAACTGGGTGAGTTTGGTCTTCATTGTTTTTTTAAAAAGAAACACGTTATTTGCACATCTTATATTCCTAGCATGAGTGCTCAGCATCTGCAGCTGAGCAAAAGAAATGAGGTTCATATAAGATCAGAACTGCATCTATGGATTCAAACTAGGGGTCTATTTATCCTAGTATTCTTTTTTTTTTTCCTAACAGTAGCCATAAATGGATGCTCAGCAATGAGCAACAGAGAAAAAGCAGACTTCACTTTCCCATCAGCAGTCCCTCAGTTTCCAATTATGTTCAGGTCATGCAATTTCCTGAGATTAATGGAGTATTTCTGTTTAGTAATTTTCAGTGGATTTCTTCTCTAAGTGCTTGTCCACTGCCCCCTAAAATACACACAAATATCCGCATCTACAATGCCTTTTGGCAAGCAGTTCCATGGGTTTACTACCCTTTGCATAAGTAACTACCATATTATACTTGTTTTGAAGTAGGCTTAGCCAGCTTCATTTGATGCTCCTTAGTTCTTGTATGAGAAGAGACAGCGAAAAGATGATCCACATCACCTGTCCCCATGAAAGCCAGGATTCTGTGGATCTGTCATCAGCCCTCTAAATCACCCTTTTCCATGTTAAAAATGCCTAGCCTGCTATCCATCCCTTCTATAGAAATTCCATATCTTCATTATATTTTTTTTTCTTTTCTGAACATTTTCAAGTTTTAATATACTCTCTTCTGAGATCAAGGGATCAGAACTTGCACAGTGTTCAAAACATGGTTGAACTATAGATGTACATGGTGGCATAATGTTGTGGCATAATTGTGTTCTCTGTTTTGTTTTCAAGCTTGAATATGCCTTAACAGTTGATTTGGGGTTTTGACTCTCATTGAGCAATGAATCAATGTTTTATGCAACATTTTGTTTCTATGTTTAAAGATCATGACCTCAGAATCTTGCACTTGAGTGGTAACAGCTGGTTCAATTTTACATATAACTAGAGTTGTTTTTACCATGTGTATCCCCTCACATCTACCTACACTGAATTTCAACTGCCATTTTATTGCCCAGTCATACAGTTGCATAAGTTGTTCACAGTCTTCTCTTCTCCTTTCTACTCTGAATAACCTAGTATCTTCCACAAACACTTAGTCTCAACATTCACCTCTGTTTCCAGATTATTTATGAACAGAGTAGATCCTAGCACAGACACTGCTGAACTTTGGAAATGATCAGTCCATTCATCCTAAAATGGACTTTTTACAGTCATCCTTAGTTGATATTTTAATCAACTGTTTAGGTATTCAAGGACCTTCTTTTATGTTCTGTGGGTGATACATTTTATTAAAAGCTCTCAGTGAGAAACTTTGTTAAATGTTAAATTACGTATCTACACAGACTTTATTGCCTGGAACAGTATTGTGCACAAACGTGTTGACCACTTGAAAGATAACCCAGAGGTCTGTAAGGCAGAGCTTTCCTTTACAGGAGTCATATTGAGCCTCTTATGTAGATTATATTTACAAAGGTTTCCACTTGTTTTAATATTTATTATGAAATCATAACAGAATTCTGCATGGAACAGTGATTGCACATTATAAACACTAACAAAGTAGTTTCTCCAGACACAAAATGTTTTTACAAATACGGAGGCAATAAGGCAAAGAAAGAAGGGCAGTGACTTAAAGGGAGTCAGATGATGCATCCTTGCATCCTCAGTTCCAGTGGCCCAAGGTATAATGGATGGGGTAATACCTTATCGTCCTACTAGATTGATGGGCAAATAATTATGGCTCAGAAGATCAGAAATTTCATCTTTCTGTCTTGGCACTTCTGAGGAATACAAACTCAACAGGCTGCACTAGCTATAAATTTGCACTGTCACATCCTAACAGTAGCCAAGCTCAGCAGGTAGCTCACCAAAGCTATCTTTATTCTCCTCATTTATGTTCAAGCTGCCTGATCTGGAAGGACAGCAAATGAGTATGTTACATCTTTTATTTTTGCATGTCAGATGCCTTGTAAGCCAAAATCACAGGTTTTACCAAAAATGTAGAGTCAGGTGATTCATTCTTTTTAAATTAATGAATGAGAAGTGAAATAAATAATTAATTGTGAAAACCTAGTAACCTGAAAAGCTGAATGTTTCTGAGAAGCAAACTCGTATATCTGAACTCATGTAATTTGTACTGCTTCCAGCCAGATAAAAGGTTACTTAAAATACCTAGGAAAATCTTCAAATAAAAATACAGCATTCAACTGTGGATATTTTCCTTCCCTATGATAGAATTTGCTGTATAAGTAACTGCATTAACTAAAGTTACTTTTTTAAAGTGATGCCAACGGCCATTGTTCCACAGCCAGCTGCATTACCCTCTATCTTCTATATATGCACACTGACTCACAATTCCTAGAAAGCTCAATCTGAATAGAAACATTTTCTCTTTCTACTCCCTAGAGGATAACTAATCTCCTAGGCCCATCCATGAAAACATCATACGGTACAAAATCAAAGATGAATGAAAATATTGCCTGGATTATGGCATTCCCAATGTAGTGGATATTTAGGGTGTCTGCATTTGTAAATATCTTTATTACGCCCTTTAATTCTCTCTGAATTCAATATGAATTATCTAAATATATTTTAAACTCCCCTATGTAGGACAAAAGGAGAAACAGAATTCTTTTTAGAAGTCATAAAAATATCACATGTGGTGAAACACTCCTTATTAAAACTTGGGACAGAAAACTATGGGAAGAAGTGAACACACAAATGGAGGACAGGCTAATAGAAAAATGGCAGTGCTAACATAAATTAGTTGTCTTGTTTGTCATAGTAGTTGAGCTGCTTAGCACCCTCTTAGTGAGTATTTTCAGGTTTTTTTTTTTATTTTATCAATAATGTCAGTCATCAAAGTAACTGTAAAGTAAATTCAAGAGGTGTAGGACAAACAGTGCTTGTAGAGCAGCCACATAGTGTCCTGAGTGTGGACAGCAGCTTTACTTATGTAGAATAATTTATTTCAGTTTCTCCTATTTTAATGAAGACTAGTTTTTTACAGATCTTTTGCAGAAAAATGAACTGATGGAAGACACAAGGAGTAAAGAATGTGAGTTTCTGAAGATGTGTTGTTCATGTCTGATGGTAATAGCCAGAGTCTAGGCAGCACTGAAGTGTGAAAACCATATGGTATTCTTCACAAACACTCTGAAAATTCTGCTATGAAAACTCCTTTAGACAGAAAGGAACATGTTACAATTACAGCATTTTTACTGTAAGCTTCATCAGCATGGATGGAAGAGGTGGCTATGATTGCAGCAAGATGAAAACTAGAATATTTTGGAGGCAGTTGCTGGGTCTTTGTCAATAAAATTTGTGAACATGAGTGAAAAACTTTTTGGCCTTTAATAACAACAATAATAATATTAGCTGTAATTAAATACTAATACATAGACAAAAAAGGGTGGGTTTGCTGTTTTTTTAACTTCTAATTCACTGTAATAATTTGAGACTGGACTGAGATGTAGGTTTGATTTAATTGTTGGGCATCTCAACCAAAAATCATCTTTAGCATAAATATAATTTTTTTGTCTAAAATAGTAGCAAAACCCAACATCCATTGAACTGCATTCAAACAATTCAGACAGCCAGGCCAATGTCTATTCCCCACCCAGTCTACTGTAGAGCAAGTAGATGTTCAGTACCTCGTAACCTTTTTATACCTAGATTTAAGAACTGGGTGATAGAAAGGAAATCCTTTGATTTAACAGCCCTGTGAGCACAAAGCGTAAGCTACAATTCTGTACCTGCAGTTACGCTTTTAGCAAAACTGATATGTTAGGAATACTTAGCTGTCCCTGATAAGGGATACTTGTCTCCAATTCAATTTATATGCCTCTTCAGTGAGATTCAAAAATTTTCCAAAAGAGAAGAACCATCTCTAGAAAAGCTTTCTTAAAATTGAAGAATCCCATTAAAAATCCAAACACTATAACTGAAGAGATGAGTACTGCACCTCTGCATCAGATAAAGACTATTCTCTACACAGTGGAAAATCCATAGGTAAATGATTACAAATTGCCTTACCAATGAATGGCAAATACTTTTCACTGTGAACTACTGCTTTTCTTGTGTACACTTAGATTGTGTTACATACTAGGGAGCTAATGTAAGGGGACAATATATCGGACTGACCTATTCAGCACACTGGCAAACTAAGCACATTAAAATTTCCCACCTGCAGCTGATTCTTGCTCTGTTACTCCAACTGCATTACTGCAATTTCCTTTTACATATAAGTCTCCTGTGTGAGAGTCTAGTTGAGTTGATATAATCTTTGTAGATAAAAAGTCTTCTAGGGTGAACATTAAAGGCTAAAAAAAAGGGAGACAAAAAGCAGGTTAGATTGTCTAAAATACTTTTAAAAAACTAAACTAAATCACTTTTTCATTTTCCTACTGTGTTGACAATGCTGTCTCTTGAACATTATTTTTACAGCCTGGGCCAAATTCAGTAGAAACATAAATGCATGAAAGATTATTAACTTCCATTCAGGCTGCTGAGAATAGGTACTTGGATAGAGAATGATCTTATCTGATCTCAGGTCACTATTTAATTAGATACCAGAAATTATTACGTGAGAGGTTGCAGGTGAGAGAAACAACGTACAAATTTCTCAGCCTTGGATAACGCTGAATGAGCAGCTAGAACTTTTTTGACTCCAAATTTGACACAAATATGTATGAAGCAAGTGATTAGTTTTTATTTCACACAGTTTTACAAAAAATATTAGTAATAAATCAGTAATTGGCTTAGTAAAAGCTGCAAAATGATCATATGCAATTGCCTCAGAGATTCTCAGAAAGCAGAAGATACAATCTATAGATTGCTTAATTCCAGTTTTATAAGAGGAAGATTGCGTTACAGATGATACAGAGATTTTTTATCATGCTGCAGGAAAGTTTCTTAATTCCTGTTCCCTAG
This sequence comes from Colius striatus, assembly GCF_028858725.1. Classification (NCBI taxonomy): domain Eukaryota; kingdom Metazoa; phylum Chordata; class Aves; order Coliiformes; family Coliidae; genus Colius; species Colius striatus. The sequence continues at coordinate 127,475,938 of NC_084759.1, read as the reverse complement.
GAGTTGTAAATACACATTTTTGTAAATAGAAGGCCTATTATAACAACTTAAAACAAGCAGCTAGACCTTGGATTTTGTTATTAACTAAGAAAAAAATCTGTCATTTAAAAAGATGAAAGAAAGCTGGAAATTTGGTTTTTTCCCCACAATTTTAAATGGAAAATTGTATGGCAGCTACACAACTCCATGGCTTCCTCAAATTTTAAGTGATATGTTTTCCATAATCTTGGCAAGGCAGGAATTCACTGAGTCATAGATTTGCTCTTCATATTACAAAATCACCTGAAATATTCTACCTCAACTGGGAAAGAGTAATGTCTCACAGCAGTGGAGGACAAAGAAGCACCTGCCCTGTCTCCCAAACAATGGTACCTTTCATTCTCTGTGTCATAGGACTGTTTCAGTTGCATTCTGTTGTTACCACTAATGCAGTTTGAAGTGCTTTTTCCTGTTTAAATGATAGAAAAATATTGGTTCTGCTTATCTGCAGTGACCAAGAAAGTATCATTTCAGAGTGTTTGGAAAAAGCACACTTCATATGTATATCAGTGCATTCATATTAAGGTAGAATGATTAAATCTGTCCACAAAACCACTACTGAATAAATTTGGAAAACACTACTGAATAAGTTTTGGAACCTTAAATTCTTCCCAGAAGGGATTAGGACTTCCTGGTTTTGCATGATAAACCAACCTATGGAAACTAGCAATGTATTTTTCTTGTATATTGCTTCAGAAATGGCTTAATCTGCTTTACTTGCCTTTACAATTATATAATTATCAAAATGACCTGGAGGTTGTATTTTACACAATGGTTTGGTATATAGCTGACATAGAGATACTATTTTTTTTCCCACCTAATATCACAGTGATATTGAGATGAAAAGATGCTTAGATACTTACATAAACACTTTAAATGAAAAAAAAAAAACAAACTACTTTGTATAGCTGTCGTTTATTTTCTTTTCTCCTCCAAACTTCCACTTCCTTTCTTGTTTTCTTCTCATCATTTTCTTGGGCACTAGGTAAATATTAAGACAAGTCCAGCTAAAATATCAATACTAACACTTGGTTCTTTTTCTCTATCATAATTTCAAGCAGAAGTTTAAAATGATACAAACTTCAGTTAAGTGTTTTCTGTAATTGAGTGTATTGGGGATTAATACAGTTGCAGACTTTGCTTCAAATAGTTATTTAATCCTATTCTGTCACCTATATTCAGACTTAAGTGAGCTGTTCACTGAAAAACTTACCATTCAGTTAAACATGATTGAAATTGGCTAAGGAGTGACAACTTATTAGAGGAGTCATGCAGATAAAATGACAAACAAAAGAGTCGTATACACTTTTCCCCAGAAGTAGAGAGTATCATATTGTCTATTTTGTTGCACTCACCAACTAGGAGAAATAAGGCTATCTCCATTCTTTTTCTCAGTCCTTATTAGGTCCCGCTAGAGACACATCAAGTGCAGTGCAGTTATTTGCCTCCTCTCCACTTGATAACTAATAGGTAGAGAAAAACTGAAGGATAATGAAGAAAATCAAGAATTATATTAACTTTTCTGCATTGAAAACTTTAAAAATGTTCACCGTGACGTTCCGAGTACCTTCAAAAGTTAACTCTAAATGCTACTATAAACAGAATTCTTCATCTAAATGGCAATATGTGTAGTTCCTTTTATTTTTAGAGGCAAGAAATTAAATCACAGGATGACAGAATGGTTATGGACCCTCTGGACACTCCCTAATCAATGAGGGGCCACTGAGAGTTGGTTGCCCAGGATCATGTCCGGGGAGATTTTAAATTATCTCCAAGGATAGAGGCTCAACAACTGCTCTGGGCAACCCATTCCAGTGCACTGTGATCCTCATTCCAAGTGCAAAAGGACAACCCCGTGCAAAAATGACACTACACACTGTAATATAAATGTTTAAGTAAAACCAGTAAAAGCTAAAACTGAAAGCTCACATTGGCAATCAAGTACATATCATATATACCTTTTTGCTAGCCATTCAAGAAAATACAGCTAAAACTTAGAAACACAACCATAGTTTCCATGGAAAGAAAGAATAAAAAAGTAATTTTATGGTATCTAATTTGTGCAAAATTTACTCAAGGCCCGAGGCTTTGACATGCAAGTCTTTTTTCTCTTGCACATAGTCCTAGTTCACATCACATTGTGACACTGCTATTTAGTTCAATGATCAGAATCTGACCATTCTGTGCATCTAGGACTTCAGGTTTTAGCATATTAAAAATATTAACGTGGCTCCATTCTAAAGATAAACAACAGTTTCTAGACAAAATAGCAGCTTTTGTTTGCATAAATGCTTTTTAGTGAATCTGAGCAGCATTTGAAAACCATACGTTCTTCGTTTAAGATTACTTGCCAAGAATGAGAACACCATTTGGGCCACAATCTTAGTGACATCATTGCTGAAGAATGAAATGATTTTCCAATCTACTTAAAAAAACCTGGATGCTATATAATGTTTAAAAAAGGTAATCTCCTTTTTCTGTTCCTAGGATGTACATTTCTAATAATTTACATTTCCTCGTGTATATACCTCATCTATAGTTAGAGAGGTGAAACAGATGATGCAGAAGGTATGGCTCATAATTCTTTTTTTATCTACATACCACAGAAAATGGAAAAATGAAGCTAGCATTGAAAAATTGACAGTTACAGGAAAATATAAGAACATGAACTACCTGTTGGACCAGACCAGTTGTCCATCTATCATAATATTTGTCCTTTGACAGCTACTTCTACTGTTTGTTTTCAGGGAAAGTAAAAGAAAGAGATAATAGACACCTTCCAAAGAACCCTGCCAATAGTTGTATTATCTTTTCACCATTGAACTATTAGCACTTGAGACAGTAAAGCAAATGAGTGCATATCATATTTAAGCATAAATAGCTCCATTGTCTTGAATGAAATCATACATATTCTTAACATGCTTTAGTGATTTATCAGATGGTAGTCTGTTTGGCTTAAGCCCTGAAACATGAATGTTTGCATAATATTTTTCACACCATGCTAAAAGTAGTTCAACAGATTGTCATTAACTATATAAAGAAGTTATTTTAGATATTACTGAACTGTCTCAAATATTCAGTTTCCTCGTATTATGAGTTGCTTTCAAATATTTCCTTCTATAGTTTTAAGTGTATTACTTTCTATTTTCGGTATCTTCTATCTTATGTTATCAGAGAGTAAAAAAGATGGTCCATTCACTCTGTCAGTATTCTCACATACAGTATTTGTAGAAAGCTTGAGTGACTGGAGACATCTGAACTAGATCACACTAGGCCCAAAATAGATTACAGTTCTCTATGAATGCAACTGCTTAACTTTCAAGGTTGGCTGCATTTCAAAAGCAGTTGGTGTTATCACATAGCATAGAAAACAGTTAAATGAGTCTCTGCAAGCTTGAGAGGATGCTCATAAGAACTACAGAACTAGTACATCCAAACAACATGAGACCTGTAATGGCTGTGTGTGTGTGTGTGTGTGTGTGAAAGCATAAAGAATGCTCTTGTGATCAGACATCAAATATGGGGTAGACCAAGGACCTGCAGTGATGGTCTCCACTGTTTTAAACCACTGCACATACTATTTTTTATTTCCTGAGATTAAAACTTTTTTTTCCCCCTCCTCACCTCCAAATTTCCCCTCTTGCTAATTTAGAATTTTTTGGCAGAAGACCATCAGAGACAAGCATAAGATATTGGATCATGTATTACAGAGTTATGTAATTTATTAATCTGCTTGGGTTTTGGGGCAACGTCAAACTGGATATAAGCTTTCCTCCATCTGTCTGTACTTGTCTCAGATCTTTTTCTTCAGTGGCTACAATTTTTACTTATGGGTGTCATTATTATTATTTGCAGCATGCGTTGTTTTCACTAGGTTTAACATGTTTCCATGCTGCTTACTAACTTCATCAGCAAGGTATTCTATGTAGTTACAATTACACAAAAGTGCTTCCTAATGTGTTTTATGTTTTCAGAGGCCTAGAAAAGAGGTGTGATATTTATGCTAAGTCCATAGGTCACCATATCTTGCTTGTTTCCTACTGAAAGAAGATTTGCACAGTCATAGTGTCCATATTGCCTTATATTGCGTTTCTGCTTTCTCTTCACCATAACACACTGTATCTCTTCCCAGTTTCAACCAAAATAAAAGAAGGTAAAATTTTCAAATATAAAGTTCTTTGAATTTCACAAGTTGAGCTTGAAGAAGGTGAGAAGAAAAAAGCTAATCCTTCCCTTTTTGGCAAGGATGCAGCAGAAGGTCAACACTTCTGTTCAATGTGGCTGTGTAGCTAGTCAGTCAACACATTTGCAGGTCTGAACAAACCATGCAGTTTCAGGAGACACAGGAGGGAGACTGGGAATTATATTGCAAAAGTATATCATTGTAAAATAAGTTTAAATATCATTACTTCATTTATCAATGAAGTTTTTTCTATAACTGTATCATAATAGTGGATTACAGCAAGCCTCATATGCTAGAGACCCATTGTACAAACTCATTTTTTAGTGGAGATTCTAGCATTACTTAAATACTTTTGCTTGATATCTATCTTCAATACAACATCATCAATCCCATATTTAATCCTTATGTAGCTAGTTATAAAGCACAATTTTTTGCCAGTAAACTGAAACATATGCATTATAATACACAATGCAATTGAACAAACATAAATTCATAGCAAGGCAGGTCAGTAAACCCTGGGACAATCATTGTTATACAAGCATCTTCCACAGTCCATCTTACTAACAAATAATACTAGAATAACTAGAGAGAAGTTATTTTATGTGCTGGCCAAACTTGGTACACTTTAGTCATTTGTTAGTTTCTTTTAGTTAGCTGATTTTTTGTACTGAAAAGGACAATAAAGCAGTCTTCTAGCACTTACACTAAGACACTTAAAAAGTAGATGCCTTTATTTCTCCCCAAGACTTTGGTATATTAAGCTATAGATTATTAAGTTTAGAGCACATGGGTTTTATCTGACAGAAATGTAAAAAAGTATTTTCTTTAGCACAAATCACATTTCTAGAAGACAAAAAAAAAGTGTACTGTTTCTTTAAAATATTTTCAGCCTTACTTATATCAACAGAGGCTTTTTCTGTTCCACTTAACTCATTTATGAGGAAGTGCGTCAATTTTAGAATTCTGTAGCTTATTTATAAACAGTAAAAATTTAAAACTGATCCTGTATTTTATCTCTAATAAGGCAGCAAAATCCTATGCTTTTTCAAGGCATACAATTTAAAACTTGAGTTTTATCAGGAAGAGAGGAGAGAAAATTGCAAGTCAGAAAAATGTTGCTGCAAGATCTCTTCTTTTTTGTATACTATTTGATTTTTGTGCTTAATTTATTCCAACATGAAATGTAATTTGAAACACATTCTCATTTAGTAGCTTACAATTCTTCTCATCTCTATACAACTTGGGTCTTGAATATAATCATGCAGGAAAAAACCTGAAGGTTTCTCTTCAATATCTCAAAAAAGTATCCAGATTGTAAGAGGATAAGTTTCCCAAGGGTCCTTCTGTGTCAAGTAAGCTTGTGCAAAATGTAATTTCTTGTCAAACCAGCAGATAAAAACAAGTCAATCTGGAAAGAGCAAGGAAAATATAATAGGTACGTGGCAAGCCATGACATCTTTACAGATTACTAATGAATCAACATACCTATAGAATAACAGTGTCAGGCTGATTTCAGGGGTAAAGAGAAGTTAACAGAAACTGTCGCCTTCCATTGTCTTTAGCTCAGTACATGTTGCTTCTCATGCTTTGGGAAACTGGTAACATAGCGGTACACATTTTGACTTTCAAATCATAACTGCAGATGAAAGTGTCCATAATCATAAGAACCTCAATGATTTCTGATCAGTTTTGTTCATGTTACCCCCCTGAGAGTCTCAAAAGCGAAAAAATATAGTATCAATTTGTACTTTCATAATTTATGCAGCTTTTCATATAGCCATGCTTTGCTTTTTCTGATTTGTCATTCACTATTTTTTACTAAATTCTCTTTTTTTCCATTCTTTTTCTTTGTTATATGTCTGAAAACATAGATAATTTAGTTAACTAGTATGTTTTCTCTTCTCTAAAACAAACCTTGCCACTAACCCTTGCATCAGTGAAATTTTACCCCATCATCTTACTGAAACCAAGTTCTGTTCTATATGGGATGCTAACAGTGGCTTATCATCCTGGTATTGGGTGGCAAGTAGGAATGAAAAAAACCTCACTGTTTTGTTAACTCCTCATCACGTGTTAATATTTTTAATGTCTGTCCACACACAATTTTTCAAACTAAAAATGTGCAGTAAGTAAAAATTATTTGAGAGCTTTTCTTCCTCCTCTACTCTGCCCTGGTGAGGCCTCATCTGGAGTCCTGGGTCCAGCTCCGGGCTCCCCAGCTCAAGAGGGACGGGGAACTTCTGGAGAGAGTCCAGCGCAGGGCCACCAAGATGATCAGAAGACTAGACCATCTTTCTCACGAGGAAAGGCTGTGGGAACTGGGTCCTGATCAAGGGGAACCATGGGGTTGGACTAGATGATCTTTAGAAGTCCCTTCCAACTCCTAACATTCTATGATTCTATTGCTAACACTCATGTAAGTTTGATGGATTTTTGAAAACTTTTAGAGATTTTTCATTTTCTTTTAATTTCAAATCTGTTAAAAATGGGTTTTTGCATTTCTACTGTATTGCCATTTGTTGATTGTTTAGATCTGTTTTCTTTTTGGATCTTAGAATGTAACATAGATCTGGAAAGAAAAGAGTTTAGAATCATAGATTCACAGAATGGTAGGAGTTAGAAGAGACTTTTAGAGATCATCTAGTTCAATTCCCCTGCAGAAGCAGGTCGACCTAGATCAGGTTGCATAGGAACATGTCCAGGTGGATCTTGAAGACCTCCAAGGAAGAAGACTCCACACTCTTCTCGGGCAGCCTGTTCCACTGCTCCCTCATCTGAACTGTAAAATAGTTTTTTCTAATGTTTAAGTGGAACGTTTTGTATTTCCAGCTTCATCCCATTACCCCTTGTTCTGTCACTAGATACAATAGAAAAAAGGGATGTCCCAACCTCTTGACATCCACCATTTAGATATTTGTAAATATTAATAAGATTCTTCTGCAGTCTCCTATAGACTTAACAGCCCCAGTTTCCACAGCCTTTCCTCATAAGAAAGATGTTCCTGTCCCCTGATCACCTTGGTGGCCCTGTGCTGGACTCTGTTTAGAACTAGTTTCCTGTCCCTCTTGTGCTCAGGAGCCCAGAACTGGACACAGGACTCCAGATGAGGCCTCACCAGGGCAGAGTAGAGGAGGAACAGAACCTCCCTCGAGCTGCTGGCCAGTTTTCTTGATGCATCCCAGGATGCCATTGGCCTTCTTGGCCACGAGAGCACATTGCTGGCTCATGGTTAGTTTATTGTCAACCAGGACTCCTAGTTATCTCTCTGCAGAGCTGCTCTCCAGCAGTTCAACCCCCAGCCTGTACTGGTGCATGGGGTTGTTCCTTCCCAGATGCAGGACTTTGCACTTGTCCTTGTTGAACCTCAATGGTTTACAACCATCTTCCTCTGTGTCTTTAAACTCTTCATGTTTTCTTCCATTGTTTCATAACAACAATCTAACAAATGCTGGTCTAGTAACATCATCTCCTTTTTGTTTATATAAAATATACGATCTTGTGTAGAGCTTACGGGGAGACAGTGGAAAAAAACCAAAAACCAACAGGGAGAGATAGTGGATGAAAATTTGGTTCCATTCAGGAGTTTTCACAGATTATATACCTTCTAAACATACATAGGATACATCAGTACCAGAGCTCACTTCTTTGAACCATACATGACTAATGGTCTCAGTTTTCTAAGAAGTGTTATACATCTTATTAAGTTCTCAAAACCAGAAAAGCTCAGGGTATTTAGACAATGCCTTAATGCAGTTAATCAAAGAAATAAGCTCTTTCCCAGCTCCATACCAGCTGTATAACACTTGGCTAGCCTTGGCAGAGTCTCTCATTCTTCAGTCATTTCAGTTTGGTTTTTTTATGATCTCTGCCATAAACTCTGATGATGTAGCTGATGATGTGTCTGGATCCTAAATATTTCTACTCACTTGTATTATTGCAAAATGGCATAATAATATTAGATCACCTATTATTACAAAATAATTACTTACCATTATCCATATTTTATAAGGATAGAAAGAAGGAGGCTATTAGTTTTTGGAGTTTAGCGTGAGTATTTTTTGCTGTGTTAACTGCAATTGTGCAATTTCTACTGTGACGTCTAGTGGCTGCTGTTTATTTTCTGTGGTTTCTTCTCAGGACAAGATTTTTGTGGTTTCTTCTGTGAAGAATTAGGATTGCTAATAAGAAGCCACAGGAATTGAATTTCTCAGGGTCAGAGTTCACTACGATTTTGCTAAGCTGCACTACATTTCTGAGTTAAGAACAATTCTAACAGTAATGTCCTCTCCTGAGTGGCAAATACTCATGTAAATACTTTACTCTCTATACAGTGAATTAACTATTGTGTATTTCTCTAGACCTGAGACAAATATATGTTCATAGGGAACTCATTTTTCATGACTAGTATCCTGAATCTATTTTGATCAGTTCTCCTGGCTGCTGATTAGTCAAGAAGAACTATGAACAATTCTATGAACTATGGATTTAAACTGCAGTAAGAAGCATCTTTTGGAATCTGACTGGATAAAATGCAGGCAGTACATGCAATTAGTAAAATGGCTGTGAAATGCAGTCTCAATTCAAAAACTCTTGTAACAAATCTAGAAAAGGACAGTATATATCAAAAGTATTTAAACCACCAAAAAGTATGCTCATGTCCTAAAAAACTGTTTAAAGATTCATGCCAAAATAGGCAGAGATATATATCTGTAGCAACAGAAACTTACAGAACAGTAGCACTAATCTATTTAATAAAGTTAACTAAAAACCAATATACTAAACCAACCTTTAAATGAATTTGTATTTAGACAAAACTCTGTTCCCCAAAAGTAACATCCATCCTGATTAAATGATCACCTGCAGCAGATCTCATGCTCTCAGTACATCATCAGCTTTTAATTGAGTAGAACGTTTGCTAGACAGATACTCATTTTTTCTTGGTTCTGTGTGCTATCATCTGAAAAGCATTTAATCCACAACATAGCATGACAAAAATCACACATGCTATGTTCTGAAACAGACTTAACATTAAATTTCTCCCTAATTCGTACTGAATTATTTCCTTGCTTCAAGAATTTGAGTACAGTTTTGTTGTATTACCTGTCTGGGAACAAACACAGTATGCTCAGGAAACAAATGTGGAGGTATATGAAAAGCAAATAAAGAACGGTAAAATTACAGTAAGCAGAACTGATGTGGCTTCCTACCCTAAGTGCTTTATTTGTTTTTCAGTATTTCTAAAGTAACATTAGATAAGAATAACAAAAACATTTTACTAATGGCAGAATAGAAAACTTAACTTTGCCCTTGCAGTAGGAAAACAGTAAAATGTAGTTTATCTTTTCAGGAACTGGGTTTTTTCCCATTCAGAAACTATTTTTTCCAGTCTTAAAATCTATATGCCCCTTGCTCTAAGTAAAGTTTACCATGCTGATTTGTGAATTAAATTTGTGATTATGTAACACATCTGTTGCCAAGATTTGAGGTTAATGTCCTCTGAATCAAATTTGATCAGAAACATCTTCACTTCAACACAAGTAGCTAAAAACTGTTTCCGAGAAAGTGTTCTAAAAAGAATTCATTTGAAGAGACAAATATCAAGATGAAACACAGTAGGAAAATATAATTACTACTTTTTCTGTAATTGTATTTCAGAGCTTGAAATGGCTATGTTTACAAGAGCTAAAATCTTTTTAATATTACTAACTTGAATCTCCACTTCTTACTTATGCAACTTGCCAAAATAACAGCAGCGATTTACTAAGTGAACTCCAAATCTGTATTAGTACTACCAACTTTACACATTGGAGTTTGCTCTCTTCCAGTAGACTTCTTCTATTTGTGTAGAATTTAATGATTTTTGATTATATAAATACAATGTCATGTATCCAACCAAATACAAAATTTAGCAATGTAATAGGCATGATTCTGATAATTTCAATTCAGAGGTTAATTTTACACCACATATGAAAAAAATTAGTGAAGGGTGAAACTCGAGCCGCAATAACACTAAGAAATTATTTTACAAGGTCTCTTTACTCATTTTTGATTTATGACATTTTTGCAGGAGTTTTTTTAACTAAAAATTTGCTTTCTTACTCAGCATGCTTTGATTAAGTTGGAGATGCACTTCAAACATCTATCTTGTACCATGCAACCAACTTAGCTTTAACAGAAGTTTTAAATTTTACTTCAAAGCTGTCTTTCATTATCTACTGTGATGTTTAATTGCTGGAATTTCTGGAAGTCCCTGAGACAGTTTGCTGGAAACTAATATTCCTCCGTCAAAGACAGAACGATGACTTAGTTGAATACTTGTTATGTCACATTTCCTAGTCCCTCTTTAGGAGAAGGAATGGAAGAAGGTCATTTGCTCACACTCATTACTGTAATTTCAAAGACTTAATTATGCACTTTTCACTATGTCACAAAGACTAAAAAATACATCTCTTTTACATATAATTAGTGAGTTCATGTTCTAGTGAAACACAAAACTACTTATACCAACCAAATTTAAGAAACTATAAACATATCCAAACCCACTGATTGCCACAATAATCTTTCATGCTAAGAATTTACTTGGGTCAGTCCTTTGCTCCAGATTTAGGATGCAGAAATTCCCTGCAGCAGGGAACAAGGTCAATTAACATAGATTGATCGCTTCTGCAACAGCTCAGAGTAATTTGGTGTTTTCTTCTCTGAAAGTAACCTCTATTATCCTGCTCAACATCATCATGGACTTGCATTTTGCTAAGATGCATGTAAATTCTATCAATCTCACTTTCACTTTTCACTCTTTTACCTACATGGTTACGTTCACCTGTATACCCAAGATTCCTTTCTGCTACATGAATCTTGCTTTAAGCAAAAACTAAAATCAAACACAGTTCCACAAGTGAAATTTTATTATGAGGTATAGGCAGTGACTTGCTCATGAAAGATAATACTTGCCTTTTCAGTGTGGAAGTAAAAGGGTCAATGTTTAATATTCAGTGTTTAATATGTGATAGTATAGAAATACAAACTTTGAAAAAAAAAAGGCAAGGAGATATTGTTAAAAGGATGTCCCAGATGTAGTTCAGGTAATATATAGCAACATTAGATTCAAGCAGATGATTAAATGACTAGACCAGGTAGGGAATAATCATTAGCCTTTGAGTATTAGCTGGGCACATTTTGCTGTCATTAACATCCATAAATGTGATAGTATTTGAACCTTTGATCTTTTTAAAGAGACATAAAAAGAAAAATCTCATGTTATACTCTCTTCAGAGGAAGAAACTAAAAGTTCAGCTACAATATAATATGTAATATTCAAAGAAATTTAGTTTCATGTGAAAATACCCTAATATGAAATTCCACACTCTTCAATAGTCCTAGGAATAAGTAAAAAACTTTTATACACACACTGTATGAAATTATTAAAAACACAAGCATAAAAAAAACCCACGAAAAAGTAAATACTAGACCGAATTCAACCACTATCATCTTTTTTAAACTTTAAAGACATACCTTTTCTCAGATTAATAATCCAAGATACATATCAGTAGTGCAGAAAACTGTGATACAAGCAAATTTTAAAAATTCAGAACACAAGTTTAAACAGCATAGGTACTGATCATCATTTGCTTGCTGAAATCAGACCCTAGCTTGTACATCTTGCTCAAATTTCTTCAGTGATGATCCATGACGACCATATAACAAGTGGACAATTTTGTAGTACCTGTATCTAATTAATTAGGCTAATTGTAAGGAAAGTAATAATAACTGATCAGTGTTAGGAATTTTTACGCAGTACTTGCAGGTTTTAACTCCTTTTTTTTTTAAAGTGGAAAATAAATACAATTTTTAAAATAATATTTTCTAGGCCTCCACTTCCAACAGTAGTGATTTGTCTCTATTCTCATTAGCTGTCCATATCCTCATACAGAAGATACCGTCTTTTTCACTGCTGCATTTATTAGAAATGTCTATAAATATGACAAAGAAAAGATGACCTCAATAGCAGGAACAAACATACATTTTCAATCAGCACCTACAATCAGTTAATACTCCTTTAACACAACTTGTCTACTTATTTAAATTTTCAGCAGTAAAAGTTAAGAGTGACATTTCAAAAGCTGAAGATACCAGTCCATGTTTTGTTTGTTATGGAGTTATACAGGTTTCAGAAGTTCCTGCACCACAGTTATCATTGTCTACTGAGCTGGGATATGCCTACTTAAAACATGGCTTGTTTCAGTACAAAATAAAGTTGGTATAAAATATGAACAAAAATTAATCAGTCCTTTTCCATGCTACATTAAGAATGTGCTCTACAATGTGTTTTGCACTTCTTTTTTAAACATCTAAAATAAATTTCATATTTCGTATTCTGAAATCATAGGTAAAACGCAGCATAGTTGTTTTTGCAAATATGATTGATAATGCCGAAATTTTTCCAGGGAATTACTGAAATGCCAAGAGTCTTCTTATTTGAATTTCTATCTAAAGGCTTATTTGCAACTGAGAAACCTATGCTTTTTGTAAGTTCATATGTAAAGTTTTCAAGCAAGTAAGCAGTTAAATACAAAAAAGGCTTTAATCATATAGTTATTCCTTAAAGAACCTCAAATGCCACTTAATTAGGTCCATCATATTTTAGTTAAACTGTACAGCTGTCATGTCTGTAAACATCTATTCAAACAAGTTGGACAATTGAAGATAACTTCATGAACTTTTCAACACTTTATTAATTTTTCTGTCAGATTACTAAAACTTTAGTTAAAAAAAGTCTCAGCCTGAGATATTCAAAACAGATCAAAACAACTTTAGTTAAATAGAAACTACTATAGATAGCTTACTTTTTTATCTTCCCACCGCACTTGATGGCCTGTTTATTCTAAAAAAAGTACCTATGCTCCTGAGATTGTCAATGTAAGACAATATTCAGTGATACTACCAAGACATCCTACCACGTATGAATCCCAGCTTCACAAATAAATGTATCTCCAAATACTATCACATTAGAATCTCTTGAATACCATCCTTTCTTACTTCTTTGTAGTCCAACTCATGATTAACAGTGCAAGTGAGATCACTTCTCAGCTGCATTTTCCATCTTTTCTGAATAACACACTCTTTGGTTCCTATATTCCAGCCACATTACTTTTTTTACATAGTTTCTATCTATACTGCAGTTAGTTCCAGTTGTATCAATATACTGAAATTGGGATGTATCTTTTTGCCATGAGTTATCCTGTCCCAAGACACTTCTTTACTCGTTTTTATATTCTCTTGATTTTTTTCTTTCTCTCCATCTAAAGGGATTAAAAAGACGGTCTTTTCCAAGCCCCTGTTGCTATTATGGGGTTCAAAATGGTAATTAGTCATTTCAGCCTGATCCCACAGGGCCAGTAAGTACTTCAGCTGAGCAAACAGATCTGTTTGAAAGGAGTCCCCTTTCAAGGAATGCAAACAGACCTGTTTGAACAGTGCCCTCTCAAAGAATGCTTCATTCAAACATCTCCTAATATCTATCTTGAGAACTATGCATTATTCATTATTTTCACAAAGACAAGAATAACTCATTTGAGTTCACCTCAGTCTGTGTTTCTTTAAATATCTTTCCTACTTAGCTTGGTGTAGTAATCTTCAACCTATTTCAACAGAATTCAAAGTTATCACTTCCCCTGATACAAAGAACAAGGAGTGGACTCCATGTCAATATCAACATGATGTTTTTATCCCAAGTATACACAGGAGATTCTGGCAAGCTACACATACTTGTTTTGAGATAATTTCTCATAAATGCCCTATTTGTATTAAGGGTTCAAAACTGTAGAAAATTTGTTCAAAAAAACTTCTTCAAAAAGAGTTCTTGGATATTAGGCAGAATCTCTCATCTCTCTTCTGTTTTCGATCATTAATTTTCTAAGCCTTTTCCCAGTCCCCTGTATATCACCTCTTTCCCTTCAAGATTTCATTTTCTAGTTGTCTCTATGATTCCTTTCTGTTGTGCAGTTAGTTTCATGCAGTGCTTCTCCATATTTTCTTCCTTTGTGATTCCCTTACTCATTTTTCAAATGTTGACTCTCTTCCATTGCTAAGTCAGTGCTGTAACAACAAAGATGTGAAGCAAATTTTCCCTGAATTACCCTGCACAAGCTAAGATTTTGCTCTATGATTTTGCTTGGTGTATGACTGCTTTTTCCTCTCTTCCATCATACCTGCAAACTCTCCCTACACCCTCCTTTAGAGGCACACTGCCCTTGAATTTTCTCCATTATTTCTCATGGTGATGGTGTATGTAGGTATATTTTTCCCCATGCTTTTCCCCACTTATAACACACATTCCATTTCTTTGTCATGCATCAGTGCCATTATCACCTCAGTAACTATTGAAATCTTCTCTTTTTATTTCTACTATTCAGGAAATAAAAGCAATATTTTCACCCAACTTGTCCATTTCTTTCTCTTTACTTGCGTTTGTGTCTGGCCATTTTGTTTCTTAAAAAAACAAAAGAAACCAAATAACCAACCAAACTCAAAACTTTCTGCCTATGTCATCTTTCTTCACTCCCATAGCATCTGCATTGCTTATGATCTCTATCAGACAGCACTGCATTCTGACCAAGTTGTATAAAATAGCATTTTATTTTGAATTGTGACTCCTTCCCAGAAAATGATTTTTAAAGGGAAGAATAATGTATTTCAGTTAAGCCCAAATTACGATAGTCAACCTATTATTGAATCTACTTTATAAAAACAAGAATGTTTTTCAATTATTACAATGTTTTCCTCTTCTTAGAATAGAAGTGGGTCACCAGACTGTTCTTTAGTTTGAGTGCACTGTTTTAACAGGGTGAGGAACAGATAAAAATAATAAAACATGGTATTACTCAATTAAATTTTTTAATATGTCTACAAATGTCTGTGTATTTCAGGTTGATTTATCCAGAATGTCATCGACTGGTTGTATTAAATTGTGCATAATACTGCTCTGTTGGAAAATTTGAATATTCTTCTTCTTTAAGATAAATGTTCCTAGCAATAAATAAAAAAGATAGAGTTAGTAAATGTTTTCTTATTATAATAGAGAAGCAACCTGAGAAATCTGAAGACGATGTTATGCATAAACATTCATAAAATGCTCATAAAATTTGGGATTATTAGAAATGGTATTTAATGTAAAATGTATGCCACGTCTCAATACAGCAAACTTCTTTTCCTCTTTTCCCATTAAGAGCAGACACAAGGGCTGTCCACCAAGACATGTCCAGTGGGTAGCTGAAGAATCATCTAGTTTTGTCATACATAACGGAAAAGTTTTGTTTGTGCCATTAGCTTGACCCTGAACTACCAGAAACTAGCAGTTCTACTGACACTCATTCATTTTTGCTTCTGAAACTAAAGAAAATTAAAGAAACACGCACTGCTTTACACGTGATAATTACACCTAATAATTGTTTGCACAGTTAATTGTATTTATTATCTATCTCACTATCTATATAAAACATCTGTTGTTAGTGGAACATTTTAAGAATTCCAGTTACTAATTGACACATGTAAGTCAGCAACAATCATAACTTATTCTTTGAAGGTTGTTTAAATAGTACTGAAAAGAAGCTGAGATGAATTGTTGATTTTTTTGTTAAAGTATAAACTTGTAATAAGTCTATTTAAAAGGTAACAAGCAACACAAGTAAAAAAGCTCTTTGAAAGCCAAGCTGCTGTGTTAATAGTAAAGACTATTTTAGAAGAAAACTCATATGCTACTTACTTTGATTTCTGCTCCTGTGACAGCTCTGCATTTACATTATCTAAAGCCCGTCGGCATTCCCGATTCTGTCGTTGTTGGTGCCGCTCTAAAAGGACCTGTGCTCTCGCAGTCTGCAGGCTTTGTCTGTCCCATTCAGCATCTCTTCGTCGTTCTTCCTCTTTTACTCTCTACAGGAACAACAACAACAAAGCTTTCTTTTCTCTTTGTTCAAAGATGAAACAGTCTATATAAAGTCTGACTGGTAAATTCATCCAAACAAACTTGCTTGCCTTTACTGAACACTAGGGGTAGAATATGAAATAGGAAGAAAAAGTAAGCACCTCCAAAACAGGCAGGAGACCATGTGTTACTTCTTGCAGAAGCAAGAGGCTGCAGATGAGAAAACTATCCTTTTCCAGACAGCAAGACTGACTCCTGCCTCTGCACAAGGTAAGAAAATTAGGATCTGCTGCCTGGCAGAAGTAAGTTAATTGCTAGATTATTATTTCTTTCTGACATATTTTCAATATCTAAAAACCCAGAGCAGCAAAACAGTTTTTTATTGTTTTGGGGTTTTAAAGTTCTTAACAAGAGTTGCAGCTTCTTGAGGATAGAAGATAATAAACACCAGTATGGCTTAGAATATGCCTAACTTAGTATACTAACTGAGCCACCAACACCAGATGTGTAGACCCAAACTGGTTTTTCCTCTCTTCTCTTCCATCACATCTGTAAAATCACCTGTCTTGGTAGGGCTCATTTTCTGCCAGCTTAATTATTTGAATGGGTTCACTTTAGAGTTACAGGAAAGATAAAAAAATGGTAATTCTGTCATCATCAGCTTTAATAACAATAGTAGATAAGGCACAGTTTAACATACAGTATTGCAGGGATTAAAAATATACTGGAAAAGCTATTCATTAGCTGTTATGAATCCAGCCTCTGCACTGAATGAGGTACGTAGCTTCCTACTTCACAATACCTAGGACTGTATACCTGTGACTGCATAGGAAGGGTAGATTTATTCATGTTGAGTGCCTACTTCTATACACCTTTACAGCAGCAATTACTAGCAATATTTAGTTTTTCTGTTGTAATTCTATCCCAGAGCATGGCTCCTAGTTGTATGGGATGGTAGAAAGGAAATCCTGTTGCATTCATGGACTTTTAAGACTATTGTGTATGCATGAGCAGGATCACTGTACTTGCTGTATTTGTCTTGCTCGAGTACCCTCAAGCATGGGGACACTGCTCCAGCCTGCTCTGCTTTCACCCTCAGCTCCTGGCTCTACTTTCTCTATGGAGCAGCTGACTCCTGCTCATCCCTTGCAGGTAGTCTCAAGTCCTGAACAGCACCAGGGTCTCAGGCAGTGCAGGACTTTGCTCCTCAGCTAGGCCATGATAGGCAATGCCTCAAGATCCCCCAAGCTCCCTGGCTCTGGAGTCCATAGCAGCTTTCCTCACAGCCTAACTCCAGGGCTCCAGCCCACTTCTGCTGCTCCATAACATTTCCCAGCTGCTTCAGAGACACTGTTCAGTTTCATCGATTAAAGTTTGGGTAAAATTCAGATCAATGGAAAACACAGTCTTACAATGGAACATGCAAGGAAAACAATACTTTCTTTTACAAACATTGCCTATGATACAAAAACCAGGAATACAGAGTATGCATGGAAGCTCAAATACCATTTTCTCTAGAACTTGTTGCTGTTGAGAGTAACGGATTGCCATCAGCTGATCCTGACTCATTCCCTTCCAACGATCTGTGATCACACGATGTCTACCAAAGGAACTAACTGCTTGTTCAGGGTTTTCAGAAAGTAAGTCTCCTTGAAGAAGGCTGGTAATTTCATCCATGTCATCTTTCATTTTTTGATATTTTTCCAACTTCTTTCTCTCAGCTAGTTCAGCAGCCTAAATTCAGTGAAAGAAGAGAACTGATAAGTGTTTCCAAGAGAAAATACTAAGTTAGTATATCATCACAGATTTCTTTCTAACTTGTATACAGTTGTCAACAGCATCATGTGCTAACACTATGATCATGGTCTTAATGGCTAAGATAAAAAATCTAATAGTATACATTTCTTTGATGTTGTCATACCAGATACAGCAAATAGTCAGGGAACAAAAAAATTGTTTTAGAGGAAAAGCCAGAATGAAATACAAAGTATTTTCACATTTATCCACAAGCAAACATCAGCTGATATATGGATGCCAATATAGACCCAATAGAGAAGGTATTTCTTCTAAGCAAGAAATTTATGAAAAAAAAATTGAATTTTGAATTACTAGCCTTGATCTATATTGTATACCAAATCTAGAGAGAGAGCATGGTTAAGCACTCCAAACAAACAGACAGGAGATGCCTATGTTGAGCCTGAAGATGCAGTCTTGAATCTGCTCCCTTTGCTGATGCAAAATGCAAACTTGAATCGTATTATGTAAAGGTACTTGTAATATTAGACATCATAATATGTATTTCCTGTAGAAGTCACTGTTCCTAACGCCTACCATAAGGTCATAGTCTCCTGTTTAGAGGAAATTTTCCCCTTATAAAACTCCAGAAAGCTAATATGATGATTTTATTTTAAAGTAATTACTTTCCAAAGAGGAATTGGACTAAATAAACTAATTTGAAGTAGAATGATAATGGTATGCCTCATCTGTTTCTACTCCCGTCTCATTTCTGGAATCTGTAAATTAAATCATCTGAAACAATGCACAATGTCAACTTCCATCTGGATAGAGGTTAAGTAATATCTTTCCTTCTTGCTAGGGCACAAAGAGCACAGGTTATCAGACCTGTCTCTTGCACATGCATATATATGCGTATATCTTGACTGCAAATAAACAGTGGATACCTACGTTTTCAGTTTGTCCAAGACTGTCACGTTGTGTTCAAAAATCACTGGCTTGAGAATATTCACTTTACGAGTTACATAGAACATCTCTGTACTTCTCTTCATGATTAGTAGCTCACTGGTTGACACACGTATATAACCAGAAAATATAAACGACTTCGAATGACAAGACTATCGAGACACACAGGTGGGAATCTGGTCCTTTGCAAATATTATGGAGAGGAATCCCAGCGATCTATGCCATCAGAGGAGACTGAGTTTATCTCTACATTTGTACTTATGGACTTCAAGTTTGGATGACGAGAGTTTTCCCAAGCATGAGGCCTGGAGACTGTCAAAAAGTGACTTGTATTTGCTCCAAGCAAACATGTACAGCTATCTGTCAAGGACTGGACAGAAGAACAAATGACAAATAATATTATCCTAGATTAAGAAATTCCATGGCTGAAAACAGGCTTGTAGTTTGCATTAAAATAATAAAATTATATGATGTGCAAACAAAGTAATACAAGATAAATTCCTTTTATTTTTTTTTCAACTATAAATTAGCTAAGCCACAATTCAACTTAGAAGATGCAGAAAATATCATCATAAAAATATTTACTAGCCATCTAATAGAAAGGTACGCTCTAGAGCAAGAAAAAAATATCTACTTGTAGACAAATGGAACAATTCAAGCAAATCAAATTTCAAGTGGTAAAACATCAGCTTCAGAACCAGTAGTTACTGTTTCTGCCATTACAACACAGAATAATACATTGGAAACTAAAGGCTGCTTTTTCGTGTCACTGAAGTCAGTGAGTAAAATTTTTACCAGAATTTTAAAGTAATTTTTTTAATCCAAAATGTGCTTCCTTTAAGCTATTTTTTTTCTCCAGGACAGTCAATGATAAAATGAAAGGAACTATGATATTACAATTTCCAACAAAAAAAGAAAACAAAAAGCTCAAAGATTTTCAATCATCCAACATTTTTGGGATACTGAACCAGAATATCTTGGTATGTTAACTTACCAATACTCTGAATTAGAACAATTATTTTTAGTTCTGAAAACACTCCAAAGTAAATCATATTTAATAGAAAGTAATTTTGGATGGACCCCACATAATTACTTGCCTTGAGGGTTGACATGTAGATCACTTTACTAATGCCACACCACTGTGATCTAGCAATAGATCCAGAAAAACCACTTTGACCTTGTAACGCTAACATTTTCAGCAAGAGGGATAGACAAAAATTTCTGAGCTGCCTGGGAATCTTACTGGAGGAAATTCCCAGCTCTGTGCGTACCTATGTGTGTAGCACTATTATGTGATGGTTAATGACACTACAAACAAAAGATTTTAAACTCTGAAAATGCATCAGATTTAACCTATCAAGTCAAACATCAAAGAAAATACAATTTGTTGGTGTAGCATGCACAAACACATGCTCCTTCCTGTGTTTTGATTTGTGATCAAACATTATATATCTTTCCTACTACCAAATACTTGTTTTTGCTGTTGATTTAAGTCATAAAGCAAAAGAAGAAATGCACATAGAAGCATCACAGAGCCAAGACTTCATGTGCTTAGAATAACACCAGGTTTCAAGTGTGTGAGGAACCAACTGCTGCCAATAAATGACTAAAGTGATATGCAGCTTCTGAAGTCCTTATCACTGAGTCATAAAGCTCACAGATAATGACAGTGACCTATCCAGTCTTAGGAACCTGTGAAAGATGCATTATTCATTTGTACAGTAAATAGAATTCCCTTGTCTATAATTATACAGATATTTTTGTCATAGTAGAGAATTGCACATCCAGCATATCCAAGCTAAGAACTTGTGCATAGCAAAGTCTATTAAAAATCAGTACATGCACTATGTTTCTTCATGCTTGAAAATGTTGTAAAAATGGTGAAATACTGATGATTCTATATATTGCATATCAAGAATAGGATGTGAGTGATAAAAGACAATTGTCCAGCACACTTCAAAGGATGATAAAAAGTGACCATCCTATGTTTAGGCATTCAAATATTTCATTTCAGGTGAAAAAAAAACCCAAAAATCAAAGGCTCTAAATTCATTATTTACTCTAAGTCTGAACAGTTATTTCTCTAAAGTGGCTACTGGCTCTGAATCTGTTAGTAATGGCATATTGAATGAATAAGGAGCCAAAATAATAACACCAATGTCCGTAGAATCATAGAATGGTGGGGTTGGAAGGCACCTCCAGAGATCATCCAGTCCAACCCCCCCTGCAGAAGCATGACAACAACACCTTCAGGAAAGCTATCAAGCTGTTTTGGTATGCCCAGGAATAAATTCTAAGGGCAGAAGGTCTATAGGATTGTTAACAATATGAGGTCATTACATCACAGAATCCTTTGTAATCCCATCCTCTCATTTTCTTAGCATTATCTGCACAGTGCCTTGAAAAGGATTTAAGTCCTGTGCTATACATAGCAAGGAAGACACTTCTTTCTGATTTCAAGAACACAATCAGTCTATCACTGTATTGCTAAATTGGACATTCCCAAGTGTTATTATCCTTAGTGAGGAACCTCCTTCTGCAATAGAAAGATTCTGCTATGGAATCACAATCATATTGATAGAAGTAAAAAAACCAGTATTCTAGTCAGGACTGGAATGCAAGTCTGGACAGGAAAGAAGCTAGGCTGGAATGACAGGTAGGACTGGAAAGAAAGCTGTCTTGTCAAATTAAAATGATTAAGAGTCATTCCTGCTGAAATAATTCATACCATGAGTATGAAACTGGCAGTTTAAGCTAGAAGAAGTCTTCTCTTATACCAAAAACAAAAGCAAAATTGGTGTTCCAGGTTAACACATCTGAGAGAAAGGATAGCATTCATTTTCTAGACATCATGCACACGTTTACAGTGCAGGATTATTCACCAGTGGGAAATATCGTACCAAGCATATAATCAATTAATTATCCTGCTAATTAATTCCGGAAGAACAGAACAAACATTAGCAATAAGCTTGTCAGCAATAAATTCATTAGCAATGGTAATATAGAATCATTATGGTTGGAAGAGTCCTTTAAGATCATCCAGTCCAACCACTAATCTAACACTGCCAAGCCCATTACTAAACTCAGCCATATCCCTCAGTACCTCATCTATGCCTGTTTTGAATATCTCCAGGGATGGTGACTCTACCATCTCCCTGGGCAGCCCGTTCCAATGCTTAACAACCCTCTTGGTGAAAAGATTCTTCCTAATGTCCAACCTAAACATCCCCTGGCGCAACTTCAGCCCATTTCCTTGTGTCCTATCATTTGTTACTGGAGAGAAGAGATTAATCCCCACCTCGCTACACCTCTCAGGTAGCTGTAAAGAGCAATCATATCTCTTCTCAGCCTCCTCTAGGCTAAACATCCCCAGCTCCCAAACATCCCCAGCTCCCTCAGCTGCTACTTGTAAGACCTGTTCTCCAAGACCCTCAGCAGCTTCATTGCCCCTCTGGACATGCTCCAGCACTTCAGTGTCTTTGGTAAGCATTACGGTAAGCAGAAGAATCTGAACCACTGTCCCCATGAGCAGCAACATCAAATCTTACTAGTAAGTGGTCTGTGAAGCTCTGAGACATCCAGCACAAGGCGTGGAGTTGGGGTCTCTTTACTAACTGACTAGTACACTGACCAAAACATGTTTCTCCTGAAGAAGTACATAACTTGCTGGCTTTTATATTAATTTTTTTTGTTTGTTTTTTTAACAAAAAAGAAAACCAAATTACATCCCCTAAAGATACTGGCAAAAGAGAACTCACATATTTGTGTGTAGAGCAAAATGCACTGTGAGACTATACCCTCAAAAGGTTAAGGTCTTCAGCTACTCAGAATGCTGAAACTGCTACAGACTCCTTTTCAATACATTTGAGGTCAGATAAAGAGCTCTCTTGTGTGAAATTCATTCTAAGGCTGAATGCCTTGATTTTCTCTCTTGGGGAAAAAATGTATAGAAATCCTCTCTGTAACATAGTTTTCTCTTCAAGAAAACATCACTGAAAGATCAAGCAACCTGAAACTTCTGGTTTTTATGTTTAATAAAGGAAAGCAGCAACTGTGCCAGAACATCATTTCAAGGAAAAAAGAAGAGCTTTTCTCAACCATTCATCAAAAAATAGAAGAAAAGATGAAAAGAGTATCACGGTCTAAAACAAACAAAAAAATAAACTTAAGTAACTACTTTATAAAGAAAAGGAGCTGCAAGCTGTAACTCAATCTATACAGCATAGTAAGGGACAAAAATAACTAAAGGCTGTTGCCCCAACCTCCATTATCATGCCCTTATGTCAGAAATAAAAAAGGAGCGTGACTTCTATATATATTTAATATGCACATGAGTAGAATGAATATGCCCAAATATGAAACAACATACTATACAGAAACTTCCCACCTCATCCCCAAACCCTATCCCAGATTTGAAATTTTTACATGGAATCAATTGGTATGAGAACAATTAATTTGGGATACTACTACTACCCTAAGTGCACCAGCCACTAAGGGTATTTCTGTGGCTACTCATCTAAAATAGAAGTTTCAGAAGTATTTTAGAAGCCATGATTTCAAGCAGCAAAAACCTTTTCATCTACCTTGAGTACCTATAAAAAAATTATAAGCCAAATGTGCTCTGAAAGGCTCAAGAAACACTTACATGAAGACATCCATACTTAAATACTTAAACCCCAAGATATCATATTTGCTGTAGGTAATTTTAACGTGGCTTATTTTGATGTCAATTAATAAATTGAAAGCTAAGTCACACCAAATATAGTTTAACTAAACTAACAGCATCCATGTAGCATCCAACTGTACTTATAAGCTTAACAGAAAAAAAAAATCCCAATCTGTGTAGTAAGATAAAGGACTGGAACATGATAGAATATGGTAGAAAAACAGATAGATAAAGGTTCATGTCCTGTTTCAACAGGTTCCAAAGGACATGCTTGCTAAACAACCAAGATATAGCACACAAATAGCAAGGAAGCAGTCAATGAGTTAAAAAACAGTGGTCATAGGGAATCAACATAAGCAATAAAGACAAAAAGCTACTAGTAGCAATGTTTCTACACAAGAAAAAAAAAAAGCAAGTAGACATAACTAAGATTATCCCATGACTGATAAAACCAGAAGGAAGCATGGAAGGCTTTTGCTGTACATACCCCAGTTAACAGCCTAAAAGTGTCTGACAGATGGGGCAGTTGTTGCTGTCCTTTGGTCAACAAGCTCAAAACCAGAGGGGTGAATTTTGACAGAGGGTAACTAGATAGAAGATGGCTAGATCCTTGGAGAGGACAAAGTGAGTACCTTCCAATTACTAAAACAACCTTGGAAGTTAGTGCTAGGAAACTTCTGTGAAAACATCATTACTCATTGTACTTTTGCACGTCTTATTTTCCTTCTGTTTCCACTTTTTAAAAAAAAACAAACAAACCCCAAACTAATCTACCTGGGTTCTATTGAAATCTTTAGTAGCTGCACAAACAGCACGTCTGTTTTCTTCTTCTTTTCGTTGTAGCTCCATAATCTTTTGGTCAACTGCAATTCTATTCTTGTCAAAAAGATCATCTAAATTAGATTAAAATGAAATTTAGTTAATATTCATAGACATGATGTGCCACAACTAAGCCACTATGAGAAAGAAAGACATAGGTGGATATACAGAGAGAGATAGGAGCTATATATGTAGTAAAATGAATTACATAACTATTTTCAAATCCTACCACTGAAGTTTTCTCTCTTGGAATTTCAGATGATTCATGAAATCCATCTTTTCTTAACAGTTAGAGTTAAAATGAAAAAGTATGTTAAGTACCACAGAAAAAAAATGTTGCCTGACAAACTGTAAAAGAAAAATCAGTATTATTTTGTCTGCTCTAGAACAGTAAAGATTAGACATTTTAGTCTGATAAAGTAAACAAAGCACCTAGCATGCAAAACATAAATGGTTTCTCAAAATGCCCTGATACTCAATTTAGATATAAAAGCGAAATTAAACCATCACATTATTAAATACAGATTTATTGAGATACTGAATACATTGTAAAGTAAGAACTGATGCATTATTTCTAAAAGCTGAATATTGCAAATACTAAAATACTGCTATGTCAGAATCTGACACCATAGGCTATACCATGTCAGATAAATCAGCATTTCAGAAAAAGCAGATTACAACATTATTGTCTTCTTTTGTTACTTACCTGCAAATTTTTGATCAGCTAATGCATTCTTCCAATCTCTCTGTTGCTGAAGATACCATTCTCTTGACTGTTCCTTCTGAAACTTCATCCTCTGATCATAGTTTAAGTCTTCACCCATAAACTTCTGCAAGCCAGATACTGTACATCGAGGGTCATCGTCCGAAAGCCGAGCAGGTCTATCCTTCTTTAGGGCTTGTGGATCAGACAGATCGAATTCACGTCTTGTTTCTGGCTGCTGAAAATTCTTCTGAAATTCACAGATAGCCTTATTTATGTTTCTGATATCATTTTTCTGTTGTTCTTCTAACATACACACAATCTTGTCATTTTTCTTCATTTCATTAGCTAGAGAAAAATGAACACAATGAAAACACAACTCTTAGAAGTGCACGTGCCATAGAAGTGCCCATGTAAATAGAATTCTGAAGAGGAATAAATAGAATATAAATCTTTAAACTTTTGTACCCTAGGAAAGAGTATCTTCTCTATGAGTACCAGCCTTGCAAACATACAAATATGAGTAGTATTTACTTACATTCCCTGTATAGGTATCAATTGTCTTATTAATGTTACAGTGAAATACATGCCTGTGAAACAAAGGCAATAATAGGCACTTCTAGAACAGTGATGTTTCATTTCCTTAAAACTTGCAGTAACACATGAAATGTACTCTATATTAATTCTTCCCTTTAGTTTATAGTTACAACTGAAATACATCAAGTTGTTCATTAAGAAACAAACAAAAATCAGTGTCCTAATGAAAGGAATACAGATAATCCTTTCATAGTTCCAATGATTTTTCAAATCATAGCACTAAAATAATTGGCTGGCACTAACAGCTTTTGAAGAGCTTAACAGCCCTTGTTCATTTAATCAAAATGCTGTAATTGATTTAGTTTTACAGAAAAATTAAGAAACAACAAAAAATACCCACCCAAAACTAGCCATTTTAGCCATTTGAACAAAATTCACAAGAAGAGACAATCTCCTCTATTGCCAGACTACACACTGCTTATGGCAGCTTCCTGGGGTCAAAGTCTGACAGGTATTGTGCCAGGAAAATCACAAGTGGCCGCAGAAGCACAGCATGGAAGTTGGCAGCTCCATTCTAGCTCTTCTTGAAACCCACTGAGAGCTCACTCTGTGGGACCTTTTCACATGATACCACAGGAAAGCATTCCAAACACAGAGGGCCACAAAGGCTTTTGAGGTCAGAGGACACAGATGAAATATTTGTGTGTCTACACGTTCTGACTCAGCAATGGCTCCTACTTGCAGCCCTGTTGTACATGACTCATGCTTCTAGTAATAATAACCCATAGAGGATTATATGGAATCTATACACTCTATTAAAGAATGGCCAGACAGAACGTGAGCTTACTCTACAAGAAAACAAACAAATTTGTCACTACTGTTCTGAAAAGAAAAGTACTAAATACCCAAGATGTTTTTTTAAATGCCTCTATTATCTTCAGGCCTCTAAAGAACTTGTCAACACTTATTAAAAGAAAACATGGAAAATTCTGGACCATTAGTAAATGTATACCAGTTTAACCACATCAACATATATCTTAAGATACTGAGGAAAATCCGTAACGTACAGGTGCAAATGTATGAAAATAAATAGAGCTATACATTATAGTATTCAGTTTGTATGAATTTAGAGAAAAGTCTACAACTGTGTTTATAGATATGTATATATTGAGAGATACACAGATTCACAGAGAAAGAGCTATACAGCAAGATTCAAGAAGATAGGCTCCATTTGGGAAATAAATATGACAGCTTGGAATCCATGAAGGAATATTCTAGTATCTACGACTATACCAAATTCTTCATTTCTTGCTTTTTCAGCAGCTTCTTGAATTTTCCTGTCCTTGACTTGGGTATCCAATGCATCTTTATCAACCTATTAAAATGAAAAAAGCAGTTCTTTAAGTGACACTGTATTTGAACGACTAAACACAGGCATTGCCAACATACATTGATTCACAGTTGTACAAGATAGATATAAACCAGTGCCAACAGAGTACTTCACATCCCTGGTTAGTGTAGGTGACATAAAAAGAAAATCCAGAAACAGTAATATTCTTGGTTGCATCCTGCTAATAATGATAGGCATATTCTTGCACTGAATCAGAAGAAACTACCACATTGACATGATCTAGAGAGCTGTAAATGTAAACATTTTAAGCTGCATTACACAGAGCATGTTTTCCCCATTATAGCTCCCATTTTTACTTTTTTTCTTGTTCTGCTTTCATTTATCAAGCAGGTCAGTATTTTGATAGTCAAGATGACAAGAAGTAGTAATAATTCAGATTTAAAAAAAAAACAACAGATGGTTCACTACAAGTACATCAAAGATATAAAGAGGAATGGGAAGAATTTTTCAGGCCTTATCTGATAAAGTGGGATCCGTGTAGTTGTACAAATGCAATAGTGAGTGCCATCTGAGATACATGCTGAGATATTGGAGATATCCAGTGATATTGGAGATGTCTAAACTGACTGATACGCTACAAAATAATCAGATCTCTGGAGAGCAGTACCTGAGCAAAGCATAATATCTTAAGGGACACCACCAGATAGTGGCAGACACCTACATTTTAGGCAAAAGATTCAGATCCCAGATTTGTTGACAGAAGGTGGCAAATTAATAGGCAGAAACCTGTATTTTGTTGGGGTTTTTTTAACTAGTAAAAAATTTTTGTCTCTGTAGAAGATTTGTCAAAAAACAACGTCAAATCTTCAAGAATTTGAAGAGTTGCTAAACTATTTTGATAGTCTTTGCCTAAAAACTATGCAGATCAAGAAAGAAAGACCAGATCACGGTTGAAAATACACATTCTTACTGCTGTAAAGGAGTACTGACTATACTAATCAGGCAAAGAGGTAGATCTGTAAGCCAGGGTACAATCTTAAAAAATTCTACATGGTATCATTGTCCAAAACCAACAATGTTGTGAGTATTAAATATCAACTCATTCAGAGGTCTCATTTGAGACAAGTTTTCAGTATAACTATAGGAAATGCTGTTAAGAGAAATTCAATACAACTTTGTAGTGTCTGGCAATAATATAGGTAAGTCAATGGATTGACTTGCATGTGCGAATGCAGGTACACTGTCAGCTGTCTCCCATTCAAATATCTTTCCCTTCACAAGAATGCATCCCTAAAAGAACCATTCCTAGTCATGTGAAGCTAAAGATTTAACTTTTAAGCATTAAAATAACAAATCTCTAACTTTAAAACAGTTTGAAGCACCCAATTTTCAATCTGCTAATATTTATGTACAATAGTTCATATATAAATAGAAAGTAATTTTTCATTTGTATTACTCATCTGATTTTTTTGGGAATATGAGAGATTTACTGTGGATAAATTCTGAAATCTGTAAGTGAAGAGGAAACAGACACAGAAATCAAAGTAATAATAGAGCTAGTAATAATCAAGAAAAATACCTATCAACTCAGTTCCCATTCTGCTTTCCAGTCAATATATGATTTCTGTGTTTTTAAACTACTGAACCCTTGCTTAAAGATTTGTGGTATCTACATCAACTACCACCTTGATGTTTTTAGTTTTGTGACAGATCCTCAACTAACTGACGAGAGAGAAAAAGCAAAGAATCTAAAACCAAACAGAAATACTTATATAGTTTATCTCTGTACAGATTTGTTGACTCTTCATGCTTTGGACTTGGCCTAGCTTCAAAGTACAAGCCCAGCCACTTCTGTCAGCAGTCATTGTTCAGCCAATGAATAAGGTACACCAAATGAAGCTAAACAAAATATTTACAAAATTCCTCCAGTGGGCTCTCCTTCATTTTAGATGTTTGTCACTTGTAAATGGATTTATCAAAACCTGTCTGATAAGTTAGTTTCGCTAAAGTATTTGGGAAATTCTGTCCTTTTTTTTTACAACTACCTGAAAGGAGGTTTTGGGGGGCAGGGATGGTTGTCAGTCTCTTCTAACAAGTTATAAGCAATAGGATGAAAGGCCTTAGGTTGTGCCAGGAGAGGTTTAGATTGGATATCAGGAAAATGTCTTCAGTGAAAGGGTTGTCAGGCATTGGAACAGGCTATCCCAGGGAAGTACTGGAGTCACCATCCCTTGAGATATTCAAAAGATGTGTAAATGTGACACTTAGGCACATGTTTAGTGCTGATGTGGCATTGCTAGTTTAATGGTTGGACTAGATCTTAAAGGTCTTTTCCAACCTATATGATTCTATGAAAGACCTTCAGATGGTACACTTCAGTACTGCTCAGTGAAGTACACAATAGGCTATTTAATTCTCAACTATTTTATTAGCTAAGAATTTATGGTTTACGTTTCATTTTTAATGCTCTAGAAGAGTCATCTTACAGAGAAATTATGTGTTTCCCAGTGAAGAAATTTGAACTATCTTCCTATACTCATCCCACATCAGTTAAAAAAGGTTATTAGCTCCTTCCACCTAAGTATATTGTATGTATTGGGATGCTGTATCAGGTGGATGACCTGTCTTGTTTGTTAAGTGGGAACTGATACTTTGCTTTACAACTATGATGACTCTTGCATAAGACTGAGAAGAATTAATCCGAGGCACCATCAGAGATAAGGTGAAGACATCCTACTAACTTGAGACACGTTTCTGTATCTGAGACAAGATAGATCAAATTGACATCTGTTGAAATTCTACCAGTCCAATGAAGTTGACAGACTGGACTTATTTTCATTAATTCTAAACTTAGCTCTGCGCTAGTGAATGCTACAGCAATTAGATAATATATGCCTTAGCACAGAGCACTCAAAATCCTTTACAAGCGAAGCTTAAACTTTGCCTCACAACACTCTTGTCTCCATACACCCAGAATCATAACGTCAGCCTTTGGACATATTGCAGGAAGACGAAATAAATTATTGCATCCAAAATTTAAATAGATGTAAAATAGAACGTAATTTCCTGACATTCAGGGCGCAAACTGCATAGATAATTCTACAGAACACCCACCAGAATGAAGTTATCATCCCCACAGATCTTCACAGATTGAGGGGCATTCCCATTCTGACATCCACTCCAAAAACCAGACATGTTAATTAATCTCATGTATGTAAACACGGCCTGATGGATCTGTCTTATTTTACCTGATGCAAAATAGGGACCAATTGCTAGATCCTTTTCAGCAATAAATCTCTCAAAGCAGCACCGATTTTAGCTTCTAGTGAGAATCAAGCAGACAAGGGGAGTATCGGCAGAGTAGAGAGGTAAAAATCACTTACTTACGCCATATTGCATGAGATGGACTTTGAAAGTTGCTGATTTACCTCAAAGTGAAGCATACTACAAATTAACTCCTACATACATACTGAAAGATGGGGTTTGAACTTTCTGTCCCGTTAAGGAAACATGAAACCTTGTCCTTGAAGCGCTAAAGCAGTGAGATACAAGTCCCCCTCACAATCTCACGCATGCAACACACCCCCCAGCGACAACGGCAAAAAATTACTGCTACTGATGCCTACAGAATAAATATCAACTCACTTTCACGAGCAATTTCTCTAAAGCGCCTCAGCCTCCTAAAAGACGCAGCGGGACGGTTTTTACTCGTTTTCCCCGCACCTCCAACTGGAGTTACCCGTGCTCGCAGACACCTTCGGGTTACTGGGGGGGCAGGCGCCTCTCACCCTGCTCCGGAGCCAGGCTCCCCACCCCTGCCCGCCCGGGCCGGCACGGCTGCCCCCTCCTCAGACTGGCCCTGCGAATCGTCCTGCTTTAGACCTCTCTCTTTAGAACACATGGGAATGGGGAGGGAGACGGACGGACTCCATCCCTTCCCGCTGCGCCGCGACCCGGACAGGGGCTTGAACCGCGCCCTCACCCCTATAGTCCGGACTCGAGCGTTAAAGATACGGCTCTGCCGCTGTAACTCCCGCTGCCGCCGCCGCTCCAAAGCGGCAGCCTCCTGCAAGTCTCGCTGCAGCCTCAGTTTGCTCATGGCGCCGAGAGGACAACTGGCCGCCGACGCTGCGCGGACAACGGCCCGCAGCGAGGCGCGAGCCGTGAACAGCTCCTCATCGGGACCACAACAAACGGGGTCGCGTTGGGAACGGGAGCCCCGCCCCCTCCCGCCGGCTTCCCCGCCCCCCTCCGCGCGCGCGCCACAGCCGCGAGGGCGAGGCGGCCAGCCCCTGAGGGCGCGCTGAGGGCGGTGACAGCTCCTGAGGGGAGAGTCCGCATGGGAGGGAGAGTCGGGTGGAGATCCTTCACTCCCGCGAAAGGCAAACTAGCAAAATATACTCGTTGAGTTATTGAAGCCTGTGTGAGGGGTGGGAGCTTCAGGAACTCACAAACTAAGGGCCTCAGCGCCTCCTTGCTCACTGCTGAGGGATGGGTTACCTGAAGCAGTTAGTGTTGAAGGATTTCAAGTCCTGGCGGGGGGAATGGGTTATCGGCCCCTTCCTCAAGTTCAACTGCATCGTCGGGCCCAATGGATCAGGTAGCAGCTTCGAGAGGGGGAGATTAGAGACGGGAGGAGAGGGCCTATGTACGTGGGCAGATGGTGGTCCTGCTTTTCTAGCTATTGGAACAGAGGTTTTGGGTTTGGGGTCTTTGACAAGCCTTTTCTGTGAACACCATAGACCTAATAGGCAGAAACCAGTGGCAGTGCAGATGCTGGCCCAGAATATGGCCAGCGTATCTGCACTGAGGGGATGGAGAACAGTGGTAGCTTGCCTGTTGAAGAGTAGAGTTGCAGGGCTTGGTGGAGGGGAAATAAAGACTTGTGGGCCTGTTAAAATCTTTCATATGTACTTGTTGAGGCAGGGGACAGCACAAACAAAGTTCTGGAGGTTCCTGATCTGCCATTGATTTCTTGAACTGAAAGTGTAGATTTTTCCAGCATGGAAGGACAAAGGTGGACAGCATTTCAGTTCATAGCTCAGCTTACTAATGTCATGCAAAAATAGGTTTTACTTTAATACTCTAGAGTTATAAACTGCAGCAGTAAAAAGCTACTTCTTGGAGTCTGTAGCCTTTGCCGTATGCGTAAATGCCTCTGTGAGAGAGGCATTGAAGGACAGTTTGTAGATGTGACTCCATATTGTTATCCTGTGAGTGCTAGAACTTTTAGAATTTTATTCACTTTTCCTGAAAGCTCCATCCAACAAATGGGGTTGTATCTCCTGTGTGATAACTGTATGATCAGAGGTGAGAATTATCCTAACAAAGCCAGAAGGATGGACTTAGCATTTGGTCATAGTTTCCCTATGATTTAGTTTATTATTTAGATACTAAGTTCCTGATAGTTCTTCACTTAATTTACATGAGATATGTGAATGTAAGTAATTTATTTAGGATTATTATAGTACTCTTTATAATCCTATCCCTATTATTTCATATTGGAAAGTCTCAAAACTATGGATGCTTCTACCAGGTACTTTTACCAGGTGTGAATATTGTGTAATATCTAAATGGAGGGGTTTTATTTATCTGTTTTCCACTTCATAATCTTCCTTTTGTGGTAGTTTGAGAATAGTAAAAAATATTGCCAAGGTAGCAAGGTTAAACATAGGAAATAATTAAGCTGTCAACAGAAATGCTCAAGACTAAAGGGGAAAAACAGAAAGGGGATTCAAGTAAGAGAATTTTTTCTAAGGAGCACAATCAGAGAACTTTGTTGCTGTGGTGAACGAATCTGGGAAATGCTTGTGTTCTTCAGAACACTGGAGTTCTAGTTGAAAAGTTCTAGTTATGCAAGGGAGACCTGCTTCCGCAGGAGGGTTGGACTAGTTGCTCTCTAAAGGTCCCTTCCAACCGCTACCATTCTATGATTCTATGAAGAGCATTTATGCATCAAAAATCGCAGACCACATTAAATAAAACTACCAAGTAAGGGTAGTTTGATGTTTCAGTTTGAGTAATGGCCACTAGAGATGCCCACATAAGAAAAAATTGTCAACAAAGCTGCATAAATAACAAATCAGTGATGATTTTTTTTACAGACTACTACCAATGTGTTACATCTTAGAAATTTATTTCTATTTTTTCCTTAAACAGAGAATTAGAAATAGAATTAATAAATACTTTTCCATTTATGGATGCATTTTTTGTTGTTTGCAATTGTTAATCACATGCCTTCCTTAATTTCTGCCATGTCAAAGTAATTTTTTCAGTTGTTGTTTTTTTAAAGGAAAATCTAACATAATGGATGCCATTAGTTTTGCGATATGCGAAAAGATAGCTAATTTGCGAGTTAAAAATGTTCAAGAACTTATTCATGGAGCACATGTTGGAAAACCAGTGTCTTCTACAGCTAGTGTGAAGCTAGTCTACTGTGAAGAAGATGGGAAAGAAAAAACATTTTCAAGAGTTATCCGTGGTAGGTAGCAGATTATGTGGTATGTACTTTCTGTTGTCTGGTGTATAAAAAATGGAGGCCAAGAATATTCAACTTTGAATTTCAGTTGCCTAATATTCTTTTGTATTTGAGTGGATTAAGCCCTTAGGTATTTCACTTCTGAGTCTTATAGTAGCATTTTGAGAGCCAAATGTTAAAATTAAGCCCATGAGTATTGCAATATGTCTTACATTCCTCAGTAGCATTTTGATAGCCAAGTGTTATAATTGAAAAACCATACTAGGGCTAATTTAAAACATTAAAAGTGATTACTCTATGTTATTTGCTTCATAAAATGGGGTCTGAGAGCTTGCTGCAGGCATGAGCACTTGAGCATTTGTCAATAGCTTTTGGAAAGAGGCAACTAGAATTTTCATTTAGAAAATGATAAATTATTGAAATTACTAAGGGAACAATTGAAATTTATTTTATTCTTTGAGGAAATTGCTCAGTTAAACTGTTGTGCTAGTTTAGTACTTTTCCTATAGAATTTGTGTTGTAGCTATTTTACAGTTTGTTTTTTTCTTTTCTCCTTTAGGTAGATGTTCTGAATTTCTTTTCAATGATAGATCTGTCAGCCGATCTACTTATATATCTGAGCTTGAAAAAGTAGGCATACTTGTTAAAGCTAGAAATTGTCTTATTTTTCAGGTGAGCATTTAAAGTATTTGTAAAGAAAACAAAAGCTTCTGAGATTATTTCATAGGAGTACACAGTTATTTATTTGTCAGAAAAGAAGAGACTCTTAACTAATTTCAAGTAAATATGTTTTTTTTTCCTGAGACTGCAAAAGTGGAAATAATGGAATTTTTGTATACACAAGTGCTCTAGTCAGAAAGAAAGTAGAGAAGAAAATGAGTACTTGCACTATTCAGAGTATTTAAGAAAATGTGGGTCTCTGTAAACATTTAGCTTATTAAATTCTAGGAGTCTTATAAATAGGAAAAGATAATTTCTTCTTAAAACAATTCTGTTATTTAAGATATGTGAAGATATATATAATTTTTGTCAAGACTGAGGGATTGAAAATCCTACTGGGTTCCTGGTTCACAAGTATTTAACAATATAGGTCTGAAATGCCATGTACTTACGATGAATATATTGCACAGGATTGTCTTCCTTACAATTACCGAGGAAAATTCCCAAGGAAGAATTGTTTTTTCCCTTTTATAGAAGCTCTATAGTTTCTTATTGTGGTAATAATTTCTATGATGAGGTCATTTTCCCACACCATAAACAGAATAAAAATTATAGAAGCATAGAATCATTTTGGTTGGAAAAGACCTTCAAGATCATCAAATCCAGCCACTGACCTAACACTGTCAAGCCCATCACTAAAACATATCCCTCAGCACCTCTTCTATGCATCTTTTAAATATCTCCAAGGATGCTGACTCCACCACCACCACCCTGGGCATCCTGTGCCAGTGCTGAAAAATCTTCAGAAGTGTCCAATCTACACCTTCCCTGCCACAACTTGAGCCCATTTCCTCTTCTCTTATAATTCATGACTTGAGAAGAGACTGAGCCCCACCTCACTACAATCTTTCAAGTAGTTGTAGAGAGTGATAAGGTCTTCCCTAAGCCTCCTTCTGAATAAATAAGGGGTAACAGCTTTGTTATCCATCTCTGGACACACTCCAGCACCTCAATGTCCTTGTAGTGAGGGGCCTAAAATGAACACAGTATTTGAGATATGACCTCACGAGCACCAAGTACAGGGAAATAATCACTTTCCTGGTCCTGCTGGTCACAGTAGTGCTGATACAGGCCAGAAGGCCATTGGCCTTCTTGGCTACCTGGGCATAGTGCTGGCTCATGTTCAGCCACCTGTCAATCCAAACCCCTGGGTCCTCTTCTGCCTGACAGCTTTCCCGTCACACATCCTGTAGTGTTGCCTGGGGTTATTGTGGCCCAAGTTCAGGACCTGGCACTTGGCCTTCTTGAACCTCATATAATTGGCTTCTGCCCATCACTCCAGCCTGTCCAGGTCCCTCTGAAGAGCCTCAAACAGATGTACACACCTGCCCAGCTTCGTGTCATCTGCTGACTTACTGAGGGTGCACTCAAGCCCCTCATCCAGATCACTGATAAAGGTGTTAAATAGAACAGGCCCCAACACTGATCCCTGGGGAACATCACTGGTGACTGGCCGTCAACTGGATTTAACTCCATTCACTACAGCTCTCAGGGCCCAATCATCCAGCCAGTTTTCCACCCAATGAAGAGTACACCAAGGCAGGCCATGGGCAGCCATTTTCTCCAGGAGGGTGCTGTGGGACACTTTTTTGAAAGCTTTACTAAAATCCAGGTAAACAACCACGAGCTTTCCCTGATTCACTAAACGGGTCATGATCGCTATGCCCAAGACAGCCTCCAACCATCATGTCTCCCAGAAATGCTCCTCTTTTCACAAACACCAGGTTCAGCAAGGTGCCTCCTCTCGTTATCTCCCTCACCAGCTGTGTGAAGAAGTTTTCTTCCACACACCCCAGGAACCTCCTGGTCTGTTTCCTTTCTGCTGTGTTGTATTTCCAGCAGACATCTGCTAAGTTTCAAGTCCCTCATGAGAACAAGGGCTAGCAATCTCCAGATTTTTCCCAGATGCCTATAGAACATTTCATCTAACTCGTCATCCTGCTTGAGTGGTCTATAACAGATTCCTACCATAACCTCATCCTTGTTTTTCTTCCCCTTGATTCTTACCCATAAACATATGACCATATCATCACCATCACTGACCTCTAAACAGCTGAGACACTCCTTAACAGAGGGCTACCTCGCTGGCTCTCCTCCCTTGCCAATATCTCTGAAGAGTCTGTAGCCATCCAGTGCAGCAACACTCTGGTTACGTGACTCATCCCACCATGTTTCCCTAATAGTGACCATGTCACACTTCCCTGGGTGCACAAGGGCTTCTGTCTCCTCCTGTGTGTTGCCCATGCAGGTGCCTTCAGATGGCTTACCAATCCAGTCACTTTTTGGAGAGGAAACGTCCTGTTCCCTATGTTGCCATTTTCAGGGGTTCCTGTGCCTCCAATATATAAATTCTTGCATCATTGCTGCTGTGGGCTTCACTGTCTCCTGCCTCTGCCTATGTGGTAGACTAAAGGACATTGGCAGCAGACCATCCCCCCAGGCTGCCCCCAGGCTTATCTTTGTCACGCCTACTTTTGTCCCTTTCCCCCTTCAAATCTAGTTTTAAGCTCTCTCAATAAGCTGCGCTAACTCGCCTCACAGGATCCTTTTCCCTCTTTGTGACAAGTGGATGCTATCTCTTTCAAGTAGCTCTGATGCCATCTAAACTGCCTCCTTACAAATTGCAAAACTACAAAAGTTATTTCCTACACTTCAGATCAGTGAAGATTTGAGCATCTATGGACAAAAACTGTGGGAGTTACGTAGTCTTCCGGTACATTAGTCTGTTTTGCTTTTGAAATGCTGGGGAGTGGGTTAGTTTATTTTTAATGGAAAATTCCTTTAAGGAGCCTAAGATGATTGTCATTCTCATACTGCTCACTGATTTGTTCAGGTTCATTTAGATTGAAAGTGTTTTTCATAGTCCATATCTGACATTCTAAAAGTGATGTCATTTAATCAGGTGGGGTGCTTAGGTTTTACTCCTTTTGCTATTAAAGCTTTCCTTGGGTTTAAATCTAAAAGTGTTTCCATCCAATTCTGTTAACCATAAATATATCTGGTTATATATCTGTACCGTATGCTCTTAAAGAAATTCATTAGACAGCATAATGATCTACAGTACCGAATTCTTTTTTTTCCAATTTTGTTTTAGGGAGCAGTAGAATCAATTTCAATGACAAAGCCAGAGGAGAGAACTCAGCTCTTTGAACAAATCAGTAATTCATGGGAATATGCTGAAGAATATGAAGAAAAAAAGAAAAAAATGCAGCAAGCAGAAATGAATGCACAGATACATTATAACAAGAAAAAAATCATTGCAGATGCACGCAAACAGGCTATGATACAGAAAGGGGAAGTAAGTTAAAGTTATTCCCTTTTTCCATGTTAAGATCACAGATTTTACATCTTTTGGGAACTTAAATACATTAAATACTTAAATTATAGATATAATCTGTATATAATAATTTAAAGGATAGAGGAATACATATCATCAAATCTAAATAAATGAAGGTATATGTTTGCCACTAGAATTAATTTCAGTATTGACTTACATGTTTGAGTTTTACAATTAGTGTACGTTACTGCAATTACAGCTATTTGTACATCATCTTACATCACTTCTTATTTGAAATTAGACTGCTAATGATTAAAAATCCTTTTTATAAACCATAAATAAAATTTTAATGCTGGTAGGCAGAGCGTTACCAGATTCTTCTCGAGGACCTGGATGAAGAAAAGATACAGCTGAAGCTTTTCCAGCTTTATCACAGTGAAAAAAACATTGACTTCCTGAAAATAAGTTTGGATGAAAAGAATATGGAGGCTCGTATCAAGAAAGAGTCCCTTTCTGCAGCAGAAGATGCATTTAGAGACAAGAAAAAAGCGTTTGGTGCACTAAACAGAGACCAACAGCACATGGAAAAAGAAATTAAGTAGGTTTTCCAAACAGATTCTCTGGTAGTTGAGTTGAAGCATAATCTGTACTGGAAATTACTTGGCGTGTGTGAATTTCCTGTTGAAACAGCTGGGTGATATCCCAATGCTATGGATGTCAGTTTGCAGCAGTTTACTAAAGTAATATCCAGAAATCGATGTCACCTCCACCACCATGCCTAGGTTATCAGTAATTTCATTATATAAATGCTTGTTTGCTATAAAATGTTTTAGGTTATCCCTCAGTTTTAAAATCTGTGTTTTCAGTAGATATTAAAAAAAAAAATCACCCAGAACCTTGCGGTTGACAACTGATTATTTGAGTGTGTGTTGGGAAAGAGGTTGTCATTTTTCTTTTTTCTTTCTTTGTGTGAGATTGTTGTTTTGGATGTGTTTTTTTGTTGTTACTTGGTTGAGTCTTTTTTTTTTTTTTTTTTTTTGAGGTTGGGTTTTTTCATGTAATTTCTCTTTTTTCTTTTTTTTTTAGTACTCTGGAAGCATCACTGGTTCAGCAGAGACCTCTCTATATAAAAGCAAAGGAAAACACTTCCTACCAAATCAAGAAAGTTGAAATATCTAAAAAATCTCTATGGAACAAGGAGAAATCCTGTGATAAGGAAAAGCAAAACATAAAAGAACTGGAGATAGAATTGAATGATATTGAGAAGGCATGGAAGGCATTTGAGAAGAAAGCTGAAGAGGAGATATTGCAAAGAGCAGCAGATATTGAGCTGGAAGAAAGTCAGGTGAATTGAGAGGCAAAAAAGTACCACTTTCTAGTGAAGTCCAAAAACTCCCACTGATGACAGAGAAACTGTTTTTTTCCCAAATAACCTGTAATTTTGATGATCTTTTTTGCTGTTGAGCTCAAACAAAACCAAAATTGTAACTTTTGTTTAGAGGCTGTTTTACTAGATGAAGATAAATGATGATGCAGCCTCTTGAGAGAGTGGGCTGTCTCCTTTCTCAGAGGAAAGTCAGATCTCACAGAAGTTCCCAATGTGAAACACTTCTAGGAAGTAAATCTCCCTTGCATAGGAATTTAGAAGTACACTATTGTGAGACTGGAAATAGTAAGCATATCTTCTAGGATGTGAAGTACATCTTCCAAACCATGTAAGAAGATGTCTTCCTAGAGGAAGCAGTGAACTTTCAGTGAACAAGAAGTTGAGAAGAGTTTGATGGAAACTTCCAAAGGGTTGTCATCTTTCCATTAGGATTATAGTTATATGTAATTCATGGTTAGATTGCTGTCTTTGGTTTTACATCATTAGAAGATAGGATAGAAAACATCCAGTAGGGTCTCAGGGTGGCAGGGTAATTTTTGGCAGCTGAGGTATGTAAATATGACTTCAATAAAGAAAAAAAACAATACAATGACAGAAATGCAAACAAGAATTGGTCGTATACTTACCATGTACTTTGGGTCAGAATCTGAGGTAGCTCACTTAGGAGGTATTTTAGGTTGTTTTAGAAGGAAAAGATGGCATCATTTTACCATAAATTCACATTTCTGAAGAAGTTGTTTTTGCAACCATATGGCTAGAAACACTTTTAAAACTGCTAGCTTCTTTTCTCTGCTGTCTCTTTAAAGTAACTACAGATAAATTGAGAACCTACAGGATTTTTCTTAGTTTGTGAATTTTCCTGCTCTACACTTAAGAAGCATTTGGTCAGTTAGTCATAACTGACCAAGATTGTTTAAAATGTTTATGTTTACCTTAAAAAAATATATTTTATGACATGAGAATGATGTAATTATAAATACCAAAACTTACACTAGTTTTGAGCTGTGCAAAAGTTGTTAACCTTAAGATTGACTGTGAAGTGCTGTAAATGTTATAAACTTTCCTGAAAAATGAGAGTCATTAGAAGTCTAAAGCAAGACTGTAGGCCAGAACTATTAAGTGTAAGCTTTGGATTGAATTTTTCTCTAATAAAATATTATTTATTTTAGTGGAATTAGTAGACAGAAAGGTCTTCTGGAGAATTGGGTGGTTTTCATTGTCTTAATTAGGATAAAATAGGAAATTACTAATTGAGTCTGTAACATCATGAGTCTTTCCACTTTCAGTGGAGTGATTTTCTTTTTGTTATTTTTCCAGTTGAAGCGTTACAAAGAACTAAAGGACATAGCAAGAAAGAAAGGAGCTACACTAACCCAGCAGCTAGAAAAACTTCATTGGGAGGAAAGAGCAGATGAAGAAAGACTGAAACTTAATTGGAGGAAGAAAAAAGAAATTGAGGTATCAAGCTGATATTATGTTTTAAGGAGAAAAATGTTTTTCTATTTCTCTCTGATATAAATGCCTATAGAAATGTGTAAATGCTTTGGCATAAACAAAGCCTGAGCAAAGGAGATACAAGTATTAGTTTAGTTTTGGTATTGCAACAGGTTTCTAAATTTGTGCAGGGAATGGTTGTGTGGGCGCACACTGAAGGTTTGGTTTTGAAAGCTTTGACTCTAATATTTTACAGTTACTCTGAACATATGTTTAACTGAAGTCCATTCCTGATTTTCTAAATGTAGTTTTTCTGAGATATCCTACTACTGATGTGTATCTGTATGATACTTGCACCTTTCAGAGGTTTACTTTAATCACAGCTGCCTTTTTGCTGAGGTGTTTTAAAGGTCGATTGTGTGTATAAGTGTGTTATAATTGGAAAAGTCTTCCCAGTGTCCACTGTTCTATTGCATTTCAGAGGCAGGGCGTTTGGTGTGAATTCAGATCACTGCTGTAATTTTGTTTCTAGTTTCTATTATTACAGATTGAGACATATAGCAATAAAATACCCACTTTTTTCTCTATGACTTGGTCACCATGCTAAATATGTGCTTTTAGAAAAATTATGTCCCAACTCATTGTTCAACTTTGCACAATGCTTCTGATAGAAGTAGAAACTAGCATCCTAACTTGTATCAGAAATAGCATGGCCAGTAGGACCAGGGAAGTGATTATTCCCCTGTACTTGGCACTGGTGAGACTGCACCTCAAAAATTGTGTTAGGTGTTCAGCCCCTCACAACAACGAAGAGCAGCAGAGCTGGTGAAGGGTCTGGAGAACAAGACTTATGAAGAACAGCTGAGGGAGCTGGGACAGTTTAGACTGGAGAAGAGGAGGCTGAGGGGAGAGATGATCACTCTCTACAGCTACCTGAGAGAAGCCTGTGGAGAGATGGATGTTAGTCTCTTCTAGGTTAGAAGTAATAGGACAAGAGGAAACAGCCTCAAGTTGTGCCAGGGGCTGTTTAGATTGGATATTAGAAAAAAATTCTTCACTGAGAGAGTTGCCGAGCATTAGAACAAGCTGCCAAGGGAAGTGGTTGAGTCACCATTCCCGGCAGTACTAATCAAAAGACAAATAGATGTGGCACTTAGGGATATGGTTTAGTGGTGGATGTGACAGTGCTAGGTTAACAGTTAGAGTAAATGATCATAAAAGTCTTTTCTGTCCTAAAAAATTCCATGTTTCCATGACAAGAAGCATGGCTGATGATTGACTTTTTATTGCAAACCTTACCCTAATAGGTATTTTGGGGTTTTTTTTTTGCTTTCTTTTCAAGCTATAGTAAACTTGCTGTTTTGCCACCTACTAGAAAGTTAGAGAGGCAACTTGCATTTCTTCACTATTTAGTTATGGATTCAGGGTTTGTAGAAGAGTCTCTTACTTTCAGAAAACTTAAAAATCCATCAGAGGAGACTTTACCAGCTCTTGAGTTCCTAACACCTCATTCTTGTACATATAAACTTGCCTGTGTGGAAAAGTCTACATTATATATTTTATATCTGTGAGGATGTAAAGTTGTCCTTGCCATGGTATCAAAGTTAATGCTTGCACATCCATTTCCTCTTGACACAATACTGCTTTTTCTTTTTGAAGTAAAATAAACTGGCAAACCTAGTTAGCTATCTAGGAGTGAAATAAATATGCTCGCACTTTTAAAACACTGCAACTCCCATTTTACTGTTGAAATAAGGAACACTTGAGAATTCATAAAACATTTGGTGCTGGTGAGGCCACACGTCAAATACTGTGTTCAGTTCTGGGCCCCTCACTACAAGAAGGACACTAAAGTGCTGGAGTGTGTCCAGAGACGGGCAACAAAGCTGGTGTAAGGTATGTTGAATAAGTCTTTGAGGTGAAGCTGAGGGAACTGGGGTTGTTTATTTTGGAGAAGAGGAGGCTGAGAGGAGACATGATCACTCTCTACAGCTATCTGAAAAAGAATTTGTGTGGTGGAGGTCAATATATTCTCTCCGGTAATGAATGATAGAAAAAGAGGAAATTACCTCAAGTTGTGACAAGGGAGGTTTAGATTGGAGATTAGGAAGAACTTTTTCACCAAGAGCATTGTTAATCAGTGGAATGGGCTGCCCAGAAAAGTGGTGGAGTCACCATCCCTAGATATTTAAAAAACGCATAGATGAGATGCTGAGGGATATGGCTTATTTTAATGATGTGCTTGGCTATGTTAGGTTAGTGGTTGTACTCAATGATCTTTTACAACTGTAATGATTCTATGATTCTATAAGCCCATGACAAGAGTTAATGAGGCTCATTGTGAGAGCTTAAAACTAGATTTGAAGGGGGAAAGGGGCAAAAGCAGGCATGACAGGTAATCCTGGAGGCAGCATGATGGTGTTTGAAAAATGGTCTGCCTATGCAAAAGCAGCTCCACACAAACCCATCACATCAGTGATGTTCTCCAGGGTTCAGTGTTGGAGCTTAATCTGTTTAATATCTTAATCAATGATCCGTATGAGGTGATACAGTGGACTCTCACTAAGTTTGCTGATGACACAAAGCTGGGTAGGTGTGTAGATCTACTTGACAGCAGGAAGGCTCTTCAGAGGGACCTGGCCAAGGCCAATTGTATGAGGTTCAATAAGGCCAAGTGCCAGGTCCTGCACTTGGGTTACAACAACCCCAGGCTATGCTGCAGGCATCAGTGGCTGGAAAGCTGCCAGGCAGAGAAGTGTGTTAATTGATAGCCAGCTGAACATAAGCCAGCAGTGTGCCCCAGTGACCAAGAAAGCCAGTGGCATCCTGGATTGTATCAGAAATAGTGTGGCCAGCAGGACCAAGGAAGTGGTTGCCCCCTTGTACTCGGTACTGGTGAGGCTACCCCTTGAAAACTGTGTTCAGTTCTGGGCCTCTCAGTGCAAGAAGGACGTTGAGGTGCTGGAGCATGTCCAGAGACAGACAAAGAATCTAGTTAGAGTCACAAATCTTATGAGGAGAAGCTGAGGGAGCTGGGGTTGTTTAGTCTGGAGGAGGCTGAGAGGAGACATCATCATTCTTTACAACTACCTGTAGTGAGG
Organism: Colius striatus; assembly: GCF_028858725.1. NCBI lineage: Eukaryota > Metazoa > Chordata > Aves > Coliiformes > Coliidae > Colius > Colius striatus. Next base: position 127,432,623 of record NC_084759.1, on the reverse strand, counting down.
TGGGGGTTGGTCTCTTCTCCCAAGTGATGAGTGACAGGACAAGAGGAAATAGCCTCAAGTTGCACCAGGGAAGTGAATACTAGGAAGAACTTTTTTGCTGAAAGGGTTGTTAGACACTGACATGGGCTGTCCAGGGGAGTGGTGAAGTCACCATCCCTGGATATATTTAAAATATGTGTAAATGAGGTGCTGTGGGACATGATTTAATGGTGGGCTTGACAGTGTTAGGTTAGTGGTTGGACTTGGTAATCTTAAAGGCCTTTTCAAACCAAAACAATTCTATGATTCTGTTCTATTTGAGTAATTGCTAGACCTCTCTCCATGATCTTTAGTAAGTCATGGAGAACAGGAGAGGTGCCTGAGGACCGGAGGAAAGCAAATGTCACTCCAGTCTTCAAAAAGGGCAAGGAGGAGGAGCTGCATAACTACAGACTGGTCAGCCTCACCTCCGTCCCTGGAAAGGTGACGGAACAACTTTTCCTGGGTGCTGTCTCCAGGCATTGAAAGGACAGGAGGGTCATTAGAAGCAGCCAACATGGTTTGCCAAAGGGAAGTCATGTTTGACCAACATGATAGCCTTTCATGAAGATGTAGCCAGGTGGATAGATCATGGTAGTGCAGTGGATGTGATTTATCTTGATTTTAGTAAAGCACTTGGCACCATCTCCCAATGCATCCTCGCAGCAAAACTGAGAAAATGTGGGTAGTAAACTGGTTGAAAAAAAGAAGGCAGAGAGTTGTGATCAATAGGGCATGGTCTAGTTGGAGATCTGTGTCTAGCAGAATCCCTCATGGGTTTGTGCTGGGACCAGTACTGTTCAATATATTTATTAATGATCTTGATGAGAGAACAGAGAGCACTGGTCAGCAAATTTGCTGAGGATACTAAACTGAGAAGAGTGGCTGACACACCAGAAGGCTGTGCTGCCATTCAATGAGACCTGGACAGGCTGGAGGGTTGAGCAGGGAGAAATTTAATGATATTCAACAAGGGCAGGTGTAGAGTCTTGCATCTGGAAAAGAATAACCCCATGTACCAATACAGGTTGGGGAATGAACACTGGCAGGGAGGTTGGACTAGATGATCTTTTGAGGTCCTTTCCAGCCCTTGAGATTCTGTGATTCTGTAATTGAAAATATTTATCTCATCGTTGGCTTGATTTTTAGTACAATAGTTTTGTGTCATCTTCTATGTCATTTTCTTCATGTGTCCTTCTTAGGAAAAAGCTTCTAATGATCTCAGGCCAAGAAAAACAACTTTATTTTACCACCTTTAATTTATTAACAGTATATTTTAAGTTGTTTTATTTAATGGTGTCAGGATTCTGTGTGCCTTTCTCTGAACTGTATCCAAACATGAAAAATTCAGTGATGGTGTTGATAAAAATAATTTTACTTTATTATTCATGGTGCATTTTGGCATCTGCTCTTGAAAAAGAGATACTATTACTTCTGCATGAAATATCAACAAGGAAGAAAAGATCTGTCTCTGTACTTGTTCTGAATTAAGAACTTTACATATTTCTATAAAACTGTCATTTCCCACTAGTTTGTTTTTGACAGATGCTATTTTTGATTGCATAGGAAAACATGAAACAGACTGTGGAGCAGATAGAAGAGCATAAAAAAAGAATAGAGAAGATGGAAGAATATGTCAAGATGTGCACGTATGTTTAAAAAAATTAAAAGCTAATTGGATATCTTTGTATTATGTTTTTTCAAATTTATACAGTAGGTTTCTAATTGTTTTTAATCCTTTTCCATTCTTTAAAATTTTAACAAAAAATACAATTCTTACTAATCCTAATTACTATTTTAGTTACTTTAGGTGTCAGAATAGAGTGGGAAGTATGATGACTCATCCATATTTTCTTTGAAATCAGTTTTATAATTGCTTCTAAGTTATTTTAAGTGTGCAAAATACTTCACTACAGATAGGCTATGGGTCTACTACTGTTAAAATTCTATGCAAGAGAACAAGGCAGTTCTGCTGTTCTAGAGTCACACTGCTCTAGAAAGCATGTTATCTTGTGTATTAGAAGAACAACTTGTTCTTGTTCTTGTTTGCTAAGTCTGTCTTCTACCTGATTTTTACTTTGTGAAGTAAAATATATATAAGCCCTTCACTGAGCAACTGGAACTAACTTTGTCATTAGCCGGTGTTCTGTGCAGGCCAGAGCAGGTAATCTCCACAGATTCTTTTTTTCCCCAAACTACCTTTTCCTATGTATCTCGAATGTGTGCTTTGGCTTAATGAATGTCATCACTAAATATATGAAGGAAAAGATGGTTATCAGGGGAAGTCAACATGGATTCACCAAGGGGAAATCCTGTTTGACCAACCCGATAGCCTTCTATGAGTGCATGGCTGGCTGACTAGATGAGGGGAGAGCAGCAGATGTCATCTATCTTGACTTCACCAAGGCTTTTGACACTGTCTCATCAGAAAGCTCAGTCAGTGTGGCTTGGATGAGTGGACAGTGAGGTGGATTGAGAGCTGTCTGAATGACAGAGCCCAGAGGGTGGTGATCAATGACACAGAATTGAGTTGGATGCCTCTGGCCAGTGGAGTTCCACAGGGATCGGTTCTGGGCCAGTTTTGTTCAACATCTTCATCAACAACCCGTATGAGGGGACAGGGTGTACCCTCAGCAGGTTGACTGATGACACCAAACTGAGAGGACTGGCCGATTCCCCAGAAGGCTGTGCCGCCATTCCGTGGGATCTCAACCAGCTTGACAGTTGGGTAGAAAGGAACCTCATGAGGTTCAACAAAGGCAAGTGCAGAGTCTTGCATCTGAGAAGGAACAACCCCATGCACCAGTACAGGCTGTGGATTGACCTGCTGGAGAGCAGCTCTGTAGAGAGAGACCTAGGAGTGCTGGTTGACAGTAAACTAACCATGAGCCAGTAATGTGTCCTCATGGCCAAGAAGTCCAATGGCATCCTGGGATGCATCAAGAAGAGTGTGGCCAGCAGGTCAAGGGAGGTTCTTCTCCCCCTCTACTCTGCCCTGGTGAGGCCTCATCTAGAATCCTGTGTCCAGTTCTGGGCTCCCCAGCTCAAGAGGGACAGAGAACTTCTGGAGAGAGCCCAGCACAGGGCCACCAAGAAGATCAGGGAACTGGAACATCTTTCATAGGAGGAACGACTGCAGGAACTGGGGCTGTTTAGTCTATAAAAGAGGAGACTGAGGAGGGATCTCATATTTATAAGTATATAAATAGTGGATGTCAGGAGATTGGGACATCCCTTTTTTTTGCTATTGTATCTAGTGACAGGATAAGGGGTAATGGGATGAAGCTGGAACACAAAAAGTTCCATTTAAATATAAGAAAAAACTGTTTCACTGTGAGGGTGAGGGAGCCCTGGCACAGGCTGCCCAGGGAGGTTGTGGAGTCTCCTTCCTTGGAGGTCTTTAAGACCCACCTGGACACGTTCCTATGTGACCTGATCTAGGTGGACCTGCTTGAGCAGGGGAGTTGGACCAGATGATCTCTAAAGGTCCATTTCAGCCCTACCATTAAATGATTCTATGATTCTATGATTAATGCTGTCTGTGTAGTGAACAAAGTTCTGTCATGGACAGAGAGCAGCAGACCTGTTGTGTTTAGTGTGATACAAGTTTATTTTCATTAAGTAGTTGTAGTAGACTGTGGTAGAGCCTTTGTGATTTTGGTTAGTAAAGTGGGTAATAGTTTTGCATGAGAATTCTGTCCTTACTTTTATAATATCAGATCTTTTGTTGCTGGAGGAGAAAACAATATGGTTGAGTGTTACACAGGCAAAAACTCACTGGAACTCAATTTTGAAACCTCAAAACTAGCTTATAGTATAGAATGGAACTTGTATAAGAAGTAGCTTCTTATAGCTACTTAAAACCTTTAATATTTTTCATAGTCTGTGATGATAGGATGACTTGAGTTTTATAAGGTGAAATCTTGTATAAAACAGTAAATTCCTTTACTATTTTTGCTTCCGTTCAAAGTGAATTGTTAGCAGAGAAAAAACAGCAAGAGGAAGCACTAACTAAGGAAATTGAAAATACAACAGTACGAATGGCTGAAGTGAATGAAGAATTGAACAAATTAATTGTTGAACTGCAGAATGCCAGAATTGATTACCATGAAGGAAAGCGTCAGCAAATGAGAGCAGAAATCCTGGAAAGTCTGAAAAGACTATATCCAGATTCTGTGGTAATTGAATGGCTTCATTTAAATTATTCAAATTATATAGTGGTTGGACTTGATGATCAAAGGTCTTTTCCAACTGTTATGATTCTATGATTAAATGCCTGGGTTTGGAAATAAGATTCAACAGCTCTGCCTTAGACTGAGTAAGCAGCTAGAGGAAATTGAGCAGTTAAATACTCTTTTAAACTTCATGCTGGCTTGAGTGTACTTAGTGAAATAATAATATTGAAAGAATAGCAGCATATACTGTCATTTTTTTAGCTTCCAGAAATAGATAGCTGCTAAAAGAATAATTTTGGTCTCGTGTGATTTAATTATGTTTATTCTTTTTTATTTTTGGCTATGTTGTCTTTTGTCCTCAAACATTTTTTACTTATTTGTTGTGAACAAGTGAATGGGAAGGTTAGCTGTAAAACCATTTATTCCAGAAAAAATGCCTCTTCTAAAGGACAACTTTGCTTAGGCACATGAGATTTTTATGTTACGAAATGATCTGTCTTTTGCTCATAAGTTACCAAATTACTTAAATTACTCATCAGTAATGCCATTAATTGTTTTGTGAATTACTTCTGAATTATCAGCAGATGTTAATTATTTTATGAGTTATATTTACATGTTTTTGTTGACACTTAAAAACATTTACTCCAACATTAGAAGCCATTCCAAATAAAAACTTTTTAATAAGTCTAATCAATTGAATAGTTGTTCTCTGAGTATTTCTCAGCATAGTCAATCCTTTTTGACAGTCAGTTGAGGTGTACAAGCTTTTTATGTTTAGAATGTGGCCCATCCTTGCTTCCTAGTGCTGCCATAAGAACATAAAAAATAAAATGTTTTAAATTGTTCTTTGCTTCTTAGCTTTTTGCAAAACCTCTTCAGAGACTGGCAAGTATCTGATCTTGTTATTTTCTCAGGAGATTAAAACATTTGCTTTTCAGCTGTTCTTCAGAGTTTTTTTATCCATGTTAACAAGATATTCCAAAACATCAAAAACATGTTTGGTATATATCTTTTTGCTCACTCTGTGTTGTATCCCTGTTTGAAAGAACTGGATCAGACTGGTGATACCTTGCTGACTTAGGAGAGAACTGGTGTTCAGTCTGTTCTCTGTCATTTTCCTTCAGCAGCTGCAAATTTAAGAATACTTACAGATGTGGTAGTTTCTATCAAATAAAAACCAGATAAGTCAATTTGGTTACATAAATTATCCTGTTACAGAAAGTCAATGATATCTGTTTCAGTTACCTTTGTTCCTGAAAAGTTTTCCCAGTTTTCCCAGAACCAGTATGTGAGGCAACAGAGTTTCTTCTGAGCTGCTCTTAACACTATGGAGTGCAAATTCCAGATGACTTAATGCAATCTAAATTAAAATCTTGGGATGGAACTGGTCATGACATATGTCATCTTCTGGTCCTCTAAGTACTCAAAGTAGAACTGGAGGAAATATTGGTGTAGGTTTCCTGGATTTCCTGGGCAAAAATGTCATACTGCTTCTAAATATTTAGTTCTGATGTGCATCTTAAAGCTCCTGTTAAAACATTTTTGTAACAGTTGGTGAACATTCCAGGTACTGAAATAGCAGTAATGTAATTCCACTGCATGAGTGGTGTGTGCATTTTGATGGATTTGTCTGATCAAAGCGAATTTTGCAGCTCATTAGATTTTTTACAATTTAATTTTCAAAATGGCATTCCTACATTGGTAGTTTAAATTGTCAAGATTGTTGTTGTTATAGATTCAGTTGGGCTGTCAATATTTGTTTTCACAGAAATCCAGCATTCCATCTGGACTTAAATCCCTGTGTCTGAAACTATATAGATATGCTGTGTAGTTTTGCACATCTGAAATGTCACAAATCTGAGCTGCAGATAGAAACAACCAAGTAGATGACACTGTGTGAGAAAACCAGGAAATTAAATACCTTTGAAATGTTGGGCGTTATCCATGCTTCTACTGTTTTTCAGAAAAAGGAAAACATTTGTCAAGAGAAGGGTAGGAAAATAGATCATAGTAGGCCGTGATTTGATCTACTGTAAATTATCTCAATTATATAATTCATGAGATAATGCCACATAGAACTCTTACCACTTGTCTTCCTGTTCTCATGTGTTTACATTTGATAAGAATAAAACTAGATAGGCAAGAGGAGACCACTAGCTCTATGTCAACAAGCAGAAAAATAGTTCTTGCAAGAATTCACAGGTTATAATGTTCAGACATACTTTGCAATTTGGACTGTTGACTGCTACAGTTTCTGATATACAGCCATTGTTAAGGGTATCTTGTATGAAGAAATATTATTTGGTATCTAAAGTAAAAATAAAACATTATTATTATAATATAAAACAAATATTATTTGACATCTATTAATACTTCTCTATATTTTTATCTTAAGTTTGGAAGACTGCTTGACCTGTGTCAGCCTATTCACAAAAAATACCAGATTGCTGTTACCAAGGTATTCAGCAGATACATGACTGCTATTGTTGTTACCACTGAAAAAACAGCAAAAGACTGCATTCAGTTCCTAAAACAAGAACGAGCTGAACCTGAAACTTTTCTTGCTTTGGATTACCTTGATGTAAGTACATTTCTCTTTTTCCTGTCATCATCAAGTTAATACTCTAGTAAATCTTGCTATTGGCTCATTTAAGCTTAATTAAAATAGACTGAAGTGTTAAGGCAAGACACATACAAGGGGAACTTCATGAGGTTCCTGTCAGCCCATTACTCCAGTCTACTGAGGTCCATCTGAGTGGCAGCATGACCATCCAGCATGTCAGAAGTTTCTCACAGTTTTGTGTCCTCAGCAAACTTACTGAGGGTACATTCTCCTCCATCATCCAGATAATTAATAAAGATGTTAAACAGAATCGTTCCCAGTATTGACATGGCTATCTACTGGCCTTCAACTGGACTAACTTCAGTTGGTGGATGGGGTGCCATCGACCACCCCATTTTGGGCCTGTCCAGAGACTTTTCAATTCATCTTGCCATCTGTTCATCCAGCCCCTATTTCGTCAGCTTCTCTATGAGTGTCTTGTTGGAAACAACATCAAATGACTTACTCCAGTCTAAGTAGACAATACCTACTGGTGTCTCCTCATCATTTTGTTGTAGAAGATTGTCAGATTGGTCAAGCATGATCAACTTGGTGAATCCATGCTGACTACTCCTTTAAGACTTTCTTGTTTTTCATGTGCCTGGAAAAGGTATCTAGGATTAGTTGTGCCACCACTTTTCCAAGTAGATCCCAAGAGATCAAGGTGGGGCTGACTGTCCTGTAGTGCCATGAGTCCTCTTTCTTGACCTTTTTTTAACACAGAAGTGACACTTGTTTTTCTTCAGTCCTTAGACACCTTTCAGTTGCCATGATCATTCAAAGATTATGAGAGTGGCCTTGCAATGCCATCAACTATCTCCTTTCAGTACTGGTGGTTGCATCACATCAGTATGTCACATTTGCTTAAACATTCCCTGACCTTAACTTCCATTAAGGGTACATTTTCCTTGTTCCAGGCTTCCCCTCTGGTCTCAAACCTGACATTTCTGGTGGCTAGTCTTACTAGTAAAGACTGAGATGAAGAAGGAGTTAAGTACTTCAGTCTCTTCTATATCCTGTGTCACCAGGTTCCTTGCCTTACTCAGAAGCAGACCCACATTTTTGGTACTCTTCATTTTGGCACCTTACAGAAGCCATGTCTTTGACATCCCTTGCCAGAATTAATTCTAGCTGGGCTTTGACTTTCCTAACTCCATATCTGCATGCTTGAGCTATGCCTCTGTATTCTTTTCAGGTTACCTGTCCCTATGTCCGTCTCTGTGTACTTTGTTTTGTGTTTGAGTTTTGCCAGGAGCACCTTGTTTATCCATGCAGGTGTCTTGGCATTTTTGCCTGACTTCCTGGGATGTTTGCTAAGGCTGGAGGAAATGGTGCTTGCATTAGCCAGTATTCGTGGGCCCTTTTTCAACTCTGGGGCCTTATCCTATGCCGCTCTGCTGAGCAGATGTTTGAAGAGGCCAAAGTCTGTTCTCCTCAAGTCCAGGGTTCTGAACTTGCCTTTTGCCTTGCTCCCTCTTCTCAGTATCCTGAACTCTCCAATCTCATGCTCACTGCAGACTGGGCTGCCTTTGACCTTCCCATCCCCAGCAAGCCTCTCCTCGGGGATGAGTATGAGATTGAGCAGAGCACCTCTCTTCATTGGCTTCACTCTCACTTGAGTGAGGAAGAGTAGCGAATATTGGGGTGATTCAAGTCTCCCATGAAGACCAGGGCCTGTGAATGTGATGCTGCTTTTAGTTCTCTGTAAAAGGCCTTATCCACTTGTTTTTCCTGGTCAGAGAGCCTGTAGCAGACACCCACTACAATGTTAATTTTACTTGTTCTCTCTTCAGCCCTTACCCATGAGCTCTCAGTTGGCTCATCATCCTTCCCGAACAGAATTGCATGCATTCTAGCTGTTCTCACATACAGGGCAACTCCATCTCCTTGTCTTCCTAGGCTGTCCTTCCTAAAAGGCCCATAAACCTGCAACACCCCACTTGTGGAAGCCATGCCCTCACATCTCCCTGATCCCAAGAGGATTGTAGCCCTGCAACTACACACTGATCTTTAGCTCACCTTGTTTATTTCTCATGCTGCATGCATTAGTGACTTTCATTTCATGTGGAGTGAAATAGGTTGTACAGATTTAAGGACTATTGTATATACAGTACATGAAAACCAGATCTGTTTCAAGTCTTACAGTGACTGAGACCCCCATTCTGTACAACCTATCCCTAGACCACTCAGATTTTGACATACTTCCATAGAACTATTTTGGTCTGAAAAGACCTTTAAGATCATCAAGTCTAACCACTAACCTAACACTGTCAAGCCCATCACTAACCCATGTCCCTCAGCAACTCCTTTATACATCTTTTAAATATCTCTAGGAATGATGACTCCACCATCTTCCTGGGCAGCCCATTCCAGTGTCTAACAACCCTAACAAGAAAAGGTTTCTCCTAATGTCCAATCTAAACCTCCTCTGGTGCAACTTGAGCCCCTTTTCTTCTGTCATTCATTACTTGGGAGAAGAAACCAGCCCCCACCTCACTACAACCTCCTTTCAGGTAGCTTTAGAGAGGGATCCTGTCTCCTCTCAGCCTCCTCCAGACTAAACAAGCCCAGGTCCCTCAGCTTCTCCTCATAAGATTGTGCTCCGGACCCATGGCCAGCTTTGTTGCCTGTCTCTGGACATGCTCCAGCACCTCTCAATGTCCTTCTTGTAGTGAGGGGCTCCAAATGAGCACGGTATTCAAGGTGTGGCCTCACCAACACTGAGAACAGGGAAATAATCACTTCCCTGGTCCTGCTGGCCACACTACTCCTGATACAGGTCAGGATGCCATTGGCCTTCTTGGCCATCGGGGCACACTGCTGACTTCTGTTCAGACGGCTGTTGCTCTACACTGCCAGGTCCCTCTCTGCCTGACAGCTTTCCAGCCACTCTTCTATACCCACTTTGCTATTACCACAGAGGTTCTAAACACCACTTATTTGTTTTTACAGGTTCAACCAATCAATGAAAAGTTGAGAGAGATAAAAGGAGCTAAAATGTTGGTGGATGTTATACACACTCCTTATGCTCCACTGAAAAAAGTGATTCAGTTTGTGAGTGAGAATGGCTTGGTCTGTGAAACAGTTGCAGAAGCAAAAGAAATAGCGTTTAAAGGACCTGTGAGGTTGAAAGTAAGAAGCTGAAGTTTGTTGCATGTCTTTTTCATTGCAGTTATGTATTTGAGGCCATTTAAATAATTCTTCTGTAAACATTCACAAAGTATTTTAGATAAACACGGAATGGTACTACTCTGTCTGGTCTATTCCCACATAAATAAACCCTCAGATATTTCATATGAGTACATTTTTCTCTGTATGTTTAAGTGATTTCCTGGAAAAGGGAGGCAAGTTAATGCTCATGATGAAAAGAAGGAAGAGGAAGGAGGGACAAAACTGTTCTTGAGACTCATTTCAAATCACAAACTTTATCTTGTTAGATTTGCTGTGAAAAAATGCTTTCAAAAGTTATTTAAAATATGTCAGGATCTCTTGGTTGTAGTTGTAGACTGTGCTGAGGACTGGAAGCTTCTCTGTTGCTTCCTGCAGCTCTTTCTTTTTATCCACACTTCTATTGCTGTAGACAGTCTGTAAAGCTCTTTTATGCATTCAGTAAGGCTTGTAAAAATCTCAATTAGAACAGCTTTAAGTTGAAGGTGAATGTGAAATCGTGTTTACTGGGAATTAAATTATGTCACAAACACTCATGCTCTTTACTGAAATCAGAGAATCACAGAATGTTAAGGGTTGGAAGGGACCTCAAAAGGTCATCTAGTCCAACCTCTTTCCAGAGCAGGACCGTCTAGAATAGGTCACACAGGAAAATGTACATTTTCTGTTAACAAATAAGTTGTTTTCCTTTACTCCACTGTCACATTTCTTGGTTTGCTCTACCAAGCCAGACATAACCTTCTAAGTTGTATACACAATACACTTGCCAGTGTACACACAAATGTCTCATTTAAATTTCCTAAATTCAAGGACATCATAGAATTTAATTTCCTTTTCTGATCAGTTGGAATAATACCAAAATGTGCCTAGTACCAAGAGACAACAGACTTTTTTTGTGGCTTCGTGTATCTCACATTAGCAAGTTTAGAACAGGAAAAAAAAACTGGAGTCCAATTAAAATGTGTTGCTTGTTTAACTACCATATCTTGGTGCACTAGTTCATGAGAGATTTTTGCTGCTTCATGTTCAAATGTATTTGATTTTAATTTTATTTTTTTTCTTCTAGACAGTGTCTCTTGATGGAACTTTGTTTTTGAAATCTGGAGTGATTTCTGGAGGATCAAGTGATTTAAGAGTTAAAGCTAGATCTTGGGATGAAAAAGAAATAAGTAAGATGAAAGAAAAAAGAGATAGCTTCGTTAATGAATTAAAGGTAAGTCTTTTAAAAAGCACTTCACTGCAAAAGGCATAAAGGAGTAAAAGTATGTAATTTAATTCAGCTGCGGGACGATGATTTTCTAAAGAGGCGATTTTCAAACTTACAGAAGATGCAGACAGAACATAGCAGCTGTTTATCCTCTTCTAGTTAATAATAATTAGCTGTGGGTCTCTGCCCTTAGTTAGTGTGTTGATTCACATATCACAGATGTGGAGAACCCAGACAATGTTGATACAAGTTCCTTCAAGGAAAAAGAACTGTTGAAAGTACCTGAAGACTTTTAGTGAAAAAGGTAATAAATTCGGTCAGCATGGAAATATTTGCGTGGACCAAAACCTGTGGGTGCGAAACGATTTGTCAAACTTTTTGTTACTTTGGAAGAGGGATAGAACAGAACCATAGGCATTTGTCTATGCTGTCTTTAGAGACATACTCTGTACCTGCTCCCTTTAGAGAAATGAATCTGTTACAAAATGACTATTGAATATGAACAGTGCAATCAGCGTTTACCTTGAATGAGGCCTATGTCAGTGAAGCTAGCTTTATGTTAGTGCATAAATCTGAAAAATGACTAACTTACAAATAATTTCCCTTTTGTTTAAAATGCTTTGTCTGCCATCATAATACTTTTCTAGGACTTAATGAAGATCAAACGTAAGGAGCCTGACTTGAAGCAGTTGCGCACTCAGTGCCATGGGACTCAGATACGTCTTAAATATTCACAGACTGAATTAGAGCTTATTAAAAAGAAAACTCTTGCTAATCTCTACGTGGTATAGTACTAAGCCTTTATCATTTTCATATTTAACAATTCTATTTTTTTTACCTAAGCTGCAGTCACTGGCAAAGTAAATGCTACCTCCTTGCATGTTTTGTTTTTTCAATTCAGGTTAAGTTTTACATACAGCAGTTATGACTGAGGAATTAATACATTTGTATTTGAAATTACAAAGCAACTCACATAAGGCTTTTTCTGTTTTAAATTTTAAAATTCAATTTCTAGCAAGTTTAGTTTATCATTTAACAACCTTCAGAAATCTGTAAGTCAATATGCACTTTAAATGATTTGTACATAATTTGCTTTTCTGCTTATTAAAACTGTAAACCTTGCATGTAAATTGGTAATAATAGTGGGTAAGTGGCATTTGAGAAGAAAATACCTATCAGAAAAATACAGTTAATCTGGAGTAGAGCTGTCTCTCAATTTCTAGAAACTTGCTTGTGTTTTTAAGAATAAATATGATCTTTTTTCCATTATTTTTACCCAGGAAAAATCAAAACTGGAAAGTGAACTGGTAAATATCAAATCTCAGCATGATATACTGAATGAAGTAGTAGCACAAAGAAAATTAAAAATAGAAGAATTTCAGAAAAGAATTAATGAGGTAATGCTTTCTGTAACAGTTGTGACAGCTTATGCACTTCTTTCTGTCCCTGATGACTCTTAGAGCTTGGACAACTTTTAATTTTATAAATTACTTATTCAACAAGAGTTATAAGTTGCTCCAGCAATCTTCTCCCATTCTCTACCTTTCTTACCAAGGTAACTAAACAGAAGTACACTTTCATGTTATGTCTATCAATCAGTTTCTTAAAATAAAAAATCTGTGACTTTCACAAGCCAAACACAAACACAGCCAACTCAGTCCATCTACTACTTGAATATTAACTGAAACTTTGCTTGATATGTACGCGATAATTTCATTTGAATATATAATTTAATTTCATATGAGAATATCATTGAGTTTGAAGATGTGAGTGTTTTCCACCAACTTTTCCTGTTCTGCTAATAAATATGTAGTATTGAGCAGAGACAATCCATCAAAAGTCACAGCTTTAGAGCTGTCAGTGCAAATATTCACTGTAGTTCAAATCCCAGAAAACCACTCTCTAGGTCTCTGGGGTAAAATTTGACATGTATCAGCTTATTCTTTCTCAGGCTCTAATGTCCAAGTTCTTTGTAAAAAAACTGTAGTTACGTCTTTCAAACAGAATGGTAGGACTTGGAAGTGACCTCTAAAGATCATCCAGTCCAACACCCCTACTAAAGCAGGTCCACCTAGATCAGGTCACACAGGAACACATCCAGGTGGGTTTTGAAAATCTCCAGAGAAGACTCCATATGCTCCCTGGGCAGCCTGTGCTCCCTCGCCCTCACAGTAAAAAAGTTTTTCTTTAAGTGGAACTTCTTGTGTTCCAACTTCTATTCATTACCCCTAGTCCTGTCACAGGACACTACAGAGAAAACTGTTGCCCTGTCCCCCTGACATGCACTTTTCAAATACTTGTAGGTATTAATGAGGTCCCCCCTCAGTCTCCTCCAGGCTGAACAGCCCCAGATCTCCAAATCCTGCAGCCTTTCCTCATAAGATGCTCCAGTCCCCTGATCATCTTGGTGGCCCTGTGCTGTACTTTCTCCAGAAGTTCCCTGTCCCTCTTGAGCTGGGGAGCCCAGAACTGGACACAGGACTCCAGATGAAGCCTCACCAGGACAGAGTGGAGGAGGAACAGAACCTCCCTTGACCTGCTGGCTACGCTCTTCTTGATGCACCCCAGGATGCCATTGGCCTTCATGGCCATGAGGGCACGTTGGTGGCTCATGTTAGGTTTATTATCAACCAGGACTCCCAGGTCTCTCTCTGCAGAGCCAGGTCACAGAATCACAGAATCTTAAGGGCTGAAAGGGACCTCGAAAGATCATCTAGTCCAACCCCCCTGCCAGAGCAGGACCACCTAGAGTAGGTCACAGAGGAACTCGTCCAGGTGGGTTTTGAATTTCTCCAGCCTGTACTGGTGCATGGGGTTGTTCCTCCCCAGGTGCAAGACTCTGCACTTGTCCTTGTTGAACCTCATGAGGTTCCTCTCTGCCCAACTCTCAAGCCGGTCGAGATCCCGCTGAATGGCAGCACAGCCTTCTGGGGAATCAGCCAGTCCTCCCAGTTTGGTGTCACCTTTGCCCAATTAGATTTTTAAATTAAATCTTTAGAACTGCTTTTTGCTGAAGCTTTTCTTAGTGTATACTGTATAATTAGGAAATGAGAAATTTTGTAGCAGTTTTTTTTTCTTGTGGCTTTGCTATAAATGGAATATAGTAATTAATTTTTATGGATCACTGGAAAGGATTTAAATTAATAACACACCAACAAACCTGGTGTATCTGATTCATGTCCTGTATACTATTCATCTTTCTCTTCTTCAGTCAATTTGGAACAACAGACAAATCCAAGGAAGTTGGTTGCACTGTAATAACTTTCAGTTGTCTGTGGAATGACCAAGTGCTGTCAAGATCAGAGTTAGTTTTTGCAGATCAAATGCCTTGTATCTGGCATTTGTACTGAATGTGTTATTTGAAAATTGCAAGTACAAATTATTTCTCAGTAGTTCAGTTTGCTGTTTCACAGAATCTCACAGAATCATAGAATGGTAAGGATTAGAAGGCACCTCTAAAGTTCATCTAGTCCAGACTCACCTCGATCAGGTCACACAGGAATGTGTTCTGGTAGGTTTTGAAAACCTCTAGAGAAGGAGACTCCATACCCTCCCTGGGCAGCCTGTGCCAGGGCTCCCTCACCTGTTCCCTAAAGTAACTTGGAAATCCAGGCTGTAGCATGAAGTGATTGTCTAAATACTTTACTTCCATGACTTGCAAAATAGCATAAACATTTTGTTGCTCTGTTTCTATTTACTCAAAGGCTGAAGATGATGTATTCCGGGAATTCTGTGAAGAAATTGGTGTAGAAAATATTCGCTTGTATGAACAAGAATATGTGAGACAACAAGAGGAGATTGATAAGAGAAGGTGGTATTTGTACCTGAAATATATAAAGGGTATTTGTATTAGATTGGGCACACTTATAAATGAGTAACTCCATCACAGGAAATACCACAAAACCATAGAAGACTATAAAAGGTTACATTAACACTGCAGGGGTTAATTAGCAATTGCCCAGCTCATACTTACATCATTTACGGGTATACTACGGAACTTCTAGGGTCACATTCCATATTGAATATGGCCACGCTGTTTCTTTGTATTGTGTTTTTTGAACTGTCATCCCTGTATTTTTCTAACTTCCAATATATCCACAGGATGTGATGTAGTGGAATTGATGATCTAAATGTATGCAAATTTTTGTATTCACATAGAAGATATACAAACACTGTCTAAACAGTCAAGGTGAAAATGCATATTGTAGTAACCAAAAGTCACAGGTACTAGCCTGCCTTATAAGTGTTGGTTTGAAATACTGTACTTTGACTAGACTGGAGTTTGAAAATCAGAAGACACGACTAAACATTCAGCTGGAATATAATCGCGACCATCTACAAAAATTAACAAATGCAGTCAGCACGTTGAGGGAGACCGTTCTTAAAGATGAAGCTGAGATTATTGAGCTAAAGAAGGTAATTGTCATGTAGATATATATAATAAAAAAAATCTGAGACTGAGAGGAAGGAATGCACTGAACTACAATATTGAATTAATATAGTTGATACTGTTGATTAATTCTAGGGCTTAATTCGATGTTTTCTTTCTAAGTGTTAAAAAAATGCACTGCGTGTTGTCATTAAAAATTAAACTTGGGGCTAGTCTATG
The DNA here is from genome assembly GCF_028858725.1 of Colius striatus. Classification (NCBI taxonomy): domain Eukaryota; kingdom Metazoa; phylum Chordata; class Aves; order Coliiformes; family Coliidae; genus Colius; species Colius striatus. The sequence goes on along the minus strand of NC_084759.1, from coordinate 127,416,844 downwards.
TACAGTGGTTGATTGTGTTTAGCTTACATGAAAAAGCAACATATGACTACAGATAAAACAAGTAGCATGTGGCTGAGATTCTTTAGAAGATTTTATGAGTAACAGCAAACAGCTTTGGAGCTTTGCATTAAAGTACTTCACGGCCACTAACAGATTTAAAATAATTCTATGAAAATTAAATCTTTAGTTGAAGCTGTATGTATGGGCTCCTCCTTCATAATGTTCTTTATTAATATGTAATTTTTTTGTTGTGTTAATGTTGCCTGTTAAATAAACTATGCTTGCGGTGCACTTGAAGCTGAAGGAGAAAAGATGTGTAACAGAACTTTGAATAATAAAAAAAATGTTAAAGGAAGCCTACAAGAAAGCTGCAGATGGGCTTTTTACAAGGGTGTGTAGTGATAGGTCAAGAGGCAATGGCAGGTAGATTTCAATTAGAAGTAAGGAAAAAGTTATTTACTATGAGAGTAGTAAGACATATGAACAGGCTGCCTAGAGAGGCTGCGGATGTGAACATTGGCAGTGTTCAAGGCCAGGTTGGACAGGGCTTTGAGCAACCTGGTCTAGTGGAAGGTGTCTCTGCCCATGGGATTGGACTAGATGATCTTGAAGGTCCCTTATGACCGAAACCATTCTGTGATTCTACAAAATGTTAAACTGACACAAAGTGGGCAAAAAAAATCCACATGCATTGTTTGAGCTCTGTGTTTTAACGTGAGAAGACATGTATTTCTGACACAACAATAGATCTTTAATCATGCACAAAACCATGTTTAACTTCATATCTGTGTGCACAATTCTTCTAAAATATGACTTTGACCAAATTCAGATATTTTTGTCTTGGAGAAGGATTGTATCGTATTAAATTCATCAGTAGGTCTTGATTAGATTGCCATAATACTAGTCTCTTGAGGACTGTCTTCATGCCTGTAGCTTTGGGTTTACTACATTCTAGCATAGAATCATAGAGTCATTTTGACTGGAAGAGACCTTCAAGATCATTGAGTCCAGCATTTGTCCCAGTCCTATCAACCACTAGACCATTTCCCTAAGTGCAATATCCACCCATCTCTTAACTTCAGGGATGGTGACTCCAGCCTGACAGCCTGAGTTCCAATCCCTGACAACCCTTTCAGTAAAGAAATTCCTCCTCATATCCAGCCTGAACCTCCCCTGGTGCAACTTGAGGCCATTTCCTCTTGTTCTATTGCTTGTTACTAGGGAGAACAGACCAACTTCTGCCTCACTACAACTTCCTCTCAGGTAGTTCATGTAGTTTTCAGGTAGCACCTAATTTCTAGCAATTTAGCAGTGATGTGGATTATCCAGGGGAAGACTCTGCTATAGTACCTCCACAGCCTCTATGTTCTCTGTGGATTACATCAGAGTTCATCGTTAATGAACAATACTTCTTAAAGGATTTCACGTTACCTTAGATGTTGCTAAATATGTTGTTGATACACAGCAGATGGGATTCTTCTTGCAGGGCTAAGCGACTAACTGATGAAAAGGGAGTAACCTACAGATCTTAGGCATCATGGGATCCCTCCCCTGTTTGATGGTTTTATCATTTAGTCTGGTAATCACAAAGCTGAAGCTGTCTGTGTCTGTATATACAAAACATCTGGGTCTTCGTAGGTATAAAACAGACTGTTTATCCAGTGCCTTTCAGCTTCCGTGCTGTAACGCATTTGAATGTATTGTAATAAGTTTAAACTTGCAATTCTTTCTTTCTTTCTGTATAATAAAGGTTCCATATCAAGATTTTTGGTGAAAGGTTACAAGTGTAAATATTTCTATACAGGATGAGGAAAAGCATCTAAAAAAAGTGAATGAAATTGTGGAGGAGCAGCAGCATCTTAAGGATAGATTAAGTGCTCATAAATCTAAGGTTATAAAAGCCCAAAATGAAGTTGAAGAGTTCAGAAAGACAGTGTTTACTGTTAATAGGTAATTACTAATTGCACTCCTGGGAAAATGACTAATGTAATAATATTTAGAAGATTCTTAGTAATTGAATTGAATTCTTCTTATTCTCTTTGCTCGTAAGAAATTCATTACAGACATGGCAATTTGCACTTAGAGTGTGTATTGGTTAAAAGGTGTTTCTAATTCAGTATGTGGTTCCCAAAAGTAATGTGAACAAGATTGGATCCTGAGAGCAATCCTATAAGCCACACAAAAAAGCATAACATAATCTACTATGTGTTAGGTCTCATGATTTCTGGTAAATGTGTAGTAATTTCTGATAAGTATATATTAGCTTACAACTTGATTAGGGGGGCATATTAGATTTGCTGGTAGTTTAATATTTTTGAGTTGTACAGTTGGTTCAATTAGTGAGAGATGGATCTGTTTCTGACATCAGTGTTTTCATTTTCTCCTGAACTTTCAAGGGTTCAGTACCTTAAACTATTATTCACTTTTAAGTCACTGTTTTTTCCTCACTGTTCTTTTAAATCATCAGCTTTGGGGACAAGTTATGCTACAGTTTTCTTAACGCTTGCTTATTACTGATGTATTTAATGTCTCTTAATTGGGAGCCTTTATATATAAAAAACAACAGGTGAGCTAAAAACAACACAGAATGGCTAGGTAAACTTGTGGGATTTTATATAAACTCATAGATTGTATGCCTGGTATTTCATTTTACAGTGTATAATTTTAACCAGAGAAGACTGTTATGTCTCTGCCCTATTTAGCAACTTGATACTGTCAAAGGAATTCGGTGCAAAGAATCAAGGTGTATTTTGAGTAACAATAAAAGGTACTTGATTAAATTTTAAAAGGATGAAATCCCATACCTGTTCAGCAGAGCTGAACAGAACAGAGTTTGGCTGTAGTTGGGAAAGGTGGATATTTGAGTACAGTGTACCGTGAACTTGGCAGTATACCAAAACTACACCCTTTTACCTTGCAACATAGTTATCAGTTAATACAGGACACAGAGCCTTAGCTTGTGTGCTAGATGAGTGCATGGTTCCCAGCTCTGTCTTGAGTAATCTGGGAGAATGAAGGGGATGGAGGAAGTGAAGTACCATTTTCCTGTATATTTGATGGAGATTATAGAAGGAAAAAGCCTTTTTTTGTGCTTGGTAACTGTTTTTCACGCTGTATGGCCGTGGATGTTATTGGCAGCAATGCTTCCACTCTTTAACTGTTTTGTGCCTTTTGGGTACTTAGGGAAGCTACAAAATTGCAAAAGGAAGCTGCAGCTCTAGAAACCTCTCTAGAAGATCAAAGATTGAAACGACATAATATGCTTCTTGAATGCAAGGTGCAACTCTTGAAAATAAAGCTTCTGTCTGGATCACTGGATGACATCAGTGAAATAGAGGTACTTAATATATTTTACAGAAGATAGATATCACATAGAAGCAATTCTTTGGTCTTGAATAGAAGACACACACTTTTTCCTTACAGGACTTTTTTAACATAATAATGTTAAAATAAATACATAGTTCTCATGTGTTCAAGCCTCATGCACTCAAGAGAAGGATTTTTGGTTTTGTAGACAGAAATATTTTTTGCAAGTGTTTTTGCTTGTGCTTGAAATATATTCCTGTGAAATATGTAAAATCACTGTGGTACAAGAAAATTAGTATGGAGGGATATTCTAGATACACAGAATACATATATACATGTAGGAGGACGCAACAGTCAATTCAGAAATGTAAATAAATATGACACATATATGGACTAAGATACTATTTGGTTAATCATCCATTATATAAATGCTACCTAAAATAATTTTTCTTTTCAGTAGATGTAGATATTCACAGAAATCACAGATAGGCTAAAATAGAAATACTCCTGCTGTCAGAGGATTGACTCTCATTATTTTTCCAGCACATCTTTTGTGAGGAGAAATTAAACTTTCTGCACTGTTGCAAAAGAAAAGAGCTGTGGATTTTGAAGGACTTGTAACAAGCCTGTGAATTTGGAAAGGAGTCTTGTTGACCTCATTCCTTAGAAAAGTACTTTTCTTGAAGAATAGGTATGAGTCAGTGGGTCAGAAGACATAATGAAGGCAGTGAGGTTAGCAGTCTTTGAAGGGAAAGGACATAAACTGCTAATCATCAGTTTGTAGGCAGCTCAGCTCTCACTGTTTATGAATAAAGAAGAGATGAAACCAAAGCAATAGGCAGTAGGAATAACAACTTAGATTCCTTCTTAATATCACTGAGAAAACTGGTAGGAATTGCTAGCGAGAAAGAATCTTGGTGGGAAAGAGACTGATAATGACATGCAGACCATGTTTCATTCAAAAGAAAGTAGCTATCTGAAATCCAGGGTTACAGAAGTCAGAAAAGATACGCTGCTTATGCCATACAGAATTGAACCCACTCAGAGGCCAACTGAGTGGAAGAAATGCCTCAACTTCCATGTTTCAGAGCCTTTCCTTGAAAGGGGATTGAATTAACGTGGGAATGTAACTCTCTCCAATCAGACTTATAGTATGCACATTGTTCTAAATATATTGCAAATAAATTACTGCTGCTGCCATCTTGGCTTCAAGCTGAAATTAGCAGATGTTTTCATCTTTATAGAAAATGTGCTTTTAAAAATTAGACTCGTAAGATCTTCACTAACTGCTCCATTTTGGTTATGGAATAAGTTTACCTCATATCATGTTGCCACCTTCTTCTCATTTTATATCCTTTTAATGTATTATTTTATCAGTTTAAAAGTTAACTGGCATATTTCTGAACTGGAATATCATTCATATTTGTAGCTAGGAGCTGAAACTATGTCAAGTATATATGAAAGGGAAAGGGCAATTCAGATAGACTACAGCAGTCTAGCAGAAGACCTGAAGGTAATCTTTTTTTGTTTGACATTATTAGAGGTCAAGGCATTTTTTTGTATTTAAAATATTTCATTTGTTGCAATTACTTATCCTTCACCCTAGACTTTAATAGAAACACAGTTAAGCCTAACTGCAAGTGTGTGTGTTTTGATTTTGCAATCATTTGCAGCACTAATGTATGGGGTTTCTGTATAGGTCAATTTCCCATATAACTAAATTGAATTTAAAGCTTAGCTAAGCTATAAAAATGGAATGGAGGAGTGCTAAATATAACTCTGATTTTCCCTTCTACCTTTAAGTTCAAGCACTACAGGTTATGACTCAAAACTCTATAAACCAATGATTGACTGTCAGGGGGATTGTACCTCCTTCTTTCTGAAGTATTTTCAGAGACTGGGACTTACCATACTTGCCCCTGTAACAGTCCATTGGGTCATGTTTTCTAAGCAGTCCTTTTTTTATTTTTTTTTTACTTTTTACTCATAAGGAAAATAGTTAAATGTCAGAGGTTAGGTACAGAGCAAGGGATGAGTCTGTCATGAAACTTGTCTCCAAAAATTCGTGAAGTACCTGTTTTCAAAGGTTTTATTTACAAATCACATAGTGAAGCCAGACGATCCTCCTGTTGTGTTATAACTGAGACTTCTAGGCAAGGGAATTTGCTGTCTGGTTTTAAAGATCTGTGGGACAATGCTTAGGACCTTAGTAAATTTGTTCTGAGAACTAAGACTCTGAGTGGAGGAGTTTGTTTTATTGTGTTTCTTGTTAAATCTATTAGTTGAGTATGAGTGCTTGCCATACTTGTTGAAATGTCCTGGCCTAAAAGCAAATTTTATTGCTTTAGTGTGTGGCTTTTTTTTTTTCCTGTAGGGCTTAAAGTCTGATAAAGAGATAGAGGATCATCTGAACCAGATGCAACAGGAAATAAAATCTAAAACAGATATTTTAATGCAGATGGCTGCTCCAAACCAGAAAGCAGAAGGGAAATTACAGATGTTTCGGGACAAGTTACAAAAATCAGTAGATGGTAACACCATATCTTTCACGTTAAACTCTTTTGTGAGAATTTTCACCCTAATTAAAATTTCCTTATCTGGGAAAAAAGGCTTTGCTTCTTTTAGATGTTAAGGTATTTTTTTGTGTTCAAGTCTATTAACATACACTTTACTAGACAGTAGCTTATTAAAATACAGTTTGAATGATTGGAAAGAAACTTTGTTGACCACTTATTTTCTAAAAATTACCGACTTTAATCATTAAATTATTTATTTTTTTTCTTAAATAACCTAAGGAACATGCATATGTTGTCCAGAACTCAGACAAATAGGATTACTGCAAAATTGTGAGTATCCTCAAAGAGCATTGCAAATATTAACATATTAAGGAAACCAAGGAGTTCTGAAGTTGTAGCAGGTAAATGCTGGTGCTGCTTAAGCCTACTCAGCTTACAGAAGGGAGCAGCAAAAGAATTTTGTTCATTGTTCCAGATGAACGTAGTGTAGAGGAGATCGAATACATCCCAAATTCTCTGGTTTTGGGGCCTCCATTTGAAATCTGGAAGGCAATTCATAATATTGGTATGGACCTTTTATGTGCATTAGAATTTTCTGCTGCAATAAATATTGTCCTTGATGCTTACTACAGTACACAATATATATTTCTTTTGTGTATTTGCTTAGAGGCTTATTATGGAGTAATCTCAGTAATTTTTTTTCAGAGTTTGAGACCAGCAGAAGGATGGCCAGTATGTGCAGGCAAGAATTCGAACAGGTGAAAAAAAAGAGATATGAGCTCTTTAGCCAGTGCTTTGAGCACGCCTGTGTGGCTATCGATCAGATCTACAAGAAACTTTCCAGAAACAGTAGTGCTCAGGTGTGTCATGTTCTTAGGTGCTTGACTTAAAAGGCTTACTTATCTAGAGTAAGAGAACTTAGTAACACTTTCAGTTTCCAGAGACAGTTTTAGTTTTGAAGACGAAAATTACACAAATAATAAAGATTTCAGAATTTTAGGGTCAGAGGAGGAATAAGTAATATGGCAAAGCAGGCTTGACATTCGACAGAGAAATGTGATGTGAAGTATTAACAAAATTGGGAACTATGAAATTTGGGTTAGTTTTACTCTTTGTATTTAATGAACTTGCAAATTACCATGACACAAATGTGAAATATATTCAAGTACTTCATTTAAAAACAATCATTAGTATAGATAAAAAACATAGATCACTGTTTCAGTGCTAATGTTTTGTAAGAAGTTTTGAAGCTCTTTATCCTCCACTTAAGTAAGACAGATTTAACTATGTTCACAACTTTTAAGAAATCTCTAGAAATATTGTGTCATAATTGTGTTAATCTTTGCTAGCACTCCATTATTAATGCCAAAAGTAAAGAGGAAACTCCTAAAGAGAAAACTAAATGCTTTGGTTATATCAAATTCTATGGATAGTTGAATGTTTAAAGGGCTTACGCTTAAACTCCTCACCGTCTCAAACTTCAGGTTTTATGTTTTCCCTTGGAGTCAGATATCAAGTGAACACCTTAAATATCTTTAAATATATCCTTTCTCGTTCTAAGTTAGACAGGATAATAAAGCCTTTTTTTCCTTCATGATTCCTGGGCATGTACCTCCTCCCCTGGACTAAACATCAGGCACAACTTGACTTTGCATCGCTTTGCAACAACCAGTGTTGTCCAGATCCATTGTAAAAAAGAATTACTTGAGTGCTTTCTTACTGAGGTCTGTGATGCTGTGCTTTGATTTGAGCCACTGTGGTAGAGAAATTATCCTGTGATTAGCTGGGAAGCTACAACTGCCTATTGCATACTAATATAGCAGCTAAAGGAAGCTGGTGGAAGAGAAATTGCAGTGGAAGAGAAATAATTGCTAACAGAGGGGTAGCTAAGGAAGGGAATAGCTCTGAGTTTTGCCATTGGAGGAGATGGCCTAGATTGTAGCTTGAATGGGTGCTTTTTAAGCAATCTTAAAGTTTTTCTTACATTAAAATGTATTTGTATTAAATACAATATTAAATTTAATACTTCTTCATATTAACATATTAAAAATATTTTTTAAGAATCCTTTACTATCCATTCCAAAAAAAAGAGAAGCTTTGATAGAATCACAGAACCACGGAACGGTAACGGTAGAAAGGAACCTTTAGAGATCATCCAGTCCAACCTCCCTGCTTACACAGGCTCACCTTGATCAGATCACACAGGAACATGTTCACGCAGGTTTTGAAAACGTCTAGAGAAGGAGACTCCACACCTTCCCTGGGCAGCCTATGTCAGAGCTCCCTTACCCTCACAGGAAAGAAGTTTCTCCTCATGTCCAAGTGGAATTTCTTATGTTCCAGCTTGTGCTCATTATCTCTAGTTCTATCACTGAACACGACAGAAAAAAGACTCATGTCGTTCTCTCGACACTCACTCTTTAGGTATTTATAAGCATTGATAAGTTCCTCCCTAGTCTTCTCTTCTCCAGGCTTAAACAGCCTCAGGTCTCTCAGCCTTTCCTCATCAGAGGGATGTTCCAGTCCCCTGATCATCTTGGTAGCCCTCTGCTAGACTAGCTCCAACAGTTCCCTGTCTGGGAAGCCCAGAACTGGACACAGGACTCCAGATGAGGCCTCACCAGGGCAGAGTAAAAGAGGAGGAGGAGAACCTCCCTCAACCTGCTAGCTACACGCTCCTTGATGTATCCCAGGATGCTATTGGCCTTCTTGGCCACGAGGACACATTGCTGGCTTATGTTCAATTTATCGTCCACCAGAAGTCCCAAGACTGAGTTAGTTTAACTTTCAGAGATTCTGGGCTTGGAACATTTCTGCACTGAATATATTACTCAGTAAAATTTATCTCGCCAGCACATTGTGTGTCTGAAGTACTTTAACAGAAAGTACTGCCTAAGAAATTTTATGTACACAGATTCACTGCTGAGTTTGCCACCACCTTTCATATCTTGATGAGCAAAGAATATATATACCTTTGTTAGCTTTAAGATGTTTTTTTCCAACAGGGTCTATACACCCAAAACCACTCCGTTGCATGGATAGACGCAGTGGCATAGAACTGGGAGTTGCATTGCAAGATGTTTGATGTGTTTATAGCCCTAAGAGCATTGTAACAGTAATGACAGACATCCTCTCCACAGAGAAAAGAGGAAAATACACATACCTCCAACAGAACAAAGATACTGCAGGCACTATGTCACACTGCCAGGACTATTTACTTACACTATTATTTACTTTAAAGCAAGGTACATGTAGTGTTTTGGTTTGGCTTCTTCCAGCATATCTCTGATCTGAGAGGAGATATTTGAAATGAGTGCCCACTATGGAAATTTTTCTTTTATCTGTATACTTTTATGCAGAGAAGAAGATACTGTTATTATGTTATTTTCTCTTCCATTTAATGGGAAAAATAAACAATGTATCCATTACTTTATCTGTCATACTTTTGAACAGTTTGGTAAAAGGACCATTCCTTTCATATAATACCATTAATTTTTAAACCTGGAAACCAGGATACAAAGTATAAAGAAAGCTTACCTATATTAGAATCTTTCTCCAGTTTTGTAAAACTAACCTTGCACCAAAAAAGTGTAATTTTGGAAGTAAATTTCCTTCCAAACCAAAAAGAAAACTGCTTATTAAGTGTAAAATTGTAATTTTAAAAAAATAAAATAAAGCACATAAAAGATGCAAAAAAGCAAATTTATGTAGTAGTTGAAAGTTTTTAAATAATAAATATGTGGAGCTATTCCAAAATGGTTTCGTTAATTTGCCTCCTGGCTCATGGGTTGTTAACAAAGGCACATTCATTGGGAAATTTTGCAGTGCTGCTCTCCAGTGTAGATGGACAGGCGAAAAGTAAATTACAAGTTTCAGCGCTAGCTCAGTCAGTGTTCAAAACTAAAAGATAAATGGTTCTATAAATGGCACTATTAATAATGAAATGCATGCATTTCCAGGCATTCCTTAGTCCTGAAAATCCTGAGGAGCCTTATCTGGAAGGCATTGGCTTTAATTGTGTGGCTCCCGGAAAACGCTTTTTGACAATGGACAATATGTCAGGAGGGGAAAAATCTGTGGCAGCTCTGGCTCTTGTGTTTGCTGTACACAGGTAAAAGAAATATTATTTTCTTGTCCAAGGATGTGGTGGGAAGAATGACAGTGTTACACTTTGTTAAAAAAACGAGTCTGCTACTAGTGTAAGACTGAAGCCCTTATTCTTTAACTGTCATTACTTCTTATCAACATTTTACAATAGAGTAAGTGAATCTCTGAATTGAAATGTTTCTCAATATGTTTGTATCTATAAATGCAAAATGCTGTCTTGTCTTCTACAGTTTTCGGCCAGCACCTTTTTTCGTTTTAGATGAGGTAGATGCTGCCCTGGATAAAACAAACATAGATAAAGTAAGTCGTTGCCTTTCACCTTATCCTTTTATCGACAACATAATGATACCTTTTTGTGGAAGGAGGGCTACGTTTCATTCCAGGTTGTTGGACTGTAAAGTGATCAATCACACTCTCTTAACCTCTTGTAAAATACACTCGGTTTAGGATTGAAACTATGATTGTGTGAGATGTTACAATAGAGGTAGGTTCAAATTCATAAACCTAAGTGTATTTTAATAAGTCTGCATACTGTGGAGTTGAGAAAAAGAGGTGAGGAGTGTGGCAGTATGCCACACGACCACAAATGGTACAATCTGACATGATGGTCACTTGTGAATTGCTGATTGGGTTTGAGTCCCTGTACCTCCAAGAAGCAGAAAAGAATGTATCTACATGTTGAAGTCAAAATCATTCTACCATCAGAGTATTTATATAATTAGCCTACTAAATATTTTTACATGAATGCCATGTAATTAAGGGCCATCACTCCCATCATTTGAGTCACATGAATTCTTGCTTGATTAAAATATCTTCCTATCCTCTTTACAATTTCCCTTTCCCTTTTTGCTGATAACTAGTCACTGTAGCCAAAACTTACATTGGAATGCAAACAGTAAAGGTTGCCAGCTGTAGATGTCAGCCTCTGGGAGGAGGGGACTCAGTACTTGAAGACTATAGGTACGAGAGGAATCAAAAAGAACTTCACATGTGCCTGGATATTCTTTAGTGAAAACATTTATTTCCACATAAAGTAAGATCAAGCTGTATTTCCACTTGCATTAATAGTGATGTTAGTCTTAGTAGAGCCTCACAAACAAAAGCAGTTTATAAACATCAAGCTTTTTTCTTTCCTAATGGAGTTAACTGTGATGTACCAAGTACATCAGAGTCTGCTGGGAGGGTACCTCTGTAGTAGATAGCCGGGGAAGCTCTACCTGGCAGGTAGAAATACTACATGGAGTTTACTGACTCCTCATGGTATTGTGAAAAGTGTTTCCCTGAAGCCAAGTTTCTTCAGGATTCCTTGAGATGCAAGTGCCTGAGGGATACTTGGCACCCCCTATTTCAAAGCAGGTGATACGCCCCAAGCTTGTTTTAACTCAGTGTAGCGTATTTCAGGAACACCAGATTAGGCCTAAGGGGACTGGGATGAAAATAACTACGTGAGCTTTAGGGCTTGTCTTTCAGTGACATGACTAGAAACAAGGAGTACGCATCAAGTGATCACAAGACATCTCTATGATCTCAGCTTCATAACAGGATACTTTTTCTGGTTATTAGTATTTCCCTCAGGATCATTATGAGGTGACATAGAGTTGAAGATCACGTGCTCAGGTTAAATACCAGTATTGTGTTTTCTGGATGTTACTCTTGGTTCTGGAGTCAAATGCATCAGGGCTGGTGACTTACAGTTACACAGGCTGCCTCTAAGCTTTCTTCTCTGCTATCCCACTATATACTGCAAAATTTCACATTTTTGCCTTTCATCAAAGCTGCAGTAGATTAGGTGATTAGTACTGTCTCTCTAATAAAATCACAGAATCATTTTGGTTGGAAAAGGCCTTTAAGAGTCCAACCACTAACCAAACACTTCCAAGTTCATCACTAAACCATGTCCCTCATCAAACAGCAGTCCTTCATGGCTCTGTCTGGAGCTGGGCTGGGGTCCCAGATGATCCTTAACAAAATTGCAGGTCATTATCTGGCTGACTTTAGTTTATCCATGTAAGTTCCTGTTGCAGTTATCGAAGCACCAGTCCTCAATTACGTATAAATTCCTTTAAGTTCATGATTTCTAGTTTGATACCAACTTTCCATAGAGACTACAGATGATGCATTAGCACCGCTGATGAGAGACACGGTAATGAGGCACTTTGGATCAGTTTGCCCTACATAGAATCAGAGAATCAGAGAACTGGAAGGGACCTCTAGAGATCGTCTAGTCAAATCCTCTCTGCCACAGCAAGTCCACAGGAACACATCCAGGCAGGTTTCGAAGACCTGCAGAGAGTGAGACTCCACATACTCCCCGGGCAGCCTGTGCCAGGGTTCCCTCACCCCCACAGGAAAGAAGTTTAAATGGAACTTTTTGTGTTCCAGGTTCTTTCCGTTACCCCTTGTCCTGTCACTAGATACAACAGAAAAAAAATGATGCTCCACCGAGTAGGGTCATTTGTACTTTATACCTAAGAATATGCTAAGCAGTGTTCTTCAGAACACTATACAAAAGAAAGCTATTTTTTATTTTATGCAACTGAGTTTCTCAGATCAAGCATGTTTCAAAACTGGTTTACTCTTCTTCAGATAAAAGTCATATTTGCAGCCCCTGAAAGATGGTCATATGGAACAGTTGTTGGCCAAATGGTTCCTAGGCTTATATAACCCTCACTTGGTAGTTTTATTTACATGTGGTGTTTTTTTACATTGCAGTATTTTTATATTATGCAAATATTTCATTTGGTGCATGAGCAGTGCAAATGTATGGTTTTTTAAGGTGTATATCCAAGAAAATAAAGAACATTAATGCAGAAAGTTTAAGTATTCTAAGTTCTGGTCTAACGTATATTTACAAAAATAATATCCATAAACACCACTTTAAGGCCAAAAAGCTAGTAAACTCAGATTACATATTAGGATTAACCCTGAAACTGCAGTAGTAGTCTACATTAAGCCTTTAGTTAAATCCTTGGGGCCCATCTGATCTGACTGGGAAGCTTCCTGCTTTGATTTCAGCTTCTACCCATTTTGTATCTGTTTTGACCAGAGACGTCTGTCTCCCACACAGCTGCATAGCCCCTGTCCAGAATGTCCCCTTTGGCACACTGCCCTTCTGCAAGCCCCTTTCCTGCCTGCTGGATAAGCAAGCCCCTTTCCTCCTGCTGCGTAAGGAGGTGCAGCAAGCAGGGCTTGGGGTGGGAATGCTAAAAGGGCTGCCCCTTTCACATAAGCAACATGAAACAGGCAACCTGTGATCCAGGCTGTGATGGGTAATGTGCCTGGAGAGCAGCTGCCCATGTAGTGCAGGAACAAGGTGACAAAATAATGGTTTCCTAGAAAATTGTTTTCGTTGGTCAACATCTATCTAGGTATTATTATAAGGAGAGTTATATTATTCTTGGAAGAACGTGTGAAATGTCTCCAATCACAGAATGAACAAAAGCAAAATTGCAATTTTCTGCAAGTATAATTAAATTAATGTTTCTGTGCACCTGGGGTCTTTCCTAACTCTTTCCTTATCTGTAAGATACAGTTGTGACTGGAAAGCACCAACAACCAGAGGAACAAAATATTGCAAGTGAGCAGAAACAATACACAGAAAAATTACACATTGCTACTATTCTCTGGTATCCAGGTCTTATGCTTAGCACCAAGTCTTTTTCTTTCCATTCTTTTAGTTTAAGGATTTACTAAAGCATATCTAATTACACTGTAAAATGAATCTGAATTATATGGCTAGTAAAGGCAGTTCTTCCATTAAAAAATGACTACCATATCACGTAGCTATTAACTGTGCAGACCAAAGTCTAATTAAAAATAAAGTGGTTTTCCTTCATTCAGCATTTCATATATTGTGGGACACTGCCGTATTCACTCACCAATTTGCAACTTAGCATTTGCACCTATTTTGCAGATGCCTTAAAAAAATATTGCTATCTGAAGTGAACTAATATGGGTCTAAGATCTTCATATACGGCCAGTAACAACCTTTTTGTGGGTTTTTTCCTTATTCTAGAATTTCCCTCTTCCTTTGTAGTTATATTGAGTATTTTTCATCATCACTGGCCAACACTCCTATTCATAGGAGTGAATTATTCTTTTCTTTCATCTGTGTTTGCAAAAAGCAGCAAGTCTGAGGGGTTGATTTACACCAGCCATAGCATCTGTCTTAAGATCATTTTGTTTCTCATTTTATCCTGCGTATTTCATAGCTGAATTACTGAATTCTGCAGCTAACGCAGTCCAGTCGTTTCCTCATCATTCCCTAATCACAGCAGAGTTTGGTTCTGCCAGCACTAACTTACTGAAGTATTTGGCTTCTTTCCAAAGGTGTCAAGTTTCATTAGAGAAAAGGCACGTGAACACTTTCCAATTATAGTTATATCTCTAAAGGAAGAGTTCCATGCCAAAGCAGACGCGTTGATTGGAGTGTGTCCAAAGGTAACAATTAATTATTACCAAATTTTGTTGAATAAGACATACTGGGTGTTGTTGAAGTACTGATGTACCCCTTAAGTGCTACCACAGTGAATTTTGTCTACATCATTGTGTTACTGGACTTGAACTACTTTGTATTCAGAAATAATCTGCAGGTATTGGCTCTGGTAAGATCATCTTGGGGACTCAGGCTCATTGTTGTACCTTACAGTCATTTCTGAAATGCTGATTTCAACTAACAGAAATGTTTTTTTCCCTTCCTCAGCGTGATGGCATTATGTTCAGCCGGGTACTGACCTTGGACCTCACTGAGTATCCTGATATCGATGAGGAGGAAAGCGAGTTCTCCAAACGCAGTTCTGTCTCAGCATAAAGCACAGATGGTTTTGAGGCCAGATGACAACAGCAGCAACTGTGTTTACAGCTGACTCTTACAAACCTGAGTTTGAATGTGGCTAGTGGAGGTTGTCAGGAAAATGTTTCCCTTTCAAACGAAGCATTTCTCTAAATTACCAGAGGAAGTAGCTGTTTTTCTTCATTGATACAGTTTTGTTAATGAGCAGAGAGCCAGAGGTGATTTATGAAAGGCGTATGTTCTGGTATGCAGAGTCCCTCTTCAAATGTTTTGGGGTCGTTTGCCTTAAGATGAAGGATTATGGTTCACATATGCTCAGTATTACAAAGAAAAAGCCTCATGCTTTTCTTTTGAGAAGTGATGTGTTTAGCCCTATCTCCAGTGCACTGTTCAGGTGCATGCTACCACTGCCTAAGACCTTTGCAGTCTCTTTTTTTGTGTTGCAACTGCATCTATTTGCCTTCAGATAGGATTATTTCTTGTTTTTTTAAAACCAGACAACATTGAAATCTGTCTGTTATGTGACTTTTGTGACGCCTAGTAAGATTTCAGTTTCCCACTACATTTGAAGATACTAGTTTACAGTATTACAACTTTACAAAAGCTCATGATGTATCTCTACAGGTGTGATGTAACCCACAATCGTTTCACCTTTGAGATACTCTACCCAAAAGGGTAAATGCTAACCAGGTGGGAGTCAGACGCCGCAGTTGAGATTGTTACTACGTGGCTGTCCAAGCACAGTCAGGTTGATGTTGATGGCCATGCTTACATCTAAGTAGCATGTGAATGAAGTTGGTTTCAGAATGCTCAGGTCATGTTTTACCTCAATGTACGCTTATGAACTTTATGTGGTTTCTGGTTGTTTGTAATGAGTGTATGTTCATTCCAATAGCAGCTTCCTGCCAGGTGTGTGAACGCTGTGCTTGTTGCACACCTTAGATGGCATCTCGCAGGAATGACACATGAGCAGCAGACAATGGGAACTTACACTGTAGACAGATGTTTATCAATATTAATCTTACTGACATGCTTTATGAAATAAAAATATTTATTCTGAGTGGAAGTCATGGGTTAGCATCAGTCCCTTAATTCAGAATGCACTGACAGATGTGGAAATACCTGTAGTAGCGTAAAGACTCATAGAATCATTACAGTTGGAAAAGATCTTTAAGATCATTGAGTCTAACCACTAACCTCACACTGCCAGGCCCATCACTAAACTAAACCATATCCCTCAGTACCTCATCTACACATCCTTTTAATATCTCAACAATCTTTGACCCACATCAGTCTATGTGTTGCAAATATAGAAGTTTTCCTTTCGTTTGTGGGGGTTTTTTAGCCATTTGCTAGGAACAGTGGGTTGAAATAGAAAAATACAGTAAAGAATTGAACAGTCCAAAGAACAGTGAAAGCTACACATTTTAGCTACTATAAAAGAATCGTCTGTTTGGCTTTCAATATTTTATTGAAAGAGTGGATGCCATCATCAGAGATGTCCTATCCATTTCATTACAGAGCTTGAGCAAAACAGGATAATAAATGGTTGGCAAGTTTGTTTTCACTACATATCTTACTCTCATTAAAAAATAAATTATGAGTTAAGTAGAAAAAGAGTCACCTACAATAGAATTGGTAAACGTCATTTACATGCCAGTTTGTATGGTTAGTTCTTCCTTGGTACTGGGGTGATAAGTGAATGTGTAAGTTTTTTAAAGCCCTGTTCAAATTAACAGATAAAAGGAACAGACCAAGCTTCAGGTTCTCTCCCTTCTGACTGTATCTTAAACCCTGAGGTAGCTGCAAGGCAATCCCTGCCTCAAGATAATTAAAACACATTCTGTGATGGGGCATGGGGGGACACCAAACCCAAAGCTAGGCACTTCTATCTTCTTATTGTGTAATGTTGAGAATTAAAACTACCCCTTCCATACTCATCTGCTTTTCAGGATACAAATAAATGGCACTGGAGTCAGGGGAGGCTGTTGTACAAGTTGCAGTTCATCTGTGCCTTATACCAGGGAAGAGTCACCAGTGCCAGGTGTACATTGATCCTCACACCAAAGGGAGGTGATGTGATTTCCTAGTGTAGGTCTGACTTCAGGCACAAGATGAGGAGTTACATGGGCTTTAGGGCTGGGATAAAATTATTACAGTAATTGGAGTCATCAAGAGCTCCATCTGATTAATTTTACTGCAACTTGAAATAACAATTTAAGTGTTCTAAGCTGATATATCAAACACCTAAAATAGCTTGGCTGATCACTTTTAAAAACAGTCAATTCATGCAGATTAGAGAAGCAAATTTTAGAGATTAGACTCTTATCGATAAATGCTTTATGCAATGCTAGAAGACTCAGTTTTCAGAAGTGATGTATGCATAAATACACCCTCTCAAAGGGAGAGGATGAATATGGTCTATATTCAGGCTGGATTTGCTCTTGACTTTTACCTTTTAAAAAAACACAGCCAAGACCTTGAGAACTGACCCTTGAGGTCCTTAGCTATTACATCACATATTAAAACCTCTGTACGGATTTCAGACTGTCAATTGTGAAAGACAAGTGGGTGTTTTCTTCTAGGGTAGGGGAGCCAAGAGTCAGCATGCACACGTTTAACATCACTTTTGTAGGCAAAGTGTCTTCAGAGCTTTACCTTTTCAGATTAGGTCCAAAGACTTCCACACCACAAAACCTCATCTTATCTTAGCAGTTGTTAGGCTAGAAAGAAGAACACACCTCACTTTTAAGCTTTTTGTTTTACACACATACGTACTAGAGAACCAGCAGAAATTGGTTTGTGCCAGGGGAGTACACACCACAATTCAGATAGAAATGTCACCCAGTGTCGCTTCCCTGCCCTGTAAAGCCTCATTGTAGTGTGATGTGATATAACAGGGTGCAACAGATCAAATCCACAGAGAAACCTGACCAAAGGAACCCTCCAGGGCTGCCAGATACGCATGTCCCAGTATTAGAACAAAGAATGGTCCTGAACACTCTCCTGAGACACTGAGACAAGAGGGAGTTGGCTAGAAAATGTCTGATTACCAGTGTTAGCAACTGGACTAGAAATTACGTCAGTTCAGGGCTGAGACAATTCAGTGGTAGTGAAATAGCAGCACCTTAGGAGAAACAGTTAATGTGGTGCCTAAGCTTAACCGTTTGAGTAGTTAACAGAAGTCAAGCACTTGGCATTGCCTACAGATACATAACTAGATACTGACTGGTTTTCATTCCGTCTGTGCATTGAGGCAGCACACTCTTAAACAACAACATCTAAAATATTTCCACAGAAATAGACTGCAGATGGGTCAGCAAGCAGAGGCAGAGAAAACCTGTGCAAGCTTCAAAATGGCTCTGCAGATACAGTTTTAGTAGTACAGAGGTTCCTGGAGAGTGACTGGTACAACTCTCAAGCTTTATACACCTTATACACTTATAGCTCTAGAAAAGAAAAGGTTAGGATGCACAATTTTTATTCCATTTAAAATACATGGAAATACTCTGCTCAAAACTTTCCACACAGCAGATGTAAAACACTTACTGTTAAAAAGCATCTGGGTCAGGTTTGGGTTTCTTTTGTTTGTTTCATTAAACACAGGGTCTGCCATTATCTGACTGCTTGATTATCTTAGGAGAGTCACTGACTTTTTCTCTTCAGTCCACACACAAAGTTCCTGTGGAGGAAAAAAAAAAATAATGTTGCTACATACCTGTACTTTGTATGCTCTTTATTAGGAGCCCCAAACATTAAGATAAAACACAATACAGGACCACTGAGGTTCTTGTATTTGGATTCTGAATGATAACCCAAGTCCTACTGGAAGCCTGCACCAATTCAGTGCTCTTGAGCTCTTCCTCAACACTGAGCTCTGGTACTAACATACAAACCAGAAGGTAACAGATTACACAGCTGCCTGTTCAATAAAACAACTGCTGATTTGGTGTGATAAAGCTCGTGGAGTTCACAGGTGAGAAGATTCTTTAAAAAGTTTACATCTCTTATTCAGAGGGAAGAGATAGCAACAGCTCAAGTCAGCATCTGAAAAGTTTTTATACTTCCATATACTTTTTTTTCTAGCCTTCATGGAAACAAGTCTAGTTCAGCCTAAATGCAATATTCATCCAGTTACAAAGACTATTACAGAATTTAGGCACAAACCTGCAATTTTCTTTTAGGGAGGGCAAAGGGAAGATTCCTGTCATGCACCAACTGGGAATAATTTTAGATGAAACAGTTTCACTCACATGATAAATAGAAGATCTGTGAAACGGTTTTCTTCCCAAGGTCATTTACTCTAGTTATTTTCCTCATCTGTCTGGATAAGCTATCAAAACTGTCTTTGTTTGGAAAACATGAAAGAAATCTCTTTCCTTCAACAAACAAATTGTTGGTTTTGCCTGGTTTTGTATTAAAGGTCATTCACTGTTACAGTTAAGAAATTTTATGAGTTGAGAAACAACAGGATGGAAAGGAGGTGGGGCCAGGGCAGGTAGGAGGAAGTAGGTGAAATGATCTATGTAGTAAAATTGACCTCCCTGTCAATGCAGGACTGTTGCCTTCAACCAAGGTATTGAGTTAGTCCCCGTTTTAGCACTAAATGCTCTTTTACAGACTGGAGTCACAAATGGAGTATCACTCCACAGCTCTTCTGTCTCATTGTCAAAAAAACATTATCCTCGCACTAAAGTTTTTTCCCGTTTCACTCTGTGTTAAGCCAAACACACTGGGTGTGCACACTGGGTGCACTGATCTAATTTCCCATTCAATCCTTAATCAGATACCGTGGCTCAACCAGATTACCATAGAATCACAGAATGGTAGGGGTTGGAAGAGACTTTTACATAATATCCAGTCCAATTCCCTGCTGAAGCAGGTCCACCTAGATCAGGTAACTCAGGAACATGTTCAGGCAGGTTTTGAAGACCTCCAGAGAAGGAGAATCCACAACTCCCGATGGCCGTCTGTGCCAGGGCTCCCTCACCCTCACAATGAAATAGTTTTTTCTTATATTTAAATGGAACTTTTTGTGTTCTGGATTCTTTCCATTACCCCTTGTCCTGTCACTGGATACAACAGAAAAAAGGGTTGCCCCAACCTCCTGACACCCACCATTTAGATATTTGTAAATATTAATGAGATCCTCGCAGTCTCCTCTTATCCAGACTAAACAGCTCCAGTTCCTGCAGCCTTTCCTCGTAAGAAAGATGCTCCAGTCCCCTGATCATCTTGGTGACCCTGCACTGAACTCTCTCCAGAAGTTCCCTGTCCCTCATGAGCTGGGGAGCCCTGAACTGGACCCAGGACTCCAGATGAGGCCTCACCAGGGCAGAGTAGAGGGGGAAGATTCTGCAAAACTATACAGCTGTCCTAACTTAGAGAAAACCACTTAAAGAAAAACATATTTTACACTTTTCTGCAGAAAGCGATAATTTTAATGACAGAATTTACTTTAAATTAGAATAAAGAGTAGATTGCTGATACTGAAGATATCTCTGGCTTTTTGGTCTAAACAAGCATTCAACCAAGAAGCAAGTTCCAGCAACATTGACAGAAAAGGTATGAAGAGCAAACTAACTACCAGCTAGGTAGAATCGTAATTGTGATTGTAACAACTACTTCATTTTAGTTAAATAAGCTTGTGGGACTCTTCCAGGGAACTGGGGAGGAACTGGTTAATAAATGTGTAGCTAAAGTTCTCTTTCATACTCGTTACTAGGTTATTCAGAATAACAAGACGTATAAAATAAATGTCTCTGCATCTGCTGTTACCTTATAGACATGCTCTACCAATTAAGAAGATGCCAATCTGATGCCTCTGCCGTCACTATTTCAGAATGGAAATTTATAGTGCATAGGTGGATATGGGAGAGTAAGGCAAGGTGGTGGTGACCACACAGAGCCCACAATCAGTGGAGGATGGGAGGATCAGCACCAAACCAGAGACACCTCTGCAGGCTGTGGTGAGTATGCAGCTGTCCCACTGCAAGCCAATGAGGGCAATGGCAGGATTAATAATTGCCAGCAGTTCCGACAGAACCCCATGCGTGAGAGGATAAGAGTTAGAGACCCCATGCCAGAGATGGGTAAGAGCTTTGAACACCAACAGAGGAGGTAGAGAGGAGCTGCAGCCCTTGGGAAAACACATCGGAGCTACTCGGCCTGTGAGGTACCCTGTGCTGGAGCAGGAAGGACTGGTGAGGACTGTTTGCCTTGAGGAGAGGCAAGCAGCAGGAGCCATCGGGAAAGGACTGACTGGACCAACCACAGATTACTCTCAAAGGTGTATTTGGTTGTATGTCAGTGCTCACTGTGCAAGCCAGTGCAAGAAACTGTCGAGAAAGTCTGGGGTTTTTTGATTACTTTGCAAAGAAGTGAAAGTGTATTTAAGCCATACAGTGAAATTCCTGTATACAAACCAAGATTTCATAAATAAAGCAGCTTAGAATACCCTTGACTTTCAAAACTGCCTTTACAGATTTTTAATTCCTGTGAATATGGTAATATGGATGTTTAACACCACTTATTTCACAGTCATCTGAAACTAACTAAAACTGTAATGTTTAACTTGAAATGGCATCAGGTAAAGCAAGGAATAAACACATGGATGACATTGCCAGCTAATGACTACAATGAATACGTTGCTGATAATCCCCGTGCCTTTCGGATATATTCAGCAAAAATTGTTTCCTCTCAGCAAGTATATAATTTATTCCTCACCAACATCTTAAGTGACTTATGAAGCACTCGGACAGTGGAGAAACTCATTTATGGGATCATTTCAAGTTTTCAAGCGTGATACTGCTCTTGCATCCAATTTTGAGTAATGAATTTCCACTGTGTTTTCAGATTTTCATTGAGACAGTTTCATACAACCTCCACAACTCATTACCTGCATTTCTGCTTACTTCTACTTGTTGACTGTTCTGATGAATCCATCTCTTAGCCCAAAGTAAAACAAAAAGCGTAACAGTTCTTAATGCCTCTCTCTTAAAAATAGGCCGAAATTAAAACCAGTTGTATTGCTGTTAGCATTTCCTATTTATTCTTACCAAGTCTTTTAAACTCAAGACTCTATGTGTGTTATCCCAGCGAAGTAACATGCAGACAGAAACAAATCTGACAGAGTGTGAGGGTGTGAACCAACCACAGCTCCATCCAAGCTCTGTCAATTGACATTTTGAGGCTAATGGAGGAGATATGGTTACTCATCCAGACAAAAAATTCTTGTGTCTAAATCATAGAATCATAGAATGGTAGGAGTTGGAAGGGACCTTTAGAAATCATCTGGTCCAACCCCCCTGCAGAAGCAGGTCGCACCTAGATCAGGTTGCATAGGAACGTATCCAGGTGGGGCAGCCTGTGCCAGGGCTCCCTCACCCTCACAGTGTTTAAATGGAACTTTTTGTGTTCCAGCTTCATCCCATTACCCCTTGTTGTGTTGCTAGGAACAATAGGATAAAGGGATGCCCCAACCTCCTGACATCCAGCATTTAGATATTTGTAAATATTAATAAGATCCCCCCTCAGTCTCCTCTTCTCCAGAATAAGCAGCCCCAGTTCCAGCAGCCTTTCCTTGTTTGAAAGATGTTCCAGTCCCCTGATCATCTTGGTGGCCCTGAACTGGCCTCTCTCCAGCACTTCCCTGTTCCTCTTGAGATAAGGAGCCTAGAACTGGACACAGGACTCCAGATGAGGTCTCACAAGGGCAGAGCAGAGGAGGAGCAGAACCTCCCTTGACTTGCTGGCCACACTCTTCTTGATGCATCCCAGGATGCCATTGGCCGCCTTGGCCACGAGGGCACTTTTGCACAAGAGATCTTTGTGTTTTCCTCAGAAAACACCTGATGTCCTTTTGTTTTGTTCTTTTCTTCATTTTTTTGAAAGAAAGATGAAAGACCTTGGGGTGAGCAGAAAGCACAGCAAAACAAAAGGAAGGAATAAACAACAAAGAAGAGTGGTAGAGTTTACCTTTGTTGGCTCTGCTGTGGCATGGCTGACTATATTGATGGAGACATAATTAGGCATGATCCTGATACCAGACTTCAGGCCTTTCTTTTTCCTTTTTTTCCCTTTATTTTTTTTTTTCTAACCCTAAATCCCTATCTTCATTTGCTATTTTATACCAATGTGATTTGAGTTGAAATTGCAAGCAAAGAGTTAAAAATGCTTAAAAGTGCCAGTACCTCCTTATCTATTGTGTGGACACCTGGAGCCAGAGGCCTTGGAAATCAGCCTGACAACAGCAGTTAGCTATGTTTTGGCTATAGGTTGTGGGACTGAGCAGAAAAACAACTTCAGAACAGTTCCAGCAAGGCCACAGTGTTCAAAAGTAAGATGATTGCTTCATTTTTTCATTTCTCTATCATGTATATAAAGAACATTCTTTCATTTTTCAGTGTGTACATTAGGTGGAGCAATCCTCTGTGCACCCAGTGCTGCAAAAACAGAATGCCTCCTTCTTAATGCTACATTGGTGTTAAGGAGTTTATTTGCCCATTTCGGTGACAATCCTGTGATGTGTTAACAGCAGGTGGCATGTGTTACCTGCAGTGATAACACAACAGTCTGTTACTCAGGGGCTATCCAGCTCCAGCTAGTCACTTTGAGAAGCCATTAGCCTCTTACAATTGACTTTTTTTAAACTTTGTTCTTTTTTTCACCTTTTTTAATCTCTTAAAAACAAGGCTTACAAACCCAAAGAGCCTCCACCACGGTTTATTAAAGCATTTGATTAACAATCTTTAGCTCAGTTCCACTATATTTTCTAAGAGCCGTGCCCAGCTTACTTTGCCGTGGTTGTAATCAGATGACCTCAGGAGGGGAGCCAGGTGTGCAAGCCAGACAGGCAGGTGTGGAAGAACTGCTCACTGTACCTGAGGAGGCTACTGCAGTTACCTATAACCCCAAATTCCAGTTGCAAAACAGTGCTGGAAATGTATCGTTCTCCAATTTTAATTTCTTAATAGACTAGAAAAAGGAGACTGAGGGGAGATCTTATTAACATTTACAAATATCTAAAGGGTGGGTGTCAGGAGGTTGGGGCATCCCTTTTTTCTATAGTAGCTAGCAACAGGACAAGGGGTAATGGGATGAAGCTGGAACACAAAAAGTTCCATTTAAATATGTGAAAAAACTGTTTTACTGTCAGGGTGATGGAGCAGTGGCACAGGCTGCCCAGAGGGGTTGTGGAGTCTCCTTCCTTGGAGGTCTTCAAGACCCACCTGGACATGTTCCTATGTGACCTGATCTAGGTTGACCTGCTTGAGCAGGGGGGTTGGACTAAGATGATCTCTAAAGGTCCCTTCCAACCCTACTGTTCTATGATTGTATGATTAATAAGAGCTTGTTTGTATAAGCTCTTGAAAGATTTTCTTTATTTCTCTCAGTCACTTCTTTTAATTTGGGGCACAATTAGGATTGACAGGATTTGCATGCCTTTACGACAGATTGGACCTTTCTCTTTTGTTCATGTCAGTGTTATGTTGGTATT
Source organism: Colius striatus (assembly GCF_028858725.1). Taxonomy (NCBI): domain Eukaryota; kingdom Metazoa; phylum Chordata; class Aves; order Coliiformes; family Coliidae; genus Colius; species Colius striatus. The sequence continues at coordinate 127,392,624 of NC_084759.1, read as the reverse complement.
CTGGAATAGTTTTAGGAAGAATTTTGGAAAGGATGGCCAGTTTTGCAGATGAAACAAACCCACTGGGTTTACTCGATATCTAGTGTTACTTTTGGCAACAATAGTTGTGTCAACCACACTGACTTCCCTAACTTTCAGTTTTTGTAAGAACATTGTGTCCTTGTGAACTATCCATGTAATATTCCCTAGATATCACTTCTCACTTTGTCATTTTAAAATACTACTGTATGACAGTGTCCCTAGAAGGCAGGATGACATTCATAGGGATAAGGATAGGATCAGAGAGGACATGAATGGACCAGAAAGAATGTAACTACAGTCTCACCTGAAAAATGAAGTTAATTGTGAAGTTCTTGGATGCTTCTACGTGTATGTCTTTCACTCTTTGCTACTGCCAGTCAGTCAGCAAAGTATTTTAACATGCTGATGTTTAGGGTTCAATAAACCTGAAGGTCAAAGGGCTTGTGTTTTAAAAGAACCAGGTGATATTCTTCTCCCTAAACCACAGTAACTATGTGTGAAATCCAGCTTGGAATGCTATTTGACACTGTGATGTAATAACATTGGAATGTATTGCTAAAGAATTTGCTGAATACTTTAGAATATTTTGTCAGCTGTAGATAGGAGTCACAAAGACTTGTTAAATATTTTCCTGAACTTGAGACTCAAGGTCAGACCCATCCTGTAGATTTACAATACCTGATATTCTTGTTTGTTTCACATTAATTTCAAAAGTAATGCGAGAGGAAATATTTGTGAAGAAAGGCCCTTGAAAACTTTTCAGTTTTTTTCAGTCTGAATCAACTAATTTGATAAATGTTATTACCTTTTCCTGTAAGTATTGCTGCTTTTAGATCTTTAGACTACAATAACTATTATTTAAAAACCCCAGCAGTACTCACAACAATAATAAATTACATAAGCTCTAGGTTCCCTTGCAAAAGGTTAGGAAAGTCATTAAGGACAAAGCATATCAGTACTTTCCAATCCACTATGGTATAAAAGGAACCATATAAAATACAATGAAAAGGCAGGTTTAGAATACTTCTCCAAAAGTACAAGAGGTAACACTGTATTATTTTCTGTTACATTTCCTTGTTATAGTTCAAAATGTATATGACTGAGACATGCAAACATCATCAGAAGAAAATTAGCATAAAATTCAGTAGCAAAACTCACAGAGAGAAGAGGCGGCTGAAGTGTGTTGAAACTTGTAAGATTTGAAATGGGAAAGATTTTCTTTCAAGAAGTGATGAAGAAAGGTGAGTACTGTTGCTGCAACTGAGAAACTGAGAGGTGAGACACATGCTTGAAATAAAATAACTACAGAAATTTACCATGTGATTCAACTGAAAATTTATCTCTCGTATAGTACATTCATCTATTTATCCAAGTCTACTAAACAATACATTGAGTTGCTTATTTTGGGCTTTCTTGCAGACTTTGGAAATATTTCTTGAAGTAATCAGGATAAGAAATGTAGCTCGTTGGTGTTGCTGGAAGAAGCAATGCATCTGATTATTCAGTAGCCATGGTTTTATGCACTGAGATGGAATGTTGGTTTACTTTTGATGTCTTGCTGTTCAATAAGTTATGATAAATTAAATCTCGGTTTACATTATGCCATTATATAGCTGGTTTGAAGAAAACAAGTCAAACTTGTAATGGAAGCCTCTGGAGCTTGCTGCAAAGTATCTTTAAGGTACCAGCTAACTCGTGTCTTAATTTTTTTCATACCAGGAAGCCAATTTGCCCCTGTTGATTGAGATAAAATTCCTTCTACATTCACAATGGAACTGCTAGTTACTCCGTGATAGGTGATTACTTTTTTCTGCCTTGGAACTGACTGTCTCTTACCAGTTTGTCGTCTCTGTAAACAGAATAGTTTATAAAATGCTTTGAAGAAAAAAGATATTCGAAGTATGTTTTCAGAAGCCAGTGTCACTTCACTTAGAGTTTACCTATGATTAAATATAGAGATTAATTGTCAAAGACACCCTTTGGCTTCCAGCACTGTATGTGTATAAGCTCTGCAGAGTGACATGATCTGTAAAATAATTCTGCATGTAACTGCAGGTGTACAGTAGAGCTTATTTTTAAAGCTGCCAAATGGCAGACACATACATCTTAAGCAACAGATAACTACAACGTCTCCCTATGGTCAACTTTTACTTAAGAGAGTGTAACAACATGCAAGTTCTGCAGTACCTTCCACTTGCTTCTCTCATGCTGAATTGTAGTCAGTATTCTTTGATGTGTACAAGTTGCTGCTGCTGCTGGTCTGTCCTTTCAACAGGACAGGGAAGAGACAATAAGCTACAGCTTCCTAGGAGATTTTCTTGTGGTCTCCTTTGAATAACAATATAAGCTTCAATAGTAAAAGGTTTTAATAATGTATTTGATTCTACATTGAATGCAAGACAAAATGATGAAATATAATTTTACAGTGGGCTCCTTTTTTGGATTAAACACAATCAGTTCGATTAATTTACAATGGCTTTTCTCCCACCCCATTAATAAATCAATAATTAGCAATTATTAAACTAATAATTATTGAATTAATAATTAATACTAAACTAATTCCTATAATTAAAATTCATTTTCTAGAGTCCAGTAACGTGAACATCAGTGAGAGTGTAATCATTTCAGTATAGTCACATGTGGAAAGAATACACATGAAAAAAGTTAAGTGATGGTGGAAATTAGCTGTTAGCTGTAATCTTTCTGACCTTGAATTTAGTTTGAACTGTTTGTAATGAAGTCTGAATGTATAAGTTTGCTTTGAAAAACCAAAGAGTGTAACTGACTGGAATGTCCTTTGATTAAGTAGGTTGCCTTCTGCTCCTCCCTGACAAAAAAAAAAAAAAAAAACAACAAAGGAGCTCTGTCACAAGGTCCTTATCTGAACACCAGCAGTGTGTGAAGAAGTATAAAAGGGAGAAAAGATGAAGAGGCAGAACTGTAACGGAAAAAGGGAGTAAAAACAAAACCAATGAGAAGACAATACAAAAAAAAAACGACCCCAAAAAACACCAAACCAACAAATGAGAGAAAGAAGAAAGGTAAAATAAAACATTATATATACTGAAAGGAATGCATTTAAATCAAGCATATTGATGTAAGGAATGGGCAATGAGAAAGTGAGTCAGCGAGTTACAGATACCCAAATCTTCTGTGAACAAGTTGTTGCCGTTCAAAAAAAATAAGTCAAGGAAATGAACTTTGAGAATATTATTTTAAGAACTTGTTGGTGAACTGGCATATCTTGGTTGCCAAATACCAGATGCTGAAAGTATCTGCCAAAATATTTGCAAAATAAAATATATATATAAAATAAGAACAAAAGTCCAGGTGTTACTCTATTCTGTTAGAGCATATCAGATGCAGTAATGGCTGCTTCTTCTACCTAGGCATATGTTTAACAAGCTTAAAAAAAGCAATCAACAGATGAGCAAGCAAAGAGCTTTACAGGCGACCAACACATGGTCCAGTGCACAGTGCATAAATGTGATGGAGAAGCACAGGTTAAGATCTTGGACTTCTCTCAAACTGTAGCGAAAAGGAGCCCTGAGGACAGGAACCCCATGACCCTGTGCAGCAGTGACCAGTCAGACTGACTGGCTGATCCAGCGTACTGATGATCAACTGGGGAACTATTTGCTTAATAATGCTACTGACTGCCCAGATCTCATGTATTTTCTAGTAAACAAACTTTTACGTTGTTGACAATATGATCTCTGCTGTATCTTAAATAGTTGTGCATAATCCCTAATTTGGAGTATAGCTGAGGTTATCTATATTTGTACTTCCTGTGAAGTCATGAACAAGTCTACAAAGGAGGCTGTGAATGTAGCACTTAAGTCCAGGGTTGTAAGCCAAAGGGAAACTTTCTTAAGAAGCAAAGTTCTTTATATCCAGCCAGCTGCCGTGTCTTCTACCCTGCACTATGCCTAAAGAGAAATGAAGCATTATACCACGTTTACATTACACTTGCTTGGATTAACATCACCAATAGATGAGAACAACGTTATGTACCGTGTGTGACATCTGGTGTGAGATCTCAGTTACAAATCTCATTTAATGCATGTTGCAACAAAATGTTTTGCTATAATGTATGCTATCATTCTAATAAAGGCTACAAATGCCAGCCCAGGAATATTTGGACACTTACGTTCTGGTTTTTCATTCGAGACTCTAAGCCTTCACTCAGAAACTCATAGATACTAGGGCACAGAAAAAAGATATTCAGGCAGGATTATCATAGCAATATCTTAAGGCTTTAGCTTTAACTACTTGAATACTATGTAACCCATATATATTTGAAAAGTTATAATATGAAGGTCCTGCATGCTATAAAAGAAAAAAAATAAAGCAGAACAGCTACTTTTGAGTTTTAATGTTTTAACAGAATAGACTGCAATAATACATTTCTCTAAGATATTTTCAGCCTGTTACTTGGTTAACTGTCTCCAAATCTCTTTAAATAGATGAGGCATAAAAGGCCAAATAATATTCAGTTTTACTGGATTTATTGTGCAAGTTATTAAATCCAATACTGACACATACGGCAATACGTCTCTCTCCAGAATTCCTCGTTCTTAAAGAAACAATAAAAGTAGAATTAAGTTTATTCTGCTACTGCAATCTTAATTGCAGCAAATGCTAGTTAGTTTTTGGGTAACTTTTCAAAAGTCAGCTTACTAATAAATGGCTGCCTTCTCCTGCTACATCCCTTACAGTGCATCTTTGCAGTAAGGAGGAAAAAATGTAATAACTGTCAAAACCAATTTACCTGTGAGTTCCAGGCTCCAAAATTTCCTCATGAGAAAATCCAGATACCTCCAAGTAGTTTCACTTAGGTGTTCGTCTTGTTCTTTGTGGGAAAAGATAATAGTTAAAAAGCTAGAGTAACAGAAATTTCCCAAGATTTCAATCTCAGTCAAGCTCGTTGTTAATTTTCAATCAGTATCTCCTCACCTGCTAGCTAGAGCAAATACTCACACTGCACACTGTGAGATGCCAGAGCCAGAATAAATTGTGTGCAATGGCATTCCATTAGTTCTACATAAAAGGCTAAAATTTTATTTGTTATCTTGAAGTGTCGTCGTTTAAACCTGACCCAAACCATATAATTACTCACTCCTCCCTACCTTGGCACAATGGGATGGAGAATCAGGAGGAAAACACACACGTTCCAATTACTTATCAACATTTTTCTGTCATGATATATATAAACGTACACAAATATCATTCATTTAGTCCATGGGCCATCCCTCTAACCTGACCATTGAGTTTTAGCCCATGACTTCAGGGCACCATCTGTCATAGCAGTCTTTCAGGTTTCCTGCTCAGATGATACCAACTCATTGCTTCATCTTCTCTACTCTCAAATGTTAAGTCCATCTCTCACATCAGGTCACCCCTTTCTGAAGGGCACACTCAGGGCAAAGGATTGCCAAAAAACATATGAGGTAGAATAGCAGATTCACAGCAACATGAAGATAGAAGGTACTTATTGAATCAGACCTATAAATCCACAGGCTGTTGCTTCAAGTGCTTCTATTAAAACTAGCTCTGGCACTCCAGTGCATGAATACAGCCTTTGCAATGGGACAACACCCTGAGTCTTTAGGACAAAACAGTGTTTATTTAGAAATTCTGTTTATTTCAATGGCTATTCTCACTCTTGGATGGATTTTCCTTCGCAGGATTAACCCAAACTGTCTTTCCTAACATGTTCTTTACATGTATCACCAGGACTTTATTGCCTTCCACAGTGTGCAGAAGTTCTGACTGGGCAGGGCCAGCTTGGTTGATGGATATCCTCATTGACTATCAAGGTGGCCTTTTCTAGATGTGTCCCCCAATGTTTGAAGGTCCCACCCCCTCATCACTCTCACTGTGATCTTTAACAGTCCATTATATACATTTTCTGGGAGGCTGGTACATGATAGGGGATGTGACAGACCCACTCAATGCTGTGTTCTTTGGCCCAGGTGTCTACAAGGTTGTTTTGAAAATGTGCTCCATTGCCTGACTCAGTCCTTTCTAGGGTGCCATGTCACCACAGGACTTGCTTTTCAAGGCCCAGGATAGTGTTCCGGGCCATGGCATGAGGCACAGGGTGTGTTTCCAGCCATCCAGTGGTCACTTTCAGCATGGTGAGTACATATGGCTTGCTTTGGTGAATCTGTGAAAGTGTGATATAGTCAATCTGCCAGACTTCTCCATATTTATATTTCAGCCATCGTCCTTTGTACCACATAGGCTTCAACTGCATGGCTTGTTTGATGGCAACACAGGTCTCACATTCATGGATCACCAATGCAATAGCATCCAAGGTCAACTCTACCTCTCAATCATGAGCCCATCTATAGGTGGCATCTCTTCTTTGATGGCCTGAGGCATCATGGGCCCACCAAGTCATAAATAAATCACCTTTATGTTGCCAGTCCAAATCCATCTGAGCCACTTCAATTTTGGCAGCTTGGTCCACCTCCTGGTTGTGCTGATGTTCTTCATTGGCCCAGTTCTTGGGTATGTGGGCATCTACGTGTCACACCTTCACAACCAGCTTGTCTGGATAGGCAGCAATGTCTTGCCACAATGAGGCAGCCAAGGTGAATTTGCCCTGGTGTTGCCAATTGTTCTGTTTCTGTTGTTGCAACCACCCCCACAGAGCGTTTGCCACCATCCACGAGTCAGTGTAGAGATAAAGCCTTGGCCATTTTTCTCATTCAGCAATGTCTAAAGCCAGCTGGATGGCTTTCAGCTCTACAAACGGACTCGATTAACCCTCTCATGCAGCTTCAGCAACTTGTCGTAGGAGACTCCGTACAGCTGTCTTCCACCTTCAATATTTTCCCACAATGTGACACGACTCATTGGTGAAAAAAGCATATCACTTCTCATCTTCTGAGCTTATTATATGGTGGGGCCTCTTCAGCATTTGTCACCTCATTCAGGCGTTATTTCAATGTCTTTTTCCTCTGGCCCATTGGTGATCACTTCCAGGATGCCTGGGTGACTGGGGTTTCCTATACAAACTCATTGTACAATCAACACAACCCATTTATTCCATGTAGTATCAGTCACATGATGTGTGGAGGAGGCCTTCTCTTTGAACATCCAGCCCAGCACTGGCAGTCAGGATGCTAAGAGGAGTTGTGCTTCTGTGCCAATCACTTCCAAGCTAGCTTGAACTCCTTCATATGCTGCCAATATCTTCTTCTCAGTGAGAGTGTTATTAGGCCTAAGATCCTTTGTATCCCTGACTCCAAAACTTGAGGGCTCAGCCTCAAGTCTCACCAAGTGCTTTTTGCCAGAGGCTCCAGGTAGGGCCATTTTCTCTGGCTGTGGTGTAGAGCAAGTCTTTTACATCTAGTCCTGTCTGGACTGGCCCAAGGGCTACTGCCTGAGCAATCTCTTGTTTAATTTGTTGAAAGCCTTGTTGTTGTTTAGGGCCTCATTTGAAATGATTTTTTTTTCCAGGTGGCTTGATAGAGAGGCGACTGATTCCAGGTGAATATCCGTTCCAGGTGAAAGCAAACTGAGGCCTGTACTCTGCTGCCAATGGTATTGAGAAAAATGCATTGACTATGTCACTGGTGGCATACTATTTGACTGCCTTGGACTCATATTGGAGTTCCAGAATGTCCAGCACAGCAGCTCTCAGCCGTGATGTGAATTCATTCAGGCCATAATAGTCTACAGTTAATCTCTACTGGTACACCATTGTGGTCGCAATTGGCACTTGTTGGTCTTCAGCCCTCAGGAGCCCCACAGTAGAAGAGTCCTCTGAGAGGCCAGGCAGGCTGGACAGCTGTTTAGTTTCTTCTGTCTCCAAGGCAGCCACACCAAAAGCCCATCAATACCCTTTTGGGTAATTTTTGAAGTGAATCAGTACTGTGATTAAAACTTTTAAAGAGATTTAGTACAAAAAGCTATTGCCTTTTCTTTTTGACTCTTCAACTTCTTAGCAAACTAACATGTAGTCTTTTGATTTTTCTGCAACAAAAGATCTAAAGAAACAAAAGATCAAAAGAAAGAAAGAAGAAAATCTGCACTATCTGTAGAGCAGACAGCATAAGGGTATATGCAGCACAGATATCTGTCTGGTTAACATTTATAAAGCAAATTTGCAATGACAGGCATCCCGGAAATATTTCCTGGAAAGGCATCACAGTATGTTGTAGTAATGTAAGGCTATTAAGAACCCAGAAAGATCAAATTTAGTGTGCAGCCATCCCATTGTGTGCAGTGTTCCTGTTAGATAGCACAAACTACAGAAATTGTTATTTAGGCACAGGGATCCACAACAACAATTAGTGTATATATTTTTCCTGTATGTAAGTCAGTGAGGTCTTTCTTTTGCCTCTACTGATGTAAGATTCAAGCAAAGAAAAAAAAAATGAACTGTGCTATTCTTCTGATGACACAGAAACTTAAATGATGTGGGTAATAATACTTGTGACTTAGTTGAATCCCTATTTGTATAGTCTGGTTCTGTTTAACTTCCTCCCTTAGGTTTACAAGGCCAGTTGTGTATTTTAGTTGTATTATTGAGTTGTGGGAAGATGAGTTGCACTGGCAGGAGCAGCAGTAGCTATCTGACTTAAATGCTTTGGAATTAAAGTGTAATGTAAATATACTAATGATTTATTTTTTTAAAATAGCGATTAATGTAAAAAAGGGTAATTTAAGGGACTGAAAGTGAGAAGAATGAGTGATTTAACTAGAGGCCGAAGAGAATTGCAGACTAACGTAGACAAACCTTCTGCAGGGTTTCTATGTATAAGCAGGGTTTGTACATTAATATAAGCAAATTTAAATAAATCCCTTGCAAAACTGTGGTTAAAAACCTTACAGTAAGGTTTGAGCTCAAACACTAAGAAGGCAGGAAATAAAAAAGGAAGCATCGCCTATGCATCCCTGATTTGTTTCACTATGGACTTGCATTCTGATGCTACTTTATAGGACTGAATACTCTTTTCCCCCGTCCTACCTGTCCATCTTGTAGTACACAGGATGGATGATGTATGCTTCAAAATTTTTTCTCTGTTGACAAATGTACAACCTTTATGCTTAATATACAATGCACATTCTCTACACCATCACTGAAGATGAATGTACTCATGTATTTGCTCTTTATATACTGTCTGTCATTTATTTTTAAACTTCCTGTCAATTGAAGAGGAAATATTATCTCTATTTTGCTGATGGGAGAAAAAATGCATGTAGAAATGAAAATAACATAATATTTATGAATTTGGTTGACTATTTTTAGATTATTAGAATCTATTTTTTTCTGCTACTTTGCATTTTACAGCACCTTAATTATTCAAAGCATGGTTTCCAATGACTGCAGTGGTACCTGGAAGTGTTAAGTATTTATCCAAATGAGATCTGGATCCTCAGACTTTGTACCCACATAACAAAAAAAATGTGATGACACTAAAAAATTTTGTTGAGGTGTTTTGTCCAGATTAGCACAAGAACTCTACAATAGCAGAAGAGACTAAATCTACCTTCTGAAAAGGGATGGACGGCCTGAACTTTGAGACTGCCATTTTCTTTTCATTCCTTGTTTAATAAAAAGTAGTGGTGTAATCTAGCAAACAGACTTGATTCATCCACAGAGATAGAAGTGTGTGGAAGAATCTGAGTGTGTAATTCAAGTACTGTAACACCTGTAAGTAAGATGCTACATTAATATTGCAGAAATATCCATAATATACATTTCCACCCTTAACTCACTTGAGTTAATGCAGCCACAGCATTCTTTTAACACTGTTATGAGTGTAAGATTGGTGCCAGACAAACACACAAAATTCCATTACATGTTTTCAGAACTGGAGGCTTTAGAAGTGATTCAAAGACCTTTGTCACAGGATTGAAGAAAGGAACTGATAATAGGAGAAAAGTCAACATGCTCTAAATACACAGATACTTGGGATAGGTGTAGCTCTTTCTCTGTGGTTTCAAAGAAAACAGGAACAGCAGAGGAATGAAGAGATTCAGGAACCCTGGACTGCCTGTTTAGATTTGCAGGGAAGCATTTTGTATTCTGTATTTCCAATGTTATGCACGCAGTACCACCTCCATTCCATTCCTGCTGGTCTGTTAGAGTCCTGCCTCTATCCCAAGGCAATGTTCTGTCTCTAGTTCCTTCTGTGTTTCTCATTCTTCCTATTCCAATCTTGATTTCTTTACCCAGTCAGCTGTACCCTTATTTTGAGATTAATTGATTCTCAGTATGTTCAATATAGTTTCTTTGCTAGGTCACGTTTAGTTTCATCTTTCTTTATCTTTCAGCACTTACCTTGCTCTTGTTGTTTCTTTACACAATGAGAAGGAGTTCTACTTTGCCTTTTTTCTGGCTCTTTGTGCTGAACAACTTTCTTTTTCTTGAGTGTCTTGGCTGCCTGTCAAACTTGTTCTTTCTTCTCCAGGCTTACTGCCCATTACAGGCATCTATTTCTCTCACAGTCACCAAGTCCCTCCTTTTGTTTTACACAGACAACTTCTTTTGCTCTGCCGTCACCCCAGTGCATGTTTTTGTCCCATCTTAGTTACCCTGCACAACACGTTTCAGCCTCCCTTTTGTCCCATTGCCTAATTCTGGTCTGATGGCTCCCAAATCCAACTCACAATCACTCTCCATCCTTCCCTTCAGCCTAGTTTCACCAATCTGTTACAGTTTTACAAGATAGTATTGGTGTCCTTCTCCCATTATGCACTTTTCCTCTTGAGACATTTAAACCAAATGGTTTTCTCCCACCTCTGCGGTCATACAGCTACCGAGACAAGATTGTCCCTAGAAAATCTTGTCAGGTGTAACCTCAGCCTTTGAGCAACCATTGCAGGGAAGGGCAGCCTCCCATCTGTACTCCTGATGTGAGGCACTCTTACTGACTCAGGCTAGGGAGGAGGACAAGGCCTATAGACATTTGCTGCAGGCAGGAGCTGGGCTTTCACAGCTGTGAACCATCTCCCAGCCTAACAGGGCATTGTGCAGTGCACTTGAGCCATCAAGACAAGTACCACCATAGCCTCAACCAGGCCCCATGGTAAAAATTTCATGACCTGTCCAAACCTTCACACACTACCTACCAGCAAACCCCAGTCCATAGCATGGGGAACAACAGCAAATGAAAGCAGCATCTTGCAGGACAATAAGGCACTGTGGAGAGGCTTCTGCAGTCACCAGATTTAAAAATAATTGCAATAAAATGCTTCTTAATCAGCAGAAATAACAAACCTGCTCTCCTATACATTATTGTATTTCTAATGGCTAGTTATACCAGTACAGCCACTCATTTAAAACCAAATTCATGCTGCTCCCCAGTTTCTGCCTGTCTTCCCTCTAGCAGAGCACTTACCTCCTCTGCCCAGCTGCTGGCATGGCTGCTAATTAAGTGGAATAGTAATTATCTTTGAGATCACCACACTTCACTCAAATTTGGCTGTAGGTGCCCAATGAATTCAAGAGTTGTTGGAAAACCTGGTGTGAGGGTATATGCCCTATTCTCACCAGTGATCAAGCTGAAAAACCAAAGTGGGCTTAAGCTCCTGGCCCAGATACTCTCAGAGACCATTTGCCCAGTGGGGCTCAGCTGTGTGCCACTGGGTCTCAGGTGGAGGCTGGAGACAGGTGTGGGCACAGAAGCCTTGGGCTGCCCCACAGCAACAAGTTCCTCAGGTCTGCTGCTCAGGCCTGGTCCCAGAGCTGGAACCTGGGAGACTTGTGGGTTTAGAGCTTGTCTGCCCTGTCTGGTCCCAGCTGGTAGCTGCCTATGGGGCCCAGGTTGGCCTGCATGGCTCTCCTGGCTGCTCTCAGGAAAACTCAACCCTTCTCCTGTCAGAACAGTTTCTGCTGCCTCAGCAAGTTACAGGAGGGTAAGCAGCTGTTTTTAATTAATGGAGATTAAGAAAAAAATCTATTATTTTAAGATTTTTAAGAGTTTATGAGACTAGTCCCCTCACTGTTTCTGCAGTGCTCTGCCTGAGAACCAACACCCACACTCTGGCCTGCAGCCAGGGAAGCAGAAGTCCCATGGGGCCATCTTCTCCCCCACCAGGCTCACCCCCATATTTCCAAGAGACGTTTGTATATTCAATCCTATTTTATCCCAAGTACCAGAAAAAAAGCCTTTCGTCTCCCCCCTTTCCCCTACTGTCAAGTGGCAGCTGGACATGCAGCAGCCCAGTACCACGCTCATAGAGAAGCTGTCTTGCCTTCAGTCTCTGGGCTAGTGGAATTATTGGACCCAGCACTACAGATGGCAGCCATGCTGATCCTGCTGTGGACAGCCATTGCTACCCCTCTGGTGTCTCCAGCTGGCATGCCTTTCCCCGTTTTGGAAAGGGGCACTATAGAAAAGTGAAGGAGAGATGTATGTCAAGATGGGAGATTACTAGGTCTCAGTGGGCTCTTGCTTAACACTTTTCCACATAAACAATGTATTTATATATGTGTTTTAGGTCATTACAGTTTACTTTTATGAGGAGAAAAAAGTGAGGTAATTTCTGCTCTGCACATATGCTACACCTTTGCCCCCTTCTCTTTCACATGAAGTTTCACACTCCCAGCAGAAAACAGGTATCCAATGGAAAAAAAGCAAAACAAAACAGGGGAAACCAAACAGTTTTCCTTAGCCTTGCTCTTAAAAAGTGTTAAATTGTTTAAGTCTATTTTCTGGAGTATTTTTTAGCCTGTTGCAGAATTTCAGCCAGAATGGTTGAATGTTGGGAAGATCATGAAATAACTAAAGACTGAGTCCTATAATGAAAAGATATGTATATGTTATTACCTGTGCTGTTACCAAAAAGATAGCTCTCATAACTAAGAAGTGGTAGAAGTTCCAGATTATTTGTGAGGAATCTTCTACCAGAAAGTTGGATTTTTTTCACCTGACACCTGTTTTCAGATGATCAGTAATAATACATACACAGTATGTATTGAAAATATGTGTGCTTCTGCTGTACATGAGCAAGCTTGGTATAGGTAATGCATGAAGCTGATGCAGGACATAACTTACCAATTTGATCTAGAATGCTACCAGAAAAAAAAAAAAGTAAACATCTGGAGTTTTATCTTTTTAACAAAATGCATTTTTAAATTTTACTTGATTGATTGTTGTCCAACAGTTCAAAAGTGCTTTTAAAATTCCCCCAGAACTCACTGTTTCTCTAGGCACAAATCCAGGACTTGTGGGATGAATGCCCAGAGGGCCTTATAGCTGAAACGATATACAGTGGTTCACCTACAGATGACTCAGTGCTCGGTGTAGATAAGTCTTTGCAAATAATGACGTTAATATTCCACTTCTTAGAAAAGGCTGCATAATATTGGGAATGTGCCAGGCATATGCAGTACTCCAGGTTTCAAATACGATGTAGGAATTAAAAAAAGGAATATATGGGTTTGAAGGAATAAAATGTGTAATATCAAAGGTTACCTTTGAATAAATACATTTTTCATCCAAATATCTTGAATAATATAAGGGGAATCCTGCATTCCATTTATATTATTTAATTCCATACTAATAAATGGGTGTATAAAAGTACAGAGGTTTGCAAAAATCAGTCTTTTCTAGGTATGAAATATGGAGCTTTTTCTTTCTTGTGTGGAATAGATTCTGTAAAACCTCTGCTTTGGGGCAGCAGTCACATCTCCCCAGGGCTGGTTCCCAGGCTTCCAGCTCACAGAGTAGAGCCATAGCAGCCATCACACTGGCTTCATCTATTGGCAGAGACATCATGGTCCTGCATGGGTCTGTCTTCTCCAAGTCACTTCACTGAGATCTCCCACATCTGAATGCTGGGTGACATTCAGAAATAGAGAATGCACTTTTCCCCCCACAGGCTCAAAAATGCACACTTTTAAAGCTGAATAGACCCTATTTTTCATGTGATGGGTGAGTAAATCCTTGTCATCCATAGGTAACAACATTCCTCATTCCAGATCAGCATTGTGTGTGTCAGTTATACCTTTGTCTTTGGATGGGTCTTCCTGCCAAGGAAATAAATTTATCTGAGTATTCCAAGGCTAATTTTCAGGTTTTCTTTAACAAACAGAAGGCAGTATCAAGACTTGTCATAGGTGGCTAAAACTAATCCATCACCTGTGGTTTGACTGCATTGTAAGAGTACTCAGGTGATCTCTATACTATGCTTTCAGAATGTATCTCTCCAAGATTTGTAGTAACAGACAACTTCTGCTTCATCTGTGCTTTTGCCAAGCTTTATGCCATGGCAGATGCTACCAGCTGGGATACAGTGCTTTTCAAAGCTGCTTTTTGACCACTGTTTAAATACTCTCAGACTCTCTTCATGCGTAACAGGTATGCTTCTAGGGTACTGACTGGGGTCACTCACAGTGTGATTATGCAGTTATGGCTAAAAAGGGCTTTTGCTAATAAATATGGTTTCATAAGATTTTTTTTTTCTCTAAATCATAACTCTGTTGAATGCAGGTGTAAGTCAAGTGTTGAGCAGGTCTAGCTGAATTTGGAAAGCATATAGAAAGTACTAAAAATTTCTTATTAAATGTTTTATGATGTGGCTTCTTTAATAATTCACCTTTACAAACAAATAATTTGAATCTCTTGGGCTTTTTTATTATTACAGTCTTTCCTTCAACTGAGAATGAGTGTTATTACAATTTGAATTGGGGTATATTTGTGGTTATCTTTAGCTTATGAACATCATTCACTTTTATTTGACACAGAAAGTAATGGCTGGAGGCAGGGGTGAAGGAAAACTACAGCAAGAAACGTAGGGATAGAATTCATGTTTGTTGAAAGTCCAAACATCATAATTTATTAAGACCATAAAAAGTAGATTATTGCAGATTTTCCAGCTAAAAATGTGAATGCCTAGTAAGAATTTGAGAGTAGTGAAATAGTAAATTGCAAGTAATAGTATCAGTAGATACTATTTATGTTTGTTTTTTTCATTTCAGCAAAAGTGTAAATTAAATTTCCATTGTATTTATTGCTTTCAAATCAGATGGCACATTCTGTGGAGCGCTGCAGAGATTTCTTTCCCTGATATAGGCTGGAAGGGCACCTTTTTTCCTCACTGTGGGTTATCCAAGACCTAAAGCTACATTTCTATTATCACAATTTTTTTTTATTTCTTATTGTGAGTTGTCATGTGTTTTGATATACTGCTGTTGTTTTTTGAAAGTCATCACAAATCACCATCTTCAGCTAATTGTTAGGTATTGATTAAAAGCCAGAAAGGTATTAACATTAAGTCCATAGCCCGTGTTCTGTATGAATTCAATAGGCTTTGGAACAACTCCAAAGTAATAGTTTGTCTGTGCTTAATTATGTATCTCGCAACAGGACCAGGGGTAATGGGATGAAGCTGGAACACAAAAAGTTCCATTTAAATATAAGAAAAAACTATTTTACTGTGAGGCTGCCCAGGGAGGGTGTGGAGTCTTCTTTCCTGGAGGTCTTCAAGACATGTTCCTATGCGACCTGATCTAGGATGACCTGCTTCTGCAGGGGGGTTGGACCAGATGATCTCTAAAGGTCCCTTCCAACCCTACCATTCTATGCTTCTATTTGAGGTCCCAATGAATCCAACGGGCCTTTCATGGGTTGGACTGAGAACAGAATTCAACTGAGAATGGTCATTTGAAGTTGAGGGCAACTTCTATAATGTCTAATTGTAGGCAATACATTGTATGAAAGTTATTACAGTATTTTTTTAGATGTTTGCTAGATTGCTGTTCTATTCACTTGGGCATCACCATAACAATTTTCAACACTGCTTTCTTTTGAAAAAAATATTTAGCATCTTTCCTCCTTGAGATCACAACAGAAGCTTTTTAGATGATACTGTTAAAAGATTAAAATAAATTCTATTCACTGATATCAGATCTACAAACAGTAAAAACAATTCCAGATTAAACCTAACCAGTTATGTGAGAAGTCTAGGTAGCCTCAGCCAAAATATTTAAAGTGGTAATAGACAAAGAACATTTAGGAGATTAAATGATAGTGTAATTTGGCACAAGAAGCAGGTGACTTCTCAGGTCATCTCCAGTAGAGCTATACATCTGGATCTGAATACAGGCTGAGGCCTGAAGAGCTGAGTCAACAAAATAACTGATAATGTTCAACTACTCTGAAGATTAGACACCACTACAGTGTATAGTAAATTATCTTTTTTATATGAAATATTAGACTTGAATCTGTGAGGCAGATGATCTCTGACTCAATGCTACAAATAGAATGTCAAAGGTACCGACGCAGGATTGTGTGCTCAGAGTTGGCTTTTACACATTATATGTGTGTATGTCGAGATGCCAAGTCCAGTCTGCCTCTGTCAGAAATATTACTTCTGAGAAAAAGTCAAAAGTTGTGCATTTTTACATACTAATATCTCAATTAACAGTAAGTTTTCTACTGTGCTCTAGAGGACGTTAAATGAAGGTTCAAAGTAATTATCATGATTCCTCTTTGGCCTAGAGATTTGATTTGGCTCATGTCTTTCATGAGGAATTAAGGTAAATGCTATTCCCATACACACTTTAAAAGCTGCACATCTTCACTAACCAGTTTGTATTGTTTCTAATTCTTTATGCTACCTGCATGTGTGCTTTTCGCACCATATTGTTTCAAAATCAATTCTGTTGTAATTCCTACTGTCTGGAAGGAAATCATGATTTATCTGTATATGCTTTTTTGTTTCTTGGGGTTGTTTTTACTTTCATGAGATGTTGCTACAAATAAGCCAAACAGCAGGAAGCATCTAGTAACAAAAAGAAAAACAGCACTTAGTGATGTTCTTGTTGTTTGTCCTTCAAATGACCCCTCTGATGTGAAACTTGCCACTAAAAAGAAAAAAATAACTCCAAAATCCTGAAGCTACAAGACATTAAAGGAAGTGTGGCAGATTAAACTACAAGATATACAAAAAAGAAGCAGAAGGCTGACTGCCCTGAGGGAGTGTCAAACAAGGCAGAATCCTCTTGCACCCATCCAGGGAAACCTGTTTGCTCCAGTAAGCCCCTGAGTTGCCTGTGCACCAACACGTGCAGCCTGGGGAATACGCAGAAAGAACTGGAGATGTGAGTGAGGATGCAGGGCCATGACCTTATTGCTGTTACAGAGACATAGTGGAACAGCTCCTGTGACTGGAGCACAGCCATGGGTGGCTATGTGCTATTTAGGAAAGATAGGCAAATGTGGCGAGGGAGTGGAGTTGCTCTTTATGTGACAGACCAACTGTACATTGACCTCTGCCTAAACAGGGTGAGGGGTGGGTTGAATGCTTATGGGTGAGAATTAAGGGGCAGAGTAACGTTGGTGATACTATTCTGGGAGTTTACTATAGGCCACCTGATCGGGAAGAGAAAGTGGATGAGGTCTTCTACAAACATCTGAGAGCTGCCTCACAGTCACAATCCCTGGTCTTCACAGGGGACTTCAACCTCCCTGATATTTGCTGGCAAAGCCACTCAGCCAAGCACACACAGTCCAGGAGGTTCCTACAGAATGTTAACGACAACTTCATGTCCAATGAATCAACAAGAAGAGGTGTACTGCTGGACCTTGTGCTAACAAATGAAGAAGGTCTAGTTGGGGATGTGAAGGTTGAGGCAACCTTGGCTGCAGTGACCATGAGATGGTGAAGTTCAAGATCCTGTGTGGAAGAAGCAGAACACCAAGCCAGGTTTTGACCCTGGACTTCAGGAGAGCTGATTCTGGTCTTTTCAGAGACTTGCTTGAAGGAATCTCTTGGGATAAATATGTAAATCTATATGTAAATATATAAATCTATGGGACCTAATGGGATGTGCTGAGAAAGCTGACTGATGTTATTAGTAAACCACTCACCAGCATTTTTGAATTATTGTGGAGCACAACCGAGGTGCCTGAGCACTGAAGGAAGGCCAGTGTCACTCCAGTCTTCAAAAAAGGCAAGAAGGAGGACCAGGGAAACTACAGGCCACTCAGCCTCACCTCCATCCACCCTGAAAGGTGATGGAACACCTCATGCTGGATGTCACCCCTTAACACATGAAGGAAAAGATAGACAATGGGGGACCCAATACAGATTCACCAAGAAGAAATCCTGTTTAATCAACCTGATAGCTTTCTGTGAGGGTATAATTGGCTGGCTAGATGAGCGGAGAGCAGTGGATGTCATCTACCTTGGCTTTAGCAAGGTTTTAGACACTATCTCCCATAACATCCTCATCAGAAAGCTCAGGCAACTGTGGCTTGGATGAATGGACAGTGAGGTGGATCGAGAGCTGGCTGAATGACAGAGCCCAGAGGGTAGTGAACAATGGCATAGAATTGAGTTGGAGGCCTGTGGCCAGTGGAGTTTCACAGGGATCGGTTCTAGGGCCAGTCTTGTTCAACATCATCAACAACCTCGATGAAGGGACAGAGTGTACCCTCAGCAAGTTTTCTTCATGACACCAAACTGGGAGGACTGGATGATTCACCAGAAGGCTGTGCTGCCATTCAGCTAGATCTTGACCGGCCTGAGAGTTGGGCAAAGAGGAACCTCATGAGGTTCAACAAGGACAAGTGCAAAGTCCTGCATCTGGGAAGGAACAACCCCATACACCAGTACAGGCTGGGGGTCGAACTGCTGGAGAGCAGTGCTGCAGAGAGACAGCTGGGAGTCTTGCTTGACAATAAACTAACCATGAGCCAGCAATGTGCCCTCATGGCCATGAAGGCCAATGGCATCCTGGGATGCATCAAGAAGAGTGTGGCCAGCAGGTCGAGGAAGGTTCTACTCACCCTCTACTCTGTCCTGGTGAGGCTTCATCTGGAGTCCTGTGTCCAGTTCTGGGCTCCTCAGCTCAAGAGGGACAGGGAACTTCTGGAGAGAGTACAACACAGGGATCACCCAGATGATCAGGGGACTGGAGCATCTTCCTTATGAGGAAAGGCTGCAGGGTGTGGGACTGTTCAGCCTGGAGAAGAGGAGACTGAGGGGGGACTTCATTAACACAAGTATTTAAAATGTGTATGTCAAGGGGATGGGGCAACTGTTTTTCTTGTGGTGTCCAGTGATAGGACTAGGGGTAATGGGATGAAGCTGGAACACAAAAAGTTCCACATAAAGAAAACTTCTTTGCTGTAAGGGTGAGGGAGCCCTGGCACAGGCTGCCCAGGGAGGATGTGGAGTTTCCTTCTCTGGAGGGTTTCAAAACCCATCTGGATGCATTCCTATGTGGTCCCTTCCAACCTCTACCATTCTGTGATTCTATGACTTTCAAAGCTTTTTTGGCATTTTATATGTCAGCACAAGAAAAAAAACAAACAGTACTTAACAATCTAAATTGGATTTTATATGCATTTAAATACTAATATCAGGTATACAAATTAAGTTTAATAAGATTAGACTCAGTCAATACACAAAGACTCAGGGTTATTCTAGTAAAATTAGATGTAAATTGATCTAAGACTACTTTCATTAAGATATTACAGTGAATTGACTAAGTCTGCCTAATAAGCCAATGTAATATGTTTCCTGTAAATAAGGTTTTATATTGCTGGGGAAAACTGTTAGACCAATAAAGCATGGAACCAAAACAGGTTTATATTATCTCTAGAATCATTACAGTACAGACTTCTAAGGGAAGTTTACTGTGATAGAAAAGTTTGCCACATACATACAAACGTGTGTGTGTTTTGTGTGTGTCTGGGCCTTACAATTTAGACAGAAGCTATTGCCCATGGACAGGAAAGCCAGAAAAGTCTGACACCTAAAGGGCTACTGCATTTGATCTAAGCTGCAGGAGGAGTGTGGCACAGGTTGCAAAATGTTGATTTAGCTCATACTGGCCTGTGTGGCCAGGAATTTTAGTGACATGGTTTAGTGGTGGATGTAGCAGTACTAGGCTGATGGTTGAACTGAATCTTAAACGTCTTTTCCAACCTAAAGGATTCTTTGAATCAATTCTGAATATCAATGCAGTTTTAACTACCAGCTACAAACCGACTAATAAGCAGGACCAAATTATAAACCTGAACTCTGCCTTGTTCATACAACCCAAAGAAAGGATTGGGATCTGTTTTACTTACCAGTGTGGATCTAGTCAGCAGTTGATTCCATTTAAAAAAATAAACTTTGCCATTTGGACATAATACATAGGTAAACAGTTATGCAAAGTGAATTGTAATAGAACAGTAGAAATTTTGTAAGGTTATTGTTTAGAGAAAGGTTTCAGTACTGGGTGTGTGGGTGCAAGGTGAGAGCAAATAAAAAGAATAGATGAGCACAGCTGAATGATTACTTTATCGTCCTAAAGACTAGTCACTCTGTGTGAGCACTTATTGTAGCTCCATCATCCAAACTAAAGAACTTAATACCTGTCACGGTTTGACATGATAGCCATTTCTGCTAAGGGGGAAGAGGCTGTAAAGATGGCTCCTGTAAGTAGTGTCTCGAAACTCTTCCCAGCTCTGAGCCAGACCCACTTCTGGGGCTGAGCCAGTTGGCACCTCCACAATCACTTTTTAAGAAGCTGGAACAGGAGGCTTCTTCCTGTTTCTTCCTTCTTCTGTCCCTTCTTCTTCTCTGGTTGGTGGTGGTGCAAGGAGTAGGAAGAGTGAGAGAAACAAACACGCGGACTCCAAGGTCAGTGAGGAAAGAGAGGAGGAGGTGTGCTGGAGCAGAGACTCCCCTGCATCCTGTGGAGAGGATTGGTGAAACTGAGATTTGTTTGCATTTTGCTAAAGACCCCGCATCAGAGGCAGAGACTTATTTTGCTGAGAACCCTGAGCCAGGAGCAGTGACTATGGCCAGAGGAGGCCATGTCCCATGGGAGGGACCCAATCACTTCACTACAGGCCCTGAGCCAGGGCTAGTGACTGTCTTCATTAAAACTATGGCCGGAGGAGGTCGTGTCCCATGTGAGGGACCCCATATTCACAGAAACTGTAACTGTGGGGAGGAACCCACTACAAAAAAGATCATTAAAATTATGGCCAGAAGAGGCTGTCTCCCAAGGGAGAGATCCTCTATCTGCAGAAACTGCAACCATGACAAAGAATCCATGCTACAGATATTCACTAAGTACTATGTCCCATGTGAGGGACCCTGTATCAGCAGAAGCTGCAGTTGCTGGGAAGAACCCACACCAGAGGAGTTTGTTAAGGGCTATGTCCCGGGGAGGAACCCTGTGTTGGAGCAGGGGAATAATGAAAGGAGTTTTCCTCATCTGAGAAGAGAGAAACTGCAGAGCCCATCTGTGAGAGACTGACCACATCCCCCATTCCCAGCTCCCCTGAGCCATTGAGGGGGGAGGAGGTAGAGATATCAGGAGCAGTGAGCTGGGCCCAGGAAGAAAGGAGGGATGGGGGAGGGAGATCTTAAAGTGCTAGTTGTAATTTTCTCATCATTCTACTCCCTTTTTGCTTTTTGTTCTGTTCTGTTTCTTGTAGTTAGTAGAATAAACTTTCCTACTTTCCTCTCTAAGTCGAGTACTGGAGTCTGTTTTGCCTGGAACCATAATTGGCAGTGAGCCCTCCCTGCCCTTGTCTCAATCCACAACAACCTTGCTTATCTTTTTACTCTCATTTCGCTGGGGCCTGTGCCATCCTAATGAGGGTGGGGGTGAATGGGGGGCACCAAGCAAGAGACTATTGTGGTGCTGCTTTGCTAGCTGGGCCAAACCATGAAAATCCCAGGAAAGACCAAATTAGAATACAAAGAGTCACTTTAGTAGAGTCCTGTGAAATTAACATACTGTACTTGTCTTATTGATTAGCTCTGCATCATGTCACTCCAATCCAGATGGTAACAAAGTAACAAAGGAAGAGTTAAAAGATCATTTATCAGTCATTTAAAAAATCTAGATCAAAACCCTCCACAGGATTTGATTTACTGTTGTTCAGATGAATGAGTTTTGGAAACAGAATTTGTGTTAAATTTGTCACAATTTCTTATCCTGTTAAGAAACATTTGGTTTTACTTTCAGACTTGCCCTAAATCCATACCTGTGCTTCTGAGTTTATCCTAATTATATTAATTCAATCCATTTTTAGAATATCCATTTAAATGGAGCCCTGTCATTACTCTACCAGCAAGACATTTTAAGAATCTTGTCTAAAACCATCCACCATAAAAAAGATCTCTATAAACTTCGGTGTGTTTGGAATTAGACAGTAAACCGCACATCTTTAAAGCTGGAAGTTGTTATTTGTGACATTTAGCAAAGGAGAGAGGTTTGTGACAGTAATGCATTACATTCCAGATAGAATTTAGACTTCTTGAAGTGTTGCAATGTAAATAACAATGTGTAACCTAGTCACATAGTAATACACAAACATTGAATGTTCAGGTATCTATTTGTCACTGTAGAACAAGGAAACATCTCTTTCATTTTTAAGAATGAACTGGCTCCCATCCAAGCACAAAACCTTGGAACTTCACATGATCATTACTAGCATAGAGGGTTTGGGTTTTTTTAAGAGGTAAAAGCTTCTAAACAAGTTAAAGGAATCAAAAATATAGTTATTTCACTTGTCTGATGTGATAAGTTTAAAATAATACTGACTTCAGGATATGACTGGGAAAAAGTCCCACATAATAGCTTATAACTGTCATCACTTTATAGTTCCCATCAATATCCATGTAAAAAAAAAATCCATAGCTGCTATAACACAAGACACTGGGATTGTCCTCAAGAGTGTATTTGTATAGTGGAGAAATTAGAAACAGATGTGATCTGATTCGTGTCCATCACAGCTTGCAAAGAATATCGGGAAACAGAAGTGGTAATTGTGTAATTGGAGGAGCACAACAAAATATTTATACTGTACTATGAAAGTGTTAGCTCAGGACACAACATAAATTGTAGTAAAGTGTGTCAGGAAAATGCAGCTGTACAAAGACATCTTTGGTATAGACATTGAAGGTCTCCAAGCATGAGGGGAAGCAGCATCTCCTGGAATACAATTTTTCATCCAAGAATAAACAATGACTGGCTGAGCATTGGTACAAGGAGTGAAGCCATCTGAAGATAGCTGTCACATGTTACATCCCTCCCACAGGGGTACAAGTAAAAGCATCATCTGAATGGTGCCTATCAGGATGATGCTTCCAGGCCTGGAAAAGGCCTCTATGTAGTGATAACTACTAACTGCTATCTATGTTTTCTTGCTAGCAAGGGTTGGCACTTCAGCTCACTTGACGTGTGGTAATATCAGAACAAGTTTGTTTTATCATCCTATTCCAAGCTACAATGATCAAAAACAATACTGTATGTGAGCTACAGACAGTCCCAGGGACAGTATCTGTGTGCCTTATGGACCTTTTGGTGTTTCTTAACCACCACTGTCCCTCTTAAATAAATAGTCTCACTTTTCCCTACCAGTTTTGCTACACACATACCCAAAGATGTAATATCTGATATGTTTTCCTAGGTTATCATGGCCTTATCATAATTACTCAGATGACCTCACAAGGTTCTCCTCCCCTAAAGGGTCCCCAGCGCTGCTCTCTAATCACTCAGGAAGTTTGTCCATTTCTCATGTAACTCCCCCTCTAACCACAGGTGAAGTCCAGCTGTACCTCACAGCACTATCTGTAACTTCTGTCAGCTTCTCACATAATTATGTGTCACATCCAGCAATTTTTCATGCCATATTCTGTAGTTTCTCACACCCTGTTGAGTGAGCTTAACCTCAGGCCAAGGCATACAGTCACTGTTCCTCTGATAGCACCTTATCTGGTTTCTGTTTTTTTTAAAAGATTGCAGGGTGTTAATTTAGTTTAACTGTGTATTTTAATGATAAAATTAAAGAACAGACAAACATAGGCAGACCTATTCTGATCTGAGGATGCAGGGTGAGGTGACCAGTGGTCAATGCATTGAAAAAGACTGGCTTTAAAAGTGAGGGCAACTGGTGTTCCACCATTAAACAATTAGCATTGTTTTTGGCATGATTCGACAGTCTTCCTACACAGTGATGATTTCAGCAGTAGATTCCTCAAGGTAGTATACTGAAGGTGACCGCAGACTGTTCTGTATATGTTCTTAGTTAAAGCTTGCCTGGGAGTACTATTGGGAAACAAGTGGAAAACATTGATGCCTGAAATGATGTAAATGGTTTTCCTTCAGTTTGTGGCAGAATGCAAGCTGTATGCAAGATAGCTGTCAAATTATAACTAGCTCTTAAATCCTTTGAAGCAGCAATGTGTGATAATTAACCTTTTCCATATAGAGGCAATCTGCTAGAAGTCATAGATGAGGAAGACATTTTCAGTGTCTTGACTTTCAGTGAAGATCAAAAACATATTTGTGAGGGTGCCAATACTTTCCCATGTTTCTAATTGGTAATGCATCAGTAAGTTCAAAACCACCAAGGAACTGAAAAAATAAAAAGGACAGACATGAAGTACTTGGTGCAGCACTTGAATCTGCAAGAATTACTACTGCTGCCTTGATGGTTGGGCATATGCTGAAAAGGGCAGGAGGGAATACTTTTGAGAATGAGACAAACATAAGAAATAACCACTGTTATTGCTATAATTCTATTTATACGTAGACAGAAAAGCAATGTTGAAAGTAAGATACAATATTAGAGCAAATTCTTTTCCATGCAAATGCGTGATGGACAGTAATTCTGTAAAACATGAGCACAACTTCTCTATTTGAGCTGGTTAGGAAATTATTTCTGCATCTCCAAAAAAAAACCCCAAAACCAAACAACCACCAAAAACAACCAGAAAACACTCAAACAACTTGTATAAGGTGCCTTTATCCTCATTGACACTTTTCATGTTCTTTTTTTCTCTTGTGAAAACGCTGATCAATATAGTATCTGTTGCTAGAATTCTGTGTATTGAAGTCTGTTTCCAATACTCACATGCTTAAAACTAGGTTCAGGTGCAAACTCTTCATGAAGCTGGAGTTCAAAAGTGATGATTTTTAAAAGAACATGTAGAATTAGCCCCATCACATTCTCTTGTAATTATCTCTGCCTCCCTGAGCCAAATTTGAGATAAACCCTAGGGTTCTCCTGCAGCTGCCAAGAGTAGATCCACCATTTCAACAAGAATGCAGAGTGATGTTCTTCTATAGGACAAGTCCCTGTGTGCTGTGTCAGAGCTCTGGCCAGTTGTGCTGATGCCGGGAGGTGAGAGGAGATGTGGGAGGAATAATATATTGATAAAGTGATTCCAATTGTGTGTAATCTGTCAAATCTTTGGCAAATCTCAGTGGGGACGTTTCCTAAGAAAGAGATGTAGACCTGAACACATTCTGCTGCTAAGCTATGCTTGTGTAAACACAGAGAAAATAGACAAGCTTTAATAGATTTGGCTTGGATTATGCTGACAAGCATGAACAGAATCTATCCCAAAATTACTTATGCCTTTAAGGAAGTAACAATCTCTTGTATTTAAATAATTCCTTTCATACAGAAAGGATTTACAATGGTTTGTAGAAATTATATATCATTCTCCAGAGTCATGATAAAAGAGCTTTAAAAAAAAAAATCAATGGAGAAACTAACTAAATTCAGCTGATGAAACATTTTAGCCATAGAGCATCATAAGATTGAATGCCATAAGAAAATGTCACAGATCTTGTTTATGAATACTGTCTGTGGATAAATATGGAAACAAAGCCTTGCACTCAAAAAATATCAGACTCCTAGAACATTTTACCATCTCTAGCTCTCTCGTATTAAAATCACAAATAAAACTATTCAGATGAATAGAAATAACAAACCTACACCCATATACCTCTGTACTCACTTTTAATCTTGAACCTGTTGATATAGAACAAGGATGGTAAACCACATTTATTTTTTCTTCCTTTCATCATGGGAAAATTACTAGTGCTTTTAAACCTTCAGATCTCTGCTGTTGAATTCTCCTTGGATGGGGGAAATGACAGCACATACTTTTCTGTATGCTTTTCCCAAGCTTACTCTTGCACATACTTCCTCAGAAGGAAGAAGTTCCTGTATTTGGGCCAAATTAACATAGTTATTAGATAAGTACAATAAAAAAATATATTCATATTATTTTAGTCATTTTCACTTTTGAAATATTCTGTACCCTTTATATAAAGAAGGGATTGGGAGTCTTATCCTGGTAAGAATCAGAGTTACTGCAAGAAGACTAATATAATGAGGTCTTTATCAATTAGGTATGAGAAAACAACACACTATCCTCTGATCAGAGTTGTATTATTTCAGTTTACCACATGTAGGTCAGCCAAAGATGTGGCAAATCTGTCTGGTATGCAGGAGCTCTTTTCTAAATATGGTGCCTTAAAGTTTCTAGGGAAACTTTCTACCTTACTCTTTACATCCAACTTTGGGTTACAGTAGTAATATAGATAATGCAGTCAATTTTAGTAGAGAAAAATAAGTAATATTTTCTGGCATCTTTAAATGTTGTTGTATGTTAGAAGGCTTTTGAAACTAGTGGCCTAACCAAAGAAGTCCTAGATACTTACATTCTGCTAAAGCAAATTCATCTGGAAGTATTAACACTTGCTGCAGGATTTACAACATTATAGTTATTTATCACAGTATGTTCCATCGGGAAAGACTAGTATATGATCATAATATGTTACCTAAAGATAGCCTTTATCCTGAGGAATTTACAGCCTAATACAAGATCAGAAAAGCTCTCAGCGTAAGGTAATGCTTGGATAATTTTGATATTTGATACACATCACCCCAGCACATTTAAACTTGATGCTCTTTCATTGCAAATTGTTTTGTAGTTTCATTCTATAAGTATTTGATTTCTGGGAAGCTACTGTCCAGCACATGATAATGGTTCCAACAAGGAATGTCTACCATGCTACAGTCCAACCTGCAATATACTTTGAAGGACCTGTGGAAGAAAATTTGGAGGTGGAGAGGTGATCAGTACTGTTTTCTAACGCAAAGCCTTCCACTTAGTGTCCCTGAGTGGATAAATATGGTGAATTAATAATTGGTCTGGCTGATGGTCAGATGACCAGTTTGTCCTGATGGTTCTCTTTCTCCATGTAGACTCTCAGCTCAGAGCAACTTTTATTTGCCTAATTCACATTGTATCTCTTAGGAAAGCAACAAAAAGTTTGTGTAGACATAATATCTGGAATGCCTGTGGCATTGGCAACGTTTCTTCACGCATTTTTAACTTCAAGACTTGAGGCCATGGCCTAAAATCATGCTTATGATGTCAGACCAAAAAAACATTTACTGTAACTGTGATCTCAGTGTGTTGATACAGCTGTCCTTTTTCTATCATTAAATCTTAACTGGCTTCTTATAAAGGTATTCATAAAGGTGCAAATTTCCCTTAAGAGCAAGGAATCAAATTGAGTTTAACTATTTAGAGGCCTATCCATGAATTTATACAATATATGAAGGTGAAGGAAGCTATATCTAGCATTTAGTATGCACCCAACTTATTCTTTAACTCAAAAAAATTCAAAAGCTCTTTATACATTGACTCAGCTACTGTGAAAGCTGAATCACTCTGTGGCAGGTATGATCATTCTTCAGTTATTTTGCTTACATAGGCACATACCCCTGCAGGCAAATGTGTAAAAGGTCAGAGCATTTCCCCAAGCAGCACTGTCAACACTATTGAAAGTTATTTTATTTGACTTTGTCAGGGCCAGAACTGACAATAAATTCTATATGGAGGCCAGTGCATTTTAGCAAGCAGAAACAAAGGAGGCTTGAATGTCATTTACAAACAATTTGAAAGTTGGTCATTCTCCTCAGACTTTTACCCACAAAAGTGAAAGAGGATACTAATTACAAGAGACTGTGTAGGATATATGTGCACTTGTTCAAATGAGAATGGCTTAAAACTAAAACTTATTTCCCAAAAAAGCAGATATTATAAGAAAGGACAAGGTGCGGGACAAGAGGGGAGTTGAAGACAGCTGCTTCCTTAGGGCCCGGACCTCATTTCTATAGTTGATTAGGCTTTCAGGGATGTTGGTGCCATGCTGTTGCACTTTGCCTGTAGTTACTACATGTCTTGGTATCTCCTCAGACTGTGACTTTGCAAAGATAGAACCAAACTGTAACCAAAGCGCAAAAAAACTAGTTTCAGGAGATCAGTAGCATGCTGTTACAGTTTACATTGTGATAACGTTAACATTGTTTTTTCCCAAAGGTAGGCCCATGAATTAAAATACATTGGAATCTCTCTGAATCAACAGCCTATACATGCAGTTACAGGCAGAATTCACAAAGAATTCCAAGGTTTGAAAAATAGAAAAAATTTAAATAAATTCAAAGAACAGAAACTTAGTAACATATTGCTGATACCAATGTCTTTCATCTTAGTCCCATACCCAAGCATTACAGGGTAGGTCAAGTCAAAATGTTCACCAGTAAGTGATTGAAAATAATTAGGTATTGATAAATGTCTTTTGCAATTTGGTCATGATCTTGAGATAGGTTTCCTGATCACAGATAACCAGATCCATCAGAAATAACAATAAGCAGTACTGGGACTACTTTACAGCATAGCTCTCACTAACATCCTTTTCTTCAGGTTCATTCCCTGCTTCCAAGTGATCTGCACTTATGCCCAAGCTAAACAAAAGCAAAGCTAATTCAGTAAACCAACCATAGTTCTTTCAGCATCCAAACAACTTAATATTGTGTGCCCCACCTTAACTGAAAGAGACTATTAAATATTGCATTTGCAAGGTTAGCAGCCCAGTACTCCTATGACTAAGTGTAAGATAGAGTTTCTTACCAGGATCTTCTGAGAATGCTAATTTTCTGTTGTCTGTCCCGGAATATCACCTGTCACAATCAAATGAGCCACTTTCTCCTTTATCTCAGAAGGGATTTTTTTAAGTTACTAATGACTGCTCAATTAAATAATCTGCAGAATCGTTTACTGAATAAAAGTAGTTCTGGAGGAAAGAACTTCTTCCTTTACCCTTTGTCTTAATTCTGATGCATGTGTCCTGGTGAAGGTAGAAAGACTTGTTTGAAGATGTAGAGGGTATTATCTTCATGAACATGCCATGTTCAAGAAATGCAACATGACATTTCGCTATATTAATGTCTTTACCATCTTTGTGCTCATTTTTCTGCCTTTTAAAAATATTTTAATTTGGTATGCTACAAGAGTATTAACTATACTCTTGGTAACTTAATGCTATTAGGGCTACATTCATCTTAGTGGAGACCAGCAGGAGTGAGTCAAAGTCTTAGAGCTCTTAAAAAGAGATTTCAAGTTCAACTTATTCACAACTGTTATGTGTAACACTGATAAAACCTAATCACAACCTTGAAGTCTTAAATGTAAGCAGCACTCCTGTAATGGTTCCTGAACTCTCTCCATGTGATTTTTCCTGAACTCTCTCCATGTGATTTTTATCTTTACTTTCTACCACAGAACAGTATGTGGCAATCAGCATTTTCAATACATTTTGCAGTCATTGAAATAACTGTCATTCAGTGCCCAAAACAACAGCAAGAAATAAACAGTGCCTAGAAAACACCCACCAAATATCAATGTTCAGTTCTCTCATTTCTGTTGATGCTTTTATTGTAAATACATAAGACTCAAGAATGTTATTCATACATATTCCTTCCTTCAGTGTGGCAGATTGACTGTGAATGGCATATCTGAACAAAAGTTGGCAACAACACCTGAAAAAACCTAATATATTCTTTTTCCTCTCATTCATTCAGAAATTAAGCAATGCCTCTAAACCTTTATGATTCTTTAGTCTACATATTAAAGAAATGCTGTTAATCACTGATGCCATATATGTCTTCTGTATGACCAGGATAATAAGCAGGGCACACCTCTGATTAGTTCCAAACAGGAATTTCCATACCGTTTCTTCAGCAAGAAGTCAAAACCAGATCAGCAGTATGTCAGTATTTAGATCAATGGAAATACCTTACTGGATATTCATCATGACTGTTGTTTTGACTGGGCACAGTCCTGAAATAGTTCACAGCATAGCAAATGGGTACTGATGTGCAAGACCTTGTGAAAAGCTAAAGCTTCCTATCTGTAAGGAAGGTTGCATAGAAAAAGTAGCTTGAGTTGTCATTTTCAACAAAATATTTCAACAAGAAATTTTGAATAAAATAGTTATGTTAGAATTTCTCTTTCCTCTCACATTCTTTGAAAAACAAATGTCATAAGAGCTGAAGCTGGTGAAAGGCAGTGTTCTTTTTCACACAAACTTTCTGAAAACTAAGGAAGCTTTGAAAAGCTGAAGTGAAAAAACCTAAAGCTTGTATGCATAGCAATACAACAACAGCGAAGGTAATTAATTCTGCTTCATTTGGAGGATGGGAGGAGGATGATGATGGGACATAACACAAAAACCACAACTAAACATAATCAAATCTGATTTTTTCCATAAAGCAATAAAGTGAAGATCTTTTAAATGAAACATGTAAATGAAGCACAAGAGGAAATACAAGATATTAAACTAGGATTAAACTGCCTCAAATCATTTATCTGTTGAATGAGAGACAAAATGCTTGAGGTTAATGTCTTAAAAAGATACTGGCAGAAAACAAGTGCTCTATTTTATACAATAACTGTACGCATTGACATTCAGTCTCAAGCAACTCCTTTAAACAAAATGGAGAAGTTATTGAAATAATACAGTTAATGGATATGGCATCCAATATAATGTATTGACCGTGTGCAGTTGAAAGGATACTTGTTTGGCTTTATTAACTGTACTGATCCTACTGTTAGATATCCAGTAGAAAAACAGGCCCCAGAGCAAGGAGTTAGAGCCCACTATAGTAATGGAGTACTTCAGCTTTATAAAGGAGACAAACACTCCAAGTATCTTTCAAGTACTCTCTTCAGCATTGCATACTTACAATTCATACCCCCTTTTTTTCAGACACCTTTGCTTTCAAGTTAGTATCCAATACATGTAGGAATAAACACCTCAGAACTGTGTTTGGAACAGCTTGTGTGGCAGATTACAGCGAAGGCACCAATGGCCAAAACACAGAAAAATATCATTCCAGATACTTCAGCATCCATTTCTAGTCAGAAGACACAACACCTGTCTCTCAAAGTGCTTTCTCCCTTCTCCCTGACAGCCCTTGCACAGCCAAAACGGAGACAGTGAGCAGGTAAGCTTTAATATGCTGTTGTTAGAGTATCTAATGGAAGCTTGCATACAAATCTCTTGGGCCTAAGTCCTGAAGTTTAGAATGACAAACCTAGCAGTCACCAAGCTACAGTCTCAGTGCAAGGTCATGCAATGCACTACCTATGTCAAAACAGAATCCTTATTTATTTATAATCTGAGACAGTTAAAAAAGTTTGCTGGTAAACTAGGAAAACATCAATAATAACAAGTGACAGCTCTGTGATTATCACATGCAAGTGCTTGCTACAATAGAACAGTTGCTTCCACACATGCAAGAGGTTTAATGTATGGCTTTGAAGTTGGGTTTTCAAGTATTTTATAGAGACCAAGCTGTATATGGAAGTTGACATCAGTGGAAAAAAAGCAGCACATAACTCATACTCAGACCAAAGATTTATTCCTAGTCACCAACTGAAAAAATGAAACGAAGGAAGAGAATTAGCTCAAAAAACCCCACTCCATCTAGATAATAACATGTGAAGAGTGCTGGTTTGCAGCATCCTAAGATAACGGCCAGGAATGAGGCTAAGCCTGACAACAGTGAATATACTCATGTCCTACTGAAGTTTACTAGCCCATCAACAAATTATATAGAGCCCTGGAAGACCACATCTTTTTAAGCAATTCTTAGCTTTCATTCCTGCAAAGCTGTTTGAGGGTATTTAAGTATTTGAAATCAGAATTACTTTTCTACATACAGGGAAACTGAAGCTTCCTTATTTTCCTTTAGAGAAGGAAAGGGAAAAAAAGGAAGTCTTGACACAAATAGTCATTGAAAATCCTAAGGAAACAGCAGTAGCTCCTCATCATCTACCTTTTAATCCCTATTTTTCTCTAAGAACATCTTTTTTTGAAAGCAGTCTGTTTTTTCTTCATTCCTCATCAGTTACTACAAAGAAAGAGTGAGACACACATGGCTACTACAAGTTCATTTGATCATGAGAAGCAGAAAAAAGATCTACAGTAATTGTTACTCCAGATGAGATATATGTACTAGACAACTTCTGATCACACCACTGAAAAATCTCATGAAGAATCTTTCTTCACTCCAGGTATTTGATATGTGCTACTCAAGCCAACTACCTAAAGCAAATCTCATTAGGACAAGACAAGGTATCATGTACTGGAAGACTTCGAAAATGTTATCCTTATTTTATCCATGCTGTTCATCTTCAGTTGCCTGGTTGCTTTCTGTAGCTTGTTTTGGACTAGTGTTGAGTAGAAGAGAGAGCCATGTATGTTCAACACATGTAGCAGTTCAGTTGCATTTCCGCCCTTGTTGTTCACTCAGAGTTTGACTGTGGTCTCTGTTCACTTTGTTGAGTAGTCTGAGACATGCATCTTGTCTCTGCAGAAGAATCTTCTGATCTCCTGCTGGGCAGGTGAGGCTTTATTAAATTCCAGTAGAGATTAAGTGGAGCCTACTGTCACAACATTTTGCAAAGGCTGATTGCTACATAAATCATTTAACATTAGAGAAGCCTGTAGATTTCTTTTATATATATATATATATATATATATATATATATATAATAATTTGCAATGTATTTTTTGCTTTCCACATCTTTAATCCATGAGAGTATGGCAGAGCTGACTGAACACAGAACACTTCCATCATTTTCAAGTTAATGAAAGAAGTGGGTGTTAGCAGCTTCAATACCCATCATTTCAAAAACTTAGTTAATTCCTTTCAAAAGTTCAGTTCAGGAATCAATCAGGCTTCATGGATTTCCTGGGGCAGGGGGCATAGAAGACTAGAAGATGTGCATAGACTAGTTGGGTTATACAGCTCTAGCAAAGCCTCACATATTCATTGAAAGGAGTAACTTTATTCTCCTGGGGAGAAGTCAAACAAATTAAAATCGAGGCATTAATTAGGACATTATGTAATCTTTACAAATTTCTGCAGTCCTTAAGACAGTTTTCAGACTCCTGAATAGGTGGAAAGCTGCTATATATATGAAAGAATATACAGGTTTTATGTATGTGCAACTCTACAGGGTTTTTTTTTTTCCCTATAGTCCTTACTAAAGTCTGGCAGCTAGTAAGCTTAAGAAAAGATAATAATCACAAGACCCGCTCATCTTAGGAAAGACTATGACAAAAGTCTTTTCTCATTAACAGCTTAAAAATTTGGAGAACATCATCTGATCTGTCATCTCAAGACCAGTGACAGTGGCTTGGAGCCATAGGGAAGAATGCTGATTACAGAGTTCAGGTGCTTTTACTTGAAGTTGTAAGTTGTGGCAGTACTTACATGACAACAGAGGACACAGAAACAAGAAAGCCAGCAAGTAGAAGGAACATAAGAACACTTAGGATTGATGTAATGACAATCATGTCTCCACTCCTTCGACCGGGCCAGGTATCAATTTTCAAGGGAAGTTTAACTAGAAAAGCACGGAGAAAATAGAGAAAGTTGTTGACTTTGGAGAAGCTCTATACCTGAAGTTTTAGGTGATTTGAAGCAAACCGGTTTAGGACTCAATGTCAACATTTAGAGTTTATAAGCTTTCCTCAGCAGGTTAACCAGTATGACAAGTACTGCTGGGAAATATCAACAGCATCAGATGCCATGACCATGCATCACATCTGAAACGGCGCATGCAAAATTTCTCTTTGCTGAAAGAATTGTTTTGAAATACACAAAAAAAAGTAGATATTTAACTCTACTGAAATATATACTGATATTTAACTCAATAGCAAA
Source organism: Colius striatus (assembly GCF_028858725.1). Classification (NCBI taxonomy): domain Eukaryota; kingdom Metazoa; phylum Chordata; class Aves; order Coliiformes; family Coliidae; genus Colius; species Colius striatus. The sequence continues at coordinate 127,358,800 of NC_084759.1, read as the reverse complement.
AGGATGATAAAATTGTTAAAACATTAGGAAAAAACTAGGTGTTGCACATAGACCAATAGTGTCTCAGGTCAAGCACAGCTATTAAAGATCTGAACAAAGCTATGGACTTACCTTTTCTGGTTTTGATTGGATCAGACCAGAGAGTTTGGTCTTTCATGGTACCATCAGTGCTATCTAGCAACACATATTTAAACCTGTGGGCAAGAAGTGTTAAATTAGGTAATTCAAATTCAATGTGTCTTTGAGATTCTGGATTAGCTGGTCAGACTTCAGGTTTTGACAAAGTATTAGATGGAGGGAATCAAAGGTAACTCACTATTTCCAGAGATCTTACAAAGGAAAAATAGAATTAATCATGGAGAAGCATTCTGTGCAGTATCATACATAGTTTGCACATTGTTCTTGGGAGCCTTGACCGATGTAAGCGTTCCAACAATTTTTCCCAGTTTGCTATTCCCTGTTGTGAAAAGCCTCATTATTTAGGATAGCAAGTGTTTTTGATTTGTGATTTGATATGGAAGTTGAAGATTTTTGATCAACAACAGAAATCTTTGGCACTTTCCCTGCTAGAAGAGAATAATGAAGAGAAAGGCCAACATAAGATTTGGCACTGAAATTGTTTCCATTCCACAATAGTTTTGAGTTTTCAGAAGTGTCCTGAAGGGACAGAAGCAAGACGGCTTTTGCAAAACTAAGCCCATAGTATTTTTTTTCCAGAGGCATGTTAGGTCTCCACAGCAGATATGGCTCCATGTGACTACCATTTTTTACTACAGCTTTTAAATAGCTGGCAACAGAAAAACAAATGTTTCAGGTAACAGTTGTCAGGGTGGCCAAATTCCCCAGATGGCCAGCTTCCCCAGACAACAAGGGACAGACAAGTCTGCAAGCCACCTGGCCCTCCCTGTGAGGTCTCCAGTAACATTAGGATGTTCCTGGAGCAGAAAGCCAAGAACTTTGGCTCCCCAGAACCCCATCAAAACAAAGGAAACAGAGCCAGATTCTTGCCTGCAGTCTGTCAGAATCACCTAACACAAAACACACAGTAAACAATCTCAAAATCATTTTGCAGACAAAATGTTTCTACTCAGAGTTTTTAATCAGATGCTATCACTGGATTACCTACTCCAACATAGATACAGATCTAGCAGTTCACACATTAATTTTCTATCCATGAATTTAACCTGACAGAGCTCACCACTACTTGGGCACTGCAGAGAACCATCTGCAGGGTGCCAGACCAATGCGAAGCCATCTTCTTAACCAGCCTTGCAATAAGGCATTTCAGTTAGGGACTGGTAACTCACATCACCCCCTTGAAAAGGAGCATTAGAGACTCAATGTTTCTTCCTAATGTGTTTTAAAAGCAGCAGCCAGCTTGTAAGAAATAAGAATTATACCTGTATGTTGCATTTGCTGAAAGAGGTGGATTGCAGACACCTAGGAAGTTTGGATCATACAAACAAGTACCATCATCCCCGACTCTGAAGAGGTATTGTTTCAGGACATCAGAAACTTTGTTGACATCTCTTACATCCGCAAGTTTGGGAGGTGATGCACAGCTGGGTACATGGAATAGCGCAGTCTTGTAAGGTCCGAGCTGCCCCCCGCTTGTTTGTTGGAAGGTGCTGTTGAGTGGTTTGCCACTGTTGTCGGTCACCAGGGAGCTTATTGCATTCGCTGCAAGAGAGGTGCTTTTTAAAAAGGTTGTTACAACTAGTTCAGCACTTTCTGTTCACCCAGTATTTACTTGGCAACTTGCTTTTCTACCCAAAAACACTCAAAAGGGAAACCAAAACCCTCCTACCAGTTTGGCTTTGTAGTGATCCTGCCCCTTGCTCCTTATTTGTTGATGAAACTCTTTACCTTTGTCCCTCAAAAACTGTGAAGAATCCACAACATATCTCAGAGCAATACTTTTTAGTAGCCACCCTCCCAAAACTGCTCTTTTCCAAGGAGAATCTGATGGAGTAGGGAAGAAGGTGGCAAAGGCTGCCTTTCCCCCATGCCACACATGGCCAATAAACATGCAGTAAATCCTGCCATGTCACATTAGATGCTATAGCCAAGGCAGAGTTCCTGTAGCCACAACTCTCCCATCTCCTGGATCAGAAACCCTTAGACCTCGTCACAGCAGCTGGACCTCTCAGAACCACACAGGATGCAGACCAGTGTGTAGGGGCTGCACGGACACATGTGGTATCTACATTTCTGGCCAACTAGGTATGTCACTACTTCCAGCCAGCATGGCTCAAAGGCCTCACAGCTTCAAGCAAAGCATGAATTGGTTCCCAGCCTTATAGCACAGATTCAAAGTTGTAATAGCTCTCAAATCTTTCCTGCTGCAAAGCCAAGGCACAAGTCCCAAGAGATAATACAACAATCCCAAGAGATTCTGCAACTGCAGATAAATTTGGGTCAGGGAAGAGTCTCTTCCAGCTGCTTGGTGTTGTCAGCAGTGAAGTAATGCCAATTTTTTTCCAAGGCTGCAATACATTGGGAATTACTTCAGTTTGAAAGCCTTCTACTCTGGAGCAGAATTGTTGCAATTATTTGGTCATGTGAAGTCTTCAGCTATGACACAATGCAAAATTAAACCTGTTTTTAAAAAAAGATTTCTAGCATGAGTTACAAATATAGTTTAATGATCAGTGCTCAAGCTAGTTGCAGTTAGATAGCAACATTAATGAGAACAGAGCTAAAAAGTTATGTTACCTCAGAAATTGGCTAGTAGTATGTTTTATAGTATGCTAATATACTAAATTTAGATAGTTTCATTTAAATTTAAATTTTTAATCTCCTGAATTTTCCTTCTTCCTGCTCCAGGAGGCATCCAAGGGTGAGCCATTGTGCTTCCCTGCAGACCAGAAACAAATCCAAACAAAATTCCTCCCAGTCTGCCAAGTAATAAGTTTGCATCTGCTTGCCTTAGAAGCAGCAGAAGAGATTTCTCTGCACAGAACTTCTTTACAGAAATTCACCTGTGGAGGAAGCTTTTGCCACAGAAGCTGCAGAAAATAGGGTGGTTGATACAATTTCTAGCACAAAACAGCATCTTTTCAGGTATAACTAGGTATCAGTAGCCTTTTATATAATAATGCACTTGTAGTCTGTTTTAGACATATAAAGATGCACACTTCAATCATTAAAAGATCTCAGAAGGATGTGCATTCACAATTGTCTATATTAGCTGTATGGGCTAGAGTATCTAGTTATGGCTTCTACCTGTCCAAAGCCTCCTACTCCCACCTTGTCCAAAGGGACAATAATCAGAAGTTTTAAGACTGTTTTGTCAGTTGACCAATTTTGCTACAATTCACCTCAAGACCTTTGTGCCTTTTAAAAGGAGTCTTCATAGAGCCTTTGGGGAGAAGGCATGATATAAGAAATTATTTATTTCTGTCACTTACAGAGTAACTCTGACTGGCACTGAAAACAGTCTGCCAGAATAGTAAGGAGCAGAGAAGGCAGCTCTTATCACTGCCAGCAATGTTTCACTGCCAAACAGTTATGAAATTCATTTTATGAATGAACCTATGGGCCAGGCATCTTTAACCAAAAGTCTACCATTCCTGAAAAAAAAAAATATAGAAAAATAGTCCTTGCAAGGGCTGGCTAACCTAACTATGAAGTAGACAGTAGTATTTACCCAATTTCTCTCAGCGGGTTTATTGAGGGGAGTTCAGGCTTTTATAGAAGACACTGGTGTTTGAACAAAGATAAGGTATCAGACAGTGGCTTGGTTTCATTAATAAGATCTGGAAAATGTTTATCGCTGATAGTGCTGCTCCACACTTCCAGGAAGTCAGCACAGTACTAACATTTGCTATTATTAATTAGCCCCACTGAAATATTACGGGTTTTTATATTATTTTACAATATTTCCCCCGAGAAAACCAAGACCAGAGGTTCAGCCTGTACATAGCTTACAGCTACAGATTTTCATTTTCGCCCTCTTCAAACCCACTCCCATCAAATTGTGAAAAATTGCAAACAATGATTACATCACATCCTTTTTCTTCAGAGAGGCATAATGCTGAATACTCACCTGATTCCTTCATCGTGTACAAGTAGATGACATAAGATTTATTTGGATGCAGTGAGCTGTCAAACATACAGAAGGGTTTCTCTAGAGAAATTGTAGTGAGAGTGGGATTGTTTGTAGCAAGTTGATGGGATGCAATCTGAGGCTTCAGGCTTTGAGCTAGGAAAGTTACCAAAACACATGTGAAAAAAAGATCTGTCTCTTACCTGCAAGCTCTAACTCAAAAGAGAGTGCTAACAACTTTAAAATATAAAAGAAGAATGTGAACTGCAGCAGAGTAGGAAACAGCCTATCTTCTCTGTGAAAGTTTGAGAATTAAGGGTTTGCTTTAATGCAAAATGGGGAATGCAAAGATATGGAAAGGCAAGCAAGAGACATTGCTCCTCAAATATACCAATCACATTATCTTAGGAGGACAAGGACAAAGGCAAAGACTTATAATAAGAGAGACTTGAACCTTTCCACTCCAGTGACAGCACCAGAAGCAGTACAGTCAGTTCTTGAATCCTTCAGCAACGAGTATTCTTAGTAAGGTTTTTAAAACCAGACTTGATAGCATACAGACTAAGAATAGTAACAGAGAGGAAAGCTGTCTAGAAGAGGCTCTAGAAAGAGAAAATGCTACTATCAGACACTTTCCCCTCTCCTTACACAAAATCATTGCATCTCCACTCTCCTAGGGAAGATTAACTAAGAATGGAGAGATGCAGCAACTCTTCCTTCCCAGACTACTTGCACTACAGACACTTTAACAATCTTCCAGCAGAATACATGTTTGAAGCCCTAAACTCTCTTCCTAATACAAATTCTAGAGCAGAAACTTGACTTTCAAGATAAAATAAAACAAAACAAAAAAATCAGAAAAGGAAGAGATACAAAGAGAGAAGAAACAAAAAGGGAGAAGAGACTGCAGATGGATGCATCTTACCTGCACGCAGCTGTCCCAGGCAGCAAAAAGCTAATACAACCCAAAGGCTACACATGCTTGAGCTCTCAAGAAATCCACCACATAAAAAAAGAGCCAAATCCAAATCTAGGAAGCAGCCCTCACTGAAGAGCTCACACAGCCACTTCCTCCCTCAAGTCAACTGCACTTTTCTACAAGGAATTCTTTCTAAGCTACAGTTAAAAGATGCTTATCCCATCAGCACCTCCCTACATGCTTATTGCCCCTCCTATTCAGATGCCACCAGCTATTATTTGCTCCCAGGTGAGAAAGGATGTTGTAGCTTTGATTTCGACTGATATTATGCACCAGTTTAAGTCTCTGCACTACTGTGGCTGTAAAGAGAGGTTTTTGCCCACCTGTGTCATTAAGAGATGGCATTCTTCCTTACCTTCTTCTGTCTAAAAACTTTTAAAATATCTCATACAGGGAAAATTTGGAACTGAACACTTGCATCTAGTCTGCATCATGAATGGTTCTGATTCAACACCATAAATTTGAACAGCCTTAATAGAGATTGCAATTACTTTCTGAATTGTGTTTCCTGGGTTACATCCTGAAGAACATAAGCCTTCTTCTCCAGGCTAATGCTAGGGTGATTTAGGGCAACCACATGAAGAGCAAACTACTGGGGCAAATCTGAATCTGACCTGTTTTAACAAATTATTCACTTGAGGATATTCTTGATGAATAATTGCTCTTGTGAATGGTCTACTATATAAGAGCTCAGACTACAAAATTATTAATCACTCAAAATAGTCTGAGGGAAAAAAGAAATATCAGTGAGATTTTACAGTATTGATAATGCCAATGTGATGTCACTGCAGCAACTCCAGATTTACACTAATATCACTACAGTTACATTACCAAATGTATCTCCTTTATGGGTATGCCATGAGACCCAGAATTCTGTTTGAAATATGTAATCAAAGCATTATAATGCAATTTCCTTCTCATATATGTCTCATTTCATTTCAAATTCTGCACATCATCGTCAATGTGTTTGGTTTTCCTTTCTTCTCACACTACTTTTGAGGGAGAATAATGAATATAGTTGTTACCCTAGATTTGCACTGCTGTGGAATAAAAATTAGTTGTATTATTCCTTCTTAGTCTACCATAAACTCTAAGCCTGCGCCAGCATAAATACTCAGGTAAACTGGATTAAGCCAGAAAGATCTCGCCCTTCTGCCTTTTATTCGTAGGAATTTTATTTTTAGCATTTTCACTATGGGAGTTAGTTGTAAAAATTTGTGACTGCTCTGCTCAGGTGGTTTTATCCCTTAAAGCAATATAATAATGCACAAAAAACATAAAGTTTCTGACTCTACAGTGAAAGCAGAGCTTAAGAACAAGAAGATCTCTTTCTGCACCATAAAATCAATACTTTCTCCAAACACTGATTCCCATAAACTCAGCTCCTGAATTCTTTAGACAGGTAACTCTTCAAAAGCAATCAGTGTCTTCTTTTTTTCCTTAAGATAAAAAATAGACACATTATTTAGCTAATTAATTAAAAAAAAAAAAAAGCCTGACACTAGAACATATTGAACATATTGAATGGCAGAGAAGAAGAAATATTCCATTTCATGGCATGTAAGCCACTTGCATATGCTCAAAATACTCTTCTAAGTTTTATAAGAAAGCACAGTTCTTTCAGTCACTTTCTAAAGCATCAAAGCAGACAACAGAAAAAAAATCTTTTTCAAAAATCGACAGATTAAATCCCAGAATCACAACAAAATTTCTGATTGAAATATAGCAATTATTTTTTCTTTTTTAGATTCACAGCCATCAAACAATAAATTCAGCACTTATTGCTTGGGCAAAACTCAGCATGACTTTCTTGGAGCCTTGCCTGGATGAAGAGTGTGGCAAACTGCTGCTTAGGCTACAGTCATACAAACTGTTGCTCAGGCAATTAATTTTACAACAGCCAGAAGTATATCAATAATGCTTGTCATCACAGAAAGTTAATCACCTTTCAAAGTGGTTAGAGGACAAAAATTGTACTCATTATTTTTCATGGGGCAATTTTTTTAACCCATCACGATTTATTTGAGTACAAGGCTGTCTTGTCCTCTGGTGGAATTCACCAGCCACAATAAGGGGAGATAACATTGCCTGTGTTGCAAGAAATTGAAATTGTTGGGTTTGTTCCATGCTCAGAAGAATCTCAAACAAAGGTAAAATATTAACATGACAGTAAACTCTCTCAGTTCCATCTGTGCTGGCAGATGTGTCCTAAATTAAGATTAGATCTCATCCTTTCTTACACTTGTATAAATTCATTTTAACCCCACTAAAGTCAGAGGAGCTGGTCAGGATTTAAAGGACGCTACCATCAACAAAATTAACCCCAGTATAATTACAGTGTTCTCTGAAGGCAGTACAAGAGAAGACATTAGTGTAAATTCCTATATCTTCATTTAAGCAACAATGCCTATTTCCTTGCTCTATGTTGCCTTGTGGGCAATTCTGGAGTAATTCATAGAAGCCTCCAGAGTCAATTTGGATTGATGGCTCCATGAGAACAAAACTTGCCTGTAGCCTTGGCCTGTAGCTTCATACATGGCTGTATGAAGCCTGACAGTGTTTCAAGAGAATGAGGCCTGAAGTCCTGAAAGGTGTGAATGAAACCATCTAGGATCTGAAACCCAAACCTTCTTTACATTCACAGCTGTGGGCACAGTGAAGATAACCCTCCACACCCTGCTGTGCTCCAACTCTCCAGTCCACTGCACAAGCTAAAATCCACAGGCCATTTGCAGGTCCAACTCCATGTAGAGACATGACAGTATTTAATAAAGAGATTAAAAGGCATAGTGGTAACATCTACCAGACAAGAGATAATCTAATCCAAAAGGTGAGAAAGACAAATAAAACATAGAATATATTTTAAAGTATTTTGAAGAGTCTCAATAGTTTTCTGCATAGCTATTATTGGCTTGTCATTTCTTGCAGATATCCTAGTGGATGTAGACCTTGAGGAATGAAAGAGAAGAGAAGTAATGCCTTTGTGAATTAATTTCTAAAAAGCTTCCTGTGACTATGGGAGATCTAGAAGAAAACACAGAGTTGATTTTTTTTTTTTTAAGTTGATAAAACAGATGATCAAGGTTTGGGAAAGTGGTAGCTTTCAAAAATATGGAAGTTTAGAGATGCAGCAGTATAAAATATTATGAAGGTGAAGACAAGTTGAAATCAGAAACAGTGGAATTTTTTTTCCTTCTGTCCAATCATTTTTCTTCAGGTATGATCTGGCAGGAACTACAACAACGTCTGCTGTTCAGTCTTGTGCATTACGTGGTCTGCAGAGGTTAATGTCAGGGGAAACAGATGTTGAACTGCTGTTATGGTAAGAACACCTGTCCATTTAAGAATGGTACTAAAACCAAAAACTGTGTTCAAAGAGGTTACTGTTCAGCTACTACGGACTTCAGAAGTGGTTATTCTGGGGGTTGGTATTACTAACAGATTGTCGTGGGCAGTATCTGGAAATTCAAGCTATTGTGGCAATGGAAGCTTTCATCTAATGGTAAATAACTTGCAGTCACTACTGTGCCATATTTGTGCCATAAAGCTGCAGATAAAAGGAAGAAATTTCCCATTTATCCAGGGAGAAAGTTCCTTACTGAAACAAGAGGTAAAATACCTCTTATGACATTTCTCAAAGTCTTCCCAAAATATATCAAGGCAGTTGGACACACAGATGCCTGGTACCATTGTGTGGTTTTGAAATCTCTTTGAAATGTCTTTGGCTTCCTGGAGAAGTATTTCTGTCCTTTGTTGGTACCACAAGGGACATTCACTTCTGATCCTAAAATGTCCACACCTGTTAACGTGGCCTCAGGATTTATTTTCAGGGCCTCTTTTCCTAAGAAAATCTCATTGCATGTACTGATTACAAATATCTGGAAGTGCTCTACAAACTCCTTAGTTCCAAAGGGACTGGTGTGATGGAGATAGGCTCTGTCCTACATCCACTCAGCACAGAAACAAACCTACGTGGTGAGATGACATCTGTGTACAGATTGGAGCAGCACTCAACTGATCTCTTTAAATTAGAGATCTTTCATGTGTCCATAAGGAAATATGAAGGCTCGGTTAGAAAGATGAGAACTTGGAACTTTATTTATCACCTGGCCACAATTAATTTTGTGCAAGCCTGAAAGGCCAAGCAGTAGAAACATCAGGAAACGAAAAACAACTTTTAATTAAGAAATGAAGGCCACATCATTGGTTAATGTAAATTGGAATGGCTCCATTGAGGTAAATTTCTTACGAACAGAAGAACCAATTCTTCTTGAATTTCCCTGGAAATAACATGCAAGATCCTATCACAGCAGTAGATCCTGTACAATTGCAGAACACTGTAACATCTGCAGCTCAGGGGAGCCAGGGAGTAAACTGAAAAGCCTCTTTGTTACACAGAAGTTACTGTTTTGTTTGCTGAGGAAATGTCTTATCATCTAGAGTTGTCTGCTGGCACTTTCTTTTACTTTAGGAACCACTAAGAAGTACTTTTTAAATGAAAGTCATTGGCTTACATGATAGTGTAGGTGTCTCTAATAAAAGCAAGTACTGTTTGCTGCAGCCCTCTCAGAACTGCACCTCGTGACAGATCATTTGTGATCAATTGTGGTTAATGAAGGCTGGTCCCACTTTGCTTACGAAATTATATTTTTCTACAGTGAATCCACTGTTTGTTGAGGAGCTTGCCCTAAACATCTGTTGTAATGAGGAGTCACCCTGCTATCAAAGAGGAAGAATGAAAACTACCTTTGGTTGTTCAGAGTGGTTGGATAACTATGTGTTTTATCTATGACCCAAGTAACCAGAAACAGCTGTAGATAAACCCATGACAAACTTTTTTTTTATGAAGAACTAAGCAAAGATGACAGGGGATGGAGTTAATCTTCCTGACCTGTGAACTGGCTACATTTCCTAGGCTTCAATTTCTGTTAACCAGCTTTATGCGAAAGTAACTTGACTGTGTTGGCATGATGCAGATCAATGCAATGACCCTTTCCCTGGCCGATGTGATAGGCAGGCCTCTCTAAGCAGTGGGTGTAATCTCTCACCTTTGTCCTTCAATTGCTTTTGATTATTCTGATAATGGAGCCCTTTTAATTTAATTTTACTAGATAAATAAAATTTTGTTTTCAGGGTTTGCAAGCAGGTGGGAATTTTAATGACGTGAAACTTGGTTAATAGTAGAGGCTGAGAAGAATTTCTCAGTAATGGCTGAAGGGTAGGCTTTTTCCTCACAAAGATTTTTTTAGAGCTTGGAATACCTTTCTAAATCTGGAATCCTGAAATATAACTTCATGAGAGCATTTTAATACCCTTGAAGCTCAGTTGAACTTTGGTGCAATAGCTGTGGTTTTATGTGACTGTGAAGTACAATACAGCAAGGTTCCTATACTGATCAGTGTGACAAATTCCACTGCAGCCAGTCTGGGGTAAAAGTTTTCTAACAAAATCATGAATTTGGACCATAATGATGCAATTAAAAATAGAAAAAACCCTTCTGTTAGAATTTCCTTCACTCACTGAATTATAACCTACTAGGTAATTCATTGTTCCCAGATGGACAAAAAATATATGCTGGTTTTGACTACAGTCTTTATGTTGTAGGTGAAATACTTTATGTATATGGATAGGATGTGACTTAATCCTGATCTTCATTCTTCAGACAGTATCACAGAAATGCCCCCTTCCTTTGCTTTCCAAGAGGTATGAAGGGACTTTGTGAAACAATTCTGGTATTCAAGTTCGTGGTATTCATATCCATGGTTCATATCCAGTGCAGGTTGTGCAGCGAGATGGAGCAGTCTGTAGGTGTAGGTACTAATTGCCCATCTGCTGCTAGTCAAATTTAATATTCTAAACAAAATCTGTATTTTTGGTTACTTTAATGCTCATTTTGTTTGTTCTTTGACAATTTAGTCATCTGTAGAATTTGCATATAGGTTCCTATTGATAAAGTTTAAATGGCCCAGTTTCATCCCTGTTCCTCTTCAGTATTCAAAGTACTATATGCTTCTGAATAGTAACTTCTTATTCAACTCTCAATTGAATAGAAGCCATGGGAACACATCAAGCAGGAATGAATGCCAGCCCTGTATTGAATTCCCTCTGCAAGTCAATGGGCAGCATCAAAAGATTGCTTCTTTAAAGGTTTAATTCTTATGACTTGATAACACGGTATGCAGCAACTTCTGATGCACTAATACAGTTGGAATATGACTAGAGATTTAGGGAAAAAAAGGATCCTGATGTAGTAAGCTACTGTGATTCACAATTACTCTAGGAAAAGGAGATAAACTCTTGACCCAACTGTGTTTCTGTGGTTTGCAGTTTAACATGACATTTTTAGAGTTACAGTTTACAATAGGTCAAGACTCTTCAGTGTTTTTCTACACCTTCTTTGAGATCATATATATGGTGGATATGCTTGGCAGTAAATAGTTTTGCTCAGTGATCCAAGCTGGAAGAAAAGTCAATCTGACACTGTAGAAGGCATTCGCAAAAATACATCCAAGATTTTTTTTTTTACATTGAAAGGTGAAACAACTTTTGAAGTAACAATATAAGAAAAGGAAGACAATATTTCTGCAGATGGTATGCTTCTGATGTTCTAAACTTTCAGCTGGTGTTAGTGGCAAGTGTAAGTTAACAATTATTAATAAGTAGTAATAAACAGGTAGTACTGAGTCTAAATAGCTGCTGGGGGAGGGATGCAATAGATAAAACAATATTAGAATTGCAGCTATGACAGTGTAAGTTTCTTTGCAGTCAACAGATTTAAGCCTAGAGCTGTATAAAGGGAGACAAAACTGAATGAGTAAATCCAGTTATATTTATCATTAAAAGATTATATTAAAAAAAGTAAGAATTGCTGTGACAACTGTCTAAATGGGGAAACTGATGCATAGTAAAGTGTAGTCACTTGGCTGGAGTGTTACAGTAGTAAACAAGGCCTGTATCTGAACTGTCATGGCATCTAACGAGCTGAACTGACTCCATCATAAGCTTATTTGAGGGGACTTTATGATTAGATATTTTTACTTAACCTGGTAAGCAGAAAGTTGTTTTTTCTTACATAAACCTGTTTAAACCTTCTCTTTCTCCTCTCAAAGCACTTATAGTGGGACACAGTGAGAGACAGTTTGTTGAAATCTGTTTAGTAAGCAGCTTCAGTACCAAACTTATCTTTGTCTACCACTTGCCTACCACTGCAGTACATTTGTCCCAGCTCTCAGTTGTTAATTACAAGAAGAGTTGTTTTGTGACTAGGACCTTGGATGAGGATCCAAAAGATCATGCATAATTAATGGCTCCCTCTGAAAGCAACCTTTTAAATATCTGTTTTTCAGCTGCCCACTTCTAAAATAGGAATAAAAAACACTCTTCTCTCACCTTTTGGGGACTGGAGGTGTTTGGGGAAAGAATATTCTATATTAACTACATCTGTGTATTGGTTGTTTTATCCTTGAAAAGAAGAATTGCATAATATAATTAACTGGTCCATTTTGGGCAGATGTGGAATACAACCCTCAAACTCACTTTCAGTTTCCAAGCATTCATGCACAGAACCTCTGGAAAGACAGTCGTAACTATATAGCTTGCCATGTGCTCAACCTGTTGAAGTAATTTAAATACATGACTTTATTTTTTTTCATACATGCAGAATTTTGCTGTACAACAGAGCTTGATCCTAGTATCACCACATACCAAGAGCTCAAACTCTGAAACTCAAAGTGTAAGGGGTGCAGTGTGAAACAAAAAAAAGCTTTCTCTAAAACTCATTCAGATGATTCAGAAATGCTTTATCAAGAAAGCTACAATGCAGCGTGATGTCTATTTTGAAGCACACTGCAGTCAAGATAATAAAAAAGGTGTGATTTGAAAATGCCTAAGTGAAGTTATATGGACCAAAACTTCTGTAATGCAGTCCAGAGACAAAGCAGACTACCTGATTCACAAAACTGGGAACAGAGCATGTACTATTTTGTTTGAGAACATGTCTTTGCTCATCCTTGTTCTTCATAGGAAGACAAGAATGATGTCAGATCCTTTGTGATGCTTTTGGTGATTAAAAAAAAAGCAGATAACTTCAACATATCATTTTATAAACTGTTTTTTGGGATTAATAGCAAACATTCATACACAGTGCCTTCTGAAGCATACCTCTAGTACAAGTCCTGACTATGTCAATGAAAAGATACTAAATACACTTTATCAAATGCATTAAGAGCTTTTCACTCTCTTTCTACTAGACAGGCTAGAATGGTTCATTGCTGTCTTCTGCATTTTCCATTTTTTAAGATATTTCCCCCTTTCTTTGTCATTAAACATTCCAGAGAAAATAGGCCATTTATGTGTGGTGGAGTTATTACATTTCAGTAGAGGTAATTCTAGAAGCGCAGCATCCTAGGTTATAAATGTTAAGGAACAATGTGCCATTCCAGCCTTAAATACTTTTAAAACTGGAAATAAGAAAGACACAATTTTTTGTTTCACAGAAACTAGTATCATAAATGTGTCACATGGTGACTGCATAGAGGTAATCACAGGCAATCAATCAATAAGTTACTGTGATTCACCAGCTTCCAGTTTGTCTGCTCAGCCATGTGAGCTGGATGTATTGGATCTCCCAGGCCTTTGCAGTTGTGGAGTAAAATGGGTTAGCTTAAACTACTTAACCTGTCATGTTTCATTACACATCTGCAGCAATGTAAGAGCACATTACACTACCAATTATTGTGTGTTATTTGATGAATAGCAGAGCATTAAAATGGGGAAATGGGGAAATTGGATCATTTACAAATATCTATACAGATGAATCACACATGAATCCTACTGGTAGCCTGAAAAGTTTGAGTAAGCTTGATTAATTTCCTCGTTCTTTTAGCTTAAAAAAGGATTACATTTTACTTAGCACTCTATCCAAGCTGACAACTTCCTACCAATAGCTCTGCTGTGCCAGTGCCATGTCTAGTAGTGGCCAGAATTGGGCATTTACAGAAAATGCAAAGAAAAGCTCCAAACTTGTACTCAGATCTCAATCAGACAAAGCTTAATTTATGTCCTGATGCTTATCTCAAATGGCAATCCCTTCCTTTGTTCACCTCCTAGATAGCTGCATTTCAGCTCCTGTTGTTTACACATTTATTGCTCTGCTTTCCCTTAACCTCAGTTCTCCTCAATTCTCCAATAAAGAAATGCACATCCCAAGGAAGATTGTTTATTATAGATCTTTATTCCATCAGGGTTTCTGTAAGTACATTTAGAGCTCACAGAGGCCTAAAATATCCTTTTAGAGGCCTTGTCCTAAATTCAATGGATGTATGGGACACAACAAAAATATTTAGTGAGAACCATCCAGAAGCTCAGGCATTTGAAGCTGTATTGTGCAGCCATAGTTCTGCTTGGTCAAACCATTTTTTTCTACTAAAAGATGACCAGTGGTACTGACACTGACTTGTCAGAATTTGAAGAATTTGTAACACAAGCCTACTGTTATTGTGTGTGGCTTTCTACATTAAATACTAAAGTACACCACTAATCAGGACAGTAAAAATACATTTTAAAGTATATAATCCATCTAGTTTTGCAACAAGTTATTGCCACTATCCCAGCTGTATTACCACATAGTAATACACACCTGTCATCCAGGAGGATAGCATCATAAATTCAACATTGTAAAATCAAATGCCACTTACAAAGCCAAAATTAGCTGAACTCAATGGAGCTACACATATTTATACCAAATGTTATATTTGTTGTCTTCTACAAGCGGTCATCCCTCTTAATTGACCGTAATCTGACTTGAGGGTTTTTCAATGAGAGGAAAACACTCAGAGAAGGGGAAGGCAGAGTTATATTTCCTCTAAAGAGATAGGTTTGATGGAAGACATGATAAGAGCACAATATCTGAGGGAGATAGCCTACACGACTTTCAGACTTCTCGGCCTTTCATACTTCTATGAAAACGGATGACTGTCAGAAAATGAACCCACTTCCTTTCAAGAACACAGCATAGGCAGCACCATATTTACAAGGCATGCAAGCAAAGCCTTCCTGAAATAAAGTATTACTCTGCATGCACAAACCTTTCTTTGGGGAAGAAGTGAGAAAGTGAATAAACCACACAAACCAGATGTTCTGTGATGCTTTCAGTAATTCTTTAAAAAGGACTGTTGACTAGGAAAGAAGAGAACAGAGCAAGAGTTGCTGAAGAGAATTGATGGAGGCAAGGTGGTGGAACAAGATTTTGAAAACACAAAGATGAGAACCAAAGCAGAAACCTCCATGATGTCAGAAACAAAACAACAAAAAAAGATTCTACATAACCAACACGAAAAGAAAGCCAGCACATGCAAAGTTAATCAGTTTTTCTCTACCTATTTTTTGACAAACCTTACATATCCCAAAAACAGAGACTTGCTCCTGAAGCAACGAATGACAGCAAAGCAGCAGCAAACATCTCCTGTGGTTGACACTGCAGCTCGCCCATGTCCCTTTCCATTGTTAGAGAGCAAAGTTTCCTTTATTCCACAAAATACATATAGAAATATTAAGATGTCCTAACAAAATGTATTCGAAGTAATATTAAATACTAATGTAGGGTGTAATAACTTAAATTGATATTTCAATTTTTGATAGGAAAAAGAGCGCAATATTAATTGTTCAATTATATTTGAGATTATTATTAAATGTCAAGATAAAGCAACCAGCAATATTACTCTAATGAGCTGCATTGTATTCTCTGTAAACAGAAATTAACTGGTTTTGAGTCTCTATAAAATTATTATCTCTCCAGCCATGCCTCTCCCATCCCATTCCTTTCATAACTGTTTGGGAATGCTCAGTTAGAGGCTTGAGTTTAGGAAGAAATACAAGTTCTCTGAAATAGGGTATTGTTTTGTAGCCCTTAAATTCATTGTCTTTTGAAATGAACCTACACAGATCCAGAGGTCATCACAATCTTTTCTAAAGTCTATAGCTGTAGATATATAGCTTAGTTTGCCTAGTTTCCCTAAGAATTCCCCGATCCATCTTGCATTGTATGTGTTTGTGACTTTATATGTCATTTACTGACATTTGCACATGCTCTGGTCCCATGCTCTGGTCCAGTGATCTAAGCAGCAGTCTGAAAGTCAGGATTTAGGGACAATGACACTAGTTAACTGATAACCAAAGAATATAATTTCTAGGCAGTTTTTGCTTACACTTTCATCAGAATATGGGTGAATTCAACATTAAATAGACATTTGTAAATAGACATTTTGTGAAGCTATATATCAGAATTTGACCTTTTACTTCCACATCTCAGTTTGCTGAGAAATGGTCCTTGTTTGACACTCTTCTGTCTTACAGGCATCCAGAGATATAAAACTAATGAAACGTTTCATGTTGCAATTTACACTGTAACTGCAGAATAGGCT
Organism: Colius striatus; assembly: GCF_028858725.1. NCBI lineage: Eukaryota > Metazoa > Chordata > Aves > Coliiformes > Coliidae > Colius > Colius striatus. The sequence continues at coordinate 127,342,353 of NC_084759.1, read as the reverse complement.
AACATCTCCCAGGAAAAATCACATATTTTCTTCTAAAAATCCTTTCCTTGATTGAAGTAGTGATATGTGATTCAAAGCCCGCTAAAATGAAGAGAATCCTGCATCTTTAAAGAGATTATTCTTTATTGATGTGAAAGAAAGGTATTTTAAAAGGTGAACTGTAATTCATTTCATGAGTATTGTGAAAAGCCTCATCTAAAGTAAAAAAATAGTCTGAGGAAACATAGAGTTTTGTTTTTATAGAGCATATTAGCTGCACTGACCCTTTTTTAAGCAATTTTTTCATTCATTGAAGTATTTATGAGTGAAGTTAACATCTCTATTAACATTTAATATTGTTTTTTCCTCCTTGCAAGCAAAAAATACCAGATGATGGATGAAGTGATAGCTTGAAAGCTGAAGACATGGGGCTTAGTGATAGCAATCTCTCACCTTTGTATAGCACTTTCTCATCCAGTTGAAACTGGGCACTAAAGCCAGCTCACTTTACAAGTTAGTTCAGAGCTCTTGAAATTAGTCAAGATTACAGTGACTTTATTGAAGAGAATGGTGTCTGTTAGTCCTAGTTTAAGAGCATGATTGTGTGTGATTGGGTGTATAGAAGTTTATTTGCTCATATTTCAACCTGACCTATGAGAATAAAGTTCTACTGACTGGCTGTATAGCTCTTTCCACTCTTCCAGCTCTTTGACTGAGATCTAAAGTCATTGAAACCTGGGCTTCTCAAGCTATATTTACACGATTGTAACACAACACATTTATTATATTTGTAGCATGTGTTAAATTGTTAACCCTCCTACAGACTTCACATATGCGGCTTAGTTATCTAAGACAGACAATTTTTAATCTGTCTTTATTATAATTCTATTTTGGACATTGAATGAGAGTCAGACAAGCCTTGAATTTTAGGACAGAAGTCTTCTTGGAATTAAATAGTGTTTATGGTATAGACATATGGCAAAGAATAAAAATACCCTTCAAGTAACACAAAGGGACAAAAACCCAACATTAACTAAAATAAACTGCATGCACTTTTGTATTATAAGTATCTTAAATTGCTGCAATTAATATTAATCCCTCTTATCTTTCAACTGGACATAAAAATTCCATGAGAAAGTTTGTCTTCACTGTGCAAATGTTTATACAAACACAAAAGAATAACCTCCACCTTGAAAAGCTTGCAGTATAAATAGGTTAAGTGAGGAAAGAAAGAGACATGGACAGAGTGTGGTTGCTATCAAGAAGAATTTAAATATTGTTTTCTCATTAATGAGATTACCAGAAAAGTCCTGGCTGTCACAAAGTGAGATTTGTTTTCTAAATGACCCCTCAGATTTATAGCTTGCTTTATATACTGATTTCTGAACACTGTGACCCATGCTCCTCCTTCTCCATGATAGTATGGTCTGCATCTGTGGGGGAACTATGTAGGCAGCATGCTGCTTCTTTCATGTAGTCCAACTCTATCATGTCTCACAGGAAGACAAGGTGTTTTCTCCTTTTCCCCAGAAGTGTCTTCACTTCAGCCCAATCTTAGATTAACACAGAATGGCTTTGCCTCATGCATGACTTCAGTCTCCTTTTTGTGCAGGAGAGCTATTTTATTGATACAGTCGCTGATTTCAGCCCTGACATGAATCTCTCTCTTCCTGACCAATCATCTGAAGATCTTTGTGGACAGCAGGATGAGTATGAGTTAGACATGTGTCCTCGTGGCCAAGAAGGCCAATGGCATCCTGGGGTGTATTAGAAGGGCTGTGGGCAGTAGGTCAAGAGAGGTTCTCCTCCCCTTCTACTCTTCCCTCGTGAAACCACATTTGGAATATTGTGTCCAGTTCTGGGCCCCTCAGTTCAAGGACAGGGAGTTGCTGGATAGAGTTCAGTGCAGGGCCACCAAGATGATTGAGGGAGTAAAGCATCTCCCTTATGATGAAAGGCTGAGAGAGCTGGGGCTCTTCAGCTTGGAGAAGAGGGAGGGGTGACCTCAGTCATGTTTACAAATATGTAAAGGGCAGGTGTCAGGAGGATGGAGCCAGGCTGTTCTCAATGATGGCCAATGCCAGGACAAGGGGCAATAGGTACAAGCTGGAACATAACAGGTTTCAAAGAAATACAAGGGATAATTTCTTCACTATGAGGGAGACTGAGCATTGGCACAAGCTGCCTAGATGGATTGTTGAGTCTCCTTCTCTGGGGACATTCAAAACTCACCTGGACAAGTTCCTGTATGACCTACTCTAGGTGGCCCTGCTCTGGCAAAGGGGTTGGGCTAGATAATCTTTTGAAGCCCCTTCCAGCCCTTGAGATTCTGTGATGTCTTCTGTCCTTCTGAATAAGCCCTGCAGATTGCAGTGATCTAGCTTAGAAGGTAGTACTTATGATTGGTGTTATTGCCAAGATAAAATCCAAACAGACAAGGTTAATTATGGTGCTGGAATTCTGAGAACAGGTGTTTCTAAATTGCCATTTTTTGATCAGTGGTGTCCTTTCAGTCTGCAGGTCCATGCTTAAAGCTATGAACAGTGAGGATATGGTCACAGCTAATGAACAGTCTGCTTGTAAAAGTTGCATGGGTGGAAAGAAATCACTTCAAGCTCCTTAATGTTTCTTACAGAGTTATAAACAGACCATGTTTTAGAGATGTGGATCAACAACTTGTAAAGTGGTATTGTCTTCAGATAATACATATCTAGCTAAGAACTAGGAAGTGGAGTACTAAAAAGCATGAATCAGATGATCCTAACAACCAGGGCTGTTTCAGAATTTACAGATCACTGTAGTCAAGTGGCTTATAGTTCTGTCTCTAAGTGTAAACCCTGATATAATACTGTATTAGTATTTGATATTCTGCTCTATTATTTTTGTGCAACATTTTGTATTATATGATTTATGCCCACTGAAGTCAATGTGTAGTCTTTCCATGGTTAATTGATTAGGCCTATTACCCTACAGGAAAATAAATAAATCACTGTGCTTATTCATGATTAAAGGGAAATGAGAAAGGTAGCATACACTCACCTACCAGGTCAGAGAGCTGTGAGTCAAACCAATAAAATGCTTACTGACACTATAAACATTATAAGCATTTTGCAAGATGTCCATTACATTAATAGCACTAGCAATTCTAGAAAGGGAGGACTAAAAATTTGTCTAGTGAAGATAAAGAAGAAATATAGATAAGAGCACTGTTAATTCTCATGTATAAACCTATCTTTCTCTGGCTTAGATTTAATCTAGCATGATACCTACCTCTACTGTATTTGCCCTGTTAAATTGCAATTCCATTGCTAAGTCCATGATAAGGTGACATTCTACAGTGAGGTTAGAAATAGTTGGCTAAATAAACATTGCATACAGATCCACATCTGAAAAAGGCATTTTGGCACACATTTTTCACTGTCACTCCCTGTAAGAACCCAGCTGCTGACATACCCAGCTGCACAGTCCACAGACAGTGTTGCCTGGAAGACTCAGACCTGGAGATTTGTATCCCAGCTGTCTGAGGCTGAGAAGCACTGTTCCCATTTTTCAGCTATAGAGTTGGGGCAGAATAAGTTGAAAGGTGTATGTACGGGAGGTTGGAACAGGAAGGAGAGGGTTGGCACAGGAACTGAACATGTCTCTCTTCTATCCTTCATCTGTTGTGTGTTGAGTAAGCTGACAGGTGACATGCCAGAGTATATATTTCTGCCTCAGATGAGTGGCTGGCATGCTTCTAGAAGCCCAGACAGGCTTTGAGATGTTCCCAAGCTCTTCACATGAGAGGTGACAGCTTGCCTCTGTAGGAGGCAGAAACTTCAGCAGAGTCAGAAACTGAAGGGGAACCAAGAGCTCATAGCACTTATTAGCAATTGCACCTCTTTCAACACATTGCCAGTACCTGGGACTAGGCCTGCAGTGACCTCCAAATGTCAGCCACGTGCCAAGTTTGGCATTGAGGCCACAGGATCCCAAGCTTTTCACTCGAAAGGTGAAACCCTTTCCTGATTTGAATCTGCATAACTGAGACAGCTGGAGGTAACAGTACAATATCCATGAGAAATGATGTTTGGAGCAGATTGCCATCAGCAGCAGCTTTCAAAGGGACTTTTGCCCCTCATCTCTGCCTGCTCATTAGGTACAGAGTTGATTGCAACATGCATGGAAGCTGTGGGTACTCCCACACCTACCTATTTTTTCTATTCTCTCTTGCTTTCCGAGCAGCAGAAACTCTTGTTGCTAACTGCAGACTTCAAGTTGAGCCCCAACACAGGACAGCTGATTGCTTGGGCCAGGCATCAAGAGGATGACACAGGCAGCAGAGCAGAGTCTTCACTAGGCAGGGGCCACCCCACTGCCCCAGGCAAGCAGGGCTAGCCTGTGAGCGCAAGGGAAGCACAGGGGCCACCTCATCATGGTGATGGGGCAGGTCCAGCATCGAGTAAGGAAATCAATCCACAAGTCAAGATCAGGTCCAGTGATGGTAACCGGGGTCAGAGAGATCCCAGTGACCACCAGACAGGTCCACAGTGACACACCAGGCATGAAGTTGTCATGGTTTAGCAAGGAGCTGTTTTTGCTTGGTAACGGGGGGAGCAGGTTGCAGTGAAGACTTGGTAAAGAGTTTTTGGACTCTCCCCCAGCTCTTGGGTTCAGACCCACCTCCGGCCTGGCTGGACCAATCTGGTGCTTCTGCCATCACTATTTAGGGATGGGGACTTGAAGTGCTGGCAGGAGGTGTAAGAGTGATACAAGATGGAGACGACCAGGCAGACCCCACAGTCAGAGAAGGAGGAAGGAAGGAGAGCATCAGACCACAGACCCCTCTGCAAGCCATGGTGAGAAAGTAGGAGAGCCTGCGGGGTGCAGAGCAGACCCAACAAGAGGCAGAAAGGAGCTGCAGCTTTTGGGATAAATGTACGTCAGAGCAGCCCATGCAGGGCTGCCGTGTGTGTGAGGTATCCCACAGATGTGCAGGGTGGACTGGTGTGGAGCCCAGCTGCCCACCTTCCCTGAGGAGAGACAAACAGCAGAAGCTATCAGGAATAGACTGATTGAAACCCCCATTCCCTACCCCCGGGCCGTTTTGGGGGGAGGAGGTAAAAACACTGGGATCAGGGCTCTGAGCCCAGGAAGAAGGAAGGAGTGGGGAGAAGGTGTTCTTAAAGGGCTGGTCGGACTTTTCATCGTTGTACCACTCTGTGTTGTTTGGTTATGTTTTAGGGTTTCATGGTTATGTTTTAGTTGGTGTTGCATTAATTTTCTGTTTTCTTGCCCAAGTCAAGTAGCCTGCTCTGTTTTGTCCTGGACCTTAAGCAGCAATTAAGCTCTCCCTGCCCTTTGGCAATCCTCAGTTCTTTGGTACTTGAGGCTAATCGTGGTCTTTCATTCCCTGATGGGCCTAAACCAGGACAGAAGTCAAGCCAGAAAGCCAACTCACACATCCAGATCAATTGAGTCCATGGTCAGGCAAGGGCATGGCTAGGGTGAAGACCAGTGCTTCTACCACGGGGTTAGAGTGGAGGCTCCAAGTGAGGATGTTCAGGGATATTAAGGCCTATTTGTGCCCTCAAGGCTTTGGCGCTTTGCCAGAATTGTCTTTATTTACAAGGAAAAAAAAGAACATTAGCTTTGAATCATATCATGTTGATAATTCTTTTACAGAATCATAGAATCATAGAATGGTAGGGGTTGGAAGGGACCTTTAGAGATCATCTAGTCCAACCCCCCTGCAGAAGCAGGTCCACCTAGATTAGGTCGCATAGGTATGTGTCCAGGCAGGTCTTGAAGACCTCCAAGGAAGGAGACGCTACATCCTCCCTGCACAGCCTGTTCCACTGCTCCGTCATCCTCACAGTAAAATAGATTTTCCTTATGTTTAAATGGAACTTTTTGTGTTCCAGCTTCATCCCATTACCCCTTGTCCTGTTGCTAGATACAATAGAAAAAAGGAAAAGGGCCGCCCCAGCCTCCTGACACCCACTATTTATATATTTGTAAATGTTAATAAGATCCCCCCTCAGTCTCCTCTTTTCTGGACTAAACAGCTCCAGTTTCCACAGCCTTTCCTCATATGAAAGATGTTCCATTCCCCTGATCATCTTGGTGGCCCTGCACTGGCCTCTCTCCAGAAGTTCTCTGTCCCTCTTGAGCTGGGGAGCCCAGAACTGGACATAGGACTCCAGATGAGACCTCACCAGGGCACAGTAGAGGGGGAGCAGAACCTCCCTTGACCTGCTGGTTACACTCTTCTTGATGCATCCCAGGATGCCATTGGCCTTCTTGACCATGAGGGCACACTGCTGGCTCATGTTCAGTTTATCATCAACCAGGACTCCCAGGTCTTTCTCTGCAGCTTTCTTTTAAAAAATGTCTCAGTTTAGAGTTTTACACAGTAGAAGACAAAATCTGTGCATTTTAACTGAAAGAAAAATATACATTTTAATCATATGCCTCTGTTTGCTGACTTAAAGCTGCTCTTACTCTAGGAGAATAAGGGAAGAGAAAGCCCATTTCTCCCTTGGAAACACATATTCTATAAAGTGGGAAGATTTCAACACATATAATTGTTCGATACTTCAAGAAAATGAAGTATTTCTTTCCTTTCCACTCCTAAGCTGCATGATTGGAAAGTAATTGCTCTGCTTTTAGGAGGCAAAGAGAGTTACAGATCCAAGTTTTATGTCAAAGCTGGTAGCCTCAATGTCACATCAAAGCCACATAAAGGTGGCTGTGAGTGAAACCAGATAAATGCGGTGATAGTCAGCATGAGCATTGACCAACTGAGACGATATTTATACATCTGCAAGGAGTGTGTTTTATTTAGTGTTTAAAAGGTGGTCATTTAATCAACCAGACGTTGAGTTTTTTTGGTGGGGATGAAGAGGCAGGGGGGCTTAGAAGGTCCATCCAGGTGTTCTAGTGATGATTTTTTACTCTGTGTTGCCACCTGGTGAATTGAAAGGTGATTTCATGTCTGCTCTGCATTTGAGTCTTGGGGGAATTTGAGGGCTTTTTAATTTTTTCCCATTTGAGACTTTTGTTTATTTTGTATTCTCACGAAAAACAAAAAGGAATCCCAGAAAATGTAACCATTGCAGCGAAGGAGTGGAGAGAGCCTTTTACAGCACATTTTCAGGTCTGCTATTCTGCTATGTGGCCAAACATGGGCAAACTCAGCAAAGCTTTTGTCAGCTCCAATGCTCATAAATTTCTACTCATGTTCCTCTAAGTGCACACTGGCTGCCTTCAACCTCACCATTGTAGTAAGATAGGTTGTTGCTTCTGATTCTCCCACTATGGCAATAAGCTTTCCCCTCATCAGCCCCTGTCCCTTGCTCATTTTGTCTTCTTTCTTACTCTCTGCTTCTACTCCCCTTGTCCTTGCAAATCTTTGTCTTTGTGCTGCCTTCCTTCTGCTTTCCCTTACTATGAGCAAGATATTTCCTCTGTGTTGTGTTTGGTAAGCAAACAACTCCTTCAGTTGCTGTCATATGCTTTGTCAGGAGTAATGAAACTCCCTTCTGATTGGTCCTAATTCTGCCTCCTGTTGTGACTCCTGAAATGTCATGGAAGGGGTGTGATACAAAGAGAACTTCTGGATACAATGCTAAACTGTGCCTTTAGAACCCCAGTTCCTGAATCTCTTCTAGCTTTATGTGTGACTGTGGTGGTTTAGCCCTGACTGGGTGCCATGTGCCCACCAAGTTGTAATATGACTCCCCTTCATACACTATCTAGGGGAGAGAAAAGTATAACAAGAAGTTTGTGAGTTGAGATAAGGCCAGGAAGAGCACTCAGCATTTAGTAAAACAGACTCAACTTGGGGAGAAAAAGGTTTGATTTATTAATAAACTATCAGAATAGGGAGATGAGAAATAAAACCAAATCTTAAAACATCTCTCCCCACCCCTTACTCCTCCCAGGACTCTCCTTCCTTCCCCCTCAAGAAGCACAGGGGATGGGGAGATGGGGGTTGCAGTGAGTTCATTACAGATGGACTATGCCGCTGCTTCTTCTCGAGGCCTCATCACATTTCCCACTGCTACACTGTGGAGTTCGTCCCACGGGAGACAGTCCTCCACAAACTTCTCCAGCATGAGTCCTTCTCATGGGCTACATGAACTGCTCCAAGATGGGGCCTCCCACAGGGGCAGCTCCTCACACCCTGCCCCAACGTGGGTCACCCCCCGGGAGTACAGTCCTTCAGGTAGCAACTGCTCCAGCCTGAGTCTCTCACAGGATCACAAGTCCTGACAGCAAATCTGCTATAGTGTGGGCTCCTGTCTCTCCACATTCTCCTAGGTCCTGCCAGGAACCTCCTCCAATGTGGGGTTCCAACAGAGTCACAGCCTCCTTCAGGCATCCACCCTCTCCGGTGTGGACTCCCCCATGGGCTGCGAGTGGATCTCTGCTCCCCAGTGGCCTCCCTGGACTGCAGGGGCACAGCTGCCTCACCATGGCCCTCACCACAGGTCCACAGGGGAGTCTTTCTTTCAGAACCTAAGCTCTCTCCTTCCCCTCCTTCTCCACTGACCTTGGTGTCTGCAGAGATGTTTTCACATTCTCACTCCCTGTTGTTGCTGCAGTTTTGCAACTGCATAACAACTTCTTCCCCTTCTCAAATACGTTATTCACAGAGGCGTTACCTCCATCACTAATTGGCCAGGCCTGGGCCAGCTGTGGGGTCCATCTTAGAATTCAATGGCATTAGCCCTATCAACTACGGGGGAAGTTTCTGGCAGCTCTTTGTTTAAAGAAGCCACCCCTGTAGCACCCCAGCTACCAAAACCTGTCTCAGGCAAAGCCACTACAGTGACTTTGGCAAGTCACTTAATTGTCACATGCGTCAACTGCTCTATCCTGAGAATGCCCTGGTCTTTATGCATTTCGAATCTGTCTTTAATATTAAAAAATGTGTCAACATGAAACAGACATCATAGAACTTGTTAAGAGATAGAGTATCACATTATACATAACATTCACCCCTCTGCACTAAAGCAAAGCTTCGTTGATTTCTCTGTGCCTTTATTGCCATCTGGCTCACTTTCTCTCATTTGTTTCACTGTTTTCTTTATGCTTTGAAGTTCTCAAGTGCAGTATGGAGTATAGGGTAAGGGAAAAAAAACCTCTGTATTTCTGCTCCTTAGGAAAATAAGAGTCAATAGACTCATTGTAGCTTGACAACATTTCTATCACAAATAGCAACCTTATTAATTTGCACTGCAGGCACCTACGAGATTCTTTGACAGATGCTGCATTTTACATATTAGTAATTTGATTGATGAAAGAAAGATCTCCACATGGTAATACCTCAAATAAACAATCCTTTTTCAATTTAATGCTAAATGTAAAAATAAATTTCAGGAATGAAACACTTGAAAATCTCATTAAAAAAAAAAATCACTCCTTGGAAATGGAGAACATTAATTTAACTGTATCTTTGAAGGGATTTGGCTGCAGAAGTGCTTCGTTTTATAAATTGCAAAAAAACCCTGCTGATTAGAAAAGATGGTAGAATTCATTTTCCTCAAAGAAACCACACATTAATTTTAGGAGAACAGTCTTTCTGGAATAGTATCTAACACCAAGAGAATGTATTAGCTAAGGTCAGAAAATTAATAGGTGTTTTCACACTTTGCACTGTTAATGCACAGGCATTTACAGCTAAAGATTTCCCTACCCAATACTTACACGTGGTAGTATCACTGCTACATCCTGAAATATATTCATCTTCAAAAAAAAAAAATCAAAGGACTGTAGGGTAAGAGCTTATATATCTTTGAGACATGCCAAGGACATCCTATAGATAGACATGTTTCTGTTATGTTTTAGAGGCTGTTAATGTCAAAGGTTTGTAACAGTTCTGTAATTTCAATTGCACAGAAGAATTTCTTCCCTGGTAGTACCTAAATACTGCTGAAGTAGCATAAATTAAAGTAGCAGAAAGCTATCATTTATGACAGGGAATGAACACTACTGATAAAATTGCAGGTAATGCTAAAATTGGGAAAAAAAGATATATAATCATAGAGGTAAAACAACATACAAACTAAGCTTGAGAGCCCTGTAAAATGCATAGCCAGATGCAAGTATTACACATCTAAACAACAAAGGTAAACCTTGCTATGGACAAAGGAGCGTGATTCTTCAATTCAGTCATTCTGAGAAGGACTAAAAACTCACAGGGAGAAACAAACTCACCCCAGAGAGAAAATTGCCATTGGGATGCTGGGATAAAAAATGATTCACATCATTCTTTGTAAGTGGAAATTGTGAGATATCTTTACAACAATATTAAGACAACACGATGCAGATCGCTGGAAGCAAAGATGTCTGCATAAAATTTCACCCATAATTTATGACAAAGATCTGTTGTCCAAAAATAACGCATAAAGAGGACTTGATTATAGCATGTGAGAACCTCTGCAGGAAGAAAAGACCCGGTACTCTCATCTCTTACTTTCATATAAGAGAAAGACAGGAAGAAATGGGAAGGAAAATGAAGCCTGACAAACACAAAATCTGGCAAAGCTTTGTCCATGAAAAACTGAGAGTAGCTTTTTAAACATAAGCACAAACTAACTGAACAAGCCTTGACAAATGATGCATTTAGGAATCACTGAGAATTCAAATCATTATTGTATAATTGTAGAAAGCAGCAGTTGCATGGGTAATGCAGCAGCGATTCAAAAGCCATGTTCCGTGACATACAAGTGTGAGAGTGAATCATTTAATGTTCCCTCTTCCCTGAAAACTGTAGCATCTACAAAAGTGTCATTTCTCTTCCAGCCATTTCCCTCTGTTGGAGAGGTTACAAAAGTAGAATTTATACTGGTATAGATATTATTTATCAGGCTTTAAACTCTGATATGCAGAATTTATTCCCTCATAATATAGGATCCAATTCTAGTTTTACTTAGGATATTTATTTCACTTCATTTCACATCCATTACTCTAACTGAATTAGTTCTGAGATAAGCAGTAGTTGGCCTTTAATTACAGTAATTTTTATTTTCCACTAAGAATTTTGGGAGTTTCAGATATTGCCTAACAAAATAAATTACTACTTACCTCCATTTTCGAGAGATACCACCTTTGATTATAAGAGAGTTATCCTAGAGAAGGTTGAAATGGTTTTTTAACAGGAAGAAATTAAATACTCCATATCTTGAATGCATTACCTCTAAAAACGGACTTAAATTAGATGGAAAGAGACTAAAAGGGTTGAAGTCTCAAATGAGAGAGGTGAGCAATGGAAGTACAGAAGAGCCTATAGCTCTTGCTCTTGTATCCAGTATTCAGCTGACTGCCAGCCTCTCAGAAAACCTTTCTGCCTTTTATCCTATCTTTCTTCTGAAACCAGGGGAATTCTGTGTCATAGAGAAGAAAATTCGTGACTGAGAGGACATCAGAACACAGTTACTGTCCTGTTCCAGAATTTTAATGTCGACTCTGGTTGGTTTTGGTGACGGAGCTGCTAACTGCTATGAAATGGCAATGGCTCCCTCTAGTGAGCTGCACTCCCACAGACACACACAGTTGTGCAACCACTGGGCTTCCCATTTTTTTCTACCAGAACATGCTCAGAACCGTTTTTCAAATGCAGTACTATCACAAACTAATTGCAAACCAAAACCTTCATATCTAAATCCCTGGAACTTTAGAAAAGCTTAAAATGCATCTGTATCTAATTATATGAAGCTGTAGTCCGTATTCTGTCCTGGGCCAGTCAACCAAAGCCTAGATTAGAAACCACTGGGCTTCTTGAACTTACGTTGATAAGAACTGTCTTGAGGAGTCCACAGGTGCATCACTTAAGGTCCTATTTTCCTCTTCCTCACAAACAACAGAGTCAGGCCCAAGGAATCTCATTTTCCATTTCTCCTTCTCTGGCAAGGAGAAGGAGAAACAGAAATTCTAAGATGTGTGAAGGAAAAGGTTTTTAGCAGAGGTTGTCAAACTGTTATACCTAACCATCAGCATCTTAAACACTCCTCTGCCTTTCAGATTGTTCAAGTGCACAACCTCTTCTCTTCTCTTCTCTTCTCTTCTCTTCTCTTCTCTTCTCTTCTCTTCTCTTCTCTTCTCTTCTCTTCTCTTCTCTTCTCTTCTTTCTCTCATGACAGCTAATGTTGCATCTTTTTTTTCTCACTCTCCAAGCCTTAATCCCTATATCTCTCCTTTCTGCCATTTCTGCAAATGGCAGATACAACAGTAATAAAAAAAAAACAAAAAAAACCCCAAAAAAACCCCGCACAAATCAAACTTTGGCTTTTCTCTTTGTTCTTCAGCCAAAATCCTGAAAAGAATCACCAGGTATTCAGGACATTGAGGTATGAACTGTATCTTCACGGCTATTGCTATTTGTGCTGCATAAAACCTTTGCAAAAACTTTTAGTGTAGTTCTAAAAAAAAGAAATATTTTCTTGCCACCTAATTATTTTGTTGCTTTTCTCTTCTGAACTGATATTAATTAATTAAGATTTCAGCCTGTAAGGTGTTGAATGGTGCACTCCATGTAAAGCAGTCATGGACAGCAAGTTTCCTCTGATGGTGAGACAGAGTGAGATAGTAGCTGAACCAGAAATAATAATTCTCCAATGTAATTCTTATGATGTCTTAGATTAACAACACAAGTGTGAGCTTCCTCCAAGAGAGAGGTATAAATGTCTTTACTGTCAATAAATGATTTTATGGTTGTCTTTCATGAGTGTTGCACAAGTCAAAGTATGAATGTGCATATGTCAAGACTCAAATATCCTTCCTGTGTGGCATTGGGTACAACTGAGCAGGCTGAAAGTTTAAGTTTCTTCGGCTGACTTACTCACTGTGGGGTGGGAAAGACATTTAGGAGTGGTGGAAGTGAAACTGAGAGCTGAGATTCCATAAAGTGTTAGGCTAGATTACGTAGCTAATGCCAAACTAAATCCACTATAAGACCAGTCATATTCTTAGTAGATGTTTTTACCTCTAATTGGGTAGTAAATTATCTTGAATTAAAGCTACTGAGGAAGGAAACAAATCATTTTACAAGCAGGCAAAGGAAGGAGTGCTGTTATCAACTTGAAAAAGACTACAGAGCTTGCAGAGGGAAAACTGAATAACAAATCTTTCACACAAAGATTATTTTGCTCTTTATCTTTGGCTACAAAACCTGGAAATCTACCAAGACTCTGACAAATCTCAGACTGCCTTCTGAAGGCAAGTACCTCAGGACAACATTTGTCAATATATACTGTTACCGCCACTGACAACACCACCAGGCCACCCGCACGGATTACTCAGCTCCCTTGCTGAGGGGACAAGGATCACCACACACTCAGCATTGATGATACTTCATTCCAACCCCTTGTTTACACCACGTGCTTATATCTGCTACCACCAACACCTCCTCTCACTCCACCCCGTGCCCACCTCTTCTGTACCTTCCACCTCTCACGTTACAACCCGAGATCTTCCGGACGCCTACCACAATATACGATTAATTCTTAGCAAGTATCAAGATTGTCACATAACCCATCAACTTTATCCAGAGAAGATGGATAACTACTTGAGACAAGAAGGAAGTGAAGCCAAAGTATCTGCTGTAACAAGTATGCCTTTGGGCAGTCCAAGAATAAAAGGGAAGAGGTCAATCAAAAGAATATCGAAAGAATCCCTCTACTATACAATACTAAGGAAGGGAAACTGTATTGATTTTAATTTAGAAAATGGGTAAAGCATAGTCCAGCATTAAAAAAGGTGAAAAAACCTTTTTCATGACCTCAACAATTTTCATCAGTCTGAACAGAAGTGAACTCAAAGTATCTTTCTAGTTTCACTGACCATATCTCAACAAGTTGAGCTCTCTGTAGGTTTTTTTTTTTTAAATTTTGAATTAAGAAGATATTATCTGGAGAAATTATTTCCAATAGAAATGACTGGAGGTGACATAGTTTGAGGAAAACTATGACCATTTAGATTCAGCTTCAAAGTTCTTTTGAAAGCTTTCTTCTCTAGAGCTTCCTATAGTAGTCCATATTGCCTCCAACCGTATCTCGAATCATTTCCACAACTGACAATGCAAAAGGAAATTTATAATGGCTATATTGTTTTTGCAAATAGCCAGACACAGCTCAGTTACTCCTGGATATTTAGCTATGGACATAGATGCTTTGCCCATTATAATAACTTCAAAAAAAATTATCTTATATAGCATAAGCAGTTGCAGTTTTTAACTGGTACTTAAGGTGATATTTCTATATTGACAACTTTTACACTTTAAAATTGTGTATATTATGAATGAGTTGTGGTTATAAGGGAAATCATATTGAAAATAGTGAGTTTGTAGTCATCACTTTATTACCTTTTTATTTCTTTGTGATTAAAAAACCCCAGAAGTATTTTCTTTTTTTCTGGTTTTCTTCCTGTCCTGAATGATTTTTATCCCTTTGTTTTCACATGATCTTACTCACCTCTGACAGTTCCCAAGCTGTTGCTCCCAGAAGTCACACGATAATGTGAAGCATCTGGTTAGGACAAATCATAGAGTTTACTGTAATTTGGCCTATTAAAAGTATGAGGAGTGTTTAAGGGAAATGCAAAAGGACTCTGGAATAGAACTCTGAAGAGTAGTAGTTTGATCTTTGCCATGTAGAGATCTTTTAATAGCATAACACAGAAGAAACTAACAGAAGTTGAATATGGTGAACAGATTTTCCAAAGGACAAGCAAAATTTATTAATTAAAGTCAAACTTGGTTGCTTTGGGAAATAAAAGTAAATTATGCCACAGGATCATGGGAGAAGTGAAGAAGGAACAGAATCGTCAGACTTTTGTGATGATAGTGTGTAGTACTGGTTGGGTTCTCCTGTCTTTCAGTGCTTGTAAAGCATGCAAAAGTCTTTTTTGCTTAGCACTTCTCAAGAACCTATTTTTAATTGTAATAGAGGCACAGACTGAGTCTTATAACATACAGTCTGACCTGTGATCACAGACACAAGGTGAGAGAACAAAGTGACTCAGTAAGACATAAAAAATAATTTAAAAAAAATCCCTACACACAAAGGAAGGTGGTAGAAGAGTCAAACACTGATTTCAGGACTGTAAGCCCTCCAGCAAAGTATTCTCTGCACTACACTGCAGTGGATATCTCTTTAAAATGAGACACTTTATCCTTAATAGACAAAGCAAATGTGATTACATGGAAAAAAAAAAAAAAACAGAAAGTAGCTTTTGAAAAATTATTTGCCCTAGGGAACTGTACTCTAGCAGACAGAGAGAAGTTTTTTCTTCCATATTGTACCTGACACCTTCTAATCTAAAGAGAATTTAGGAAAACACATTGGAGAAAATCAGATAATGTAGAATGAAAGGTACTTGATCTATGTTTGATAGTATTGTGCAATATCACAGGGTTATTACTCATGGATTTGAAACCTCAGAAAGAATACATAATTGAAAATATCAGTGGAAACAAAACAGCTAGTGCTTTTCATGTTTTGGGTTTTTTTTTTTTAAATTCCACATATACTTTTAAAAATAGCTCTAACAGCTTCTAGAATAGGTAGACATGTGCCACAGCATGCTGTGATTTCAGATGAGCGAACAATAGTTGTGAAGAATTGAAAAATTAAGCTGACGTATGGCACTTTTAATCATTTCTCAAAGCTTAATGGGCTGTATACCAATAAATATGAAATATTTCTCAATGGTAATGGCACATTCAAAAGATTCAGTGCTATTCTCTAAAACATCAATTGGTTCAAAAAGTAAATACAGATGCTAACCATAGGAAGATATCAAATATATTACTGAGATCAAAATACACATTTTCTTAATGTACAAACCATCTGTAGTAAGCAGCTAAAGAATATTTTGAAAAGAAGGATTTCTGTTGTTTTTGGCATGTTGTTTGTCAGCCTGAAAATTTTGTTCTTTCTTTTCCCCTCTCACAGTTATAAACTACACCATGAAACTGTAGCAACTGAACTAGGAGGTAAAAGACACAAAGCAATCACTAACCAGTCGGTTCAGAGACAAAGTCTTCTGATGGACAGGTTACTTGTAATTTTTCTCAATGGACTTTTTCCTAGTTTGTTCAGACTCATCCTGTAAAGCTAGAAAAAATGGCTAAGGAGACCAGAAGTGTGAACTGAGTGGACAATTCCTAATGTGTGCGTGTCTGAGGTGCTCCAAGTGCTTCACATACAAATGTAAAGAGTGGCAAATATTTCCAGTTTATGTTCAGAACAAGGATATTGCCTGTGATCAACAAAAGAAAAATATCCAGAGAAGTTTCTGCTAATGCAGTGCTAAGTTTAAGCAGAGGTTTTGCAGATACCAGGCAGATTAGCTCAGGCACTGTGTATGTCAATACTGTGAATTGGCTGCCGGATGAGAGCTGGCTCACCTTCTGGGTGACTTGGAGAAGATGTTAAAAGCCACAGAGCTGTATGTGTTCATAATCCTAGTGAACTAGCTAGAAAACCTAGAAAAGAGGCCACATGCTTAGTTTTCTAGTGTCCTAGCAAAACAAAAAGGAAAAGGTTTTGTTATTGGTATGTAAGAAATTTGTATATATTTATGCATGTTAAATGGCAGTTGGTGCTTTGACGGGTATATCACTGTAAATTCTCAACAGAGAAATGAGAAGGCAAAATACAAATCAAATTATGTGTTCCAGTCAGCTCTTGATAAGCTTCATTGGATGTATCTTCTGAATTGGCTGATCCTCAGGCTGTCATGGTTGTGTGGCTGAGGACATGCTTGAAATGATTACTATTCTGGCTTTAAATTTAAAGACAACTGATTGAATTGCCTTGAGTGTTAACCAATTTTATCCCCATTTTAGCTAATTGGCATTTCAGTAATGGAACATCCCAGCCTTTTCACGTCTTGTTATGGAGACACATATTTCTGGCACAGCTGGATGGCTGAACTGTTGCTCAAAACAGCCATTAAGATATTTCTGTCAGCTTCTCACAAAAAAATTAAGTAAGGGGTTTTTTTGTCTTTTTTTCATGCCTGAGTCAGCATTTGGTAGTTATTCTGTGTATGTGCCTTACCAGACTGTTTTGTTCTCTAGTCTCTGAAGTGGCTGATGAAATGTATTATCATAACAGAGAGGTGTATTTGCCACAGAGGCTGCCCTCTTCACTTACTTGACATACCACAGTGTCAAGAGTAGTGACTGAGTTTGATTTGTAAGGAGGTTTCAGCCACTGATACTACTACTACACACCTGTTCCTAGTTAGTGTTTTGCTGAGCTTGCTTAATACTTTGCCCATACCTATTTGCAAACAAATTCCTCAGAAAAGGCCTAGGGAAAGAGGCGTTTGAACAGATTGCTCTTTAGGGATATTCTCATCTCAAGCAGTTACAAAGCTATAAAATAGCTTCTTGTTTTATGCAGCATATAAAGATTTATTGTGAAAATCAGGGTACCTCAGTTTCAAAAGCTTCCATAAATAGCTCTGTATTGAAGTTTTTCGGTGTATTGTAACTCCAGACTAACTCCATCTAGCACGTTCCTGCAATTTGTGTGTAAAATCAGACTCTTTAGTGTCAGAAGAAAAAGGGATAAGAGGATTTATACGGTCTTCTAAACTAAGCCCCACTGCTTCCTGCCCTGGTTACAGCTGGGATAGAATTTTTTTCCTAGTAGCTGGTACAGGGCTGCGTTTTGGCTTTACACTAAAAGGAATCTTGATAACACAGGAATGTTTTGATTATTGCCAAGAGTGCTTTCACAGCATCAAGGCCTTTTCTAGTTCTCCCCCTGCCCTGCCAGCAGGTAGGCTCGGAGTGCTCAAGAAGCAGGAAGAGAACACGGCTAGGACAGCTGACCTGAGCTACCCAAAGGGTTATTCCATACCACAGAATGTCATGCCCATATATAAACAGGGGGAACTTGGCAGGCAGATCACTGCTCGGGCATCAGGCAGCAGGTGGTAAGCAATTACATTGGGCATCACTTATTTTGGGGGTTTTTCCTTTGGGTTTTATTTCTCTCTCTCTGTTGTTTTTTTTTTTTTTTCATGACTGTTATTCTTATAATATTTTATTATTGGGTTTATATTTTATTTAATTCAGTTAGTAAACTGTTCTTATCCCAAGCTGCAATTTGTACTTTTTTTTCCCCAGTTCTCCTTCCAACCTCACTGGGCACGGAGGGGTGAAAGAGCAGCTGTCTGGTACTTTGCTGCTGGCTGGGGCTAAACCATGGGACCTCCTTTCTACACTCTGAAGCAATATGATTGTAAGGCAAAGTACAGCTTCTCCCAAGGAGGATAGGTCCTGTGCTACTCCCTTGTCCTCTGCTACCTTTTCTTTGCATTCTGTTCTCTGAACAGGATAGTAGCAAGCTCTCATGCAAGCAGGCAGCAGATGAGGCAGTGGGCAGGAGGTTGGAGTTGTAACAAGAGAGTCACTTGCCTACACAAAGGTTGATAAACATTTCTTCTCAAAACTGGCTTTTGTGGAGAGGAATTTGTTTGGTGTACCTTTTGTTTAAGATAAGGTACTTTTTTGTTGTTGTTGACAAATGTGGTGATTTACCCCTGGCTGGGTGCCAGGTGCCCACCAAATCCTTTTACAGAATCACAGAATCTTAAGGGTTGGAAGGGACCTGCCAGAGCAGGACCTCCTAGAGTAAGTCACACAGGGACTCATACAGGTGGGTTTTGAATGTTCCCAGGGAAGGAGACTCAACAACCCATCTCTGCAGGCCATTCCAGTGCTCCATCACCTTCACAGTGAAGAAGTTTTCCCCTAAGTCTCTTTGAAAACTCTTATGTTCCAGCTTGTACCCGTTGTCCTTTGTCTTATCATTGGACATCACTGAAAAGAGCCTGGCTCCATCCTCCTGACACCCACTCTTTATGTATTTGTAAACATTAATGAGATCACCCCTCAGTCTTCTCAAAGAGCCCCAGCTCCTCAGCCTTTCATTGTCACTCAGGTTATTCAAACATATTAGCCATGGGAAAGAAAATATTAACAGAGGTTCTACTTTCACCTTCATAAAATCTACCCTGATTATATAGTTCTTTTATATTTTGTATATCCTTCTGACTAAATTTGATTTTTTTTTCTTCAGTTTTTTTCCCATAGAAACAGGAAAATATGGGAAGGCAAAAGACAGGGAGAAAGCTGGAAATATGAATTATGGCTAGATTAATTGTAGAAAAGGAGGAATTAAAACTAAGTTAGGAAAGTACCACATGACAACATTTGAATACACTCCCACTGATTCCATATAAATCTATCCTCTATTTTGCCCACAGTTTTTTCCTGTTTTGAAATACACTGGACAAGAAAGCTCTGTTAGACTTCATTTCCCCCTCCTTAGCTGTACAGAGGAGAGAGAAATGTAATGAAAAACTTAGAAGTTGAGTTAAGGACAGGGAGATCACTCAGCAACTACTGTTATGGGCAAAACAGACTCAACTTGAGGAGAATTAGCTTGATTCATTAACATTCAAAACTGGGTAGGGAAAATGAGAAATAAAAACTGAATCTTAAAACACCTGTCCCCACTCCTCCATTCTTCCTGGGTCTCTATCTCCTTCCCAGTGATGCAGGGGGACGAGGAATAGGAGTTACGGTCAGTTCATCACACTCGGGTAGGACTCCTCACATTTCCTTTGCTACAGTGTAGGGTCTCTCCTATAGGAGATAGTCCACTATGAACTTCTCCAACATGGATCCTTCCCACAGACTATAGTTCTTCATGAACTGCCCCAAAGTAGGTTTCATCCACAATGAAAAGAAGTCCTTCAGAAACAAACTGCTTCAACATGGGTTCCTCATGGGTCACAAGTCCTCACAGCAAAACTAGTCCTGTGAGGTCTGCTCTCTCCATGAGTTCACAGGTCCTGACAGAATCCTGCTGCAGCATGGGCTTGCCACAGGGTCAAAGCCTTCTTCGGGCATCCACTTGTTCTGGCATTGTGTCCTCCATGGGCTGTGAGTGGATTTCTGCTCCCATGTGGCCACCATGGCTGCAGGGTCAGGGCCTCACTATGGGCTGCAGGGGAACCTTCTGCTCCAGCACCTGGGAACCTCCTCCCCTCCTTCTCCACTGACCTTGGTGTTTGTGAAGATGTTGCTCTCACATTCTCACTTCTTTCTTCTGCTGCAGTTTTAGCACCTGTGCAGCAACTTCTTTCCATTCTCCACTATGTTAATCACAAAAGCATTATTTCCATCGCTAATTGGCTTGGCCTTGGTCAATGCTGAGTCCATCTTAGAGTCCTGGCCCTGTCAGGTACAGAGGATTCTTCTAGTAGCTTTTCATAGAAATTACTCCTGTAGCTACCTCTGTTACCAAAATCGGGCCACACAAGCCCACTATAACAAGCTACAGAGCTTCTTAGATTGTCAGGGATGACAGCTAGTTATCTTTCCTCTAAAGACTTCCTGAGCTATTTTTATGAGCAGCTCTAGTTTTCATACTTGATAAAGAATTTGACTAAACTTGCTGTGTGAATCAAATATATACATTTTCTAGAACACAAAATGTGGAAGAGTTTGTATCATGTTAGAAGTTGGAAACTGTAGACTATATTACTAACTCTGGGAAAGGAAAGTGGGATGTAACTGGAGATGGACTAATCTACAAAAATATATTTAATACATGCAGCACCTCTCAAAAAATCTAGATCTGAATTTTCAAGCCTCACAAGTGTTTTTTCTAAGATTTCCCAAACTGTCTCTGTTAATTAAAAAAAAAGTAAATTATAATTTTTTTGTTCTTCTACTCCAAATAGATGGGATAGAGTGCTAAAAAAGAGTTGTAATTTTCTAATTTCCTTCTAGGATGAGAGAGTCATGCTGCTCAAGACATACTATTCCTTCTTTGGAGTACGTGCTGTCATGGTGAAAATGCTTACTGGTTTCTGTATTAGCATGATCTTTAGCTTGGATAGAGTCATATCAACTGTATCATTTGAGAAAAGAGACTACAAATGCAGTGGTTGTCAAGGTCATAATCTCAATCATAAGCTCGAAGACTATCCCAGTAGAAACAAATAAGATGTGGGAACTCTATAAGACAGCCATTGTAACAAGTACCCTGCTAAAGTAAAACGGGCTTGATAAGCCTGCACAAACCACCAGGTAACTGCAGTGTTTAGAATCCATTTTAAAGACAAAATAAAGCATGTTTGAGGCATTTAGAAAACTGGGTGGAACAGCAAACGTTGTGAGGTGGCAAAAATTGCACAAAATGTCATTTCAAGACTGTTGGAGAAAGCTGATAAATGTTGTTGGAAGGTGACAACGAAGTTGTGAATTTTAGAGGAAGTAATCCTCAGTAGGACTAGCATTAATTATGACTTCCAGAACAGAGAAGTGTTTCCAGTCCAGAAGCCAGCTAACAGCCTATTAGACCTGCATGAAACAGCAGCTAAGACACATGCAAGACAAATTGTGCAGTGGTGAACAGTCCAGAAGGTGCAGCTCAGGTAAGAGCTCGGTGGCTGATTTGCCTTCAGATCCTGACCAACAATGCCGATGACAATCATCTCACACCAACAGTTCAAGCTGGCATAAACCAGTGCTGTAGTTTAAAGAGGTGTTCCCACCCTACACGCTATCTGTTCCTATCACTGTATGCCTGTTGTCTCTTGTGATTGCACAAACATTTGTGAAGGTGAACAGTGAATTGGATCTTGTTAAAATCAAGACCCTGTAATTAATCCAGAGAACTTCACTGAAAAGGTCAATTGCAGAAACTTTCCAGGAATATCTGAGAATATATAGGTGCTGACATAGAAAGCGGAAGTTCATGTATGGTAAAAACTGAGATGAAATTTTAAAAATACATAAAGCCTCAAAGCTTGAACACTTATCAGAAGGCAAAAAGTTGTCATGGGAGCAAACCAAAAAGAATTTAAAATTGAACCCAAGAATGAGATAATTTTTGAGAAGGTTAGACTAGTACCAGAAATCAGTATGACAGCTTTGCTGTGCCAATAGGGAGAAAGCCTTAACAATTGTGATTGTTTTCTAGACAAGCAAATCTGAAGTTTGATGAGGGAAGATGTGTAAAGCTGTGTGAAAGAAGAACTGCAAGCTGAAGGTAGCAACTATATCTCAAAAATGTCTCTGGAAAAACAAGCATCAAGAAAACCGCGTGTAATATACATTGGAGAAAAGCAGTGCTAGGAGAAAATGTGTGAATAAAAGTTATCACAAAATCTGAAGAAAATGAAAGTCAGCAATGCACATCAATTAAGGAAAGCAGAGTTCTGAGTGTCAAATTTATATCAACTATAAGACCTGTTAGAAAAAAACAGGAATAGAAACAGAACAAAAAAAAAAAACAAAAAACAAGCCTATGGACAATTCATACTTAAGAGTTGGAACACTGGCAAGCAGCGCAAAAAAAACAATGATGTTGACAAAGAGATTAAACAATCAGAGCCAAATCCCAAATCATTTAACATCACAAAGCAAGCTGTGAAAAAGCTATATGAATTGTGAAACCAATCCCATTTCAGATGAAGAAGAAAAGCTTTAAAATAAGCCAATCATTGACAGATGTAATTGATATGGTTCTTGGTAAAATCACCAAACTGTTAAAAAATCCCTATGAGATCAGAAGCTCGTACATGAACCCAAAAAGAGTATTTCATTTAATATGCCAAAGATTACCTATGTATATGCAACAGCTATGCAGGCTTAGGGTCCCTTCAGTCTTCCACAGACCAAGACACTACTGACAGTACTGAACAGAATCAAGTGACTAAAGCAGAAGCAAAGAAAGAGCAAGACACATTTATTTCCAGAAAACCATGTTCCCACCAGAATTTTACTCTAAGAATAGTCATCAAAGAGAGAACTGAACAGCAAAAGCCATTCAAATTTCATATATTTTAAGAAAGCTTTTGACAGGCTTCAGCATCAATGTCATTCTGGGACATCTTGAAATGTTATGATATCCAATGAAAATAATAAAAATAAAAATTTTATAGCAAGGCTTAGCTTTCTATTTTAAGTAGATATAGCTTCAGCAAACACTATAACATAGGATTCAGTGTCAAATGACAGTGTTTTTTCTCATTTCACCTTTATAGAATTGCTTGTTTCATTATGAGAATTGGCTTAATAATTAGCAATGAGACAAATCTAGGGAGAACTCACCAACTTTCAGTTCAAATTTTCTAAAAGATATCATCAACAGTGATAAACATGATACCAGAAGAAGTTTAATTAGGCAAGACAACAGCTTTCCCAATCTTAAAAACTTATAGCTTAGCACTGCTTGGACTTGCAGGCATATCAAAAGCAGTATCCATTCACAGCTCTATCTGCTCAATACAACCTATTCATCCCTGCGTAGTACCTGATACCTACATTGTACACTGAATGATGAACTTGTATTTCATATTCATTACAGAAAAATAATATAACTACAAGTTTGAGAAATATATTCCATACTAATTGTCACACATTGACTTCCTAAGTAATCTGAACTAAATGAAATTAAGGGGTAGAGAGGAAAACCTAGGAGGCAAAATACTTTTGCATCTGATTGTCTTAGGAATACCCCTTAAGTTGATGAGCAAATAATTACTTATTTGTTTAATAATGCATTACATACACATTGCTATAGCTAGGTCTACAATGCACTTCAAAAAGAAAACATCAGCTGTTCCCTTGACATTTACACATCTGAACATGTGAACACAACTGTAGAGACTACATGAAGAAAAGGTTAGGCTTCCAGTAAGTGCTAAACTTGCTTGAACTCCTCCATAAAAACAGTGTGAGTAATTGAAGAGTTGGACTAAGAACAACCTTGGTCCTCAAGCTGAAGTGTCAGACTAGTGTAGTCATGGTACTCCTTACTGCTTCAGATATTATCAGAAGAGAAATTAAGACTTGAGCATGAAATGAAAGCAAAGTAGTATTTTTTTCTAGGTCAACATTGCTACATGATGAGTGTAGATATTAATTTTGTAGTGGTAGAAAGTAAGCTGAAGACCTGACTTCCATCTTTCAAGAAAGGGTTGCCCTGTAGTTTCTCCCTAGAGGACAAATTCAGAATGGCTTCTAATTCTACTGGCTACAAGATGAATTCAGACAGCTTACAAATCAGTTCTGTGGCACTAATCACTACCAGTCTGTGGGCTTGAAAAAAAAAAAAAGTGTTTTTAAAACTTTCTGCCCAATATTAACACAGAGTCACAGAACGGTTGAGGTTAGCAAGGACCTCTGGAGATCATCTTGTCCAATCCCCCTGCTCAAGCAGGATCACCTAAAGCTGGTTACCTAGGACCATGCCCGAATATTTTTTTTAGTATTTCCAAGGATGGAGACTCCACAGCCTGTGCTAGTACTCAGTCACCCTCATGAGGAAAAATAGCATTTCCTGATGTTCAGAGTGAACCTCCTATGCTTCAGTTTGTGCCTACCGACTGAAGAGTTTGTGCCTACTGACTCTGGTCCAGGCACTCAGCACCCCTGAAAAGACTCTGACTCCCTCGTCTTCACATTTTCCATTCAGGTATTTATATACATTGATAAAATCCCCACAAGTCTTCTCTAGGTTAAACAGTTCCAGCTCTCTCAACCTTTCCACACATGTGAAGTGCTCCAGTCCATCATCCTTGTGGTCCTTCATTGAACTGTCTCCAGTATGTCCATGCTTCTCTTGTACTAAGGAGGATCACCTCCCTCTACCTTCTGGCAATACTTTGTCTAATGCAACCTGGGTGCCACTCACCTTCTCTGCAGCAAGTGCACACTGCTGGTTCGTGTACAATCTGGTGTCCACCAGGACACACAGAAGATCCTTTTCTGCCAAGCTGCTTTTCAGCTGTGTAGCCCTCAACATCCACGGGTGCCTGTGGTTGTTCCTTTGAAGGTGCAGAGTTTTGCATTTCTTGAAGTTCATGAGGTTCCTATTGACTCATTTCTCCAGCCTGCTGAGATTCCTCTGCATTGCAGCACGACTGTCTGGTGTATCAGTCACTCCTTCTCATTTGGTGTTGTCTGCAAACTTGGTAAGGGTTCACTCTGCCCCATCATCCAGATCATTTCATGCTTTCTATTTAATTGGCAATATTGTGGTGTGACTCACAATTATTTTTAAAAATCATTATTCAGATAATGTAACATAATGTATTCTAGAGATTCTGCAATTACAGAAAACTGCTACCACAGAAATGTCACTTGATCAGCTCTGCATTAGTGTCTTTTACAATAGGCCATTGATCCCTAGGCTGCATACTTCCAGCAGTCTCATCTGGGGATTCTAGATCACGAGCTAATAATGAATTTCAAAAAATGTCATTCACGTCATTCTTTCTTTATAATAAAGAAGAAAAAGCTGGCAACATGGGAGAAAAGGAGCATGGGGTTTTTTTTCTTGTGTTCATGGCAAACAAATACTGCCTATTCAGGGTCTGCAAACTGCAAACTACGTTTCAGATTTTCTGAAGCTGTTGATTGTCTTTCTCCTAGATCATGGGCATGACTTCTCCCCTCTAGCCCTTGACAATACCTGCTTCATATTGGCATTTCAGCTTTGGTGAAGATATCCCTCAGTTCCTCAAATGCCCACCTGGTTTATCTGCAGCACTGCTTTGGCTTCATTTGACTATGTACCTATAGAGAAATTGAAAGTATCCCTGATTTGTCGCACTCAGTAGAATTCATTTTAAATTGCAAAGAAACTTAAACCAATAAGGTTTATTCAAACAAGACAGAGTTAAACTGACATTTTAAAGATTGAAATAAAAGCAAAGAACAGGGACTTTGAGTATGCATAGCCTTAGGCTTTGGTCTGAGGTTATCCAAGGTACCTCTTAGCTGCAGTCAGCAGGCTTGACTCCCAGAACTCAGCCTCAAGGCTGCTGCCCAAGGCTACCCACCCATCTGCATTTATACCCCAGGTTTTCTGATTGCTCTTGAATGTCAATGATGCTTCAAAGTCCGTCACAAAAATATCCTATTTTCAGAGGACTTGCCTGAGGCATCTGAGATATTCCTGCTGGAATGCTCTTAAACTTACCTGAGAATGACTGCCTTTGAAGGGTAGAGGGATAATTCTGGAAGCTGATTCCTCTTCTCAGGGTTATCTTTTCTTTTAAGAAGTCTTAGACTACTCTAATATATTTTACAAATCACATGATGAATGTAGTGCTTTTTTATTGTGTAGCAGTTTCTGGCACCTCCTGGTTTACTGACATTTTGGGGGAACCACATTTGCACAGTAAACTGAGCTGTCAGTTTTAGTTTTTCAAGGTATCTGCATCTAAATTTCTAGCAATCCATAAATAAGAAGAGCTTTGAACAGAGGTTTTGGGTTTAGTATAAAAGAAGATCCATTTGCAAATGATGTCTCAACTTTTCATAGGTCCAAGTATCTCTTGACAAAATAACATTTGATTAGTGATATTTAAGTAATACAGCATTCTAACACAGACAGCTTACTGCAAATTTAACTTTTGACTATTCTTCAGTTTTTTTCCATTTCTATATCTTTTTTTCAAACTTGAACAAAGTTTGCTGCTTCAAAGTTTATTCCTTAGTACTTTTTTTTTTTTGCTAGATACCCCAAAAGAAAACTACCTAGGATATGTGTAGTTTAAATTTTGGTGTTTGTAGCAAAACTCATTTAAAAATCCAAACTTCCAGACTTTTTTTTTTGGGAGGGGTCAGAAAATGAAATGTTTTGCTATGTTTTATTAAAGTATCTGTTCCCATTTATAGTTGATACTGTAGTTAGAAAAGGTTCAGCATGATCCCCTTACACAGAATCTGAAAGGATCTATCATTTTATTGTAGTGTTAGTGTTAGGCTGTAACATAGAACAAGACTTCAGCATGCTCACTGTTGGCAGTTACTGAATCCTTCACAAAACTAATTTTTGGAGCTCTGGTCAAGTTTCAGCTGAGATCATTCTACATTATACTTCCAGTAATTCAGCTTAAGTTTTCAAGTTGCAGAATCTTTATGTCTTCCTTTCTGAATTGTAATGTTACAGTAAGGTATTACTTAGCTGTTTTTTACACCATGACAGCAGCTGTATTTTACCAGCAAACTACATATTGGCAATACAATTTTCATCTTCCTTTAAGAGATATTCAAGTCTTCATTAATGCTAAAAAATGTTTTTTGAAAAGTCTTGGTGAAAAATATTATACAAATGTGAAATATTTTTATTAGTAATTGTTATTATTTGAGTGCCTTTTTATTGCTCTATGTATTTCTCTAGTATGTGAAATTCAATAATTTATAGAGTGCCTGGAAAGCTGCTGAACTGTGTTTGTGACAGGACTGAGTAATAAGCAGTGAGAAGCCTAAGGGAAAACAGGCTTTGCACAAGAGTGATCCACAGCCTCTCTCTTTCCCCTCCAAACAAAATCATAGCATCAGCATCTTCTGCTCACAGTATGAAATAGTTTCTTTGAAACCACCCTTTTCTACCGTGCTTCCATACAAGCTGTCTCTTCTCCTGCAGTGATTTAACAGTGATATCACTAATGAGAAGTGCTGCACGTGGCAGCGAGATCTGAGCCCTGGCTTGAGGGCAGTAGAAAACGAATTTTTATATACAGCAGCATTTCTGAGCGTGGGGCTGGTTGAAGGTAAATTGAGAGGACTAAACTGTATTGACCAGAAGCATCTGAAAGAGTCATGCTTTTCAGGGGAAAAATAAAGGAAATAAAGACACTTTGGGATTTCAGAAATGTTATTTCTTGTTAGTACACCTACTGTGTTCATGACAGTCCATCATCTGTTTTGGCCTATTTAAAACTACTGGAAGAAGTTATTAAGAAGTTTCATAAGAAGCAACACAATAGAAGGAATTGAAATGTAAACATAGGACTGGATTGCAGTTTGAGGTATGAGCTTTCAGTGGCCGCCAGGAACAAAGTAGTGATAAGATACAATGTTTATCTAGGAAATGCAACAAGTACAGTACTGTTGACCATTTCTACATTACAGCCCACCTCCTCCTGGGCATTGTCTTTATGAGAAACTGCTGTTGAATACACAAAGGTCTGAACATTGGATGCAAGAGGTATTCTATGCATTATTTTTTTCTCAACATTATATATATATATATATATATACATATATATATATATATACACCCCTTCCATAGGATTTTAAAATTTCTCTTTGGAATTTGATTAAGTTTACTAAGTGACTCCTCAAAATAACAGGCAGCTAAAGTGAAATGACTACTCTGCAATCAGCGTTGTTGCATACACATAGGCCAAAAAAACACCTTCAGCCCAAAATGTTTTAAGTTCAGTCATTAAATCCTCAGTTTAAGTTCAGCACCAAAAAGGTTCTGTAGCCTAAAGGCCTAATAGTATCTGTCCTTTAAATGGAGAACTTGGTCCTTGAAGCCCAAAGCACCTTAAGAATTCCTCATAAACTTAAACACGTGTCATAAGCCTCTTGAAAGTCAAATTCTAGTAGGCATGCCAAAATACAATTTCAGGGTTCAAACCAAAGTTTCTTGATTTTGAAAATGTTAATAAATACCTCTAACATAGAATATAGCTCTTTGGAGAAGCTTCAAGTGCTCTCACAGCCCATTCAGGGAATACACTGAGTAGTCTATCCTGATCTCTTTTTCTAGAGCTGAGCATGCTATGCACTGTTCATATCCAGGTATTGACACATATGAGTGATACTGTAGCTCAGAGGGAGCAATGCTTTCTGCAAAAGAGCATTGCAGCGTCTCTGCAGCCTACTGTACAAAGCATAGAGGAATCGGTTCCTGGCTGCTTTAAGTGACTGTTCTTCCTGCCAGGACAAAAGCACACTGTACAGGCTGGAAGTGGGGAAGGGGTTAAAGACTTTCTATGTTCAGATCAGTGCTTTCATTGTCACATTGGGCTTCATAAATTGAAATTCCCCTTTTTTCTGAGCAAGGGTAAGAGATAGGGTGATACATCTTTAAGTACTGAAGATGAGATCATCTTCTTTTTATAGAAACTGAAATCATCTAAAAGCTGCACAGCAGCAGGCTAAGCGTATTTCTCAAGGTGCATGGAAAGAGTGTTATCTGGGAATTCCTTTCCAAATGAAAAGGGAGCACATACCCAGCCAGATCTTATCTTGAAATATGACTCTTAGACACTGTTTTTATTTATTGGAGAGAACTGAGAGTTTGTCTGGTTTTGTTTTACTGCTTCTCCAGCCATTTAATTCCATGCTTGCAGTCATGAAAGGGAAAATCAGGCCTGTCTTTTTCCACTGCATATGACTGAGAAATCATTATAACACTTTGAATCTCATCTCAGAAAGGAAAACTCTGCTGCAGTTATGAAGCTATTACTAGTCATCAAGAAAAAACAATGAAACCCACATAGAAAAGTATCCCACTCTAATACTGTTTTTTATGAGATAGGCACACAAGAAAAAGAGTGAATATTTCTCACAAAAGGGACCTTGGTCCCCATGCAAACACACACAAAAACTCACATGGAGACACACAGAAAAGCTCTTACAGTCTGAGTCATCAGTGGGTCAAGCACAGCCAGGCAGAATCCAGAACTGAGATTCCTGCAATAGTGATGATAACGTCACAGAGTATGTTTACAGTTATGACTTGCCCTCTACTAAAACCTGAGGAATGTATTCTAAAATTAGAGTACTACAGGTGCATCTGTAAATGAAAGCAATGCCTATATGTAACTACACATTGTGAAAGCAGAGTGATGACACTTCTTCCTAACTATCCTTTACTTTGCATTGCTTAGCATAAGTCATGCTAGAATCAGCTTTTCTTGTGGTTCCTGATTTTAGCAAAGGTTTAGTACTTGCATACAAGAACAGAATCTTGCATACAAGAACTGAATATGTTGTGAGGTTTGTCATTGACTTGTTTCATTATACTGCAGATCCGCCTGGCAGAGGAGAAACAATCCTTAAAGCTTTGTGAAAGCTCACAGAGAAGTAAAGTTATCTGACCAGCGGCACATACTGCATCAGTGGCGGCCAGAAGTCAAGTCTAGCTCCACAGACTGGCAGCCTGGTGTTTCATTCACTGGACCCCGATGCTTCCTCATGCCAATTCAGAGGGGAGAGTTCAAACAGGGTTTTAACACTTGTTGTAAGTGTGACTGGAAGGGGTGGTGAGTGACACGTGTTGAAAGTCTATCAAGGTCTTTACTAGCAGTAAAGGGATGAGGAGATGAAGTGCTGCTCTGGTGTTCCAAGGCTTGTGTCCCACTTCTCTCACTCACAGGTTCCCTGAGGCACAAAGGAAACGAAGTGACCCTGTAGGGTTACAACTACAAGGTAGCATTTCTATTGGTCATTAATGAGTCTAGACTTTGACAACAAAAAGAATCCCACAGTACAAGGACATACACTGGGCTGCTGGTTTTTCATACAGACCAGAGGGAACTTATGAAGCATCCTGGCCACATTCACTTCAGACAATCTCAAACTGTTCTACCGCTTAGAATATCTGTTCTTCTGTGACCTGTGAAGGAATAAGCATTGAGACAAGCTGCACCAGAAGACCTGTCTGTCCTTAGCCATCCTGCAGCAGTGCTGGTTCTGAGGCAGCAGGGAGAGGAAGACTTCCCACATGGAGTGCATCAGCCTGTGCAAAGGCAGAATTACACAAACCACTTTGCTGCTTGGAAAGCACTTCAAAAGCCAAGTCCTAAGTGACCTTCTTGGGGAAATATAGAGCAAGGGACTGACTGAGAGAAATGATTGGACCTAGTTTTCAAACCCAATGTGTATGTATGTGTGTACGTGTGTACATCCCAGTAGAAGTTACTTTGATTTATATTTGTTCGGTTTTATTATGGTACAGGCAGACCAATGCAGTGCATTGCAGTGCAGTATTACAGTGTAGTGGGTCTTACACAGATCAGAAAAATACAAAATGAAAAAGGCAATTACAATAGAATGTGAGCTTCATTTCTGTAATAGTGTATTTCTTTATATCTGTCCTTTCAGTTTTTACTTTCATAAGTGTTTTGGTTTTGCCTAGCCAGCAATGAAGCACCACAACAGTCTCTTGCTCACTGCCGCCCATCCACCCCCATCCTCTTTAGGATGGCAGAGGTCCCAGTGAAATGGGAGGAAAAAGATGAGCAAGGTTGTTGTGGATTGAGACAAGGGCAGGGAGGGCTCGCTGCCAATTACGGTTCCAGGCAAAACAGACTCCAGTACTCGACTTAGAGAGGAAAGTAGGAAAGTTTATTCTACAAGAAACAGAATGGAATAAAAGCAAAAAGGGAGTAGGATGATGAGAAAATTACAACCAGCACTTTAAGATCTCCCTCCCCCATCCCTCCTTTCTTCCCGGACCCAGCTCACTGATCCAGATATCTCTACCTCCTCCCTCCTCAACAGCTCAAGGGGGCAGGGAATGGGGGATGTGGTCAGTCTCTCACAGATGGTCTCTGCAGCTTCTCTCTTCTCAGAGGAGGAGGACTCTTTGCATATTTCCTTGCTCTGATACTGGGTTCCTCCCACAGGACGCAGTCCTTAATGAACATCTCTGGTATGGGTTCTTCCCCACAGGTACAGCTTCTGTAAATATGGGGTCCCTCACACAGGACACAGCCTCCTCTGGGCATAGTCACTGCCCCTGGCATGGAGTCTTTAACGAAATGCAAACAAATCTCTGCTTCAGCAGTCCTTTCCACAGGATGCAGGGGAGTCTCTGCTCCAGCACACCTCCTCCTCTCTTCTCTCACTGATCTTGGGGCCTGAATGGTCACTTCTCTCTCTCACTATACTCCTTGGACCACCACCAGTCAGAAAAGAAAGAAGGGCAGAACAAGAAGGAACAGGAAGAAGCCTCCTCTTCCAGCTTCTTCTTCTTAAAAAGTGATTGTGGAGGTGTGCAATTGACTCAGCTCCAGAAGTGAGTCTAGCTTAGAGGTGGGGAGAGTTTTGAGCAACTTCTTACAGAAGTCATCGTTACAGCCCCTTCCCCATGACCAGAAATGGCTCCATGTCAAACCATGACTATAAGACTCTTAGGAAATCAGCTATGAAATTTCACTCCACCTTCATTAACAACCAAAACCCAAGTACATTGCAAAGAGCAAACAGCATTTCCAAGAAAGTCATATGGAAGGTTTATGATGTTTACTAACACATGACCATATCCTTAGCACTGACACAGCTACATTGGTATATAGCCAATACCTCCCAGCCGAGAAGGCAACCTTCAAAAATTTTATCCCAAGAACAGTCATAAAACAGTCATTAGCAATTAAAAGGAGGTTTCATTTCCTCACTCATCTTTTACCTACTTTAGAAAAAGGGAAAGCCCTCATTTTATGTATTTTTGTATGGAACAATGGATGTATGTGATGTTGTCGCATTTGATTTGTTTACTGTATTCCATTCTCAAATTATATAGCAGGAGAGTATTCTAATGGCAAAAATATACAGAAAACATAGAATCATAGAATGGTAGGGTTGGAAGGGAAATGTTCAGATTTCTAAGTCTTTCATTGTATGTGTTTTTCATTCCTAGAGCAAGATGGATTATGATCAGTAAACAGAATGATTACCGATATCTTATTTCATTCTCAATAATCATTGCCTGACAGATTCACAGATTCACAGAACGGTAGGGGCTGGAAGGCACCTCTAGAAATCATCCAGTTCAACCCCTGCTCAAGGAAGTTCACCTAGATCAGGTCACTCAGGAATATATCCAGGCAGGTTTTGAAGACCTCCAGAGAAGGAGACTCCACAAACTCCCTGGGCAGCCTGTGCCAGGGCTCCTTCACCCTCACAGTGAAATAGTTTTTCCTTAAGTGGAACTTTTTGTGTTCCAGCTTATGTCCATTACCCCTTGTCATGTCAACAGATACAACAGAAAAAAAGTGTTGCCCCATATCCTTTCCCTACACCTTTCAAATACTAAACAGCCTCAGTTCCCATAGCCCTTCATCATCAGATAAGTGTTCTACTCACCTGATCATAATAGTGGCCCTGTGCTGGACCCTCTCCAGAAGTTCCCTGTCCCCGTTGAGCTGGGAAGCCCAGAACTGGACACAGGATTCCAGATGAGGCCTTACCAGGGCAGAGTAGAAGGGGAGCAGAACCTCCCTCGACCTGCTGGCCACACTCTTGATGCACCCCAGGATGCCATTGGCCTTCTTGGTCATAAGGGCACATTGCTGCCTCATGGTTAGTTTATTATCAACCAGCACTCCCAAGTCTAAACTGACTGTCTTACTATGATAAATTTGAACTCATTCTACCACAGAATAATCAATATTGTTACATACATTCTTACAGTTTTCATCATAACTATGATTATTTCAAAACCAATAACCAAAAATGTTCATTTTACCATTGGAAGGCTGAGGCACAAAAAGAATCGTGAAAAAAAATTACAGTCAGCTGGAATACTCCATGTCAGAAAGAGAAACTTATATATTTTTCAGGTCTAATATATTTCACATCGCTTGTTGTAGGCACGAAAAGGAAATCCTTACTTTTTAATCGAGTTGATCTCAGTTATTGATGAGACCATATTTACTAGATGCATACCTAGTTTCTGCAACATATGAAGCAGAGATAATAGAAACAGCCAGCTAGTTTTCTACCCAATTTTAATTTTACCCAAAACCAGCTCCAGGATGGAGGTCCAGTGTTAGAATTAGATGTGTAAAGTGAAGAAGATAGCTTTCTGGTTGCACAAATTACATTAACACAGGTATTGCAAAACTTCTGTATTGAGTTGTGGGTTTTTTGGCATGCCTTTTTTGTGACATCCCCAACGTTTTTTTACATGTTGACCAAAATATTTTTAAATTGTGACCAAAATTCATCAATGTAACTCCACAGTTTTTATATTCACAAGTCATCATCACACTAGGACATCACAATATGCTGCAACTTGCTCTACCACTTCACCTGGAAGTAAGTGGCCACCACTCCTACAGACCTGTAGTTGGCAGGATAATACTTTCTTTGACAGTAGGTTCAACAGTATTTGTGGGCAGACAGTGCTGAAAGGAGTGGAACACACATGGAATGCAATATTTGTTTAGCAATCAGACAGTCCTTCTGGTCATCTTCATTCAGCAATCCTGGTATTTCTCATTTTACTCCTCTCGTTGGCCCACATTGGTAGAAAGACATTCTTTATGATTTTCTATCAGGCAAAGATAAAGGCAATCACTACATCTGTGTGATTTCTGTACCTTCCAGTCCACTTTGGTACTTAAGTAGAATCCCAGTCAGACTAAGGTCTGTCAGTACTCAAACTGCAGCCCAGTTTCCAAGGTTTAGGAAAATCGATGTAGACTTTAAATAAAAGCATCATTTTGCCTTTAGGCTTATTACCCAAACAGAACAACTAAAGTTTTTGAGAGTCATTTACTATTACTAAACGCATATATAACCAGGAAACAAAGCAGAAGAAAAATCTTAATTTTGGTAACAACAAAGACAAGAAAGAATGAGTACACATGTATATTTGAATGTGTGTTTAAAAGATTTTAGTATATTTCATTGACTTTTCCTAGAAATCAGTTATTCCGTAATTTACATTATAACTTTAAAGCAGTCATTTCAACATAAGAAAAACTAATTTACTGTGAGGATACGGAGCAGTGGAACAGGCTGCGCAGGGAGGATGTGGAGTCTCCTTCATTGGAGGTCTTCAAGACCCAGTTGGAAGCGTTCCTGTGCAACCTGATCTAGGTAGACCTGCTTCTGCAGGGGGGTTGGACTAGATGATCTCTAAAAGTCTCTTCCAACCTCTACCATTCTATGATTCTATGATTTCAAAGACATTGTGCATTGAATTAAATAATTTATTTCTTTTTTCTGTCATGATTTTATTTTTCATTGTTCTTT
Source organism: Colius striatus (assembly GCF_028858725.1). Taxonomy (NCBI): domain Eukaryota; kingdom Metazoa; phylum Chordata; class Aves; order Coliiformes; family Coliidae; genus Colius; species Colius striatus. Next base: position 127,307,561 of record NC_084759.1, on the reverse strand, counting down.
ATTGGCTGTTCTAAAATTAACACTGGTATCAGTTAAGAGAAGGCACATGAATACATATGTCATTTTGGCCCTAAACAATTTTAATAACTCTAAAATGAAAAGCTCTGGCTTTTTTAAAGGTTCATTGTGTTGCACAGACAAATAAAAAAACAACACAAACTCAAAGCCCAGTATGACTAATTTTCTGCCTTTATTATGTCAGGCTAGTGATAGCTGAACTGCTGCAGAGCTATGTACTGCAATTCCTTTAAAGTCATGTTTAGAGTGCAGAATGCATGTCATTAGGCAATTATATACTGCTTTGGGCTGCTTATCATACCGGTGATATCAGAGCAGGAAGAAAGCACTTCCTGTGCTGCCCACAGGCTAAGCATATAATATCCTGTTAAGATGGAAGACAAATGCTGACCCATCACTGAAAGGCAGCCACATGTTGAAGCTGGATACAGATGATGGTGGAAGAGTTAACGTTCCAAATTCAATCTCAGGAGAGTACATTTAACTTCAGGGAGTTTTTGACTGATACAGAGTAGGAAAAGATGAAAATGATCCCCTTAAAATTTACCCATCCAGAAAATAAGTTTGATCAAGTTCTGATCTCAGTTCTTGGTCATCTTGTCAGGTGGTGAGTTCCGGTTTTATAAGCAGCTAATATGAGAAAACATGCTGAGCCATTGCCCCTTTTAGCAAAATAAATGCTGTCCAAGTCTGAACAGTTCTCAGTTGTACAGGTCTGACTACATTTTTTCAGTGAAACACATGACAGAGCAGCTTCCAGTCTAGCATAAAGTTTGGATGAACTTGCCTAGGCAGAATTTCCTGCTAATACCATCAAGTCTGAACTAGCTTATTTCAAGCTACTTATGGTATTTCTACACATTATACACTGCAGACCTATGGCATTCTTGAAGCTACCATTATAAGCCACATTCAGCAATGTTCTCATATGGTTACTTAGCCAGAGCAGAATAAATAATGCAGCCATTTTGATTCGTTGCTATTTTCTGTCAACATTCCATAATGAAAACACATGTACAGAGATAAGTTGTCATGGTTTCTTTCCATTGTTTGAAAACCACAAACCATCATGCATTTGTGTCTCAACATACAGAAAACTACCATTTCGCAAATAGCTAAAATTCAGAGTTGCAGATTTATTTCCATTTCAATCAAATACTAATCTCATAAAGAATATATTTTGAGGAAATTTGCTGATTCATAAAAATTAATCTAGAAGTCTCTGAAACAATAGTTAACTATTTTTTTTCTAATCAGGAAGAATATCAAATGTTCTTCTCCATGTTTTCTCACACTCTTATCAATACTTTCCCAAGCTTTTTGTTGACTTTTGTAGCCTATTTTATATACAGTTGACTATAAAATATCTTAACATTTTCTACAATCCACACAACACTGTCTTCAGCAGACCTTCCACAGTATGCAACTGTGGAAGGGAATTTTTTTTTCCTTTTGCCTCTTAGTATATCCATTTGATTGGGTTTCTGTGATCTTTGCATCAGATTCACCTAGTTGCAGCTAGTTGCATCTTTTTAATTTATTTAGTTATCATAACAAAATACATGAGTATAGAGATGAAGAGATAACATATTTACTGTACCATTTCACTGAAGAACAAAAACTTAATTAGTTCATATTTTTGCAGACAAGATATTTTCTTCACTGCAGAAAAGTTTTTATGTCTATTAATCAGAAGCCTCAGTAAGCCCTTCAAAATTTAACCAGATTTTAGAGAATGCTGAAGATCAGATTTTTATCTGACCGCCATCAGCAATTCCTTACATTTTTCAGAGTTCAGCAGCCACAACTAACACTTCTGATATTTGTCATAATTTTTTTCAAAAGAAATCACTGCCAGATGTATGGAATACTTTTGAAAACCACCCTTAGCTGCTGGCACTGAGTCATTTTGAGCATCCTGGACAGACAATGGCTTAAGCAGTGTTCTGTGACATGGCTGTCTGCACTAGTGTGAACTTCAGGTACAAATCACTACCAGTCATGTACAAATCACAACCATGCAAGTTTAGGATGTTGAATGTCCTACTTCGTTCTTCTACACTTCACATTGCCACAGAAATCTACTGAACAGATACAGAAGTCCATATCCCGGACTGCTTAGGAACAGAAGTAACATTTGGACAGACAGTAAGTATATAGGGTGAGGATATAGCCCTGAGCACTGGCACACAATTGTCCATATAATTAAATTGTTAGTACAGCCATTTGCATGCTTTCAGTCTAGATCAACAGCACTATCTCATGCATCACAAGCAAGTTAATGCAGCTCAGAGACCATTCCTAGTAGGGAAATTTGCAAGTGCCCTGTTTGAATGGCAAGAGTAGTTAGCTTTGAGTGCAGACTGTGTCATAACAATTATCCTCCAAAAAAATAGACTCTGGTCTGTGTTGTTTACTAGTATATACATAGCCAGTAAGCCCCTGACTCTGTAAGTCTTTCTGCACAAAGAAATTAAGGTGAGAATAATCCCTATGTTGTCATAGCCTAGCTTCAAAATTTTGGATGTTTCTCTTGGCTGTTGAACCATCAAGTTTGTTTTTTTCCTGGTGTAGCTTTGCACAAATTTTTTTGATCCGAATTAAAATCAGAAAATAAAACTCGGAAACACAGACTGCAGAACTTCACAAAAGTACTCCATTGAGTATAGACAATTATTCCACAATATGTTTTTCTTGTCCTGATACAAACCACGCTTTTGAAGTTAGAAGCATAGGAGGATTTTTCTCATTTTCAGGAGTCATGTTTTGGCATTGCATACATTCTGACATTTTCAATGAGGAAATCATATAACCAACATCCTCAAAAACCACTAAATTCACAGGTATTTGAAAGGTAATTTTGTGTGGTAGCACATTAGAGGGTCTATTCAGACTATCACTATCACTAAACAAGAGACTTTAGATTGGATCTTCAAAGCACACAAAAAGAGCTGTTTCACTTTTCTTTGGTTAGAACCAGGTGAACTCTAGTCCTTGATGCATTTTCTTGTATGAGGGAAATGCTTCAGTATTTTTTCCTGGCACTTTTTTGTAATTTCTGTCATCTTTTCAGATTTCATATTTACATACTCAACAAGCTCTCCTGCTCTTAGCCTCTTTCTATCCCTTGAACTTTCAGAATTTGCAACAGGTTCAATCACTCTTTTAAAACACTGATGCACGTAATTGAAAACACTGTGATATCTGTTAAGAGGTCTACCTCTAGCATCATTCTACTTAGACCCAGTTGATTATAGCAATGTACCTTTGACAAGGTTTGGGCTGAAGACCATTTCTGTTATCCACAGATCTTCATGTGCTCAGGAGCCACATGAAATTCTGTTGTTCAATCTCACCTTTAAAGTGGTCCTATGACTGGCTTGGTTTGTTAAATATAGTAGATACTACAGGTTAAAGATGCACTATCTTCACTGGCCTGTTAGGGCACATCTAGCATTAATTCCATTACCATACAATTTCCTAAACATAACCACACTAGAATTATTGGTACTTTCTTTACTCTCAGATACCATCGTTCTGAGCAGTGGGCCAACACGGGGGATCTGGATAGTCTTATTGGCAATGGAAGGACCCAGGTTCGACTCTAGTACTGGGCTGACAAGCTAGATTATTTTCGGTAACTAGATCTATCCTTCCAGTTCAAGATATATCTGTATCAGGAGAATTGTGGGAGAGATTGTATTGAAGTTCCCTATACATATATATAGATATAATTTACTGCTTAAATAGGGATCTTTCTCTGTTTTAGGATTACTATTATGCCGCTGCCTAAAGGATCCATCATACTAAATCAATGACTTAGTCTAGGTGGACCTGCTTCTATAGAAGGGTTGGACTAGATGATCTCTAAAAGTCCCTTCCAACCCTACCATTCTATGATTTTATGATTCTATGAGAGACTCCATACACTTACGAGTTTCCTGAAGGGGAGTGGGACATAAATCACTATTTGCTTTACAAGTTTGACACAGAAGAGGTCAGACAAGGAACAGGAGCACACTGGTCTAAACTGACTCATTCAGGATCGACCAACATGTCAGTAGCACAGCCAGGAGCTGAATCTGGATTTCCCACATTCCTGGATCGGAAAGGTATTTCTAGTTTTTGCCATATATGGATTGCAGAGCCTTATTACCTTGCTGTAATGAAAAGTGGTAATCATAAGACATCCAGAACAGAACATGCTGCAGGCTAGCCAGTAATACCTTTTAGGACTACAAAATTCTCTATTGCTGCAATAAGTGTCAGCATCTGGTATGGCTATGTGGAAAGTGTTCCTCTTTAAATCTGAAAATGCTCTAATCTGTGAATTCATCTGCCCTGAATGTTTGTTTTTCAGTCTGTGCTAATGACCAGAGGCTACCTGACAGCAAATACAAACTCTAGCATAGACACTTGAAAGCACTGGAAATGTTTCTGTACCATCCATGCTACTGTTTTGTATTTTGCTGTGCTCTTTTCACCTGTATCTGTTTATTTTCTCTTGGTTTATGGCTGGCTCATACATTCTTTGAGGACGAGTTTGTATATCTGTTCTGTTTGTCCAAAAGAAAAAAAGAGTATCTGGGAGTAATAATTATTATTATTGTTGTAAAAATGACAGCTTTTTTCCATTACAGCCAAGAAAATGTCTGGTGTTGCTCACAAACCCACCTTTTTTTGCTCTTTTTCCTTTCCCTCCTTTTTTTTCATTACATAGTCACACATTTTAGTTCCTTTTAAGAGAATTCAGATTGTCTCACCTAATTTTTTTCAGGTATTGTCTCAATCTGTGAGAAGATAATCTATGAAATGAAGACACCTGTTTTCAGTGTTCCTTAATTCCTGGTACACATTCAGGATGCATCAAGAGCCATGTGATGTAGCTATCACCGTGGCAGAAAAATATTGAATGGCTCTCCCTCAGAAAGTTGTTTTGTTGATTCTCCCTCCTCCTGAGAAATTAGTGGAATAACAGCTACCAAAAGTAGCTCTTTTCAGGGTGCTGAGGCAGCTGGCTACTCTGCAAGAAGAGAACCATGGGCTGCTAGGGTTCCTCATGGGGCTATCAGTACAGGATCTTCACCAGATATAGCTTATCCTACCACTCCCAGCCAGGGAGCAGAACAGATCTGGTAGGTGCTCAGGGGCAGTCCCTAACCCAGAGCATCAGGCAAGTTCATGGCAACAGGATGCAAAGTCAACACCACAGAACAAGACCAATGTCCAGATGAACATGGTACATTGTCAGGCACACGGATGGCTGCAGCAAAGCTCAAGTTATTACAAGTATAAGTCTGAACTTGAAAGCAGCTCCCAAAAGTAGTGAGGAGCCCTCACTGAGTCAGAGATCTTCAGGAGGAACTTCTGCTGAGGATCCTTATCTTTCTTTCAAGGCTACCAGCTACATCAACTACGGCTGGCCTTGAGCCCAGGCACTCATAGCCTCAGAGCTCTGACAGCGCTCTCAAGCAGCTTTTCAACATTTTTATGCTATGTTAGCTCTTGGCCTTTTCTAAAGGCTCTGCTTGGTCATATTCTGTTTCTTTGTGCACTGTTAAGTCTGTTTACATTTTTATTATACCTCCTTAACATTTGAGGATGTGGTACATGGTGCTTGAATTCAACTGCAATAAATTCATAGAATCGTAGAATCACAGAATGGTGGGGGGGTTGGAAGGGACCTTTAGAGATCATCTAGTCCAACCCCCCTGCAGAAGCAGGTTCACCTAGATCAGGTCACACAGGAACGCGTCCAGGTGGGTCTTGAAGACCTCCAAGGAAGGAGACTCCACACCCTCCCTGGGCAGCCTGTGCCAGGGCTCCCTCACCCTCACAGTGAAATAGTTTTTCTTATGTTTAAATGGAACTTTTTGTGTTCCAATCTCATTCCATTACTTCTTGTCCTGTTGCGAGCTACAACAGAAAAAAGAGATGTCCCAGCCTGAAGATGTGATCTACCAAAATGTACTTGGGAAAATACCAGGGAAGAGACATGGTAAGTAGACTTTATTGCTCACTGGTTTGAACGTTCTCTGCTGAACTTATTTTTACCCTGAATTCTTTTTATGAACTCTTCTGCAGCTTCAGAGGCTAGCATATAAAACAGTACAGATCACCTAGACGAACTGTCACAACTGACATTGAGACAGCTAAACTCCCTTAGACTCCAGAATAAGGTGTCACCCCCACAAGTCACTGGTTTGTACAAGCCCTCAAACCATAGCTGGGACCCAATTCCCAGGGATCAAATGGGATCAAATCTGTGCTGGTGACTCTTAACTGTATGGAAGAGTTGTGTGCCATGGTTCAGGGACAGTCTCTTCTCTGCTTGGTTTACTAGTAAAGACGTTGTGAAACATTTCAAGAGGGAGCAGATTGATTCATAAATAGGTTTCCTTTCTCTTATGGGTTGCAGGATTTGTCTGGATTTGACAAAAAGGTTGGAGATTGGGGAAAAAAACAACGAAGGAAGAACTGGGAGTGAGGCTTGCAGCCAGATATGTGGAAGGCAGATTTTTATAGGCTAAATGTCAGGTAACACTGAAGTTATAGCAAAAACCTATCACTTTGGAATGCTTTTGTTAGACAATTTCTCTACCCTAGTTGCTGCCATGTCTGATCTTTAAGACTTCTAACATGTTTCTAAAGCTTTATGCACACAAAATAACTAGACTATTTAATCTCTTCAGGACAGGGACTGTCTCTTCCTTTGTGCATGCATAATGACTAGACTCAGCATAATTTAGAGCCTCTAGATGTTGTATGGGAGACTGAAGCATTCAAAGCCATATGCATGGCATTTCTCCTTTAGTTTAATTTTAAAATATTACCCTTATTCTTTTAATACTGCCCAACAAATGAATACGGTCTTCCTAAGTGGAATTGTCCCTTTCTACCTATTTCAAACACTTGCAGCTGTGTTTACATCTCTGAACATATGAGCCTTACAATGGAAGTCCTGACCCAAGCTTATCTACAAAGGTGCAAGCAAGCCACTATAATAAAGCATGACATCAAACCAGCTCATTAAGAGAAAGTCTGGCAGTCATCAATTACACTGTTGAATGAAAGCATTTGACAGAGCTAATATACAGTCAGGCATTCATGAACAGACAATGAAGCACTAGCTAATTACCTACCAAGTCCTTCCATTTACTTGATTGGGTCTGGCAAGTAGATACAGCACGTGGAGCCACCATTCTGTAGGGATTTAGTGCTTGCACTCAGAGACATTAGCTCTTCCTGACAGGAAATTGCTTTTTTCCATTAATGTTTCCTCAAAGAGCTAGAAAGACACAGGAAATACTTCTGTGTATTTGTCATCTGATGTTCATAAAATTTCAGCAGTCCTTGTAGGCAACTAGGACTAGACATAAAGTTGGCATGCAAAGTCAGGCTTTCAACTCGAAACAGTAATAGCAACACTGCTTGGCACTCCTGACATGCAAAACTTATTAGATCAAGGATTTTCCAAGAGAGAAGCTGACAATTGCACTTTGGATGGATTGAAAAAGACATCTGTGAAAGATTAATTGATGTTTGCAATACACTGTTGCTTTTGGCCTTAGGAATCAAATTCATGGTTCAAGAGTGAAAAGTTTCTACTTGACGTCATGAATTCAGGCAATCGCTCAGTGCTCTACAAGTAATTAGAACTGTGACATTCAAATTTATGTCCCTCAGATTATTTATGTTAAATACACTAAAGGAAGCCTTTTTTTCAGTGGAAAGAGACATCTTGCCTCCTGAAGCTCTTTAGCTGCCTGGTTTTCCCTTACACTGCATCAAGGAAAGAAATCCTGTAGCCTTCTGCTTGAGATAAGCACATAACAAACTCCCTAAATTTAACAGATGTCTCTAACTTTTAAGCTGATCTGAGAGGCGCTTTAATCTAAAATACTTGGCTAAGGAATAACACTACTACATGTAGGACTACTGGGTTGGGGGAAACCCAGAAACCGTGAATGACCATGGGCTCTGCTGATGACAAAATATTTCTTCCTGTTGTGACATCTTCAGTCTGACATCAGTCTTGCTCCTTAACATAAATAGCAAGCAGTGACAGGCACAAACTGTTAAAAGTTTCACAGCAGTCACAGCTTTGGGACAGCAGGGCATCTCATCTCTGATAATTAACTTACTTGCTCTTTACGTTAACCCTAGTAAAATAATCTTAACACATAATTCCTAGAATAATGTAACTCATTCAAGCCCAGCATTCCCTACGAATATCTTACAGCAGAGAGTAAGCTTGTCTACAAACACTAAAGAAGCTTTTACTTTTACACAATCCCTCCAAAATATGATTTAATAAATTCTTTATGTATTACCAATGGAGGCTACAAGCCCAGTTGAGATTTATGCAGACATAAATGGCCTTTAACCAGAGACAACATCTAAATAATATTAAAAACCACACATAGATACTTCAAAAAAAAACCAAACCCAACATAGTGTCCAGCCACAGGAAGCTCTACTGTGTGTTTCAAATAACTTCTGGTTTATATAAACTACCAATGTGCCTATAGGTAAAACTGAAAGCTGAACTAATTTTTCTGCACTTATGATTGGTGAGCCCTTGGATAAGGCATTACAAATGCCAGACTTATGTTTTTATCAACTTTATTTTTTAAAAAAATATACCAAAATGATTAACATTCTTCTTGGGTTTTATTGAGCTTAGTGCAGGGTTGATTGCATGAAGCATAATGGCCTGGAACATATAGACAATTAAATGAGATGAGCTATTGGCCCAATTCATCCTTAAACCTCTGTATGTTGCAAAATGTATAACTATAGAACAGTAAGGTGAACAAATAAGAGGAGCAAGTTCTCTGCTTGTTCAGCAGATACCAATTATCTCCAGTTTTAGCCTTTGTCCTTCCCATCAAAGTATGTCGTGGTGAACACATTTACCAATCAAGTTACAATGCTCTTGTCTACCGTAAGTAGAGGAAATAAGGAAATGCTACTCAAAATTTGTCACTTAAATTATCAGGTACTAAACAAAGACCAGGCTAAAGTTACACATCAGAGTAAGTATATGCAGAGCAGGTGCTTTATGGCAAAGGTGACCCAAGACAGTCATGTTCAAGAGAAGGGAGTAAGAAAAGAACAGTGTCTTGGAAAGAAAGAAAGAAACGATGCAGTGGTAGATCTTGGGTTTGAGGACTTGGAAGCATGTGTGAAAGAAAGCACTAAGTTTGTCACTACTTTGGACAGACTTCTTAGCAAATGCTTGGCTTGTCCAAGCTTCATGTTACCTCTGTCAACTGAGAGAATCACAAAATCTTGAGGGTTGGAAGGAACCTTGAAACATCATCTAAGCCAATTCCCCTGCCAGAGCAAGACCTCCCTAGCCAGTTCAGTTTATTCAGAAAAAATCCTGTACCTTGAATGCAAAGCCATACCTAGACTGGCAGGGGCTTCCTTCCTGCAAAAGGCTTGTCTTTACAAGACTGCCCCGTTTCCTCTTAGGCAAGAGCTTAGGTATATAATTAAAAAAAAGTAATGAATTCCTATTTGGTCTGATGAAGGGTTTGGGATGGGTTTATACGTGGTGAGGTGTTTCTAGATACAACACAGGCACAGTTCAAGGAAAACAGTGAAACACGGTGTCTTTGTAAGCAGCTTATAAAACCGAGGAGCTTATTAAAATAATTACACTCTCAGAAACAGCACAGAAGCAACTTAGCATAAAAGGTTCAGATGCAGAAGGCTCAGTGGTTTTGGGTGCAGAAGAAACAGTTCAAGACTGGACTGAAAGCTATTCAAGTTCAGACATATGTTTGTACTCCCACAATACAAGACTGAGCACCTCTGGCTTCCATTCAGCATATCCTGTGGAAATTAACTGATGAAAGTAGTGACAGGGATGACAAGAGTAGTACAAAGAAAGGGCAAAGAACAAGAGAAAGCTAAATAGGTAGAACACCTCTAACTTTGGAAATACATAACCTTAAGTACTTTGCTGTGCATTCAGAGAAGTAGCTACAAAGGATAGTTTCAGGTGGAAAAAAAATCTTGTAACATTCTATAGATAGAACTTTCAGAAGACTTAATTGTAGGTTTAATCCTGGGAAGAGTGTTAGTCCCACACCGAACACTGGAAAGTTCCAGAAGTAACTTTGAATTATCTTTCAAGCTGACCAATTTAACACAAATTAAACTGCTATGTCCTAAGTTAAAATGCCTTGATGTGGTTAGGGAGGCAATTAAATAAAGACTGCAGAATTAATTTTTGTACATAAACTCACTAGATGGCCCACAGACCCATGAGCATGCCTTCAGTAGCAAGTAGCAGGTTGTTGGAGATATCGCAATTTATGATTAAAATATTGTTAGTTTTAAGCAAATTTAAGCTTAATATCTGCAGCACAAACCTGCATTTCATACTCTGTATCTTCAAAGTGGCTCAAACATTCGTTGCCACATGTAGCTGTTATAAATTTGAATTCCTTATTATCAGTAAAGACGTTTTTAAAAATTAAGGTACTTTGCATGTTTATAATGCATTGAAGATGGCTTTTGAAGCTTCAGAATTTTTAAGTCTATTCCTGCAAAAGTTTATGCATATACAGAGCTTGAAGTACATAAGTAATGTGGATCTCTTTCACAGGCTGTAATTAGCTACACAACTTTTGACAATGTCAGTACTGTAAGGCATACATAGTATAGAATCCATCCATTGGAAATATCTTTAAATGCATTAAATAAGCACATATCTACTAACTCACAAACTTATTTTAGTTGTTAGATATTCACATATCACGTGGTTTTATTAATATGTTCTGCTTGCTATCACTATTAGCTGCTACTAAAATAAATATAGTAAGGAAAATATAACCTTGTATAAAGAACTTCCTTTACTTTTGTGTAAGTGTAGCAAAGCTCAACAATTATTGACTAAATTAAAAGACATAACAACGTTAAGTTAGTTGATTAGTTACATTGAACTTGAGTTTTTGTATTGTTTTAGGTTTCTGGTGTAGAAAACATATGCTTTAAGTTAAAAAGATGTATCCATCCTATCCTCTAATCCCTAGCCTTCCCATCTTGTTGGTGAATATACATGTTATTTACCTCTCAAAGTGTGTTACTACATAAGAAAGCACAGGGATCTATTGTCAGAACACAACACAGGATGGAAGCTCACCTGAAAGGGTGAGGCAGAGAACTGCAGGAAAACTACAGCACTAGAGAACCTAAGCAAGGGAACAGGGTAAATCAGAGCTTAGGTCAAAAGGTACCTCCATGGTAATGTGGTAGGCCTATCACTAAGCTGAAAATTCAGTCTGCAGATTCAGGAGCATATCAACAATACTCCTAGCCAAACATAGCCACAGCTGCAGCAGAACCAAAAACAATCACTCCTTCACCATAGTTCAGGCAGAGCCTCTGGACTGAGATTATAATCCCCAGCCTGTTAGTGTGTGTGGAGGCCCCAGGTGAAGCTGGTCAGAACCATTAAGGTTTATTAGTGTCTTGGGCCCAACATCCATTACACCTTTACAAGACAGAGAATTTATTATTTTATATGTATCTGAGTTCAGTGAGAGCATGTATGGTAGAATAGGGCTCCTGGCACCCGTTATGGTGATAACATGGTGCTAAATGTTGGTAAAGAAGACCTTGAAGAGTAATATGTAAAGATAGACTACAATTCCCCCTCTCCATCAGGACTTTGGCTAAATAGAGGGTTTGGTTGTTTTAAAATATACTGTGGGATCTTTAAAAACGAAAATCAATTAGCATTTCAGATTTTTAACCAATCCTAAGAGTGCTTAACTAATAGACACTTTAAGAAAACAGGCTTTATCCTTTCATCTTTTGATCCAGAACTGTGGTCTGCTAGGAGAAACACTTGGTTATCGGGACCTGGAAGAAGAAAAAAAACAGAAAATTTTGTCTCTGGGCCTGTTTTGGTAGAAGCCAGACAATGTTGAAGGTAGAGCTAGGAACTGAATAGGAGCAGGAATACCATTTCATTATACAAAAGCCCTGGATGGGGCAGGAGCTGGTTTCTTAATTGCTCTTGTTAAGCAGGATTGCTGGAACTTTAGAGTAAGTTTTAAGGGCTCAGCAAAGCGGACAAACTATTGGAGGCTCTGGAGAAAATGCTGCAGGGTTGTCTACTGGCTGGTGACAGAACAAGTGTCAACTCTTTCCAGGTGCCCCTAATATCATAGTGGTGTTGGGATCAAGCAGTAATCTACTGGGGAAAGATGCCCAATCCCTAGAAAATACAGCATGATGGGAGGTAAATAAGACCATGAGCTCTTCTGGTAACAGCAAGTTTCCTTCCTCCTGTCTCAAGTGTCATATCCTGGCAACATCAGGAATGATTTGGAGGCTAACAGTATAGAACAGTCTTCTGCTGCTCTTCTCCTTTATATTATAGAATCATTTTAGGTTGGAAAAGACCTATAAGGTCACTGAGTACAACAGTAAACCTAACACTTCCATGTCCACTGCTAAACCATGTCCTCAAGGGCCACATCTACATGTCTTTTAAACACATCCAGGAATGATGACTCAACCACTTTCCTGGGCAGCCTGTTTCAATGCTTGACAATCCTTTCAGTGAAGAAGTTTTCTCAATACCCAATCTAAGCCTCCCCTGTAACAAATTGAGGCTATTTTCTCTCATCCTATCTCTTACTAAGGGTAAGCCCTCACCCTTTGTAAGCCTGTGGTATAGAAAACTCTAAAGCGTGCCTTTACAGGGCCCATGAGTGACTGCAAACCTCCATTCTCTCCAAGAAAGAGATTTCATAATGGAAGAGGTGGTTAAATTCCATGATTCTATGTCTACACTTTCCATTGCTTCATAAAAAATGCAGATATTTTACTAACAAAATACTATGTCAGCCTCAAATTTCTCTCATGTGCCCAATTCGGCATAAGGGCCTTCCATATAAAATGCTCGTCTATACCTCTGCAATGGGAAATCAATAAATGGTTGTAAATCACATTCAGTAGGCACCTGATTGTTAGTTTGTTGGTGTTAGACATTGATAGAAAACTGAAATTGGGAACACCACATAAATGATCGCACAGCACTTAAAACTTTTCTTTCTTACTAAGCTGTAGCAAAATAGTCCAGGTCTCAAATGATGGCAACTCAAGTCTTAAGAGTTCTGTCCCCTTCTCGCCTTCCCACCACTGCCTCCAAGGTCTGCTACGTTTCAAATAGGACTTCAGAGAGAAGAAAAGGCCTCATAAGCCTTATAATATGCTTAGGAACTGGGGAGAGCATAAAGTAATATTATAAACAAACAAACAAACAAAATGTTGTGCAAATTGTTTGCAGAAGAACCAGGCAGGTAATCGTATTGTCCTCTAGCTGTGGTTTAGCAAACCCTTAACTTGCCAGCTGAGGAGGGTTTGACTGTTGTTGGTACCTGCTGGGTACAACCAGCTGCAGCAGCCAGGCTTGGTCTGATCTCTGCAGCACAAGATGGTTTATTCCATCGGATCACCTGTTCCTGGTTTACATTACACCTTACTAGCAAGACATACTAAGGAAAAAGTGACCCAGCTCACTGTTTGGGGACACTTCAGGGGATGCCTTAGGTTGGGCTTTGTCCCCATAAAATTGCACATGTATATAGCTACAGCTGACAGAGGTGAGCAAGAAGGAAGCAGCAGGTCAGAGATTTGATGTCAGTGGGGCAGGCAAGAGAGCTCAGCCTCCAGTGGCAAATATGCAGGGGACAGTAAGGGAAGAGTGGGGAAGAAGGTATCAAGAAAGTCTAGTTGAGAACAAAAGATCTTTAGATGGGAGTGGCACAAGACCGCCTGGGCTGCAGCGGGTGATGGTCAAGCATGTGGCTCTGCTATCCTCCCATAGTCTGCGTGCAGGTAGATTTTCTTATATTTTTTTCCTTGGCCTTGGGAGGTTCCAAGAGCACCTGAAATACTGTTCTATCTTTTCTACTTGGACATGTTTGGTACTTCCTACAGGAAAAGCTATTTTTCACCAATGTAGTATATAAAAAGCAACACTTGTAGGTGGGAAGACAGGAGAACGAGCAAGAGGTTTACCCTGGGTAAGAGGGTTGTGGCTGATGTCCTCAGAAAACCAACTCATTGATGGCATCATTCTGTTTTTTCTTTACTCCCTTTATAACTTCTCCAGGCAATTCTTCCTTCCTAACCCACACAGCTGAAGGTGCGTTTGTGCAGACCTCCAGCAGCTTTAGCGTCGCAACATGCCCACGTAATTGTGCCGAGTTTATACTCGATTATCGCCAGGAAACCCCTGACGGAGAACCACGACGCGTCCACTACAGAGAATGGGGCGTCTACCCTCCAGCCGCTCCGCTCCGCCCTCGTCCCGCCCCAAGGGCGGTGCGGGGGCGGTGCGGGGGCGGTGCAGTGCGGAGCGGCCGGCGGCCCAGGAAGCGTCGGAGGGGAGCTGGGCAGCGCATTTGGAAACGATTGGGGAGTCTTGGTGGGGGCCAGCTGACGGCGACACCCGGGAAACTTTCTGAGGGGGAGACGCCGAGGATTGTGCCCGTCGCCAAACCCACAGGCAAGCGGGGCCCGAGACGGTTTCTCGTCGTTGCCACCGGGCGGCCCTTCCCCGGCTCCGCCCGCCGCTGCCGGGAGAACCGTGCGGGCGGCGGGGGCGGCAGCGCCGGGCGCCGCGGCCGCCTCCGCGGGGCGGCCTGACATGAGATCATCGCCGGCGGCGGCAGCGGCAGCATGGCCTCTGCCAGGAGCGGCGGCCGCGCCGGGCCGAGGGACGAGGAGGCCAACGGCGACCTGGACCGCTCCCTGCAGCAGATGCTGCGGGCGATAGCGGAGGAGCGGAGTCGCGCCGGCCTCCGCCAGGAGATCAGCGGCCTCGGTGAGTCGGCGACCGGGGCCTCTCCGCCGGGCAGGGCGGGGAGTGGGAGCGGAGGGTCGAGCGAGGCGCCCCGGGTCGGGCGGCCCCGGCGACAGAGGGGATCCCGCGGCTCTACGCGGCTGTGGGCTGGATCCGTCTGCCGGTTCGCCTTGACTGGAAACCTGTTGTGTGCTGCTAAACCGTGCCGTGCTGCTGTCGCGGGGATGGGCCCTTTTTCTTTCCGAAGTCCCCGAGAAGCGGAGAGAGCAGCTGGCTGCTCCATTGTCTTGAAATGCCCTTGGAGGAAAAATGGTTAGGAGGCACTACGCACATCAGAGGATATTTTATCTCGTTTTTGAAGTATAGACTATGTATCATGTGTTTTGGAATAAAAGGGAACATTTTTTTTGTTACTCTTGCCAATGCATATGATCGCATGGCTCTCAAATGATCTCTGTAGACTTTTTCCTCTTCTGAGTCAGACACCTCCCTTCTCTGAGTAAACGACTTAACACCACTTGCCATGGTCTAGTAAGCACATAGTGTTGTGGCTGATGGTGGTCAGTTAATTTTTTGAATTGTAGGCGTTTCCTTTAGCTTTCTGGCTCTCTTGTTTGTTTACACCTCCATCGATGCATATTGTCCGTGACACATCTTTATTTAGCTTTTGGCGAAGCTTACACATTGCAAAGTAAAAGTTTGAAGTAGAAATTCGATTGACTTTAGACAGCAGTGGTATGACAGCTCCCTTAACAAAAATCCCTTCCATTAGGAAACTTCTGGCTGGACTAATGAATAAAAAGCATTCATTTTTACGTGCAACAACAGACATAATGGACAGGAGTTATTAATGTGAGGAATGGTTTCTGAAAACTTTGGTATATCCTGGGCTGAACCTGTGCTCTAAGGAGTTCAATATCCAGAGGTCTTTGTAGGGCCAGGGCCTTAAATTATGAACACTGGTGTGCAATACTTATCTTGATTCTTCCATGGGGCCTTTATTAATGGCTCCTCCTTCCTCAGCTTGTTTATAAGGTCTCAAAAAAATCATTTTCTGAGTCTTCCTTCTTATTCTACTGTTTTTGTGATGTGGATTGGCATGAGAAATCTCCTTGGTTGTCCCTCTGACCTTTATGCATTGGTTCATATGCTAGTGCCCAGGAAGGAATGGACTCTCCTTGTTTTCCTCCCATATAATGAAAGCTTGTGCAAAGAAAGAGGAATGATGAGTCTTTCATGGGGTTTTTTATGCTTTCTTTTTCTAACAGAACTACATCTCCAACCTTTACTGCAGTGTAAAACATTACAGGGCCAAATAAACTGTGAACAAAACAAAACAGGGTGAAAAAAACCCACAAAATCTAAGTGCCTATGAGATTACATTTTTTGAAAAGCCATTGTCAGCTCATATTTGGTCATATCATGTTTGAATGAAAATAAGAACTCACAGGAATAGAAATATCACCACTGGTTTTCTTTTACTGAAGTGGAAAAGTGGGAGGAATTGTGGTGGCTGGTAAGAATACGGAAATGCTGCTTCTCCACTTGTGTTGCACCGCACATCCACAGGAACTTATGGTGAGAAGTCCTACTGTGTAACTTTAGGATGATCATACAAGTAGTAGAATAGTATTGCACCTCGCTTCTGCCAGATGAAGACTCAAAAGGAAAACCTCAGAACCGTTTAGCTTATTGCACTGAGGGGACTGATCCTGACTGGAGATCTGCCTGTGTATATCTACACCCATGTGGAAATAGGTTATATGTCATCACAGGAGTGCCTCAGATGTTCAGTTTTCATATCCAGGCAGTGCTTTCCCACGAGTGCAGTGTCCTGCAGGTGGAGAAGTGCCATAGATGTCCCAGTGCTGGGCAGCTATGGCTGTGATGGACCTTCAGCTGTAGTGGTTGTGGAACAGAGTGGTGATTTTATTGCAGGGAGAATCTGTCCTACCGTGCCAATTTCTTAGCAAAGTTGCAGAGTACCAGTTACCACTGTCACCTGGTCCACAAACACTGCAGAGTCACAAAGTGGGACCCCTCTCGGGTTTAGAGGTTGCTATAGGGACATTTAAATGGTCACAATATCTCATCAGCTTTTTAAAATCTGTACGTATTGCTGTTTAAGGTTTGGGAGGAACATCTTGTGAAGTTTCCTTAAGGCCTAGGAAACTCAGATTCTCTCAGTGCTATGAATTTCCAGTTTTGTATATTGAAGGATTTTCCAAGATCTTCATTTCCTTCTGTGCTGTGTATTACCACATATGCTCCCAGGGGATGAGTACTCTTTTCCCCTATTCTGTGATTTATAACAAGGGAAGTAAATAGTTTAAGTACTTCTTTTAGGAAAAACACAAGAGTTTTTGGAATGATGGTCAATAGAAACTGTAGATGAACCGAGGGTTAGCAGGTGTAATCCTATGATTTAAAGTTATGTATGATTGGATGGCACTAGCAAATGTTGTTGAAGGGCATGCAACATAATTGGAACAACCTGGGCTATTCCAGAATATACCGGGCAGTAGTAACACAGCAGATGTAAAGGCTTTTCCTTGAATTCTACAGTCATGAAAAAGTAGTCACAGTCCTGTATGGCTAAGATGAAAGTTTTACCTGTGTTTTTGTGCCAGGGTGCTGTTATTTAAAACAGTGGTAGTGATCTGACCTGTGGCTTATCACCTATTGAACTTCGGTGGGAACATACCCCCAGCAGATATTATATTAGTGGTGTTTCTTTTTTGTAATGGTGAAATCCTTTTCCACTGTGTCAGTAGGTAAAACCTGTCTGAGTTTTTCTGAGTTCTCTTGAAATCAGCTGGCAGAGATTTTAACTGTGTTAAATTCTGGCTTTTCATGAAGTGCTGTTGACCTTGAAAAATAAAATGGGACTCACTGGGTCATAATTTTCATGACTTATCTCCTTTTGTGTATTTAAGCGAGCCTCTACTCCCCAGCCTAAGGAGGAAATACCTACTTTTGCTGACAGTGGGTTTTGGTGAGAGAAATTGCTTTATTTCAGCGTTCACTATTGTCCCAAAATGTTAATCTTCTTTCAGGGGATTTTCCATGTTGTCCTTTTTGTGTAATGTAAAAAATACAGCAAATCTGACATCGTGCTTCAAAATAGTGAGTCATGAGTGACTCCTTACCAAGCTGCATAAGGGGAAGGATGATGCCTCTCTGAGAAGTCGTCTCAGCTGGACGTTAGTGTCATCCAGTTACACTGAGTATTACACTAGTCTTGCACCATAAACTTGCTCTGAAATACTGTTAGGACATTTATCTGGCAAAATAGTTCGTGCTTGTGGGAATGACAAACTTGCTGTGTGTCTCATGAGCCAGGCTGTGTGTAAGACTCTGAAGTAAGCTTTTTGGCCAAAGCCAAGCTGGGAGACTTTTATTTTTGGTTGTTTCTGAAAGAACTGTGTAATGTTGTCAGATGCTTAATTTCTCTGTGTCCTTCTTTCCTGCGGTGACAGATTGCTCTACCTTTAGTGAAGCACAGTGTACTTAGGTGGAGGTGTGACTTTATGCATGCTGGAACTTATAGTAAGTAAGCAAAAATTAATAGGTAGGTCTCAATAATATCTTGAACCGTGGCTGATGGGTAATGGAGATATGTAGCTAGGTGAAAGGTGGCTGCCCCATTGGCTGCAGGAAATCAAGAGTAAACAAGCAGTTGAGAACTGCTGTCACCATACACTCAAAGTCTGTAACAGTGGTGGTCACAGGTACCGCTGGAGAGGCTGGACCCTGCAGAGGGCCTGATAGTCTTATCACTAATGAAGTTTTTACTGTTTGATTTCTTGGTGGTAGAGGAGAGGTTGTTGTATTTGACTGCCTGTTGTTAAGAGGAGGGAAGATGAGGGTGTACTTGGCATAAGGACAGCAGAATGAGGAACGTTTTTCCTCAAAGCCTGAGGATTGCTTGGACTTGTTTGTGAAGCAGCGCACCTGAAGGCTTGTCATGTGAGTAAAGACGGTGGGATGATTCACATACCAAATTATCTTGATGAATAAATCTTGGAAATAAATAGGTCTCCAGCCTTCTTGAGAGACAGAAAGGTGAGCTGGCACACAGTAAGTGCTTGTGCACGTGAATGTTGTGAAAATACGATGGAAACATATGAAGACCCAAGTGGGAAAATATGAGTAGAAAGATGAAGAACATGGGAAGAAATGTTTGGAATGCAAAAGAGGTTAAAATGAAGAATGAAAAAGAAGAAGGAATAATTTGGATTTGAAAGTACTAGATTCTGGCCTAACACTCTATCATAGTGTAATAACTTTTAATTAAATTATAATATTCATGGATGATAATACTTGCTTCTGAAACTTTGAAGAAAGTGTAGCCACTAAGTAGGTGGAAGTATCAGCTGAGAACTTACTGCAGTACAGAACTGGTTTGACAGGAGCAGGTTTCATGAAGAGACAAAGTGTATTCTTCATTCATGGTTCCTCCTGGAGTTAATCCAGTGAGCGGTCCAGTCAAAGGTGAGCAACTACAAAGGCTGGGAAGCTTTGTTTTCTTTTTATCTATGAACAACAAGAGGGTATGAAAATCACATCTGTCCTAACAAAAACTTGAAGGACATATACAATCAAATTCACTAATTATAGGTAATGTGCTCTGTCATGACTTAGTTTAATATACAAATATGTTGACAAATTGACTTTCTTTCCATTCAGCACATTCAGAGGACTTAATGTGAGTTTAAAATATAGATTTTATTATGTTTACCTTAATGTTTGTACAAATTATTTTGTTATTTATAAAACCTATTCCATTTAATTAATATGAAATGTTCAATAAAAAATTAATAGTAAAATACCAAAGAGAAGAAAAAGATATAGTAATGTAAGTAACTTATAAATAGTAAATTTTTTAAAATTGTATCTTTTTTTTTTTTTTAATCATAGCCTTCAAGATGGGAAGGATGTGTGTTGCTTTACAGGAAAAGTTCTAAAAAGGACAAATGCAAGGCAAGATTGGAACAGGTGATTTAAATCAGAGTTGAAGTAGATACTTCCAAGTCACTCTTCTGGGATGCATTAAGAAAAGTGTGTCCAGCAGGTTGAGAGGTTCTCCTCCTCACCTTGCCCTGGTGAGGCCTCATCTGGAGTCCTGTGTCCACTTCTGGGCTCCCCAGCTCAAGAAGGACAGGGAAATTCTGGAGAGAATCCAGTGCAGAACCACCAAGATGATCAGGGGACTGAAACATCTTCCTTACGAGGAAAGGCTGTTGGATTAGGGACTCTTCAGCCTGGAGGACACTGGGGGGACCTCATTAATATTTACAGGTATTTGAAAGATCTATGTCAAAGCAATGCTGTTCTCTGTAGTGTCCAGTGGTAGGGTAAGGGGTAATGGATAACAGCTGGAACACAAAAAAATTCCACTTAAGGAAAAACTTCTTTTGTGTGAGGGTGAGGGAGCCGTGGCACAGGCTTCCCAGGGAGGGTGTGGAGTCTCCTTCTCTGAAGGTTTTCTAAACCTGCCTGGAGGCGTTCCTGACTGACCTGATCTAGGCAGACCTACTTTAGTAGGCGAGTTGGACTGGATGATCTTTAGAGATCTTCCAGTCCCCACCATTCTGCAATTCTAACCAGCTCACCCTGGATATCAAAGCTCAGATTTGTTTTGGAGAAAGATGAGCAAAGAAATCCCAGTGTGAAAATAGGTGTAATATGACATTGAAAAGAATTTTTTTAAGAGGTAGAAGGGGAAGATGATTTTAAAGATGTTTTTTTTTGCTTGGCATACAAAACTGACTGGGAGAAACTTCTGAAGTTGAGCATGCGTGTACACATGCGTATAGTTGCATGATTGGATAGGGTGATTGATGTAGGGTAAACCGTAACTGGAGGCAATTCTGAGACCCACTGCATTTGGTCATGGGATGGGAACACATTTCTGCTTGTCCAGCAGCCCCATTTGCAGGACTCATGGAGTGAGGGATGTGTTCCCCTGGTCCTACAAGGGATCTATCTTGCTTTCTTGTCCCAACAAGGCCCAGAGGCAAGGAGCAAGGCAGCCAAGCTAGAGAAGAGAGGGCAGGGAGTGAGTGAGGAGCTTGCGGTGCTTGTCTGGGATGGGCCTCAGCCGATCATACTCATGTGAGGACAGCTGTTTGTGCTCCAAAGACATGAAATTTGAGCAAGCCCAATGAAGGGTTGTTTTGAATGCTTGTATTAGGACTACAGTGGCTAGTTTTAAAACCAGGGTGCAGCATCAATTTTGAAGGTAATGTCTCTTGCTGTAAAGCATTAGTGAGAACAGAGTAGTTGAAGACGGCTGCTGGGAATTTTCTGTTCAGGTAGGACTGTGCTAGGTGGCATGCTTTTTGTTGAATCAGTTTCTCTCTTGGTATCACAGAGCAGAAGAGAGGCTGTGATTTTGCTGTAGTGTGTTCATGCTGTGGTGGTGGGGACTGAGAGGGGGGACAAATGAGAAACTCCTACTGGGACTCAGCTTGTGATGTTGGGATAGGATTGTGTAGGATTACAGACAGAGAAAATAATGATCTTAATATTAAAAGCTGAAGAGAAGATAACTGGTGTCAGAAGGAGTCTTGAGACCGTGCGCCTTAGGATCCAATCCTACCACTTCTGCAGTCACACATGGGATATTTTGGAATATCCCTGTAGGATCAAGTAATGGAGAATGGCAATCTGGTGTAAACCAGAGATGAAGCCCTCCAGAGTACTTCCCCCCCCCCCCCCCCCCAATATGATGGTTAATTTAAAATTCCATTTTCATTGCTTATTAGAACATTGTTCATGCTGATGTCACTAATGGCCTGTCAGACTCTCCGTTACAGCAGTGTTTTCAGGGATTTGTAATTTGGCTATGAAGGTTAGCTCCTGTCAGGAGCTTGACAGACATCATCACAGATCAATAATATAATGTGGTCTTTGCTACAGGTTTATGTACTTTTTGAGCAGTTGAATCATTAGTTTATTCTTTCTTTTTAATGGAGATTAAGCTTTGTGGGTTTTTCATGTCAACAATATACATGTTCAGATTATAAGAGTCAGACTTGAGATACTGAAATAAAGAGGCAAGATTTTTTTAAATAACAAAAAAAACCTCCATAAAGCCCCATCTCAATGAAAAAAACCCAAAATATTCTTCAGAACATTGTTGCCTCAACAAGCAGTTTAGTTTTTGAAACAAGGTGTACTGGTGTTCATTTTTGGATGCTAGCAGAAGTTGCTGGGTTCCCAATTTTTTGAGAATGAGTGTCTCTCAGGGCTGTATTGTGAATCTGTAAGCTTTACAATGGGAATAGTCATGGCATTTTAAAACACTCATCTCTTATGTATGTCATATTGTAGTTCTAGTTGATATTTTAACCATTTAGTTTTGTGATTCTAGCTGTATGCTCTCTAAATCTTTAACGGGGTACTAGTTGCAAATCCATTTTGAAGCCTGGGTTCTGTCTTGAACTTTAAGATTGATGGGAGATTTGTCTTGGGGATTAAAATACAGCTTACCTTTACAGTTCAGAATGGATCTTCTAAGGATTTAATAGTACATGTGGTTGGATTGTTTCCAAATAAATGAAAAATTCAGTTTCCTGAAGGATGAAGCACACTGGTGTACTCTCTCTGTCTTCAGGATTCTGATCAAAAAAAAAAAAAAGCTCAGATGATACAAACTTTTCAACGGCTGAAAGCAGCATTTCTTATGTTCCATCTATATTTCGGGGACAACCAAAGCCCTGCAGTTAAATAGTTAATAATGATTGTTGCATCTGCTTATCTTTGTAAATGGGCTAAGTAGGATCAGAGTAGTAGCTCACTGACATTGAAAGCATTACTATGAAGGTATAAGGATAAGGTGTAAGGAGAAAGTTTGTACAAAATAATTCATGGTCTCAGGATCCCACTGAATAGCGAAGCCACTTCCTGTTGGTATTCAGAAGGATGTGGGAGCAAGCTGTTCTTGTTCTTACTGCAGAACCCTTGGGCTAATCAGGGCTACCATCAGAGAATCAAAGTTGAGCTCTTTTTGTGTGCATGATCCCAAAGAATGTATTGATTACTTTTTTTGATGCAGGAAATAAGATACAGTCAGGATACAGAAACACCAAATACAGCATCATACTGCTTGCTGTAGAGACATTGTGGTAACCTGGGCACACTTCAGCAGCAGTTCTGTTGACCGACTTTTAATTAGATACAGGAACACTCAAGTAACTTTATTTTTTTCCCTACTGTTTAAGGCACGAATACTACATGTAAGAATTTGTAGGATTTTCTGCAACTATATTTTAGAAACAAGGCATTAAAACTGATGTTCTCATCAGTTTGTTTTGCGTCATCTCCAGTACTGTAGTACTGACTATGTGCTAGTACCATGCAGAAGCTAAACTCTGAAAACAGTAATATTCTTTATCTTCTCTCTCTGGGAGTTTACAGAATCACAGAAACTTAAGGATTGGAAGGGACCTTGAAAGATCATCTATTCCAGCCCTCCTGCCAGAGCAGAGTTCCTTAAGCATGTTTCAATAGTGGTCTCAAAGTTACATCCTTTCGAGGTGAATGTAGGCAGATAAGATGTTGTGACATGAAGAGTGATTCCTTCTGGGGCCATGTCCTTCCTGCCACAGCAGAATGAGGCAATGGCTGCTGATGCTGTTATTTAGGCTGTATCTGGTCTTTCAAAATATTCTTTGCATAATTTTCTTTCTTACAACTGGATCTGTCAGAAATCATAGCACATGGCAGTTGTCCTTTATGTTAGGGCCTATTTCAAAGCATTCCAGAGTGCTTCAAGGCAACAACAGTGTACTGGACGTTCAGAAGTGCATTTGAGGCCACCTAATCTGTTGTATTGTGTCTGGATGGCTGGGTCCAGAGAGTGTTGGTGAATGGAGTTAAATCCAGCTGGCAGTCGGTCACCAGTGCTTTTCCCCGGGGCTCGGTGCTGGGGCCTGTTCTGTTCAATGTCTTTATCGGTGGTCTGGATGAGGGAATCAAGTGTACCCTCAGTAAGTTTGCAGATGACACCAAGGTGGGCAGTTGCGTAGTCTCTTCCCTTTACCCTGAATGTGGTCAGCAAGTCAGGCTAAAGCTGCCCCTGGTTTTGATGTTAGTGTTGGAATAATGAAAATCTTTATGGCTCAATAGCAGCCTAGGTTTTTGTAAGCCACTACACAGAGAGGCCCTATATTGTTAATTGCCAGAGACTGCCTCCATGCCCGGATTCTCAGTTTCACGAAGTATGCATTAGACATTGCTACCACTGTATCAATCCATTGGGACTGCAGCATGTAGGGACTCCTGTAGAAAGATTGGCAGGACTTAGCCTTTGAACGCTCGGATGGTGCTTCCCTTGGTCAAATGGATGTGGAAGATGTATTGCTTCTGATTATCTATATCTAGAAGCAGTGCAGGTAGTTTTAGCTCCAATCTGTTTGTACACCTTAACTACCAAGCCTGAATAAAAAGTGAGTGGGGAGTTCTTGTTCCTGTTTCACAGGGCACCATGTGATCAATGGGAATTTGAGAAATGTATTAAAATGCCAGTGATGATTGAGCTATCTTTGCACTATGAAGAAATTGATTTAATTGCCTGGAGATGCTGAAATGTCATCAAGGTGAGGGAAGTATTTTGAAATGGATTTATGATATTCTACTAAGAGCTGTGAAAGATTTCACCAAAAATGTGTTTGTCTACTTTTTCAGAGAGCAAATACAGTGAGTTCTTGAATGTCTAGCAATGTTATGTTTTTAGTAAGGAGTATGTTTACTTGCTTGCCTTAAAGACATTGAGAGGTGGATTTTAAATTTCCATAAAACTCAGCACTTCATAGTAATGGAGGTGTTCAGTGTAATTCAAGTAATCAGTCTTGAGGGGATGAATTTATTGCCTTATAAGAGTCTCTTCTACTTAGTTTTTGCTTGAGCTCATCTTTTCAGAAACAGCAGAAAGCTCATGGCTTGGAGATAAAGGTCTGTATAAGTCCAGTGGTTTCCTCAATAATCATGATACAGCTTTTTATATACTTTGTAGGAATGTTTTACTACTTTTTTTCTCTTGGTTTTAGTGGAAAGTTTAATTCTGCCTAAATAAAGAAGATCTGAATGATAACCTATGTTTTTCATAACAAGGGTGACTGAACTCTAGTCAAAAGTGTCATGTGAATTGTTAGTAGGCCAAGTTGTACGTAAGTAAAGGGAAACTAATTTCATCCTCTTTAATCTTTGATGTTACAAGCATATATTATGTTATGCTGTATTCTTTGGTTTGACTCACCAGATTCATACTGGATTGTTTTTCATGAGCAGCTTTTTTACCTTTGAGTTAAAAAAGGAGCAAAGATGTAAAAGTGTCCATGAGGTGCTGTGGGGTTGCAGATGCTTTAAAAATGTTCCAGGATCAGAATAATTACAGTGATTTTTTTTTTTTTCCTTTGTTCTGTTCAACAACTGTCAGACTAACTCATTTGTTTATATATATATATATATATAGACACACACCTACAGTTGTATATATTCAATTCAATGCCTTGATCCTATGACAAGATAAAAGTAATTTTTTTATGGAAGAATGATGCCTTCAGTACTTGTTCCATGTCTGTGTTCCTAGTTGCTCATAGAAGCTTTTCCTAGAAGTGAAAATTGGTTGTGAGCCTAACGTGAAAAAGTAAGAGTGTAGGCACCACCTTCAGCTAGTGATATTTTACTGTCTTTAAGCTTTTTTCAGGTGTTACCAGAGGATAGAAGACTAATCCCTCTGATGCTTGCTTGAGACTGAGTCCTTAGTCAACCTGAGGCTTTACCGTTCATCATTGTTTTTACCAATCATTTCTGGCACTACAGAAGGAGAGGGATGAGTGAGTCACTCTAAATTAGACACAGTTGAGCACCCTGCACTGAAGAGGGATGTACCCACCATTAATGCTGAACTTCAGAGATCTGGATTTAATGTCTGCTCCTCTGTGGATTTCTTGTGATTTTTGGGCAAGTTGCTGACACTCTTTGCACCAGTGTTTCCCATCTGGTATTGGGAAATAATAAGCCATTACCTCAGAAGGAAAACTTTCCTATTATTGACTGCTAATACCCTAGAGACAAAAGGTGAGTGGGAGCTGAGAACTCCTTCCATAAGGAACATCCCAGAGGAGCGTAACAGCATAGCTACAGTGGATTGCACCAGGGAAACATGGGTCTGGCCAGCGTGGACTATTCTCTTCAGTCCTGAGCTCGTTGGTTTGGCAGAATGATGGAGCAATTAAGAATAGCAAGGAAAATGGAACACTGACAGGTCATATATTGCAGTGCTAAATGATTTAATGTCTTTCTTCCCTGTCTGAACAAAAACAATGCCTGCAAACAACAGAAATTTTGCTTTATTAACAAAAAAAAACATAAACACAGAGCTGTCTGTAGGGTTCTTGGTGAAAACTTGAACTCTAAGGTCCTTTACAGACTAAATTATTCTATATACCTGCCAGAGATGAAGAAAACTTCAGGCTCAAATTTTTAATCCTGTATTGTTTTTAATGGGGCAAAAGGGAGGAATCAAATATAAGCATGTCCTTCCTCTTTCAACTTTCCTGGCAGGAAACTTTAAAAGTAATCACAACTGTTATCAGCTGAAAATGTAATGCTTTCATTGTATTTGTTTGTCACTGTCTCTTAAACTTAAGGTTGAGAGTGTTTTCTAAAATTTACAGAAAACAAAAGGACAGGAGGAAAATCGGAGGTTTTGTGACTATATCTGAAGCCTTTATGTGTGTCTTCAAATGTAAGATACATGCTTCAGTGCTTTGATGAACAAATGGGAAAAAGATTTGCATTCTTCACTTCAAAACTCTCATGGCAACATCAAAAAGTAGTAAATTACGTAATCAAAATCACAGGGGACAGTGTTCATAAGCCCAGTAGTGGGGAAAAGCAGTAAAAGACATTGCCTTCTTGTGATTTTGCTGATGAATTTTCTAAATAAGACCTTTATTACTTAGCTCACATGTTGCTACATAAGACCTTGTAACTGTCATGAGGTAGAGGTGGTGATTTCTCAACAGATTGTGACTGTTTCTGGTTTTATAAACCATTTATTTATAAATGATTTTATAAATTTTGTAATGATTTTTTAGTCTGGAGAGAGTGGCGGGTTGAGGGTGATGTGGTGTATGGGAGAGACCCAGGGAGGGAACAGGGGAGTATCTCAAATGTTTAGTCCAATATCTTACTCCTTGGGCCACTTCACTGCAGTACACACATGTGCAAGACTTCCAGATCTGTAGGGATTCATAGCTGTGCACATCTCGTCTTTGGAGGAGAAGTTAGAGTGGTGATGTTGATTACAAATGGAAAGTAGTAGCATGATTTCAGCAACTAACTTGTTAATGGTAGGCTAAACCTCCGTTTGTTTAACTGAATAGTAGCTTTGGAGTAGTGCTTTCTGTCTTAAGAAGTGGGATGCATCTGGCTTAGGGCAGTTGTTTTGGGTTCTTTCTGACTGAAGTATTATGTCCTGGAGGTTACTAAAATTCCTCCTTTTAATCTCCTTTGTCTTTTTTAACCTATAATGACCGTTTCCCCAGAGAGCCAATGTTTCTTGTTTCCAGTTATGTTGTGGACTAAATTAAAATATTGTGCTGTACTTGGGGCTGTCAAGGAACAGTACTTTTCCTCATGTGTACGAGATGTCTGCAGCACAAAAGACTGGTGTGTTGTCAAGGGGATTACTGGTCTTCAGATCTGTAGTTCTGCAAACTACATACAGTGTCCTCAGGCTGGCCTTGGTTTGGTTTCTTGCCCCTGTTAAAGTTTTACAGGGAAATGATAAGCTGTTGGAAGAAATATTTTTGCTCCTTGTATGAATGTTGTTGGTTTAAAGAGAGAAGCATGCTTTTGCAGTAAGAGGAGGTTTCACTGAGTTGTTTATGAGTGGACACTCATCATTTTAGCTAAACAACTGTATTTGTTATCTTAGAAGACCACGTTATTAATGATGGGAATACTAAAAGGAGTACTGCCTAATTAACTGAAATATCTAAGCACTGGCAAAGACATCCAGTTTATTGGGCAATAATGTTAAATACTACTTTGCTTAGCTAGAAGACTTTAGAAAGCAACCCAAAGTAGGATTTTTAAAGGCCTTGTTTCTTTAAGAAGTTCCTCCTTCTGTAGAATGCTCTTCTTACGTATTCATGTCAAGTTGGACACCCAGTCGAGAGATGCAGTGTCAAACAGTTTTTTTAAAAATGTTGGCCACAAGATGGTTGAAAATGTTGATTGTCAGCTTCTAAAAAGTGAGTGGGTTTGTGGTCTAGAAGGTAAGTGAGAATTACAGCTTCCAGTGCAAAGTTACTAAGTGCTCACTTGGAAGGCTGCTGCCAACGTTTCTACTTAGAGCAAAGAACCTGAATTTGGAAAATACCAATGTGTGATAGTGGGCATGTGTAGGAAAAAGCTCTGCTTCCCTGCAAACTGCTGTTGTAATATTTACTGCTTTCTTCTGCCTTGGCTGCATGATGCTAACTAGCACTCTACAGCAAAGATAAGGTATTAAGGAAGGTATATATGTGAAAACATCAATGACAACCACACTTTAGGTAGTTCTGTAAGGCTAGAGTTCTTCCAAATGCAATTTGCTATTTTTACCTCCTGATCTACCACAATAATCTCTCAGGTAGTGCTTTGACAGTGGTATTTATGAAAATAGGGTCACTGGATGTCATCAATTTACAGGACTAGCAGTCTTTGATTAGAGTGATAGCTTTGGCAGAGAACGAAAATAACGTGTATATAGCATTGAAAATGAATGTTTATCATGTTAAAGACAAGTTTCTGCACTCTGGCAGTGCTAGCATGCTTCCTGAATTACCAGGTGACCTTCCCAGATTAGATTTAGGTTTTAGAGAGTTTGTATCTGTTGCTGGTAGATCCTGGGAGCAGCAGTAGGAAATGTGTAACCATTTATATCTCTTCCTCTGGGTTTGGAGTGTTTGCATCCAGTAGATTAAAGGTTGAGTCTCTTAAGGGTGAGTGGTTACATCTGCACTAAATTCCCACAATTGTGTCAATTAGGAAACAAAGATGTTTTCTGCATTAGTTTCTTAAAGGCATAACTAGGTGTTCTGTTCCTCTGGTGTTATCTTAATGAATAAATTAAATCTGTGGAAGAGAGGCTTAGTCCCTCATGGAATTCCACAGGAGTTTGAGAGGCTTGGATGCAGTTTCTGGGGAACTGAACTACCACATGCTATGAGATGTGGAAGTACAGCAAAGTAGCTGATGACTTTTGGATGAAAGTGAGTTTGTTATTTCTGTGAGTAAAGTTCTATAGAAGATAACTGTATCCTTAATGTTTGTGTTGCTAACTACAGATATGGATATGCTTAAGAGTATACTTTGATCCTGCGGCTCATGCCAAGTTGTTTTCACATAACTTAAACAGAAACATTTTTGAGGAGTTGGAACTTGTGTTAGACCTCTACAAAGGTCATTCTGTGCTCCTAAGTGGGAAAAAACAAAGTGAAAACAAATATGATAAAGGTGATCAAAGTGCTGGGTGGTATGTGAAATTTAGAAAGCAGAAATCAAAGTGTTTTGTAAACTGAAGTTTTGAGGAGATAGGTGATGATTGTTGTTGGTATCTAGAATGGTGAGATGAGTTTTCTTGGTAAAAAATCTTAGTTTTGTAAGAATATGGGAAGAAAAAAACAACCTAAAACTGCAAGAGGATGCCTACCAAATCTAATATTTGAACCATGGTGTCCTTTCTCTCACAATATAATAGCTTTTGTGAGAGATTGTTCTACTGTTTTTTAGCTGTTTTTTGTATAAGAAAGTGCGCAATTTGACCTGGAAAAAGCAATCTGAGTCTGTGAAAGAACTTCTCTTTATGTTGTGTATTGTTCTTCTTTCATTGCACATTACAGATGTGCCTAAAGGCACACTCAGGATAACATCTTTGAATCACTTTTCTCTTGGGTAAAATTCAATAAAACACAAAATAGTGGAAAAAAATAGGTTTGAATTCAGAAACAATTGTACAAGATCTTAAGAGTAAGAAGGTGACTGAGAAACATGCCATGTTCATTGATTCCAAGGGTGTTCCTCAGATGGGTACAATTGTTTCCATTGCTGATGCAGGGGACTTTTATGAATTTAATCTTGGAAAATTAAAGTGTATTAAATATTAAGCTTTCCTTTTTGTTAAGGCTCTTTTCCTGTGTTACATACAAGATAGAGGCATTCAAACCAGAGAGCTCTGGGATGAATTTCTGTAATACAAAGCTGTGCAATTTGATGCTATGGTTACATTTTAAGTGTTGTTTGTGAGGGCTCTGATATACCCTCTTCTAGGCCTGTTATTGTTTCCTCTTGTATGAGAGTGCATTTGAGGTCTTGATCATCATTCCTGGCTATGTGTGGGGATAGATTTTTGTTGTTGTTGTTCTAGTCATGGTAAAGGTCTGCAACAAGAAGATGCAAAGAGCAGGGAAGAAGAAGTGATAGTTTTGTGAAAGACGTGTACATGCCCTAAAATTGGTTGCATTAGAAACTGCCACTGGGTTTAGCTGTTTTTACAAACATTTTGTCCAATCTATGATTCTGTGAAGCTGGCATTACCAGCTTTTGGAGCTGTAGTACTTCCATGATAGTTCATCTGTTCAATGCAGTCAAAAGAGAAAGTCAGATGTTAGAAGTTACGAGGGAAGGGTTAGAAATCACTATTTTGCCACAGAATGGTTCCATGACATGTGCTTGTCTTTAATACTATAGATTTGAAAAAGTTCAAAGAAGGGCAGCAGAGGTGCTTTGGAGGTGGCTTCTATACAGGAGATGTTTATCTGATAGGCTAGAACTTCTCAACCTGGAAAAAGGGTGCTTTGAGTCTTGCATGTGATTGGAGACCTGTAAAGTGGGTGATGTGAATACAGTGTATAAGCAGCAATTGCTCACTCTGTCTTCCCTTGAAGAAATATGGTGCATGAAATTGGTAGATTTAAAAAAAAACAAACCAAGAAAACCCACACTAAAACATGGAATGTATGGTAAAAGCTGTGGGGTTCATGGTCATGAACAGTTACAGCTTGTACAAGCTTACATGGGTCAAAGGAGAGCGTGAACAGGTGAGTAGAAGAGAGATCCAGTGAGAGCTGTCACACGTGCAGGTCTCTGACACAGCAGGTCACTGACCTGCCAATCACTGGGGCTTCTGGGGGTAATAGAAGGGCAATGTGCTCCGGTCTGTGTCACCTACTTACTCCTCCCTGTCCATCTACATTGCCTTAACTGTTTAAGGCATGATACTGGGATAAAGAACCTTGGGTCTTGACTCAGTTCTTACCTGCTGATTTTGTATTCCTTGGAGTTGAAAGGAAATCTCCAAGGGATTTCCTATCAGGAATGACCTGTAATAGCATTTCCTTTCCCAAACTGAGTGCTGCAAATGGTACAATTGGTACTTGTGTCTGAGAATTTTCTTTAATCTGTGTCGTATTCTTCCTTTTCCAGGAGCCTATGAGACTAATAGTAACATTGGGGCTGAATTATGTCTTTAAATGCATTAGACATGCATTAACCATTTGTGTCTTTGACTACAAGTGCTATCATGATGTTCATATGCAAAGTATTAATGTACAGCATTCATTAAAACTGTGCTGTATTATATTAATGCCCCTACAAGCTGTGGTCTGGCGTTATTTCTATCTAGATGAAAAAAGGTAGTTTCTATGAGGAAAAAGAGAAGAGATTAAAACAGTAGGAGCTGCAGGAAAAGGTAGCTAAACAGATTGTAGGTTTTAGAGAGGTTTGTAGGATAGCAAGGCTAGCTTTAAAAGCATTCCTTAAAAATAAAAAGCAATGTAACTCAAAAGACAACACCTGACTTATGAGGTGAAACATTTTCTATTGATAAATGTTTAAACAGTATAATTACAACAACCTGTAAAAAAACCACCCTTACTCTAGAAGTCAAGATAATAGTTATACCTGGTAGTAGTCATGTATAATTAGGCATCTAAACTATATTGAAGCACATTTATACTCATCATCAGAAAGTGGTGGAATAAATGTACATGAGTGTGACTGAGCACTGGAACAGGCTGCCCGGAGGGGTTGTGGAATCTCCCTCCTTGGAGATCTTCAAGACCCGCCTGGACATGTTCCTATGCGACCTGATGTAGGTGAACCTGCTTGAGCAGAGGGATTGGACTAGATAATCTCTAAAGGTCCCTTCCAACCCCTAACATTCTGTGATTCTATGATACTACCATTTGTTCCATTCTTTGTACAAAGCTTTTATTTTGTGAGAGTCTGCACAAAGGAGAAGGTCAGTGCTTTCTCAGTATTTGTAGATCATTACTGATACTATTAATAAATCAAAAATAACTGACAGATCAACAACCTAGATGCCTTCTTTATGT
This sequence comes from Colius striatus, assembly GCF_028858725.1. Lineage (NCBI taxonomy): Eukaryota > Metazoa > Chordata > Aves > Coliiformes > Coliidae > Colius > Colius striatus. The sequence goes on along the minus strand of NC_084759.1, from coordinate 127,275,311 downwards.
TAATGCAGTACCAAGTCAGATAAAAGCAGCGTCACAGTGGAATTGTACTCCAATCTCTCTGCACTGATTGTTTCTGCACTCCTCTTCCTGCTTGCCAGTGGCTAATTAGGAGGTAAAAGAAAGACACAAAATGCATTACAGAAATACCATAATTACATTTATTAGCAAATCTGTTAGATTAGCACCGGCTATCCTTGTCTTTAATTATTTGATTTTGGTAGTTCAGTTCTGCAGCCAAGCTTCTTGTTAATCAAGGCATATTTACACAAAACTCTGGTGTAATGCTTGAGTATGGGAAGGCAACCAGGAATGAGGATTCTGATGTTCTTGCCTCCTTGCCTGTAGCTGTTTCAGGAAGACGATGAAGAAAAGCAGGTTGGCTGTCCAGGAGCAATGCATTGGCAATTCCCCTGGGGAGCCTTCCATGTGTGCTGTGGCATTGCAGCATGGCACCCGCCTAGCTGGGCAGCCTCAGCAGCCATATTGTGTTAGGAAGGGCAGAAGCTGCCTCAAGTAAGGACAGTTCCAGCTCCACACCAGGGGCTGACGGGAGGAGCGCAAGAGGAGGGAGGCCACTGTTGCAGAGCTCTGAGCCCCAGTGGATCCATTGGCTGGTTCCCTGTGTTTCTTGGTGGAGCATAGACAGGTCGTCCAGGATGGCTATCCACCCCTCAGGCAGAGTTGAAGGAGGATTCTCATTCAGCTGTGTGCGTAGAGCGACCCTCACAGAGTGAATGCACTCACCTGGGGCATGTACCTCCATGGCAAAGGCAGCCTCCCCAGTGAAAGAAACACCTTTTGGAGAGCCTGTTTATGCTAACTTCAGTTTTACTTTGTGTCTGACTTTTGAATGCATCTAATTTCACCTTCTTAAAAAAAGAGAGAAAGGTGCATTTTGTTTCTTATGTGATGTGAATAGAGGAGCCCTTCTCTGCCCACTGTGAAAGGTTTTCCTGTGATACCTGTTGTACTCATCTGTTAAATCAAAAATAACCAATAAAAGAAATATCTTAGCCAAAAGCATGACCAAATAAATCCTTTAAATGAGCATGGTGGAGACAAGTGGCAGTGCATCTACTCAGAGCAGGGCTATTTCAGATGCACTGTTAGAGAGGAGCTCTAAGAACCGAGTGGTGGGACTAACCCTTGTTTGATTTTGAAGGAAGTTATTTTGTGAATATCAGTCTTCAGGAGAGTCTGGTCTTATTTGTTAAAATTCAGTCACTGTTGTATTCAAATAAAGAATTTTAGAGCAGCACTCTTGTTGTTTTTAACTAGTTTGCAGACCTGCCTTTGGGCAACACTGTGGGCCACTGATTATTTTCAGCGATGGTTTTGAACTGATACTCCTGCCACAGCAGTGGAGTGTGGCGTTGTGCTCCCCTAGCCCTTCTCTGCTAAAGCAATAGCCACCAGTGTGGTCATGGTGGCTGCATCTCATTTAAATTGGAGAGAGAGAGGGAGAACAAAATGGCAAAAAATCTTGCTCGACGGTTGTGGGCTAAGTTGAGTGTGCACTAACTCAAACAGGGCTGGCATGCTGATATGACTAGAAGTCAGTCACCTCACTATAGCCCAGGGACAGCCTGTGTAGCTCTCCTGCATGGCAGTAGGCTGCATACCAGGATGTCCCCTAAGCAGGGACACCTCTCAAGGTTACTCCTCAAGGCAGAGAATCCTTATTGTGTCACTCAGTGAGTTGGGAATAAGTGTGCTGGAACTTTGAAGTCTTAGCTAAATGATGTAAGGGATCAAGTGTGCACATATAATCCTTCAGATGTAAACAGCTGACCAAGTCTGAGACTAAGTCTGAATCCGGCTGCATCCAAGCTCCTCTCCAAGGAGCTTAGAAAACAAGGAGTTCCTTTCTGAACCTCATGACTCGCTGGAAGGGTCTCCCTGACAGCTTTTTCTCACATTGACCTCTATGCACTAAATATCAAGTGAACCATGACAGCCAACCTTGTCACATCACTGTCACATTTACTACAGAACTTTGTTAAATCAATATTTTCTATCAATAAGCATAGAGCTACTGCTCTTTTATGAGTGAAATGTGTCACTCCATCCAGAACAGGGAGAAATGACTAATGATTAACTGGTAAAAACAAGGAGCAATAAGTTGATGGTGATGGACAGAAGGATTACAGCCCAAGTAGGGGCCACTAATGTGGTTAATGTGCTTCCTGCTCTTGGGCATGGCCTGTGCTGCAGGGGCAGGAAAGAGGAGCTGAGTACTGCCTTGCTCAGTCCTGCTGGTGTCCAGAGGAGGTCCTGTCTCTATTGAAGTGGGCAAGTGGGACTGTGAATGGGCTCTGGACAAGAGTTTGCCTCACACACAAGTCATCTGTGTCAGCCAATCTGTGAGGGTGGATATCTCCTGAAACTCCCTCTCTGCTACACCCTTTGTTCAACCAGTGGTTCTCCTCTGGTGTCTTTATAGGACCTTCCCCCAGCCTGTCTTGCCCCAGCTTTTGTTTATATTTGAGGTCTCTGGCCTAGATGTCCCATGAGTTGTCTGATGGGATAGACCTGTGTACTGGGTCTGGCTCAGGTGAACTTCATAGCAGCCTGCTTGGTGCTGCATTTCAATCGGGACTAAAAGTCTTTCTGATATGCATTTCTACTTCAAAAGGTCTCTAGATTATTGCAACTTAAATTCAGTATCCTTGATAACCCAGTTTTCCTACGCAGCTATTGATTGAAGCTAATGTGTATGGGTTAAAATCAACACATGTGAATTGAAACCGTTTCCCCAGTCACCGGAGGTTCTGGCGGGCGCCGCTGTCCGTAGTGCTGAAGCGGCTGGGCCGCGCTGCCCCGCCCTGCCGTCGGTGCTCCGGGGGTACCCGAGCAGGTTTCCAGCGGACGTTTTAGTCCATGGTCTTCCTACTCCTTCTCCTACCCGAGGATAAAGTGTTCAGTGAGAATTGAGTGGCAAAGCGGAGGTGATGCATTTTTCCGAAGTGTTTTGTTTAGTGCAAATGATAATGGTAAATTGAAACTCTTTTGTAGAGCTTGCCTTATCGCTATGTCATCTGTATTCACTACAGTGATTTAGTTCAATTGTTTATAGGCCTTTTAATGTGACATATCTCAGGCTTTGAAACAGTTTTACCAGTATTTTTAAGAACATAAGCTTGTATAATACCTTGAACACCAGGATAGAGAAGATTGCCAGCCTGAGCAGGAAAAGACATAGGTGGCATCATATGACGCTATATCATTCCTGTCTGGTGGGGCAGAGGACTGGAAAGACTCTGGTGACAGTTGGATGCATAGATGTGAGAGGAGCCTGTGTGCTCAAATGTCTCAGTTCATGACCGTTCTTTGAGGATTCTGATGCGGTGTCTAGGAGATGAGTGAAAGAATCTGATCTCAAAGAGGAAGAGATTGGTGGGCATTGAAAATTACCTGAAGGCTAAAGAAAAGACAATTGGCTTTTTCTAATTGACAATTTCTAGCTTTTCAGATGCTTAATTGTGGTACTGGGTGGAGCAACAGAAGAAGACCTTTTGAATTCTTTGTTAATATTCTTCTCTGTAGTTACATTTTCTGCCAGTCTCCTTTCTGTTTACTTCTATGTGGTTCTTTAGTCTTTGAAGCTAATGAAAAGGAGAGAAGCAGCTCACCTTCCCAAACTCAAGTGGAGAAATGGGGACTGGTTGCATTCTCACCTCTGTTTGGAGACAGGGGACAACTACTTCCCATTCTAATTATCTCCAGATAATTTGGTTGGTATCAAGACACAAAGAAAGAGATTACTGATGCTGTGAGGTGACTTCCTGAATTTGTAACTTCACAGTTTTATAGCACAGTATGTAGGTATGGATTTCTTTGAAATCAATACTTGTGTGACTGCAGCCAGGTTACACACCTTTTTATCAACTTCTTGGCTCATCTACAGCTGTTTTCTAGATAAGCATAAAGATAGAGATCTCAGGTTTTCTTTGTGGCATAATACTGGGTCTAATTATTTTATTAGCTTAGTGCCTTTAATTTGATGTCATTTCTGGGAGCTTTAGAAGGCTGTTCTCCTGTGTAAGCACTGCTTATCTGTGACATTACTGGCTTGGGCTTCTAGAGAACAAATACCTGGAATTAATGTTAAAAGACATGTAGTAGATGATCAGCAGACTCATGCTGAGAGGATTTGAGAGGCTGCCAGCCCCAGCTGTGTCCACCCTACTGTCTGCTGGAGAGATTGTCTCCATAGGAGAGGTTGCAGAATGGTCACTGAGTCTGTTCCTCAGGTGCTCACAACCTGTCATACTGAAAAAAAAAAAAAATCAATGTTAGCTCATGTTAATAATCTGAACTACAGCTGTTGAGGTACAATCTCAGCACCTGTTCTGCTGTCCCTGCTCCAAGTGCAGTAATTTATGGTGGAAGAAGGGACTATTGGCCACAGATAACTTTTGAATTTTTCCTGTAAGCTTATTTGAAATCCCATGTGTTCCCTCTTATCCCCAGACTACTTGTGCTAGTGTTCAGGATTTGAACTTTAGTTCATCCCAGGAGAAAATTCGTGATTGAAGTAGCACACTAAGCTATTTTCAGTAAATGCTGTCCTAGAGGAAGGCTATGTTTTTTCTTTCACTTTATTACACATTTCAGTCACGAGATTCATCTAACTCTACAAAATTATAACATATGGAAATGTCTTCCTCATGGCAATTTATTGTCCTGATACATCAGGTTCAGGAATAACTTTTTTATTCTTGGTATTATACAATTACCCTTGCTAATATTTGGAGGAGAGATAATTTTATACCTAGCTTGTGATATATTTTTATTTTTTCTTTCTCTGTCTGGGAATCCTCTTTCACAATGATTTCTTCTATTTTCTTGTTACTATTTTAATTTGACAGAAAATTTCTGACATGCTTTTAGTGCTTAAACAGTACAATAGTGATGTGGCAGTGATGTGAGCATTAGTCATCTTGACAACTTGGCAACTGATACACTGTGTAGAAAGCTCATTTTTTTCCTGCAGAAAGAAATGCATATGTCAAATGTATCAAGATGTCAGATTTCCTACACAAAAGAGAGCTGGATAGGGGAGCAGATATGAACTAAAGTTTTTAATTTGTGAAAAACAAGTGTTGGGTCTCAGTGATAACAGTTTTTTTCTCTTTCTTCCCCCTTTAGCAAATCCCTACTCTGTCATACTCTTCTTTTTTCCAGTTGCCCTGGATGCTCAAAACAATCTCCCCTTACTCAGCGACATTTGCTTAGGTGTATTCTGCAATGGAACAAAGTTCTTGTTTCACCTGAAGCAAGAAAGGTTGGGATCATTGTTGGTAAAACCAGAAATATGTAATTTTTCTGCTCAGCACATACCTGTCAGAGAAATAACGTGACATTTCTAAGCTATGTTGAAAGGCTATAGGGTAATCATTATGTATTTATGACTTCTAATACTATATATAATAACTTCCTTGCATTATTTTTCTTGCTTTGATCTTTCAGATTTCTGAATCTTTATGTTTGGCTAAGAATAACTAGCCCAAGAAATTAATTCATTCCATGCAGACAGAAGCATTTGTGTCAAAGTTGCATTCAAAGCCTGATGGTAGGTTGCCTATTTTCCTCTAAACATGTAGGAACATCTGTGGTTTGGTCCATGGTCCAAGGTAATGCAAATATCAGAGGAAGCTGGATGTTGATTTGTAAGGGGGGTAAAAGAATGCAGTTTTTGCGTTGCAGTGGTGTCATAAATCTGGGCTTTATAGGGAGAAAACCAACAAAATTAGGTTAGAAGGTGTAAGATTGTGTTGCCCCTCTGTTTTGTTGTTTCTGTTGTACCCTGTCTTACCTCTTTCACTGAGAGTAAGTTACACTGGCTGTAGGGTGAATTATCAAGAATCTATGCTCTGTGTAGTCTGGTTTGTTTGGCTACTTGCCAAACAAGCTTTTGTTGAGGGGTCTCCTCTGTCAGTTCCCCGCTTGTTGATGGTGTCATCACATTTTGTAGTTTATTCATACCTTGCTTCACATGTGTCCATTAAAACAATGTTCAGTAAAATCTCGACATGCTTTAGATATTGGAGCAGTTTTGCATACTAAGTTTGGAAAGGAAGCTTTGTTCTGACTCAGTCTCACAACTGGAAAACTAAACTAAAAAAGGAAAGAAAGGCAGGAAGGATATCCTTACCTATCCTTTGCAGCCTGAGTGTAAGGAATTTTAGATACTCAACCTGTGAAGAGCTGTCATGTAATTCCAGTGTCACTGTTAGGAATAGGAAACACTATTGCTGTGTCCCAGCAAGCAGTGGCAGACATGCAAGCATGCCAAGTTAAGGGGTGCATACATGGGGATGCTGTGTGGCTGCTGTACATCTGAAGTACTGTATTAAAAGCTTACAGAATGGGACTGAAGTAGGGATGGGGTGCCTTTAATTTTCTTCGTTTTTTAGTCAACATGTAGCATTCATTGCATGTGTGGTTATGCTAGTGAAGAATTCAGAGGCAAATAGAGAGAAATATATATAATCCTTAAAAAGAAAAAAAAATATGCATTTTTGCAATTTGAAGAAGCAAAGCCAACCAAGAGAGAAAATGTCCCTTACCGTGTTCCTAAGAGGAAACTGGACAGCTTCCCAGGGTAGCCAAAATAGCCTGCAACAGAAGCCAAAGCAAAAGCCAAGTGTCAGTGAGTGACACAGTGCTGGCTGTGAAGGCAGTCCTTCTTTGTGCCACCTATTGCTTTGAAGTGCTCTTGCTTATTTCCTTCTGCATGGTTGACTTTAACAGGAAAGTGAGATTTGAAGGTTAGCATCTGAAAGTAGCTCAATGTGGTCTTTTGTTAGCATTGGAGAGCAAAATGATAATTGCTGCCTTCAGTTATCTGTTTGCTTTAAAATGAGCCTTTTTTTTTCTCTCCTGCAGTGTATGACTGTAAGGATTTTTAAGACATAATCCTATTCTACCAGGATATTTATATATTTGCATTACATTTTATAAAACATTCAAGAGTTCTTAACTCTAGTTTAATGTAGGTATTTACTATTCAGTCATCACTCCCAGTCTCCCTGTGCACTTGCAACAAATTACAGTCCATTTGAAATTCCTGGTTTGTACATAGAGGAGGTATATTAAGTGTAATATATTCAAAAGGTTATTTTTTTGCTATTTTACTAATAGTTCTGTATGATTTTCTTGTGTTCTTAACTGACATATAAGTGTGTAGCTACTAGAGCGGGGCTAGAATTTACACCTATTCTGGTAATGATAGCAGCTTGCAAAATCTGGAATAATTGGTGGTAGTCTTTCTCTTGGCTCAGTAGTTCGGTTCGTGTTTCCAGTAACCTTTCCCATCTCTTTTTTTAGTCCTTCATTTTCATCCCAGATTCTTTTGTTTGCATTTGAATAAAAGAAAGAATCTGTTCGTTTCTTTTCCTGGAAAAAAAGCTTAAAATAAATTGCATTTAGTGGAGAAATTCAAGGCTTTGGAAAGGAAGAAAATACTAATTTCCAGATTCCATACATTAATAAATTCAGATTTTGAATTTGTCTGCTGTCTCCTTATTTTAGTCTATTGTTTTGTGTTCAGGGAAATGGAGACATAGAAATGGATTTGTGAAATAAGGTAAAAGGATAGAAGGGGAAGTGTATTTTATTAATAACAGTAATACTGTCACATAACAAAGTGGCATTAGAAACCCAAGTCTTTTGATTTGCCATAAAACCAGGGAGTGGTGATCAATGGCACAGAATTGAATTGGAGGCCTGTGGCCAGTGGGGTTCCACAGGGATCAGTTGTGGGGCTAGTCTTGGTAAATATCTTCATCAGCAACCTGGATGAGGGGACAGAGTGTACCCTCAGCAAGTTCTCTGATGGCACCAAATTGGGAGGTGACCATTCAGCGAGATATCAACCACCTTGAGAGTTGGGCAGAGGTTCAACAAGGACAAGTGCAGAGTCCTGCACCTGGGGAGGAACAACCCCATGCACCAGTACAGGCTGGGGGTGACCTACTGGAGAGCAGCTCTGCGGAGAGAGACCTGGGAGTCTTGGCTGACAATAAACTAACCATGAGGCAGCAATGTGCCCTCGTGGCCAAGAAGGACAATGGCATCCTGGGATGCATCAAGAAGAGTGTGGCCAGCAGGTCCAGGGAGGTTCTCCTTCCTGTCTACTCTGCCCTGGTGAGGCCTTATCTGGAGTTCTGGGCTTCCCAGCTCAAGAGGGACAGAGAACTTCTGGAGAGAGTCCAGCATAGGGCCACCAAGGTGATCAGGGGACTGGAGCATCTTTCTTATGAGGAAAGACTGCGGAATCTGGGGCTCTTGAGCCTGAAGAAAAGAGGACTGAGGTGGAACCTCATTAATGCTTACAAGTATTTGAAAGATGTATGTCAAGAGGATGGGGTGAGACTTTTTTCTGTAGTGCCCAGTGTTAGGACTAGGGGTAATGGACATAAGCTGGCACACAAAAAGCTCCACTTAAAGAAAAGCTTCTTTCCTGTGAAGGTGAGGGAGCCCTGGCATAGGCTGCCCAGGGAGGGTGTGGAGTCACCTTCTCTCGAGGTCTTCAAAACCTGCTCGGACCTGATCTAGATGGACCTGGTTGAGCAGAGGATTTGGACTGGTCCCTTCTAATCCCTACCATTCTATGATTCTATGAAAGCTGTGCTTCAAGTGCTTGCAGTTGCTTGAAAAGTGAATACAGATTTCTAAGTTAGATGTGTTTTTAAAATATTACCATTTCTTGTGATAAGTGCATTTTGTTGTGTTTCAGAAGACTAGTATGTGCTCTGATTGTACTTGCTTGAGTCAGTATGGAAAAGACTACCTATAACAAGAGCATCTGGAAAATGTTTTGGCTGTACACTAATTTTTTTTGTGTTTATCTATGGTTGTTGCCATGGAAATTACACATTTATCACCTGCTACTAGTAATCAGGGTCTAATATTGTTAATCCAGTTCTATGACAATGAACTTTTTTCCTCTAAGCTGCAAGAATTTTAACCTCCTCTATGAACAATCTAGCTATGTGTTTTGCATTGTGTCTTTTTCTAGAAGTGGCAAAGTAACATGAGCAGTATCAATTTTTCTATTATTCTCTTCATCTAAATTAGTTCTGCATGTTATAAAATATTGAAAAAAACCCCAAACCCTAATGAAACAATGCACCCCCCCCAAAAAAAAAAAAAAACAAAACACCTGCACCACTCTTTTATATCAAAATTAATTAATTGAGTCTTATAACTTGCTGAGTTTCAGCGAGAAATTAATATATTCTATGATTATTTGTTTCTAATTTACTGAGGTGGATTAGGGTAGTTCCAGGGTTCTGGAAAGGACAAAAATCTTCAACTCCGGCTGCTGATAGGGTGAGACTTAGTTGTGCAGTAGGTTACGCCATATTTACCTGTTGTAAAATTAATTTTTTCTGAGGGTTCTGGTCCCTGTTACATATAAGATGTGGTGCTTTATAGTCTGCCAGGCATTAGCTGGAATGGCAGTTCCCATCTTTTGTCCTTCACATGTTTGCTTAACAGTATTTCCCTATGATCTCTTCAGGCTGAAGATAACGTTTTTTCTATATGTTCATTGGCAAGTGGTTTTGATCTTCAGTAACTAAATGCTCCAAATGGAGAGCTGATGGTTTATGTTATTGTTTATGTTAACAGATACTATTTTTTACTGTAGGAAAGGGAGCAAACACTTTTTGATGCTAGTACGAAAAGGCAGTATCTTTGATTTCACTGAAAGGAAATCAAAGTGCATTATTCATAGAATCATAGAATGATAGGGGTTGGAAAGGACCTTTAGAGATCATCTAGTCCAACTCCCCATGCAGAAGCAGGTCCACCTAGATCAGGTCGCACAGGAACATGTCCAGGTGAGTTTTGAAGACCTCCAGAAAAGAAGACTCCACAACCCCCCTGAGCAGTGCTCAGGAACAAGCACTCCTGTGGTCTTGAAACGTTTGAACGTCTTTAGAATTTTTTGTAATATAAGAGAAGTTGATCAAATGATTTCATTAGACTTGTAGGTCTTCATCCATAAAGTGATCACTCTTCATCATGTAATTTCAATATTTTTATCCTGTCTATGCTGCTAAATTCATCACTGTAATGTTTGACCTTAAAAGCTTAGAAAGTACCACCTTGAAGCCTGATTTCAGTAGTGTTTCTTGCCAAACAATATGGAACATCTGCTAATTGTTGATGTATTTCATGTTAATTGTTCCTTTTTACAATTATGGTAATTAGCATTAGAGCAGCGAGAACATGCAGAATTTCCTCCCCATCTTACTGGTACAGTTCAGAGCCAAAACAGTGGATGGCCAGTAGTCTGTCTGGTCGAAGTTTGCACCATTAAAGGCTTAGTGGTTAAGTTCAATGCATTCACAGAATCATAGAATGGTAGGTGTCGAAAGATGTTGTTCCATGCCATTGATCACTACCCTATGGGTTCTGTCAATCAGCCAGTTCTTGATCCACCTCACTGTCCACTCATCCAAGCCACACTGCCTGAGCTTTCTGAGGAGGATGTTATAGGAGACAGTGTCAATTCAAGATTTGGCCTTCATTATATAGCTATTACAAAGCATGTTTCTCAAGGCCCTTTCTAGAAACATGATGATGGTGGAACTGCTGTCTTTTCCTAAAATGCTCCCTAATTTAGGAAAAGGAACAAACCTTATTTTGTTGTGTTGCATGAGAGATGTTGCTCTACATTTTAGGCCAAATATATGTGTCATTCTTGGGACAGATTATTTCTCTCAATATTGTCCTTGTTTCTTCTTGCTGTTGGAACACAAGCAAATACAGTCAATGTTACAAATGTCCTCTATGTATAATACACCTTGTACTATTATCTGCAGGCCCTTCACAAAAGAGGGAATTTTGAACTAAGTGATAGATGGATGTAAATTTTTTTGTCTGATTCTCCTCTCTCTCTATTCTACTGGATATTTTATTAAGGTACATTTTGTAACATCAAAGTTATTTATGGATGATTCTTAGTTGAGAGGAATTTGCACTCCTAACAACCTTGTGAAATATTAAGAAAGATTAATTTGCATAAATTATTTTCTCTCCTTGACAGAAAGGAAGAGCTTGCTTATGATACCCAAAGTGATGCTGCAGTATAAATGAACTATTTTCAACAGAGGCAGGAAAGTAGTTGTAGTCAATATGCATGCTATGTTGAAGAAGGTAGTAAGTCATAGTGACAAAGATAAACTGTGAAGTGTCTGCTTCTTGAATGTTTGGAAATTGTGATATATTGAAATTAAAGCCTTCCCTCTTAACATTTGTGGCATAGATCTCTCCCAGTGGCTAGGGAGGGGTATGGTTATGGCACAGTGAATCTATACCTCCTAAATGCTTTCTCTGCAACAGATATCCCTTGATGCATCAGCCTTTACCCTAATTGTATACCTTCTGTGGATAAAGGAGAAAACTTCAGAACCTAGGGGTCAGTCTGAGGAGTCAGGAGGAGCATGGGGCAGTGGAGAGCCATCGTTAGTGAATGTTAAATATGCTTGAAGATTATACTTTGGTCCTCAGAAACAGAAATTTTTACATTTGTGTCATTCTCCTTTTATATATATACCTATATCTATATATATTCCTAATATATATTTCCTTATCTATTTCCACCACTTTGAAAATAGAGGAAAGGTGTGTGATGCAAGTGACAAGTGCTGAACAAGTATCTACTGCAGTGTTGCACTGCTAACAACTGTGGCTTGACTTTTATAGAGAGTTTCAAAGGTAAAGCTCTATAGTATATATGAGAGACGCTATTACTGGGTAGGGTAAACTGTGTCCTTTAGAACAAAATTACATTTTATCTGCTATTGTATTGTTCGGCATAAGACTTAACCACAACTTCTGTTTAGTCATCTCTGAGTCGTTTCGGTGTTTTGGGAAATTGAAGTTTTCAGTTGATACATGAGCTCAGTCTCTCTGAATCTCAAGTGTTTTGCACCTATTGTTTCATGGAATTGTTCATAGGCTTTCGTAAGCAGTCTTTATAATCTATCTGAATGCAGAAACATGTTTATCTTTCCCTTTCCACGCGGAGGACCACATTTGTCTTTGATCCAAGTGGCAGCTTCTGGCTCATGTTAATTTGGGCTTTTGAGTCAATTATCTGTCAAGAACAGGCTTTAAAGCGTGTACTGAAACAGCATATTGATGCTGAGGTTTTTAGTGATGCCTACCATTCAGTCGTTCTTAGAGAAGGTGATAAATATGAAAGAGGTGATATCATCTGTTGGCAAATGAATAAACGTGGCACAGCAACTGTAAGAGTAATTGGCCTAATGTTTTTCTGAGTCTTTTAGCATTGATAAGTTAATACTCAAAGCTCAAATTTTGTCAATTCCCTTATAGATATGTTTAAATATTGCGTTAAAGAAGTCTTAGTACACATGTGCAAATTTGAAGGCATGGTAGAGGATATATTCTTAAAATGCCCATGGAAAAAAAGGGAAGAAACAGCAGCTTTTCAGTTTGATTTAGTCTGTTCTTCTTCAGTCAGCTTCAAATGAGCTTCCATCCATTGTCCTTGTAAAAGCTGTCCTGATTTTGGCTGCAGCAGACTTAATTTTTCTCCCTAGTAGCTGGTACAGGGCTGTGTCTTGTGTGAGAACAACACGGATAAGAGACCGATGGTTTAGCTGTTGCTAAGTAGCACTTAAAGATTTTTCAACTTTCCATACTCAACCAGCGAGAAGGTGCACAAGTTGCTGGGAGGAGGCATGGCCAGGACAGCTGACCTGAACTAGCCAAAGGGCTATTCCATGCTATAGAATGTTATGCCCAATACATAAATTGAGGGGAGCTGGAGGAGAGACATGGATCTTGAGATACTTGGGCATCAGTCAGCGGGTGGTGAGCAGTTGCACTGGGGCATCACTTCTTTGGTTGGTTTGTCTTGGGTTTTGTTTATCTCTTTTTGTTACATTCCTCTTCATTACTATAATTATGATATATTTATTATTATTTATTTTTAATTTAATTTTAGTTATTAAACTGTTCTTAGCCCACTGAGGGTGGAAGCAGTGAGCAAGCAGCTATGTGGTGCTTAGCTGCTTGCTGAGGTTTAACCACAACAGAAATGTGTACTGTTAGAAAATTACTATCTTATCTTTAATTATATTCTTCTTATTCCCTCATATTATTCTAATAGGCTGGATCACTGGGCCAAGGCCAATTCCATGAGTTTTAATAAGGCCAAGTGCTGGGTCCTGCACTTGGCCCATGACAACCCCCAGCAGCTACAGGCCTGGGGAGGGCTGGCTGTAAAGCTGCCAGGCAGAGAGAGACCTGGGAGTGTTGATTGACAGCAGCTGAACATGAGCCAGCAGTGTGCCCAGGTGGCCAGGAAGGCCAATGGCATCCTAGCCTGGATCAGGAACAGTGTTGTCAGCAGGAGTAGGGAGGTGATCACTCATATGAAACATGCTCCAAATCCTTTACTAGCTTGGTAGCCACCTCTGTATCCTCTCCAGCACCTCAATGTCCTTCTAATAGAGAAGTGCCAAAAACTGGACATAGTATTTGAGGTGTGGCCTCACCAAAGCAAAGAATAGGAGTAGGGAGGTGATCATTCCCCTATTCTTTGCTTTGGTGAGGCCACACCTCAAATACTATGTCCAGTTTTTGGCACTTCTCTATTAGAAGGACATTGAGGTGCTGGAGAGGATACAGAGGTGGCTACCAAGCTAGTAAAGGATTTGGAGCATGTTTCATATGAGAAATGGCTGAGGGATCTGGGACTGTTTAGCTGGGATAAAAGAAGGCTCAAGGGGAGACCTTATCGCTCTCTACAACTACCTGAAAGGAAGTTGAAACAAGATGGGGGTCAGTCTGTTCTCCTTAGTGATAAGCAATAGAACATGACGAGATGGCCTCAAGTTGTGCCAGGAGAGGTTCAGGCTGGATATGAGGAGGAATTTCTTTACTGAAAGGGTTGTCAGGCATTGGAACGGGCTGCCCAGGGAGGTGCTGGAGTCACCATCCCTGGAGGTGTTTGATAGACAGTTGGATGTTGTACTTAGGGAAATGGTCTAGTGGTTGATAGGGCTGGGACAAAGGCTGGACTCAATGATCTTAAGGGTCTCTTCCAGCTGAAATGATTCTATGTGCGTCCAACACTTGATAGGGTAGGAGAATGGTTATGTCCATTTTAGGGTGAGAAGAAGTGGAGGGTTGTATCTGTGGCAGAGTAGGACATTTCATCTGTGGCATCTGTCTTGTCCTTGTCACTGCTGTTACTATGACACCTTTCCTTTCTAACTAGAAAATCTTGTGTTGAAAGTATATGTTGTCTTTTCTGACAGATTTAGGACTTGCATGCTTGCAAAAGCTCACTTCTCACTGTGCTATGTCATTACAGCTGGCATCAGTGCTGTTGCTCCTTTCCCAGCCCCTGTATTTATGAGAGGAACGTGCTGCAAGGATGTTCTCTGGAGGCCTCTCATTTAGTAATGCATTCTTTCTGCATTACCTCCTCTCAAATTGTTGGTGAATTGCCAGTGAATTTCTGAAAATCTGGTGAAGTCCTATGTTTGTGTAAGGTCAAACTGAAGAGATTAAATGGTGTCCTTTTAGGTATATGTGGGAAGAAGGCTGAACTTTAGATTTCTAATGACCTGGCTAGCTGGCAACCATCATTGGACAGGGAAAGTCCATTCTGACTTTTTGTGGTCATAATTATAACTTTGTAGTATCAATAGAAGCTTTAATCTGTGAAGTTCTGCTCATACTGTCCTTGCAGAATCATAGAATCATACTTGGCTAAACTCTGAACAAAAATTAAATATAGTGTGAGTCACTTAGAAGTCTGCTTTGCTTTCCACATTGGGGCTGTAAGGATCTTCATACACATTTAATTAACCCCTAAACATTTCAGGATGCTCATTTTACAGAATATAGCCCTGTGGGGGAATTGAATGAAATGAGGTTTATGATGTTTCACAGTTAGCTCATAGCAGGCTAGAGGAATAAAAGCATAGGAAGAAGCCCTGTCTAGTTGAAATTATTGTTCCTCTAAGCTCTGAGTGGTACTTGCTGAAAAAATGATTATCCACCAAATGAGAAATCTTTTCTTCTTTTCCTTTGAAGCAAAATAATATGATGGCACTTCTCTTTATCCACTGACTTTTTGGAAAGCATTAATTAAAGAAAAAAAAAATCACAACTTCTTATGTGGATCTGGAGTCAGTTCCCTAGAATGAATGCTCAGTATAGAAATCTAATAGGTAAAAAGAAAGACGTTTATTAGCAGCTGGTACAAGTCTTGCTTCTAATGAGGATAAAATCAATGTAAATGAATCATTACAGTAAATTGTTGTAATTAGGATTTATTCATGACAAAGGTCTCATAATTATATAATCAACTTTTAATGTATTAAGATTTATAGTCTGAATTCTTAATTCCGTTTTATTCGTTTAGAAGCAAAATTTCCTAGGGGAGGAGTGTTTTCAGGAAGCTGTCTTGCTACATGCTCTCAACTATAGATGGAATTTGATTCTCTGGCAAATATCTAATTCTGGTGCTGCAGAAGACTCAGATTCTCTTCTTGCAAATATAAAACTGATGGCATTTTAAAAGGTCTTCCCAAATACCAAAGTCAAAGCTTCAAGGGCTTTTAAGTGCCAGGTTGTTCAATTAAGGGCGTTACAACTTAACAGTAGCATGTATGTGTGTGTGCACCTCTCGTGAGTGTTGCGCTAATGGCGATGGACAGAAAGCTGCTGCCAGCTCACAATCATCCAGGCAGTGAAAAAAATGGCTTTTAGTTTTGATCTCATTCCTTGTCAGGTGGATAGAAGCAGTGAGTATAATAGCAGAGGGTTAAGGTCATCAGCAATCTGACTGTGAGCCGAGTCTGTCCATGTGTTTGGTGTATAATGAGGACAGAACTCTTTGAGCCCTATGATCCTGAGCGCAGCTGAGGCCCTGCAACAGGGTGCTGGGGCAGAGGCTGAGAAATTAAGGCTTTGTGCTTTCTTCTGTATATTGAAAAGAATAACGTTGTCTGCTGGGCTGTTAGCCTGACACTTTAAAAACCATTACCCAAAACCAATTTCAAAAGCAGTTTCCAACTTTCTTCCCAGCAAAGCTTAAAGGCTTCCAGTGTGTTGCTGTAAACCACCAAAATAACTGCAAGGATACACCATGCTTTTGGGGATCTAATAGTTGAGGGTAAACTGGAGTGGAGATATTGAAACTGACTTGAAATTGGAATAGATTTTTCCTCTTCTCAAGTTTTAAGAAGTCTGGATCACAGTTACAAATTTTCTTGTCTCCTTTCCAAGTTGGTGCTATTTAATAGTAGATTTAAAGGCTAATTCTTCTTGTGTGCTGTTCCCCATCCTTCCTGCTTCTACTAAAATTTAATAAAAGCAGCTGTGTTGCAGTGATTTGGCTCTTTTTTGCTTCAAGAAAAGTCCCTTTAGCTACTATAGTCAGAATAGTTAGAACATCCTCAGGCTGGCTTTAATTACAGCAATGTCTGCAAGTATCCCTGAAGACTGGAGGACAATTTTATATCTAATGTGTTGCAGGTGGGTTTCTGAATTGACAGCCGTCCAACCTTGTTATAAGGGTTTTCAGGTTGTTTTTTTTTTTTTTCTCCTGCATTGTGCTGCAATGCTGAAGCAGCTTCACTGCTGCAGCTCTTCAAGTCTTCAGATTTTCTGTTTAGACTATTGTTGAATCAGTTTGTCCTGGATTCCCCAGCAAGGATAAAGGCATACACCAAATCCTAGTACCTTACCCCATTCTGCTGTTCTCCTGCATGTACTAATGCTCTATTAACAACCACCCATAAATAGTTTAGAAGAGCATATTAACTCTTGTGCTCTGTTGTATAAAACATATCTGATGGTGTAAGCAGTTCATATGACAGATCTTTGCAGGTATTGACAGAACCTAAAAGTTGTTTAACCCTTGTTTATAATGTGGGTTTAGATAACTTGATAATTTTTGCTTTATAAAGGAAAAATATTTCTCCTGGTAGAAAACATTCTTATATAAATTTAGAATTGGTTTGGCTAGGGTTATTTGGTTTACTCCTTTATGAAACAAAAGCAAAGTGCTGTACTTGTGAACACTGGAACTTTGTCAGAGATTATTCTTAGAGAATCTAGACTTTTTTATCTTTGTTTGGTTTTCCTAGAACTCTAGATGAACCCAAGGCAACCCTCTTTCCCCCTTTCCTCTCCCTGTTTAGTTAAGGTTTGGAATTCAGATATTCAAAACCCATGAGACTGAATAAGTTTCTTTGAGACCATTAATGAATCACGATGCATGCCCTGTTTTCTACTCTTTGCTAAATATAGAGGCAGGATTGGGTCATGGTGTCCTTGTCTGTCTCTGGTATCATATAAACCTTCTTAACCAAATTGAGCTCTATCTTTACAGCTGTAGGTTTTTTTGCCTTCAGTGTTCCAACTGAGGGGGCTTCTCCCGAATTTCATGGCTTGAATGCCTAGGAATCGAGTTTGAATTTCCAGCCTACATGTGTGTTGATGGATACTTTAGAGCCATTTAGTCCTTGTGTAGCATTATATCCATAAACTTGAACGGTGGTTCTTCTCAGTGTTTATCTGTGAATACATGGACTGATGTAATGCTATTCTTTCTCAGCCAGGTTTTGGGAGTCTGAACACATTTGAATCCAATCTTATGTGGTAAGCTGTTTGCCATATAGTCCTGTTCACTTGTGATCCAAGGAGGGGTTCAGATGGTGCTGATGACCACCATCCCATATCTGATCTCTCCAGTGCCTGATTCCCTTGCACTGCTGGAAAAACTGAGTAGTAGTTAAGTGCACTGCAGATTTTACTTACAGTTGCATATTATGTTCTATGCTGCCATGAGTAATTGAAATGACTTCACTGCAGCCATCCGAATAAAGCAGTTGTAGCGTGGCCTGGAATTAACCTGCACTGGAATTAACCTGCACTGTCCTGCCTTTTTTTTTCTTTAAAAAATATAATCTACTAGATACATATTCTCAAATACCAGCCTACTTGATGTTGATTAACCTATTCTGTGCACTGCCCACCAGTAGAATTTCATTTTGTTTTCAGTATTACTTTTGGATTTAGTTGGAGAGACCTAAGATTTTGATTTCAATTGCTCATTTATCTTCTGAAAAATTTGAAAGTCTAATCTCCTGCCCAACACAGTAATTAAAGATTGGAAGAAAGATTTGTCTTGCAAATATCACACATACAATGAAGTAGGAAAATGTGCTGGGTTACACTGGTGGATTAAAAGATGGATTGCTTTCTGAAGCTCTGAAGTTAGCCACCAATGTCTAAGAAAAATTGGCTTCATTGTTGTGGTATGTGTCAGCTTTCTTGGAAGTTGACTGGAAAATCTTCTAAAGTTTAATCTATGTATTGCTGTAAAAAAAATACTTTTGTCTCATGCAAGATTCTGCTCTCTGCAGAACTATTTCATATATGCAGTGTATCACTGGCAGGGAAACACACCAACCTGAATGGTTAGCTGAGGGCTGGGAAGCAGCATGTGTACCTATCTGGCAGCCACTGTATGGCATTTAGGGATGTAAAGCCACTGTAAAGAGTAGATGTTCTAGGGGACAGGTTGTCAGCTGCACATGTGTACATGCACACATCTATCTTGCTGTCTTGTACATAAAACTACCATCCATCACCCATTTCAGGTTTTTGCTGTTTCTCAGCAATATAATTTTGTGTTAGTGTTTCTCTTTACAAGTTTTAACATAACTGGATCCTGTCCAACAACTGCAGTTATCTCTCAGCAGGACTTTGGAGAGGGAATGCAATTAATTCATCAAAGAGCCTCCAGTAGGACTGAGCAGCAGTGGAGAAATTCAGCTCCCTGCTGACCAGGCAGGGTCAGCTCCCTGTCACCAGGCACAGCAGCGGCTCCTCTCTGCATAAATTTGGTCTTTAACAGTGGGCAAGCATTATGGCTCAGAAGAAATGCAGCACCTTTTGCTGTTTTATTACAGTAAAGTGCTTTGAACAGTTTCACAAAATCTGATGTCATGTCTACTGTGCCTCCTTTTTCTGGTGAGAGACCAACTGCCATGCTGTTGCTGGTGCTGATAATTTGTCTCCTTGAACAAGACCTTGTTGCATCTTCCTCCTCCCATTTTCCCCCATCTTCCCTTCTTTTTCTTGTTTAATTGGGGTTCAGGACTTCAAAACTCCTTGTTTCCTTGATGAAGAGTTGAGGTTTGTTCCTTGTCAGAGGGAGAGTGAATCACAGTCACCTCTGCATTGGTACATTCTTTATATTCTTTATAGATTTAAGGACAGCATCAGCTGCTGTTTTCTAAAGGATTGCCTAAACTCCCTGAGAGCATATAATAAACCTATTAGGAGCTGATGGCTTCACATCGTTAACTGGAGCATCTATTTGCACTACCTGCCCTTTAAATTACTCCTTGAGTGTTTTTTTGATGTATTCTCATTCAGTGCACTGGTCCTATCCTCCTGGCACAGGCATAGCCAGGGTGTACTCATGGACCCTGCTCTGTATTTGTTGTGCACAGGGGCAGATTGGTTGCCAGAAGATGGTTTTGGTTGATAGTGACCAAAGGTGTATACTTGTACTGAATGGTGGCTGTGTACTATGTTTCATGCTGTGCACAGTACAAAAACTTTAACTGAGCTGTGCAAGAGGATGTCTGCTACACTTGGGCTCAGGTGCACCACATGTAGCAGAGACTTTGGATACTGTGTTAAACACAACCAAATGCTAATTCCACAAATCTTATTTCTCCTTTCTTTTATTGCCTCTTAGGGTGTTTCAAAGATGACCGTATTGTATTCTGGACTTGGATGTTTTCAACATATTTTATGGAGAAATGGGCCCCCCGACAAGATGATATGCTGTTCTATGTCCATCGGAAACTGTCCTACGTCAGTGGTGATAGTACAGAGGGGAAAAAGGTGAGAATTATGTATTTTAATCTGAGAGACTGAAGTTTATGTGGGATTTGATGTTCTGGAGTACCTGACAGATCTAAAGGACTGCAAACAAAGGATAAGGAATCTCCAACTTGGCCCACCTTGAAGTTATGAAAAATTGGCACATAGAGAAATACTTTGGTTCACTCTGTGAACATGAGCAACAATATAAGTGATTTTCATTATCATAGACTTGAGGAAATGAGAGTGTTTTCAAGCTTTTGGGTGAAGCTTTTATGTTAGCCTGTATTTTGGGGGAAAGGGAGGACATCATGCCCATTTTTGTCTCGCTTTTCAAGGAAGATACTTTGTAAATTGGAAGTTTAAATCTGTAGAAAGGGAGAAGAAAAAGAGGAAGAGGATGGTCACTCTGGTATTTCTAGGAGAACCATTCCTGACATACCAGAGTATCACAATGAATACCTCTTGGGTATTAAATAGAAAAATACATACAGCCTCCTCAATCTGAGATACAGTAGTGATGAACAGTGAAGAAATGACTGTATTCTCATAGTTTACATAGAAGATAAAGTGCCCTCCTATAGAAATGCTGTTTCTTCAAAGACGTAATCAAGTAGCCTAGTGCTGCTGCACAAATATTTTCCTATTAGAGATCTGAGAAACGTGTCAGCATTTCATAGCTGTTTTCATCTTACATGGGGGTAACAGAAGCAAGAGAAATTATGGTTTTATTGAGAATTAAGGAGATGGCTTCAGAGGATCAAAAGTAGGAAGAGAAATGGAGGAAGGAAAGATTGGGATTAGCGTGCTGACATATATAAATCATTTACACTGTTGATGAATCACAGATATATGTGCATGGTGTATGCAAGAGTTTTTTTAACCAGGTATACTGGAATTCTCTGCATTTAAATGTGGTAGCTTAAAGAAACGCAGTTGTCACCTCCCTTGAGAAAAGTATCTCAGAAGACTTTCCCACATTTTTGTTGGAGATAGAGGACACAGGCAGAATTACCTTGTCTCTTTCCCCAACCCCTCCAAGTTCTACTATGACAAACACCGAGGAGAAGATGGCAAAATAATGTTCTTTCTCCGTCAGATTAGCGGTCTTTGGCCAGCGTACTGGAGCTTTGAGACGTTTGGAGGAAAATTACTAGAAAAGCATTCCTGTTTCACATCAGACAATATTGTGGCTTTGTTCAGCCTAATAAAAGCATGGGTTGTTTAACCTCTTGTTCTTCCCAACAAGCAAGGTGAGCCTCAGAGGAAGCCTGGTTGCTTTAAATTCATTCACAGACCCCTGATCGATCTCCGTTTTAACTTATTAATCAGTTTAAAGTGTTTGAACCTCTCATGGAGAGGAGACTGTGAATAAACCCTTATGTTTGCTCTCAGCTTTATTTAAGCCTCCTAAAAGCATCATAAATAATTTTTATTTGTGGGGGGTTTTGTAAGCGGTAGTTATACGAAATCAGCATTAATCAGTCACTTGCCTTAACAACTGATACAAGGAGTGTGCCTTATGGCACACACCGTATTTTATAACTCCCTCTTGACTGTTTGCGTTTGGCTTGGCCTTTGAGAAATTAACCTTTCCAGTGACTTTGAAGTACTTCAGATGTGTTGTAAAATGGATGGTGATTCTTTGTTATCTGCACGGCTCTCTTCCTGTTTGATTTTAGCTGAGTGCTTCATAGTTTCAGCTCCTCTTGTATCTAATTTTGGAGCCTGTCCTGTGCAGTGACTCGGCAAACAACTAGCCTTTCTCTTTGAATTATGACTAGATAGGTTTTTATTTTACTTTGTTGCTTTGGCCATTTTTTCTTGAAAGATGAGGTCAGAATACCAAAGTCATATCATTGAAAGGTGAAGAAGCTAGAGACTGATAGAAGCCAAATGTAACTTCAGTATCACTGCAAAGGTGGATAGTAGGGAGAGGTTGAGTTGTTTGGGACCATGAAGAACTAGAACTGGAGCTGCTCTGTGGGCTTCTGCCTTGTGCCCAGTCTGTGCCAAATGGTCTGGTGATGATTTCTATTACGAGTCACACAGAAGTTGAGTATTAGGTAACTGTAGAAGTGTGTCTCTTTGTAGCTTGGGTATAGAGTGAAGCAATTTCACTGTAGTTCTTCCATAGACATTATATATGTGCTCTGCATTTGAGTGGCAATTTTAGGTTTTGACTGTAGAATGCCAGCAGAGACACGTGAAGTGAATTGTTGTCCTATGACATCTCAGAGCATAAGTTTATATTCCTGAAAATAAGATCTGCACAGCTTTGAGCACAGCAATCTTCTGTAACGCTGCTGACAGTGACAACAAAAACAGATTGAGTGGGGAGGGGCTGTTTATCTGAATGTTGACAATGGTGATGTTTGTTTTCTGAGATGATGAGCTCACGCAGCGTGCTGAATCGTTTGCATGCAGTGGTGTGATGATTCATGTCAGCAAGAAACAACTGTTGACTTATCAAATGGTTTTCAGGCTTTAATGGCTGTCCTATGTGATTAAAAGTTGTTCCTGCTTGTGAGACTTTTTTCTGTGCCTACTGGAGCTGAAGAGTGTCAACAGTAATATATGATTTTAAGTTGAAGTGTAACAGAGGATAAGCAGAAAAAAAAATGATAGTATCAAGATAAGAAATTCTGTTCAATTTTAAGGATGAATGAGAAGGGCTTTGATGCAGCTTTGTCACAATAGCTTGAATACATCTCTCAATGTAGTAGTGATCATGGTAAACTACCACCATAAATTTTATTTTAAAAATCCTTTTAAATGACCTACTTCATAAACCCCCTGATCTAAGCAACTTTCTGTTTGCTTCTCTTTTTTACTGCACCAGTTTCTAAACTACTCATGTATGGGTGAAACACAAATTAAGCTCTTAATACTGTATTGTGATAGGGCAGAACTGGCATATCAAATTCTGAGTCATATTTATTATACAGACTCTTGGATCCCAGGGAAGTGCATCCAATTCAATGGTTCCTTGGCATGTCACAACAACACTCTTGCAGTCTTTCGTGCCACGTTTTGAAGATGCTTTGTTTCCCTGAGTGTGTTTCAGTAAAATTACAGACCCCATTTGTCAGTATGTGTGCATGCAGGGTACTCTACAGCGTAACTCTTGTAAAGGTTAAGGGCTTTTTAGTAGGCTTTTTTAAGATGGAATCTCTTAGACATACTACTCTCCGCACTGTCAAGACTCAATAAACCCTTTTGCTGCTGCCTCATGTGCCAGCTGATATGACCTACTGGAAAATGTAAGCCCTGATCCTTACTTAAAAAGGGTCCTGCACTCTGCCAAACCCTTCAGTTGAAAAGGTTAAAGTGGCTGGACTTGGTATTCTGATTTTAAAATGGTGTTAGATCAAGATGTAATATCTTTGTCTCTTTCCAATGCAAAAGGCATTTATAAAGGATTATCCTTTATTACAACTGCAAACTTCTGATCTTTCTGTAGAGAGAAGCTGTACTTTCTCAAGATACTAGGGAAGATGCTGTTTTGGTGGTAACAGAGACAACTGCCAAGTAGGGAAACTAAGGTAAAATCTCAGTGACAGACAATCAGAAGTAGATTGTATTAGTGTCTTCAGCCTTACATCATGCTTTGTCACCTAAAAATAGTACTGTATTTATAGGGCAAAGCAATAAAAAAGATACATTTAAAGAGTCTGTTGTTATGTGTTCTGAGCTTGCCTGGATTTTGGAGTAGGTCTTATTTTCTTTAGCACCCTATAAATGTGGAGGAGTAGAGTTGCTGCCAAATGCATGGGGTAGTCATTCAGGCTGTTAAGTCTTCAGAATGTTAAGCTACTGATGTTGTGACTGCAGCTTCAGAAACAGAACTGAACAGGAGCCATGTTTTACATGTTTATGTACATCTGGACCTGTGGCACAACAAATATTGTCTGTGATGGCAGACCATTTAGTTTTCCTGTGCCTGACTTTAGGCACACGACTCCCACTGAAAATCACAGGAATTGCATAGCTGAATCTCTAATTCACTGACACCATCTGTCTGACTGGAAGATTTGATAACCTGAGCTCAGCATCTAGCAGAAATGCAAGTTTTAAAAACTTTCATAGCTCTGTCTGTTTTACCTTTCATAGCAGTGTTTTTGTTTTTAACATTGTAAGCAAACAAGATGTCTCCAGAAGAGCTGTTTGATATACTTCATGGCACTTCCACATCACCAAAATCACATATTTTTTGCCAAATATGTTCTATCCTTATACATGGATAGTATGTAGAAACAAACAATGACTGCAACATGTACAAGTAAGTACAGAGAGACAGTTGTTCTGCCTCAGCTCTTCTGTTATGTAAAGTTCATGGAGGTGTTGCAATGAGTAGGAGAGTGGCTTCTGCAGAAGAGGACAGCATCAGCGTATTACTCTCATTTTGAAACATATAAAAGGAACACTGGCATTGTCAGACTTTTATGATTTTCTGTAAGGAGCTCAGCATCTTGAATGCAAGGATTATGATTTTTTTTTACAATTATCCTCCTCAGAAATTCCTATTCTTTCTTTTGCTATTTTTCTGATGTTTGGTTATCTAAATACATGGCTATAAAAGAACTACTACTTAATAACCTCTGCTCATACTGCATCTTTTTGCAGGCCCATGTCTACTTCCTATGTGTGCTGTGGCAAACTGCTTGGCAAAAGTGAAGAGAATAGTGCCACAGATGTGACAAGAACATCTCTTTCCCACACAGAACTGTATCTGTCTGTCTGTGACTGGGATATTCCAGGTGACATACCTGGCAGGCTAATGAGCATTCAGAGTGGAAATGCTTTCATATTCTTCCTATTTCCAGAGTAAACTGATGTCTGAGGCAAAGTGAGCCTGCAGCTGAAATATCCTTACGGTGTCATAGTCAGTAAACTCCAGACTCGGGAAGTAGCTCTGGGCTGCAGGGGCATTTTTAATGAATCGCTTTTTTATTGCTTTCAGTCTCTGAAGTACTCTTCTTAAGCAGTCAAATAGGGTGACAAGAAAGCTGTGATCAGAAGTGAATTTAATATGAATTGCAGTGAAACATGGCAGCCCAGAGTCATGTGGCTGAGAAGGTGCTCCATTCTCTGCAGCAGAGAGAAACTTCTTTGGGAAGGAAAAAAAAAGCCCAGACTTGGTTTCCCCATCTAATAGAATTGTAATGAATATTTCAATAATGTAAATACAGCATATCTGGAGTCACTGGGGGGTTGAGAGACAGAAGAGCACTGCTAGGCTGGGCTTTGCACATGGAAAAGGTGAGCGTGTCTGCTTGGAACCTCATCAGGCTATTAGTTAAGCAGAGCACTTAGCATGTTTGATCTGGGGGTTACAGTCAGCGTCAGCTTGATTGTTAGAGATTTGAAAATGTCTGTTTTCAGTGTTGAAGTTAATATGCGATTAAATTGAAGCTCTGAAATATCTTATTTCTCCCAGACGTTTTGTTTACTGCCTTTGTTACTGCTGTAGCATTCCTTCCCTTGTTTTGTTGACTGTATTCTGCAGGAGGCATGCCACGTGTTGCTTCAGGCACTTGTGCTTTTCTAGGAAGGACTTCAGAAAGGCTGGGAAATAGTATTACAGGAATAAGGTAGCAGTGAGCAACCTGTTAGATCTGAAAATAAGGGTTACTCTGTTTTCTGGGGCCATGTTTGATGATGCTTAAATAGTCACAGGTGTATCTATCCTTTCGAATTTTGAAGGCTGATTTTGCAAATGATTCCTTGCATTGCTGATGCTGATTAGTGTGTTTTAACTCCCATCCTTTTCTTGCTTAGTCACAGTAACAATGGGTTTCTTGGTGCAAGAGCTATACTGGGGAAAAACAGTTTCCACACCCTACGTGTCTTCCAATTTACATGTTGTTGCTTTCCCCTCATTTGTTTGACAAGCATCATCAAGCATGCCGACTGTCCTCAGTAATTTGAACAACTTATACTTATTTTAAATCTTTTCTACCTCTTCTGCTATTGCTAGAATTGCAAAGACAGAACTAGTCGTTTTGGTTTCTTTTCACATCAGTAATTTCAGTTACGGTTGGCTGAAGTCAACTTTCAACTCTGTAGGTCCCTCTAGCTTTTCTCAGTCTTATAATTTACTTATTAACACTTCATATTCTGCTTCCTCATATACAATATGCAGATACTAAAGACTGATAGATGTGTAGGGTTAAGTCCTTGTTTCTTGTGAGTGCGACTTGACAAGCCAAAAAGAGTGTCTTCTGCTCATTGAGAAGAAGAAAACAGAACACAGTTGGTAGGAACTGTTCCATAGGTTGGTAATTCTTAATCCTGTGATGAAGAGTTACTTTTGCAAAAGCTATAATGAATTTTAAGATTACTTATTTAGCATTGAAAGATAAAGTTATGTAATAATTAAGAAAGAAAATGGTAATTCAGTGACAAAATAATCTTAAGGCAGTGCAGAACCTAAAAAACTTGTGTTTGGTGTGTGCTCTCAAATGAGAGGGGCAAACAGTATGTTCTGCTTCACATTAGTGAAGTGCAAAGGTTGCAAAGTGATGTTTTCTGTCTTTGAAGAGAGAGGAAGTTGCTATTTCTAGATGCCAAATGATGCTATAGATTGCACTGTATGCCTTTTACTCTTGTCTCATTAGTGATAAAAAGGATCTGACTTTTTAAAGTTTACTGTTTGGTTCAGACCTAGTTAGAGACAAAAGTTTGTTCTTCCCCCAGAAGTACACTTGAGTGGAAAGAGAGGATGTCAATGGATTGAAGTTGGGGGATATTTGCAGTGATGCCTTATCTTTTCTTAAAGGGATTGAGATGATGATCACCATAATTAAACTTGAATTTCAGGGACTGGACTTCACAAATCAGAGCACTTCTGCCTCTAAGGTAAAGTGAAATATTGACTTTTGGGCAGTCTATGTCATTGAGCTGTTATCTTCAACCAGACCAATAAATGACAGGAGAAAGATGAGGTTGTAAGGAATTATTGCAGTAGTGAAACCTATGTGAGGAATGAGAATTGCTTTGCAGACTTGCATATTAACTTCTCAGAGAGGAGTCTAGGTGCAGCTGGATCCAGATTTAGTCCCAAACTTGGTCAATGGTTTTATAGCTAAAGGATTATATGTGTGCATTAGAACCTTTACATCAGTTAGCTAAGACTTCAAAGTTTCAGTGCTCTCATTCCCAATTCACTTACTATCTGACATGATAAAGGCTCTCTCTACCTCTCTGTCTTGTGTTAGTTTGCTCCAAAATTTGAACCTTGGGTTTCCTGAGGCAGAGTCTCTGGCATCAGAGGCTATAAAAATAATTTAATAGTACAGCAGCAGGATGAGCTTGAGCTGGGGAAGGACCAACCAAATAAAAAAATCCCTCGGCAATCATACCTTTACAATTTACCTATCCCTCATGTGACAGTTTGACTTGATACTAGTATTTGGGTCTAGGGTCTTCTTGTTCCTCACTGAATTCTTTTTCTGCCTTCAGACAGACCATTATCTTGTGTCAGCTGCAGCTGCTGTTGAGAGTTGTAGCCTCCTTGTCTTCTGGTTTGAGTCAGCTCTGAAGGCTATGTTTTCCTGAAGTAGGCACACGTTCAGTAAATCTAGGTTGAAAGTTTACAGCTTGTGGCCTAAGGCTTCAGCAAAACTAGCTACTCATGCTAAGTGAAGCTAAGCAAACAACATACTAATTCACACAGCATTATAACTTTAAGTGATTCATTCTATTTAAAACTTATTTAAGCTAACCGGCTAATATATTAAAATTGAGAGGCATCCCTGCTCAAAGGGAGAGAGTTGCCTGGCAAGCAGTTCAGTTGCTGTCCAAGGAGAACTCAGATTGGGCTCATTCCATGATCTTTTTGAGTAAAAGACTTCGTTGCTTTGAGGAGCAACCTTGAGGAGCATTCATTCTCAAGGGGGGATCACTACCATGCAGCCATTCTGCATAGCAAGGAGAGATCAAAGAAGGCTCACTCAGACTGTCATATTTATGGGATAAAGTGATTGACCTGTAATCAAAATGCATATAGTGGTAGAGGTATGCACAAGAATCTTTTCTCTGTACCAGTGCTCACTGTGCTGTGTTTCTTTGTGGGTTTCCTAGAGGAGTTCTTGGCCCAGATGTGACTTAGGCCTTTGCCTCCTTTGGAGCATGTACCAAACTACTGTGAGTTTAGTTAAGGGGGGTAGAGTGCGTCCATTGCACTGTTTTCAAGCTTAGACTGCAACTGACGCTTGTTCAGTGAACAGGAGATGAGTAACTGGCCTGTGGGTACAGGTACCTCTCTTGTCCCCAGGCTGAGCCTTTCAGCAGTACATTAGCCTGTGGAAGGTACAAAAAGGCTGTATTTTAAAGAGGTGCAAGATTAGGCTTCTGGCATATCTTTCTGAGAGCTTTGTTCCTTGAACAGAGCCATTTTTTCCTTTCCTTCACAATTTTTCCTTTCCTTCTGCATAAACTCTCTTGGTTAGCACAAGAAAAGGCTCCTAAGCCATCTAGTTCGTGATCATCTTATTCCCTTAAGGATTTAATTCCTGTTTGGTTGTTAGAAGGGAGAGCGGTCAGCCTAGTAATTTTAAACTGTTTAAAATCCCAAGTTAACTAAAAAGAAAGCATGCTTTTGGCTCTTGCTTGATAAAAGCTAAGCTTAAGTGACTGAGAACCATGCTGAACCTTCTTAAATATGACCAAATCACTGCCTGTTTAAACCTCCTCAAGTAATATAAATAAAAAAGTAATAGTGCATATAGTGCTAATGTTTCTTCTTATAATGATTGTATTTCCCAAAGCTACCTGTCCAGTTTCATATTTGCAAGTGGAGTGGCAATGACATAGAAATAATTTTTTTTGCAGTGTTTTACTGAACTTTGTGGGTTTGTACAGAACAGAAATGCTTTATACAATCATGTTTTCCTTTCAGCTTCCCCAGCACTCATTACCTTATAAAGCAACAGTAATGATTATATTTCTTATATGAAGGCTAATGAACTTTACCAGCTCTGTGGCTTTTAGTGATAAGACTGCAAATAAGTCTATAAATCCAGCAAGTTACTTTGGTACAAAAGAAAAGATCCTGTGTGGTGAATCTTCATATTGATGAATACTATATGCAATTATTCCTCTTTGGAATCTGATTATAGTTACAATGGTTTGCCTATTTTTTAAACATTTCAGTATAGACTGCTGTAGCTACAGGAATGTCAAATTTACCTTGAAATATTTGTGTGTAAGTTATAAATACTTGTCCAATTTTGAAGTGAAATCCTAGATTTTCCGAAGTTGCTGAGAATTTTGCCATTCACTTCAGTGGGCAAAAATTTTACTCCCATTAAAATAAACTAAGTTGGAGAATAGTGTAGCCAGGCACATGGATATGTCTGATCTCCTGTAGTAATCCTCTTCAACTAATCTTGCTTCTCATCTGCTGTGATACCATTCCTGCAGTGTTCCCTGGCCCCTTCCAAAGTACAGCTCACCTCCCTGCTCTGTCTCCAGTGTATGTCTAGCAATTTTTCATGCCTCTAAACTTCTGTAGCCCTTTTCTGCCTTTTCATTTGTTACCAAGGCAAAAGGTAGCCTGTGCTGTGGGTGATTTCATGACAAATGTCATCTGAGAAAAACACAGGAGCTTCCCTGGCCCTTCTTCACCAGTAGTAGTAACATGGAGGTTTCTAATTGCCAGTTGTCACCATGTTACAATCCATGAGAGCTTTACAAAGTTTGTCTGAAATTGGCCAATGCATTTGAAAGATGGATGGGAATGGGTGTAAGTCCTATTTTCTTTAGCCAGACGTTGGTGATTTTTGTGCCTATTACGTGCACCATTACATCAGTAACCGCACAGCTCTTTATGCATATAAACAGTTTGCTCTAAAATGACATCTGTCTGGTAATCCCACATTCACATGAGGGGATTGTTGTTGTGAAGTCCTAAATATGTGCAAGAGATGTCAGAAAGAGGACAAGAAGGGAGAAGACATTTAACACTAAATTTAGTTGCTTATTTAAACTAACATGGCTTCTTCAGGGTAGGAAATGTTGCAGCTATTCTTGCAACCTAATTGAAAGATTGTGACTTGAGTGGACATCCCATTTACAGGTAAATGTGACAAAACAGAGTGAATTGTTTGTTTATGGTTCAATTTTAAAAACATATTTGCAGGTAGCCATCCATGAACCCCCTGTTCCTGATTAGTATGGACTGGGCACCTTACATGTGTCATCAGCCATCCTGCAACTCGAGTGATAAAAGAGGATAATTCAGTGCCATTCCCCAAGGCACTATTCCACCTGCAAACACCCTCCTGTGTTCTTGTCTACAAATGCACGTAGCATTTGCAATAAATCTTCCAAGTTGAATGTTGAAGCTACATGTCAGCAGGGTGTTGGCAGAGGTAAGGCACAAATGCTACCTTTTGAGATAATTTGGACTGCAGAGTTTCTTGCCTGCAAGTCATGAATGAGTAGCAGAAGTTACAATTGCCCAGCATTTCTCATGCCAACAAATGGAAGAGGGAGTACAAAGCTATTAATAGACTCTCCTGTGTAACTGCATCACGGAAAAGATGAGCAACTGCTGTTAGGCAGCTTGTCCCATTTGGACCTTTGAAGGTATCTCTGCAAGACACTGGAGTCTGAGGTATCTTCTTGCTGTTTTGATTTATTCAGGGACTCTAGAAATCAGTCAGCTTTTTAGATCATTTACTGCTCTTTCTATTAGTTTGGCTTTTGAGTATATAAAATGTGGCTGTGGGGAGAGAAATAATTAACATTGAAGCAAATTTTTAGAAAATGGATGGTTTTGTCTGTAGCTGAACTTTGTCTCTTGCACAAAACAGTGTACAGTTGCTTTATTGCAGTGGGCCTTATTTCAGCTTTATAGCAAAGGTAGATGTCAAGTTGTCATGGCTACTGGGCATTATGCTGTCTTTATGTGTGTTCCAGAGTGTGTTCCAGGAGTATCAGGTGTAACTTCTAAGTAATTAATAGTATCCAGGAAAAGGGAATTGGAATTTTGCTTTGGAGGGCTTTCTTGTTGTCTTCTACAGTTACTGCCAGTGAAAATTGCAGTAGCTGTAATCCTAAGAAGAAAGCTCCATGTGACATCTGAAAAAATCTTTCTTTTTCATTTTAGTATGTTGTTGCATTATTAAATACAATTGGCACCTTTTAAATATTGTCTTGGATAAGAATATTCTACGGAAGGCTTATAACATCTGTTATCAGTGTCATTGTCTCTTCTGCAGCTTCTCGGTGTGTGAGAGGACTGGAATATACCCTTCCCATAGGGCTTCTCTGTATACTCCCAAAAATACTAGGCCTCTTTGATTTTCTTTCCATTTAATAGAGTCGTGTCTGTCAATGCTGAGCGGATGAATGAGCAGATGGATTTTCATGGGTGACCTGGTCAGATCAGTTCATGTTGTCTTATTGGATATATATTCTACAGTGATGCTTTGGAACCTGTTACAAAACACAGAAACACTGCTTTGTATACAGGTCTGTCATTGCAACTTCTCCCAGCTTCTTAAAACATGTGAGGCTAAAGTCTTTGGAGAGTAGAGCAGTGACCTCCCTGCTATTCATGGCGATTTCTTCAGCTGAGAAAATGCCCTATTTCTGTGCCAGAGAGTCCTGGCAACTCCTGAGATACTGCTTTTTCCTTCTGAATTACATCATGTTCTAGTATATAGGCAAGGAAATCAGGAGTGACCTGTGTCTTGGTGGTCTGGAGGTAGGGAACATTTGCCCAAAGAGCAAATGTCATTGTAATGGCAGCTCCATGCTGTAAAGAAAGTTTGGATATGTTTTGGCAGATTTTTGGCAGGTCAGTCTCTGCAGCCAGCCTTGCTCAGATGAACTGGAGGAGGCACCAAAGCCAGAGACTTTGCAAAGATTTCAGCTTTTGTTGCACTGATCTGATGGATTTCAGGCAGCAGTCTCATTTTCTCTTTTTTTTTTAAATGAAAAGAGGCTTTTATGAACAAACTTACACTTCAAGAGCAGGATGAACAGGAATCACTGCACACAAACCCTGTTCTGGTACTGATGAGGCTTGTCTCGGACTGAATCTACCTTCTAATATCTGCTTATCTCAGACCTGACACTTGCTGGTAAAAACACCATAAAATATTCAGACCAGTATAGAGTGCTCTGCATTAAAGCAGGGTCATGGAGCTTATTGATTTTTTTTTTTCTTCTTTTTTTTTTTTTCTGGATGCAGAAATGAATATAGTCCTTCCTCTTCCCATTACCAGTGTGTTAAATTAGCTTCAAACATTTGTGAGGCCAATTCAAAACTTAGGTTTGCTAATATCTTTAAATTAAATAATATTCTGAAAGTTATAAGAGGATATGCATGTGTTTTGGGTTTTTTCTTTCTTTTTAGTTAACACTATTAGCAGCAAGGTATCTGAGATTTGTAGTGTTTCACAAGTACAGTGAAGGGATAGCAAAGAAAGTGAATGCTCTTTATCATTTGGATTCTAATGGAGGTCAAATTCTGTCAGAGGACCTGGATTTTAATCACAGAATCACAGAATAGTAGACGTTGGAAGGGATCTCTAAAGATCATCTAGTCCAACTCCTCTGCTTAAGCTGGTCCGCCTAAATCAGATCACATGGGAAAGTGTCCAAGTGGATTTGGAAACCTCCAGAGATGACTCCACACCCTCCCTGGGCAGCCTGTGCCAGGGCTCCCTCACAGAAACGAAGTTTTTCCTTAAGTGAAACTTTTTGTGTTCCAGCTTATGTCCTCTACCCTTTGTCAAAACACTGGACATTACAGAAAACAGTATTGCCCCATCCTCTTGACATACACCTTTTAAATACTTCTAAGTATTAACGAGGTCCCCCTCTCTTGTCTTATCTAGGCTGAACAGTCCCTAATCCAACAGCCTTTCCTCATGAGAAAGATGCTCCAATTTCCTGATCACCTTGGTGGCCCTGTACTGAACTCTCCGCAGAAGTTCTCTGTCCCTCTTGAGCTGGGGAGCCCAGAACTGGACACAGGACTCCAGATGAGGCCTCACCAGGGCAGAGTAGAGGGGGAGGAGAACCTCCCTTGACCTGCTGGCCACACTCTTCTTGATGCATCCCAGGATGCCATTGGCCTACTTGGCCACGAGGGCACATTGCTGGCTCATGGTTAGTTTATTCTCAACCAGGACTCCCAGGTCTCTCTCTGCAGAGCTGCTCTTCAGCAGTTTGACCCCAGCCTGTACTGGCACATGAGGTTGTTCCTTCCCAGATGCAGGACTCTGCACTTGTCCTTGTTGAACCTTATGAGATTCCCCTCTGCCCAACTCTCAAGCCGATTCAGATCCTGCTGCATGGCAGCACAGCTTTCTGGTGAATCAGCCAGTCCTCCCAGTTTGGTGTCATCAGCAAACTGGCTGAGGGTACACTCTGTCCCCTCATCCAGGTCATTGATGAAGGTATTGAACAAGACTGGCCCCAGAACTAATCCTTATGGAACACTAACTCGATTGTGTGCCATTGATCACCGCCCTCTGGGTTCCGTCATTCAGCCAGTTCTTGATCCACCTCACTGTCCACTCATCCAAGCCACACTGCTTGAGCTTTCTGATGAGGATGTTATGGGAGACAATGTCAAAAGCCTTGCTGAAGTCAAGGTAGATGACATCTGCTGCTCTCCCTGCATCTGGCCAGCTGATTATAGTCTCATAGAAGGCTATGTGGTTGATCAAGCAGGATTTTCTCTTGGTGAATCCATATTGACTCCCTCTGATAACCATCTTTTCCTTCATATATTTAGAGATGGCATACAGGGTGAGTTGTTCCATCACCTTTTCAGGGGTGGAGCTGAGGCTGACCAACCTGTAGTTTCTCAGGTCCTCCTTTTTGCCTTTTTTGAAGATTGGAGTGACATTAATGCCTTTTTTAAGACTCTTTTAAGCATTCCAATAACTTACGACATCTTGATTTCTACCTCAAAATGCATTTGTATTAGCTTTGGTTACCTTAGTGATGCAGAAGCCCACAAGTACATTGGGTTTTGAAAATCTTCAGAAGGTACTATATTTTTAGGTTACTGGAGAGATGAGTTTTCTGAGTGAGAATTCATGTTTCTGCATAGTTTAGGGAAAATAGATTCGTTTTTTGGCAGAAGGAGAGAAGTATGACTACTTAAGCCTCAAAGTTTGTTCTTGTTGTCTAACCAGCTGGTTCTCCTAACAAAGCTGCCGTACTCAATAACACTACTGGTGCTGTATGAAGTGTTTCAAGTTACTTGTAATGTGTGTGTGTGTATGTATATGCTATATGAAGTGTTTCAGATTACTTGTGCAGATTACTTGTAATGTGTGTGTGTGTGTATGTGTGTTTTCAAAGGATCCAGAAAGAAGAGTGGTTTTCATATTCTGTCCAGCTTGTGAACATAACTAGACTTATCTTAACATTGCAGTTGTAGTTAAATGTAATATCTTTTTTTGCCCTGACATTACTCGATGGGTGGCATTTAACATTTAGCACCACTTCTTTGATGTACTTAAAATATTTTCTTTAAATTTTTTAAGACTTTTTTCATTCTCTTAAAAATTTTGTTAGAATTGTTTTTACCGGTAAAAATGTAATC
Source organism: Colius striatus (assembly GCF_028858725.1). Taxonomy (NCBI): domain Eukaryota; kingdom Metazoa; phylum Chordata; class Aves; order Coliiformes; family Coliidae; genus Colius; species Colius striatus. The sequence goes on along the minus strand of NC_084759.1, from coordinate 127,240,825 downwards.
TTCTTTCACAGTCCAAATTTATACTAAATGCTTTGTGCTGTGTGAAGCATGGTGTGTATCAATTATATGTGAGTCTGATACTAAAGCAGATGAGTATCACATCTGCATGAAGGGGCTCTTCTGGTTCCCTGAATCCCAGAGAATCAACACTTCTGCTTGGAGAGGATCTGGATGTAATATGTGTGTGTCTATGACTGCAGACTGTGAAACAGCTCCTTCCTTCCTTCCAACTTCACACATTGGTTGTGTTGCTGCTGTGTGTGAAGCTGCTTAAATGGAGCAAGAAAGCCCTGACATCTTGTGTTGCTGACTTGTGCCAGGCTTATGCAGTTGCAGCTACATAGGTACTGGTACCAAAGGTATCTGTTTTCTTACTGATGTAGGTTTAGTTGCTGGAGTAAGGGAACAGGATGCCACAAAAAAAAATCCTGCCTATGTGATTTGGTGCTTAAATGAGTGCCTGTGGAAGTATAAAATATTAGATGTCCCAGAGTAAAATATTGTCTAGAAAATGGAGACATACTGTGCTGCTGGTAGTACCAGTTTGCTCTGCTAATGTCCGTCTGGGTTATATCCTTTAATTAAAGGTACCTCAATGCTGAAATAGTGGAAGGAACTAAAAGAGGTGGCTGGAAGATAACACATAATAAAAGAGCAGCACAAACGAGGTCTGTGGGGGTGGATCTGAAGCATGGGAGAGAAGGACATTAGTTCCTTTGGTCAGTGCACTTAGAAAGGCCATTTAATATAATAAGTATTTAAGAAACCATTTTGAAATTATGTCTTTTTGCTACAGGGGAGACTAGTAAAAGAAAATACTTGGATAAATATGAGAAAGATGATTCCAATGTTTAAAGCCACTAGGTTTCACAGTAGTTGGATGTACTGTGTGATGAAGACTTCTAAAACTGTATGGGTGAGCACATGCTGGGGGTTAATTCTGCTTTTGTAGAAGGTGGATCAGTTTGAAATAAAATTCCTTCTTTTGCTGTTTTTCCCTGAATTTTGAATGAAATCTATTGAGGCTGAGATATGGTCACTCTCTACGACTACCTGAAGGGGAGCTGGAGTGAGATGGGGGTTGATCTCTCCAATGATAAATGATAGAACACGAGGAAATGGATTTAAATTGTGCCAGGGGAGGTTTAGATTGGACATTAGGAAGAACTTTTTCACCGTGAAGGTTATTAAGCATTGGAACCGGCTGCCCAGGGAGGTAGTGGAGTCACCATCCATACAGATATTCAAAAGACGTGCAGATGGGGTGCTGAGGGGTATGGTTTAGTTTAGTGATGGGCTTGGCATTGTGAGGTAAGTGGTTGGACTTGGCGATGTTAAAGGTCTTTTTCAACCGTAACGGTTCTATGATTCCATGATTCCATAATGTAAAATCCTAAAAACCAAGTTTCAGTCTCTGTATTGCAGCTGGCCCTGGAGACAATTGGAGTATTTCCTTGCTGAACCTGCAGCATGGAAAAGGTCTTGCATTTTGTTAACCATATCTTCTTCCTCTCCCTTTTAATGTTCAACCCCATGTCCTTTACTGTTCTTCAGTGAACATGGTCTGGAAAATAAACTGAAAAATGGTGCTACTATTGGATAGATATGTGATCCCTTTTTTTTGGAGGATTTCTGAATGCCAACATTTAGTACATCTTGTGAACCTTGTTCTTATTAGCCCATGTTTTCTGAGGTGCCCAGCTGACAGCCTCTATTGATTTTGATTGTAGATTTTTTTCAGGAGTTATTCAAAGGCTTATGTGCCAAGCTGTGCAAACAAGGTGATTTTCAATTCATACAGATTTCATCAAACAGCTCTAATGCCTTGGGAACTATATAGAGTTAAGGCTCTTCTCAGTGAGGATTTTTGAGTGAGGGAGGGCCTAAGTATCTCAGTGTTCAAATTAATATAAATTTAAAAGATTTATTGTATTCTGGAAGTTTTAGGAGCAAATAGACATGGTGGAAAAAGTATCCAGTTTATCACAAAGATTTTAAACCTTGACTGGAGTCTTAGATTGGTTTTTTTCTGTGTTTTATGGTAAAGGTGTTCCAGCTCTCTCTAAGTGTATAACTTAACATGTTCATAATATTAGCTTCCAGTACATGATCTTGATCACCTCCATCCCTGGAAAGGTGATGGAACAACTCATCCTGAATGTTATCACTGAATATATGAAGGAAAAGATGGTTATCAGGGGGAGTTAACATGGATTCATCAAGGGGAAATCCTGTTTAACCAACCTGATAGCCTTCTATGAGTGTATAACCGGCTGGCTAGATGAAGGGGAGAGCAGCAGATGTCATCTACCTTGACTTCAGCAAGGCTTTTGACATTGTCTCCCATAACATCCTCATCAGAAAGCTCAAGCAATGTGGGCTGGATGAGTGGACAGTGAGGTGGATCGAGAGCTGACTGAATGACAGAACCCAGAGGGTGGTGATCAATGGCACACAATCAAGTTGGATGCCTGTGGCCAGTGAAGTTCCACAGGGGTCGGTTCTGGGGCCAGTCTTGTTCAACATCTTCATCAATGACCTGGATGAGGAGACAGAGTGTACCCTCAGCCAGTTCGCTGATGACACCAAACTGGGAGGACTGTCTGATTCCCCAGAAGGCTGTGCTGCCATGCAGTGGGATCTCGACCATCTTGAGACTTGGGCAGAGAGGAACCTCATGAGGTTCAACAAGGACAAGTGTAGAGTCCTGCACCTGGGAAGGAACAACTCCGTGCACCAGTACAGGCTGGGGGTCAAACTGCTGAAGAGCAGCTCTGCAGAGAGAGACCTGGGAGTCCTGATTGATAATAAACTAACCATGAGCCAGCAATGTGCCCTCGTGGCCAAGTAGGCCAATGGCATCCTGGGATGCATCAAGAAGAGAGTGGCCAGCAGGTTCTCCTCCCCCTCTACTCTGCCCTGGTGAGGCCTCATCTGGAGTCCTGTGTCCAGTTCTGGGCTCCTCAGCTCAAGAGGGACAGGGAACTTCTGCAGAGAGTTCAGTACAGGGCCACCAAGGTGATCAGGGGACTGGAATATCTTTCATACGAGGAAAGGCTGTGGGAACTGGGGCTGTTTAGTCTGGAGGAGACTGAGATCTTATTTATAAATATCTAAAGGGTGGGTGTCAGGAGGTTGGGACATCCCTTTTTTCTATAGTAGATAGTAACAGGACAAGGGGTAATGGGATGAAGCTGGAACACAAAAAGTTCCACGTAAACGTAAGAAAAAAACTATTTCACTGTGAGGGTGACAGAGCGGTGGCACAGGCTGCCCAGAGGGGTTGTGGCGTCTCCTTCCTTAGAGGTCTTCAAGACCCACCTGGACATGTTCCTATATGACCTGATCTAGGTGAACCTGCTTGAGCAGGGGGGTTGGAGTAGATGATCTCTAAAGGTCCCTTCCAACCCCTACCATTCTGTGATTCTGTGAAAGTCTTGAGTTCTTTTATAACCAGCCCATAATATCTATATCTCCAAAATGCATATTCCTGTGACAAAAACACATTGATGTTAATAGATGCTTTGCTCCTTTGCACTTTTTGGGCAGATGACAATTCCTGACAATACTTTCTCTAATGAATAATATGTATTATAGGAAATAGCTGCAGCTGGAGACTCTCCAGGAACTCTGTTATCACAATCATTGTGGCACAGAAGCCCTTAATGTCCCAGAGATGCATCATAGTAGTACATGAGAGTTGTACAAGAAGGTATCTAGAACATTTGCCAAACACAGAAAATAAATGGGCTGAGGAGAAGCGGGTGATGTTGGGAATCCTGGGTAACAGGAGTTCAAAATGAACTGGGCCAGTGGAGGTGTTTGTAAGGAGGCTCCACAGGAATCACTGGCTGGAATAATGAAATTGCAGTGGATTGACATTGGCAGATGCCACACATTGGTGCTGCGTCAATCACGAGGGCACAGCCGTCAGACTGTGCAGCATGAGCCCTTGGAAATGTGGATCCTTTTTGTTAGTATACTTCAGTACTTCAGTGCCAGGAATGCAAACAGGCTCTGGAAAGGATAGGCAAGGCACAGAGTGCAGGTTATTTAGCATGTGGTTGTGTTGCTGTGCAGAAAAAGTGAGGGAGTAGTAAGAGTGTGTACACCAGTGCTGTACTGATAGCAGAAAACTCCAGTACTGCTGAAATACTTACTGAGAGGGTGGAAAAAGCAGCACAAGTTCTGCAGAGGTGCCCAGCTGAGGTGCACGGAGATCTCCTAAAGGAACTTTGTCTGGTTTATCTGAAATATTAACAAATGATAAAACAATACCCAACAAACCAAAACCAAGTATTAAATAATGTAGTGGAAGTAGACATGACAAGAAACAGAGGCCAGCAAAAGGAAAGCAGCTGAATTAAAACAAGTTACACACTTTCAGCCAAGAGAATGATTAATCATTGGAACAAGTTCTCAAAATAAGTACTTTCCCAGGCACTATCTAGTCAAATGTGATTAACTGGGTTTTGTGAAGAAGTAACAGAGTAAGATGTCAGTGACATGTAGGAGGTCAGTCTAGCTGATGTAATTCTTCTTTACAGCCTTAGCTCAGTAACCCCATGAAAACTTTGTAAAGGTGGCATAATAAACTTAAACTTGAAACTGTGGGATTGTCATCATATTGGCTTGAATGAGGAAATATCCAGTTTGGCTTTTGGATTTCACTGGGAATAAATAATTAGTATTTACATAAATTTTCTATTAATAATTTTTCACACTTACAGGAAGGCACATTAAATCTACAGCCAGATAAGCAAGCACAGAGGTGAGTCATGGCCAAGTAAATCAGCAGCAGACCTGGAAAAAGACCCAGTGTCTCCTGGATCCCTGACTGAGACAGACTTATTTTCTTGGGAAGACTCTCTGAAATTTAGCCTATTCTCCAGTCCATATCATTTCTCAGCTTTGGAAGTCCAACCATGACAACATGAATTAAGCCTAGAAAATTACAAAATGGTGTTCTGGTGAAAAGCATGAGATATACTAAGATTTTTTAAAGAATTTTATAATTTTTATGGGTTTATAGATTTTTTAATATTAAAAAGTAATATATATATATAGTCTATATTAAAAATTAGGCTCACATTTGCCATGTGATTCCTTAAATGTAAGGCACCACTTCTGTAAGGTAGGTATTTATCTTCATTTAGGAAGCGCTGTATTAAGCAATACTGATACTGACTAAGCACACACAATAGTTTCTGTTACTGGGAACTCAATTTGATTTTGACAGCACTCCTATTTGTTGATGCTCTTAGAGGTCAGAACAGTGAACATGTCAGTCTTCTGTTTCCCATGATGTCAATCCCGAATGCCTACATTAACTTGAAATGATTCACTTACTATAAAAGGTTAGTACTTATCCCTGGATTTTTGGATTGGGACTTAAATAAAGCAAATCTCATGGTAACAGCTGAGGTGGCTACTTCTATGAGATTTATGTGACCTTAAAGCTGCAGTTCTTCTGCACATAAGGAGTCTGAGTAAAAGGGCTTTCTGAGGCTTCGGGGTTTGATTTTATGTTCTTGGCAAAAATGTTATTTGTACATAGTACCAGGAAGATAAGCATACTGAGCAAGCTTCCTTGGGACATGGATGGATTACATCAGCCTGCCGAGATGACTGATTTTAAACAATAGTGGTTAAGATGTGTGGAACGGTGAAAATTTGTGTTTAAAATTCTTTATATGAGGGGTTTTAAATTTTCAATTTAAAAAATTCCTTCTTCAGATGCCTCCTCTGTTGCCTAATGCTGAACAAACGGTCTGAATGGAGTCAGCCCCGGTCCTTCCTACATCCTTGGCCCTGCCTGAAACTCTGCAGTGTGCCAGCAGCAGCGGGACCATTTGCTACAAGTGGAACTAGCCTGTTGATTCATTTCACATAGTACTGCATGGCCACCTTCACCTGCCCAGCACTGTGGCAGTGGTGGGTAGCTGAAATTAATTTGAACTACAACACTTCCATGGGAAAAATTGAGCACTTGGAAAGCGCTGTTTGTTTTGGCCATCCCAGATGTAGCACTTTGCTTTATACTAAAAAGCCTTAGTGATGCCTTTTTAGTTGTCTGGAAGAATTGTTTAGAAAAGAGTAAAAGAGACATTGCAGGTAAGGGTGTTTGTGAGATAAGGGGTGAGATTTTTTTTTTCTTCAAAATTACCTTGTGATTTGGTTGCCTGCCCTGTGAAGCTTAGTACCAGTCAGATGGGGAGCAGTGGTGCTGCTTGTTATCACATCCTGGTCAGGAATCATTGCATCTTATAAAGCAGATCTTTTGGTGGTACAGAAATTAAGGCATCCAGAATTCCTGGCTGCTGTAGCAAACGCTGGCTTCGTGGTGTAGCTGCTGCCCTAGTGCTGGGTAGAGTAGTGCTGGGTAGAGTAGTGCTGGTTTGTTCCCCTGACTCTCGCCAAGGACACTTGCCTGGCTGCAGGAAGGAGCTGTGTAACACATCCAGCAGATGCCAGTGAAAAAAGCATTTGAAAGCTCATTTTCTATCCTTCTAAGGTCAGATGTATAGCTGCCTCTGTCCCATCTGGCTGCTGATGGCTCCTTTCTCTCTTGGAAGATGTCATTCCTGTCCTGCCTTGTTTGACTTGTTGAATAGAGATCCATGCCCTGTGCAGTTTATTGCCTGGCCAAAAAAAAAAAAAAAAAGAAAAAAAAAGAAAAAAAAGTTTATTCCTTAAATTCCCTAAACTAGTTTTGCTTGAAATACAATGTGGCTTAAGCACTTGTGGTTTGGGGAACAGTGGTGGCAGTGATTCATGGTAATCCATCATGCCCTATCCCACAGGTTGTGCCTTTCCAGGAATCCTACCCTAAATTGGTGCACAGGGAAAATGTGATTAAAGAAAAGCCCTTTTTCTGTCATTATCTGTTGGAAGGGCATTCTGTGAAAGACCCGTTGAGCAGTGTTTTGTAATTGCTGGGGAGATTACTTCACCACCTGAATTAATTGCACCAGCAGAAAAAAAAATAGTGTCTGACTTCTGCAAAGGGAAGTTTAAATTCTGTCGTTAAGAAGCTGTTAAACTCTGCTTGGATAAAAATTAAGGCTCCACAGATATGGAGGCAGAAGAGACTGAGGTGAGTCTGAGTGACTGCTCAGCTGTCAGGTGATTGCTGAGCTCTTAGTCTTGCTTAACCTAGCATTAATTAGAGGTGGAGTTTTACACTGCAGTTACTCAGTCCTGCCTTCACCCAGTCCTTTCCCATTTCGATGTGTCTTTCCTTCAGAGACAGGATGGCTTTTGTTTTGCAGGGTATTTCCTGAATGTTGTGAGTGTGGTGTTCCTGTGCTTTTAGGCACAAAAGTACAAATATCACCTTTGTTTATTTGGACATTAACTTAAATTAGTTTGTTTACCTCAGATGCTCATGTCTTAGTTTTTTACAGTAACTCTCATTAGTTTCTGTGATTATATTGCCAATATAAAAATTCATGGAGATTTAGAAGAAATAAAAATGAAACAGAGGAATGATGATGTGTGAGTCTATAGGCATTTTAAAGAGATCTTTTTAAGTAAAAAAAAAAAGATAAATAACAGTGCATTTGGCTTTCACACTATCTAATGATTGTATCAGTCCTGAAATATTGTACTCTTTTGCTTTTCTTCGCTATATTTCAGTCTTGTAGCTTTATCCTTCCTAGAGGAGTTGAAATAAATGCACAGTTACTATAAGGCTTAATCTTGTTTTGAGTTACTATAGGGCTTAATCTTCCTCCATTTTATTTCATTCATATACTCTGATTTTTATGACAATCTGTTTTCTATCAAATCAGCTATACCCTTCTCTCTCTACCCCAAGCAAAGCAAAAAAAGGTTGATGGATTGCCATGCTAACAGCCGTGTCAACTGGTCACAATATACAAGATATTTCCTAAACATCCATTAGAGTATATTACAAGACTTGATGAAGAAAAACAAACACTTTTCCAGGTAGTCTGTCAAGATGGTGCATATCTTTGATATCTGTTAATTGTGCTACTTGTCACCCTATTTTTGTATTACACACCAGTTTAGAGATTAAACCGTGCTGCAGATGTCTTTTTTTTTTAAGTGTCAAAGTACTGTTCAATTTGTATACTGCATCTGTTGATAGATCCGCAATCACGGAAAAACTTATCTACACGGGAATGCAGATAAGCAGGCACTTCTTTATTATGCAGCGCTGGGAAAACACGGGAGGATAGCTCCTCCATATGTGCTTCGTTGTTAGTTAACCATTTTCAGGGCTTTTATGCACTTATCGGTCTCTTTGTTTTAGTAACAGCTAAGGTAACCTAACAAATACATATACCAGGGTCTTGTGGCTAAGGTAACCTAACAAATACATTTACCGGGGTCTCCTGGCTAAGGTCCCTATCAGGTGTAGTATGTAACTCTTGCAGTTTGATCCCTATGTGATTCAAATGAATACTTACTTAATCAATAGGTATTTGAGTTATTTACAAATGCTTAGCTAATTGATTCAACTATTACTAGGTGATTAACAAGTGCTTAAAAAGTGCTTGACTACTTATTGTGATGATAAGTTGTTAAATAATTGTGTATCTGCAACACATCAAGTCAAGTTTTATATTTATCTCAGTTGCTTTAATTTGTTTGCACTGGAAGAACTGTTTCTGTTTTCTGAGATTAAGATTTTTTATAATTTGCTTTTGTTTTTTAGTATAGCTGAAAATATCACATGTAGTTGGATCAATCAGTACTACCAGTATGAAACCTTTAGAAGAAGGGTTACTGAAATGTCCCCTGTGAGGCATTAATTTAGTGGATTTTGTCATCCAGGAGAGTCCCATCCAACAGGGAACAAGCAACAGCTACATGCTAGACGATATTAACATTAGTCTAGTGACATGTTTGGTTCTGAGGGATTATGTTGAAAATATGTGTGTGTATCCTCAAATTTATTAATTTCACTTTTGCTAAAATATACCTGTTATAAGGAATAAATGAAGCTGTTTTCCAAAACTGAGATTCCCCTGCACAGACCTGCCTTTCTCACCTGTCCCCCCCTTCATATACCCTGTCTGCCTAGCTTCACTTCCATGCAAAGCCTCCCATGGTTTGCAAAATCCTATCCTGAGAGAAAAAAATATAGCAGGAAACTATGCAACATGCAGTTTCTGGTGTCAATTTTATGTTTGTATGTAGGTACCTTTAAAAATAAAAATAGTAATATTTTTAAAGGACATGTGATTATTTTCTTAGCAGGTTGAAGTTGAAGTGTACCGGAGAGATTCTAAGAAACTTCCTGGCCTGGGAGACCCTGACATTGACTGGGAAGAGAGTGTCTACTTGAACCTCATCCTACAGAAGGTAACAGTGATGCTCATCTAATTTGCATGGACTATTTATGTTAGAGAGGCTTCAAGGTAGCCTTTCATCTCTCTCTGTTCCTTCCAAACTTGGGGAATTCAAACACTTCTGGAGGACTGAAAGAAAACATGGCTTTAATTTTGCCTTTTAGAATCTAAATTAACATAAACTGAGATGTTTATTGTTTTTCTGTAGAGTCCTATTGGCCTTCCTCAAACAACTTTAAATATGTTCAGTAGAACTGGGCTGAATTTTATGCTCTGCAACAAAATTTTGCAAAATGGAAGGCTTTGTCAAGTTTAATAGCTTTTGAGAGTTGAAGGAAACTGTTTGACAAACATTTCTGTTACAGTTCACAGTTCTGGTGCACCTAAGAGAGGGAACTGCTAAGTGACAATGCAGTAAAGGTGTTACATATTGCACTGGGAGTTTGCTGTTCTTGACACCAGAATTTTTTATTGGTTTTGGTGGTGGTGGAAACATAAAGCTAGGACAAATTATTTCTTTAATTAACTCATAGGTTGTTCTGTTATTGCATACATTAGATTGGCTCTTAGGGAAGCTGAACATTACTATAGTCGTTTGAGATCCCTTAAAAGTTTTGTTGATTATGATCTTGGAATGAAAGAGTGCTGGCTCATTGCACAAATACCAGAAAATAAATTGTTTTCATTCTCTCTCCTTCCTCCCAAAAGTCTCGTTGTGGAACTACTCTGCAGAGAGCAGTTTCTGCCTTTATTTGATGCTGAATAAAACCAGAATCCATTTGCTACAGTCAGAATTCAGAGGTGCCATTACAGCTGGGCATTGCTTGTCCAGAGCTATTGTACTTACTCCTTACGAGTCTTTTTTCAGGTTGTTTGTCAGGCTATGTTAATGGTTTCTGACCTCTCTAATGTGTTGCTTGTGTTCATTAGTGTTTCTGCTTTTCCATTTTTGAAAAGAGGGTCTCTTTACCATTGCAACCTTAAAGTGTGCTTATGTATATGCATCATGTTTATTCCCCCCAGCCGACCAGTAAGCTAATGTTAAACAATATTGACAGAAATTGATTTACTCATAGATTGCGCACCTCAGCAAGCATCTGTCAAAAAGATTTCAGTATCACTGGGTTGATAAACACAGGCTTGAAAATTGTAGGAGTTAAGAGAATAAAGAAAACAGCAATATCAAAACATCTTACTTTTTTGCCAGATAGCTAAAGATAGACATTAAGGCAGAACATATTCTGCATCATGCACATTAATGCTTTGTTTTTCTAACTCTAAACCTTTATTTCTCACTCTGGTGCCCTGTTTTAGCTGGATTATGTGGTGACATGTGCTGTATGCACACGCTCTGATGGAGGAGATATTCACATTCACAAAAAGAAATCTCAGGTGAGATTACCCTTTTACCACTGTCGATAGGAGGCTGGCATCCAGTATTATCTAATCCTCAAAAATGTATCAAAACCAGGGCAGTGCTTCTCAGGCTGTGTTTTGACAGGTGCATCCTTGTGAAGTACCTCAAGTTTTTTTCTGGTGACATTTCCTGCCCATCATCTAAATGTGAGAGCTAAATGTTCTTTATAGCCCCTCTCAAAATATTTTAAGTATCTCTGCATGCTTTCAAGGTTTATATCTTCACCTACTGGATGGCACAGGAGGGAGAGTATGCCCAGCTGTTAACTAATGTGAGGGTAAACCTAAAATTGTGTGAGACTTGAGTTACAAGAAGCCTTCAGGGTAACCCTGTAACGTAGGACTATTAAATGATGGACAATTTACTTGATTACCAATTTATCTTTTTTATTGATTTATGAGATTCTTGTTTCCTCTCTCAAACTGCTCGTTCCCTCCATCTCCACACCAAAGGATTTTAGCATTGCTTCTGTGCAGCACACAGTTAAGTAGGAGTTTAGCACAGTGGAGGAGACTAAATAATGGAAGGGAGAGAAACAAGAAACCCCCGGCTTCTTCACTCAGTTTCCAGGAGATCTTGCAACACCTTCTTCTAGTTGGCAGAAATTCTGTAAAAGGTTCCTGTTTAACTTTAAAAGACTCTTTTTCCCAGGCATTTCCATTCCTTTTATTCATTCATCTGCTTGTGTGGCTTTATGTAAAATAAACCAGTGCTTTTTAATCCTTTATATTTTTTTTTCCATTTTAAAATAATTGTTGCTTTACCTACAAACAAAAATAGCAATGCTCATTATTTTATTGTAGTTTGCATTGGTTAGACACATAATTCCCTTCTTCTGGTGCTGTTGAGACACCAAGTTAAGACACTGATGTAAGCCTTTTATTTCTCATTGCTTTTTCCACTGCTTCCTAGTCTGAATTTCACCCTGAGTTAACTTCTGCTAAATTCTTCTGAGAAAAATTTGTAAATGTGGCATGCAGATCTGAAAACGAGGAAGATGAGGATGAGAAACCTGCCTTCACTGCATGTGAGCAGTGTTCAGAGTAAGGAGTGGATTTTCTGTTCCTCATTGCTGGAGGCTCATATTGTGAAACTGCTTATAAATATTTCTGTCTCTCCCCTTTCCTAGGAGAAATTCAATTCACATTAAAACTTAGCAGTATATAATAGTAACATTTCAACATCGTGAAGTTGATCTATGGAGAGAGAAAAGGCAATTCTACAAACTGTAGAAGGCATATTTGCAGTCAGGTATTTCATCGTAACATGCGCCATGAAGGCTCTTAGTTTTAAGTGAGCACAAGTCAACTTTTAATATTACCATCCTGATAGTTCTTGCTTTAGAAGGCATTATTGTCCTGACAGTGTGCATCCACATGTTGAATAAGTCGAAACCCTGTTGAGGCATAGGACTTGCTGTGCTACTCCAAACCTATTACAAAGCTACGGTGTTCATACCAGTAGAGTACTTAAAGCACAAAATTAGTGTAAAAAAGGCTGATTTTCCCCTAAATTATTTTGCAGACTACATTGATTCTCTGCTGACTTGACAATAGGATCTCTACAAACTGTATTTTCCTCAGGTGTGTGTTACTAGAGATGAGTTTGGGGTTGGTTCTTTTTGCTTTACATTGAATGGCATGATAAGGATGCCTGGAAGATGTCCTTGTTTCAGGCATTGGTTCAAGTGTCATTTTTGAGGAGTCTTGTTACTTTCTAATGCTGTTTGTTGTTATGAAGCAACCTTTCTTTTTGATCATCTGTATTTAAATGTGCACCTAGGCTTCATAAGTACAGATAAGGAAAATCAGCCCTCTGTTGAATATCTAATATCCTAGCCTTAGTCATGTTTTGTATTGAATGGTTTGTAGCAGTGGGCTAAGATTTAATGGGCTTCTTTAATTCAAAGCTTTGTTTGTAATCAGAAGTAGAAGCAAAGCAAGCTGCTTGGTATTAATTCTCCTCCCCCTTTACCTGCTTGTTAATCTTGTTGGAATGATAAAATCTAAAGCCTTTAGCTATTTCAACATAAGTTGTTTTGTGGAGTGAAGTGACCAAAGGAGTTCAGGAACTGCTTCAGAGGGAGGAACATGCAAGAGGAAGAACAGTGGACAGAGAAAGAAATAGAGGCAGAAACAGACAATGCGAAATCAAATGCTTGTCCTCCTGAGGGCCATGTTTCCCATAGAGTGATGTTGATCTTATTGTGATACTAAGCAAACAATAACGATGAAATTACCTGTACAAGCAAATAGTGTTGAGTCAGCTACTCTACACTAATTTTCACACTGTATGTGCTTCTGCTTTGCAGCACATTGCTGTAACAAGGCAGCTCAAGGTGGACTTCTCTGTTAATGAAAAGGAGGATACCTTAGCTGTACGATAGGATGGTAAGAGGTCAGGTACACAAAGGGACATTTACCATGGAGCAACTAGAATTTGTAACTTGCATGTGAAAATTCAAGGATTTCCCACATGATGTTGTTATTGTAAAACGGGCTATAGTCAGAAACCAGCTCAGCTTTGCCTGCAGGATATCCAGCATCTCTAGTGTAAGTGGAAATGTTGGCTGACTGAGCAGTGTTGGACTGTGGTGTTTTGGTATTGTTTGCCTTGTATTCAGAGCGTCCATTCCTGAGCTCATTTAACTGAGAAAATGTTGGGGTTTTTTTTCCATGTCTTTCTCAGCAAGTGTTTGCATCTCCTAGCAAACACCCAATGGACAGTAAAGGAGAAGAGTCAAAGATCAGCTACCCCAACATATTCTTCATGATTGACAGTTTTGAAGAGGTGAGTTCCTTCTTGCAGCTGCAGAGTTTTGTTGTATTCTCATCTTACGTCCTGATCAGCTGTTTTCTTGTGCCTTGTGAATGAATGTTCTTGGCTAATTGAGGATTATCATCCAGTAGTTTTTGTTTTGTTTTATTTGACCTTCCTCTTTCTTTAATGTTTGAAATCCGAGCTTAAAGCTGGATTTTGGCATCTGTCTTTTCGATGGACTAAAGCAAGACAGGCTGATGTGAGAACTGCTTATCTCAACAGATATTTTGCAGTGTGCACTGCCTAAAGTCTGGTTTTTTTGAAAGGCTAGGGTGGAGCATACAGCTAACTTGCTACCATTTACACCGGAACTGCCTTGGGCTTAAGGAGGATTGTGGGAATATGAATATATTTGAACTTTAACAGCTGCAGTTTGTCTTGAAGTGTTTCATCTTGCATCTGTGGCAGGTTTTCAGTGACATGACTGTGGGAGAAGGGGAAATGGTCTGTGTAGAGCTGGTGGCCAGTGACAAAAGCAACACTTTCCAAGGCGTGATTTTTCAGGGGTCCATCCGCTATGAAGCACTCAAGAAGGTCTATGACAACAGGGTAAGGTACTTCTGAAAGCCAGGAATGATACATTGCAACAATGATACTCTCACCACAATTTTTCCTTGTTGCTGAGGCTGTTAGCTTTTAGTCCTATCAGATCATCTGCATCGCAGTCTGCCTTTTTTTTTTCTTTGAAAGTTAACTGGAAGCTAATCTCAGACAACTGAGATTTTTTCAGATAAGGATATATTACTCTGGTGTTTGCCAAAGGGAATGAAACTGATAAGTAGTCAAGAATGTGACACACAAATGGATCTGAATAACAAAGTTCTGGGAGCCCTTTAATATTCTTGAAAGGTCATAGTTTTTTCTAGTTACTTCAGAGGAGGCATGTTGTGCAGGGAAATCTTAAACTCTGATAACTACCTTGCTATATGTAAAATGTGTTTAGTGTGTTTTGTACTTATGGCTATTTTCAAAAGATCACCGTAGTTTCACGGCCACAGAAAGAAGCTTTATTTGCTTTCCCACAGAAACATGAAATGCCAGCACTTTCAGCTTCAAATTCAGTACTTAGTGATGAAGTCAGGGGTGTGCAAGTGCCAGCAAACTTCTCAGTTAGTTATGAAGACAGTCCTGAGAAATGTTAAAAAGTGAACAAAATAAATCCCCACAACATCTACTGTGATGGTAAACATAATTTCCATTTGTTCCTACCCTTGTCAGTATTGATCCTGAATAATTTCCCTTCTCTCTGTTTTACATATGAGCAGTTATACACTTCCAGCAATTTTTCAAGAGTACAGGAAACTGAAATTTTTTTCTCTCTCACACCATCATCTTATGGCCTCACAATCAGCAGATGGGTTATTAAAATACATAGGAGTGAAGGTTCACTGCAGACAACGTAAGGAGAAAGCCATGCAGATGAAAGACAAGATTTGATGTGGTAAAGTCACCTCGTAGCCTAGGAACATCCTGTTTGACCTCACAGCTACTTAACATTGGTTTGTTAGATGAAATTAAATTGTTGGCTCTTTAAATACTCCATTTTGGCCAAAGGCAAAACTTGAAATTTGATAGAATAGGAGTGATCTCTCTATGCTTCTGAAGGTTACTAGATGTCAGTTGTATCTGTATTCATTCTTAGTACAATACGAGTTGTGTTATGTGATGAGCATTGTGGCCCTTTTAGGTGATAAACTGCGTAAAGTTGTGACAAACCTCTTAAGACTTAGGGTTAAGTCCTACCTTTTTCACTTGGCAAAACCTCGACTTTTTTCATATCTTTTTCATATCCTTTTTTCAGTTCTCAGTTCAATTTTCAGTCCAGTTGTGTTAAGTGGAAATTGAGCCCTTCTGTCTGTTGAGAGGGTTCAAAAGCTGTCAGGGTTTTGCGGTGAGCAATGCGGTGCAGGTTAATTGTGCGTGGGGGCTGGTTCTTTGTGCTTTGACCTTGACAGTGTGGACACACACATGTTCCAGTTGACTTTCCACAACTATGCAGTGCGCTGTGCTAGTTGGAAGTATCTCGTGTGTGTCTATTGCTTTTTGGAGTAGAACGAGTGTCCCTGCACAGGCTGTGTTGGGCTGTGCATGTGCCTGCTTGTGCTCTGGTGTGTCACAGTGTGTGGGTCCAGATAAAAACTCTTCACTTTATCTCAGTGTAGCATTGGGTAACTTCACTTTTGAATAGCTAAATGGGTTGATTTTTCTCTGCACCTCTGTTTTTGAACCTGTAAATTTGCTTCCCTTTTGGACATCACTTTAGATTGTGGCTTAAAGTGTTTCTCAAGAATCAAGATAGCAATCATTATCCATAATGTTTTTGACTTACATAACTGCTCTCAGAGAACACTTTTTAATTTTTTTTTGTAGCATGGAGATGATTTTACATGGTTTTTTTCTCCTATCTTGATGCACTGTAGGTGAGTGTTGCAGCTAAGATGGCTCAAAGAATGTCTTTTGGCTTTTATAAATACAACAACATGGAATTTGTCCGAATGAAGGGACCACAAGGGAAAGGACATGCAGAGATGGCAGTGAGTAGAGTTTCTACTGGTGACACTTCACCTTATGGGACAGAAGAAGATTCAAATCCAGATTCCCCAGTGCATGAGAGAGTAAGTAGCAGACAGAAACACTGACTCAAGGTTAAACATAAATGTATTTTGTTCTGAAGCCAGTAAACAGACTGAAGTTTGGATTAACTCACAACATGGTTCTGAACTTAGGTTTGCCTGTGTCTATTTTGAACATACTCAGTATATGCAGATGGATTTTTTGCAGTTTCCCTTGAGCAAATACCGAACACAGAGATAACTGGATGATTCATACTTCTGGCAGAGTCTTTTGTTGAAACAACAGCAATGTTGATGCCAGGGAAAATTATGATTCTGTCTGTTTTCTATGAAAATCAATAGATTCTATTTCTGTACAAGATGGGATTTACCCAGAAATGTGGAATTTTTATGTTATGTAGATTCCTTGCTAAACCTCACAGGAAATGATACTGTTAGAAGGTTTTGCCACTGATGAATGGTGCCAGTGTGAAGCCTGTATAATAGTAAAGCAAAGATTACAGATCTAGATGCAGTACCACATTTATGCTAAATTTTAATGCAAGTGCAGTAGAATATCAATAGAATCAGTCCACAGATGGTGATTTGACCTTTATTCAGTCCTGAGCCTCGTTTTCTATTAAGGCATTTTACCTAGTTAATGTGGATTAGGCAATGTGTCTTCAAAGTACCTGCACAGATGCGTCCTGAGCTGGGCTGGGTAGTTGCTGATGCATTCTAGTCTGGTTTCCTGTGTAATATAGTTAACCTGTGTAGTTTAAAGGTCTGAAGGACTGCCTCTAAATGTCTGCATGTAAAATGTGTGAGTTTTGTTTCTGTCTTCTGAAAAAGCAAAATGAGATGGCAGTGCAGAGCTTGTTAACTGGATATGCTTACTCTCTGCTGTAGAAATACAGCCTGGAGAAATCAGGCCTAGAGGGACTTGCTGAACTTTTGACTCACAACACTTTCAGTGTCAACTGGAAAATGTCAAAATAGATTTGATAATGTATTATCATTGTTTTTAGCTAATGGCTTTAATGGTGATTTGTCTGGTTTTGGTTTCACCTCCAGGTATAATAGAAAATGGCTGCAGAATTAAAAATAGAGACAAGCACAAATTAGAGATTGAGTGCAATAAAGAGAGGATCAGTCGAGTGGTAGAATGCTTCTACTGTTTTGGGGTTATTTTAACATAAGCAACAGACGCATAACATAGAATGTTTCTGAAGTGCAACAGCAGCGTGGCTTAGCTGTCATCCTCATTCACGTTGCCTTCCCTCTTATTTGTGTAGACAGATATGAGCAATATCAGGTGTCATCTCAGGGACAGTTACGGGATTGTTAATTTAATTTAACTCTGTGAAGAAGGAAGGATGAGAGAGAAGTTACTTCTATTAGCAAAATAATTATCACCTTTTTTGATATTTAATGAAACTATTAAAATATTACTATCAAAACCAGTGTATAAGCACTACATTTTGATTCTGTCTGAAACAGGTGTGGTTGACTGTAATTGTGGTTTACTCAAGCAGATACCACTCTGAAGGAAAGATGTCTCTGTAGTTCTGACTCTAACCTGTGTTTCACTATAGACAATTACGTCCTTGTATTTGTCATCACTTAGAGAAACCAAATCATATGGGCCATCTCAGCTTGGTTTTCTCCATCCTGTATTGAAATATGATACACATATAATTGTACATTGACTCAACTTTTGTGTCAGCATCTTGGGTTAAGTAATTGCCTTGTGACCCAGCTTCACAGAGACACCGTGACCTTTCACAGTGATCTCATGGGACATTTTCCTGAGCCAAAGTAATGAAGATGCATATTTTTAGTGTGTCCAATACAGTATATTCTTAGCCTGTTAAGTGTTCTGAATTCCAACATGAAAAAATAAGGTTGACTTTGTTGGTGCCTAAATTATTAATTTTGTTTCTTTATTACTGTACATTTTTGTTAAAAGTGAGCATCTGAAAGAGCTTTTTCATTATTCACATAATAGTTGAGGGTGATGATACACCAAAATCTTTGTCTTGATGAGCATTTTGAAGCCGAGATGACTGTTCGGTTGACATTCTCTTAACACCCTGATAAAACCTACAGGTAGACATTAGTTGTGATTCTGATTTTTACACATGTGAGTGCTCTGTGGGACGTATTTGAGACTGATTGTTTCTTACAGATGTCAAGCACAGAACTTTTTAAACAGAACTTTCTCTAGCATTTCTTCTGTTACCCTTTCAGGTCACATCTTTCAGCACACCGCCAACCCCGGAACGCAACAATCGCCCATCATTTTTCTCCCCATCCCTCAAGAGAAAAGTGCCCCGAAATCGAATTGCTGAGATGAAAAAATCCCACTCTGCAAATGACAGTGAGGAGTTCTTCAGAGATGATGAAGGCGGAGGTGAGAGGAGCAATATCAGCTAAACTGGCTTGTCTGGAAAGGGACGCCAATGCTAGATTTTCCAAAAGGTTTGCAGCAGGAAAAACTTGGCTCCACAGGAAGTCCAACACCAGTGCTTCTCCGAAAATGGGTTATTCACAGGTTTAATATCTTTTTTGAAACCTGGCGACCAACAATTCCTGCATATGTTTAAAATTTATCTCCTCCTTTTATATAGATACTTGAGAGAAACTTGATCAGGAAAGATCCTCCCCTTTTTCCACATACCACACTTTCAAGTGGCCCTCTTCCAGATATCACAGTATAGTGGGGTAGAGCATGGTCTCATGGACAAGTCTCTGAATTCCCCGATTTTGATCCAGAGTTGGTTAAAGTTGGTGAAAAGACATTTACTTCAACTGGCTTTGGATCAGTTCTGAACTCTCTAAAGAGAAAACCTAATGAATTTGTTTATATAATGCTTTAACTCCATGTGAAACCCTCCCTTGGAATTCTAGTGACTCACAACAAAAAAACCAACAAGATGAAAAATTGAGTCTGATTCAGAATGTAGTGTATAAATCCAACCATATCACACAGTTTTGGCGGGAAGTTCACAAATGTCAAAGTTCAAACTGCTTTGCAAATGTTTAACGACAATATGGTGGAAAAGCCAAAAAATCTATCTGTTGGCATGCAAATAGATGAACACAAAGGTATAAGTGATAATGTGTAGAATCATAGAATCAGAATCACAGAATGGTAGGGGTTGGAAGGGATCTCTAAAGATCATCCAGTCCAATCACTATGCTCAAGCAGGTCCACCTAGATCAAGTCACCCAGGAACGCATCCAGATGGATTTTGAAACCCTCCAGAGAAGGAGACTCCACACCCTCCCTGGGCAGCCTGTGCCAGGATTTAATTAAATTCTGTGCAAATTAAGCTGGTTGTTACTAATTCAGGATTCCATCAATGGAAGCCTTTCCTCATCTCTTTCTCATTAATTTGCCTGGTCAAAATGTCTGTTATTTCAAATGAGATGTGGTTTTAGCATGTTTTACTGGGCAAAGGGTAGGGCTTGGTTCGATTACTATGTACTGGGGGGAGAAGGGCAGTTTTCCAAGTCCTGCTCGAGATGTCTTCCTGGAGGTTGCACAGGATAGACTGGAGTTAAGGCATTTATCCATCATCCCTAATGGGTGGTGGTAGTGTCTGCTTAGTATTGTTTTGCAGGGTCTGATTCAGCGTACCTAATCATAATGATGAACATTCTTCTTATCTTCATTTTCTTTTCTTTCTGATATAGAGGTAAACAAATTCCAGAGTTTCCAGACATTGTATAATGTGCATATCAACTACCAAGAAATGTGGCTTCACCTAGTTATAAATGTTTTCACCGTATTGTTCCTGTTCCTAAAAATAAACAGAGGAATATTTTAAGAGCTTAAGCTAGGAAGTTTAATTTATTCAGAGATTATATTTTACAAGAAGTAACTAAATGAGATTTCTTTACAAATTTTGGAAACCTGAGTGTCCTGCCAGTGTTTTGCTCAGGAGCTGCAGTGGTGAAATTCTCATTTCAGAGGTGACTTTAGTTCACCCAGTGATGGGGTTTTGCAGAGACATCTTGGCCTCGTGAGTGAAGGATAGCTTACTTGTTTAAAGATAAACAGTGTCCTTGGTTTGGCCAGTGCTACTGCAGACCTGCCACCAAGACCATACCTTTTGTGGCCCATGAGTGACCCACTTCACTTCCTTTAGCTGTGTGCAGATGTGACACAGAAGAAGAATTGTACTTAGTACAGCTGCTGGTGTCAGGTTCTTCTAACCTGACTACCACAATGCTCTTGGCATAGTGGTAATGCATGGAGAGAGGGAACAGACTGCTTAGCTGTACACATTTATAAGCAAGGAGGGAAAACAAGATCCATATATATATTTTTTTCTCCACCTCTTGCTAGAGTAGCTGCCACTATATATTTTTCCTTTTCTAGGATGTCGTTTTTTGGATCAGGACCTGTTTTTAAATAAACGAGTCACAGAGCCTGGATCACTCTAGGCCAGAATTGTTATGTTCACTTCAGCACCCCCTTTTAGCACTGTGGTACTGGGCTGTGTTTTGCAGGGGAAAGGAGAGAAAGTTTAGAAACATTCAGAAAATGCAGTGTATGCATTCCTGGTTGTGGAAGCGACCTACAGCTATGAAACATTCTCTGGCTTACAGTGGACTCAGTATTCTTTTGTTTTAAAAGTTATTTGTGGACCTCTAAACTAACTGTCAGAAGGATGGCACTGCTGAAAGGTCTCAAGTTTGGCTGCAGGTGTGCATGGAGATCTGCAGTAAACTGTCTTGTTATTGCTGACTCTCTCCCAGTCTGGTAGATACCAGTTTTCTTCATAGTAAACAATTTTTCTTCTGTTATACTGGTGGATTTCTGCATGAATAACTACTTAATTTTAGAGATATTTTATTATTTTGTATATGAGGGAAAACTGGGTTAGGAGTCTGCTTGTGCAGTGTGGTAGCAAAGGCTTCATTCCCACTCTTGGCCGGTCTTTTAGCAGGTGATTGTTTACTGCTGCTGTCAGCTGCTGATATCACTTATTAGCTTCAATTTAAATGGTGAATTCTATGCTAGGCAAGATCTGACTCATTAAAAGCACAAAAATAGTAATAATAGTGTCCTGTATGTGGCTTATAGACAATGAATAATAGGCTTTCCTTTTTTATTTTAACCTTCAGAAGTCTTCCAATAACAGCAAGAGTACAGTGACTTTAAGCTTGTTGTCTTCTGCCTTTACAGATCTGCACAACGCGACAAACCTGAGGTCACGATCCTTATCTGGAACGGGACGGTCCCTGGTGGGTTCGTGGCTGAAGCTGAACAGAACAGATGAAAACTTTCTACTCTATGCACACTTAACTTACATCACTTTGCCATTGCATCGAATTTTAACAGGTGAATTTTAACGTGCATTATGCACAAACAGAGAATCCTTTGATTCCAAGATAGCCTTTTCTGTTGGGGGATTTTAACTGTTAAGACAGAGACAAGTATTTCTCTGTAAGGGAAATATTGTAGCAGCAAATCAGTGCAAACAAGTGGAATGGTGTCAGCCTGTTCTCTGGCTTTGGGCCAGCTGGTGATGACTCAAACGACTTGATAGATTGTTCTAACAAACTTCCAAGAGAGCAGAGTTTGCTTTAAACTGGAATTTGAACTTCATCCATCTTGTGAGTGCAAGGCAACCCATTGTGAGCCCGTCCACTGACAGCAATGGTTATAGCAAATACCTGTGACTGAGAGGCAGCTCTGGTACTTGGAGTGACTTTTTTTGCCAATTTTGCCTCTCAGTTTCCATGTAAATTGCTTGGGCTGATCAAAGTGCCCACACTGATGCCCATAAATCTTCAGATGTCCAGTGTCTTTACAAAATAATGTTGTTTGTGTGTTCCACCATGAACAATCAAGAGTCTTCGTGTTGTTGGTCTCAGTATGCAAATTACTACATTGATGCATTGATGACAGACAACACTGTATTTGCTCAGCTGGGCTAGGATAGAACAAGTTGGGTTTTACAATCTGCAGACAGTACTGAAGTTTTGCTTTTTATCAAAGTAACTCTTGTCTGCCTACAAAATACAGGTGGAGTACAGAAAACAACTGGTCTATTTGAACTCTATCCATCAGCAAGCCTGATAGCCTTTCAGGAATGCAGCTTGCAGTATGAGGGTGCCCATGGGACTCCTGAGATAAGTCTGAAAGTGAGAAAGCAGCAGTGGTTAAGGATTTTCTTCTCTGTCTAAATGCAGTGGCAATTTCTTTCATATAGCTACTACTAGTGTTTCTATCTCTTCTTTTTATTCTTGTGAAGTGAAGCCCTGAAATGCCTTCTCGTTGACCATCATGGACAGAAAAAAAAGTTTGATGCAGCTGCACACCAGTATCTTAGGCAAAACTATTGCCCAACTCCAAAATCTAGAGTAGAATGAAGCTATGATCCCAGTGCAATATAGAGTCCTGTCTCTTAGATTCTGATAACTGTTACTTGATCTAAGAACTTAATCTCTTTCCTTCTCTTCCTGTCAGGCAGGTGAGATGACTTCTGAATAGCTTTGTCTGGTTTGTAGGCTTTTGATAAGTGTCTGCTTTTTCTTGTCTGGGTGTAAAAAGTGCACACACCTGAAAGTAAACCCAATGTATTGCACAGTGATTATTTCCAGACTGTTCCTGAAAAGTGGCTGAAAGGAAAGGAGTTAGGAAAGCTGTTTTTAAACAGGTTCATCTGCTGCTGAAAGAGATGAGAAGATAGTATGGGCATTGATGCTGTTGGCTGTATTATGCTAATGTCATAGTAATAGCTGCAGTCTTACCCTCATTTGCAGGCTGAGATCTCAGAGCCTATTGCAAAAGTAGATGGCTCGTACTCTACAGAGAAGGAAAATGTAGCTGATAAGGCAGAAATGGAAATTACACTTGGCAAGGAGCTATTTCTACATTTGCCCTTTCACTGTATGTAACGATTTATTTCAGCTAAGCAGCACAGGTTCTAGTAAAAATTGATCTTCTAAAGCAGATCAAATTAAATTAAGGGGGATTTTGAACAATGTTTCAAAATACATAATAATTCCTTATGATAGTTGTGTTGATAATCTTACAACTAGTTAGCTGAAGTTATCAAGCTCCCTCTCTCTCTCACCACAGACATTTTGGAGTTCACAGAAGACGCATTGTTCCTTCTGGCATTTAATGCTTGCTCAAGTGGGTGGCATAAATGCCTCCCTGCTCCAATATTTGCTTTGAGCCTGAACATCCTTTATGAAGCTTGGATTTGTTTAATGTAAGATTGCGGAAGTCAGTGCATAAATTGAGATGCACAGAAACAGGATGTGAAATGTCTGGGCTGTAAGACAGAGTTTGGATCTGCAGTTTTTCACCATCCATGTTTCCTTTAGCTTTGCACATGGGGCGCAGCCTGTTCCCAGTGCCTCTTTGTAAGGATTGTAATTGTGCTAGTGGCAGCTTTCCAGCAAGTGGGAGCATTACACATGGGGCAGGGTGAAGTGGGAAAGATAGTCATCTCCCATGGGCAGTTTAGGAAGACTGTACTAAGAAATTAAAATCCCAGTGATAGTGATCAAAGTACATTTTAAAATGCCTGGAGTTTATACATATTGATAAGGCTTCCTTTGCTCTGAGCCTTCTTTCCGTGCTAAATAAATCCCAGTTCTCTCAGCCTCTCCTTATATGTCAGAAGCTCCAATCCCTTAATCATCTTTGTGGCCCTTTGCTGGACTCAGTCCTCTGTGTTTCAATCTTTAAAAATGCAACTGGAGTCCTCTGGAGCCTTGGATCAATTTTTACCCACATCATCTCTATGTGATCAGACTCTTAATTAAGTGTGTGTTCCTTTTTTCCTTGTTGTATATTCTCCACGTAGCCTTAGAGAGGACATAGCAGCCCGGTTTCTAAATATTCTACGTACTGCCGTGCCAGCACGCTGGGTTTACTGTCTACGTTTGGAAAGATGCCCATGCTTGTGACATATTTTACAGGTTCATATTCTGCCACATTTGGACAACATTTTGCTGAGGAGCCAACAAAAGGATTGGGTTTTCTGGCAGCTTTCTGAGTGTAGGAAACATAGGCTTCAGTCTGTACAGTGAATGAAACAGTAATTATTTGTACCCACATCTTCAGAGCTAGAAGTCTCTTTAAGGGTCTTGGGGATGGTATGTTTCTCCCTTCAAGAAGGGGAGAACCCTTGCTGGGTCCTGTAATGGCATTCCACTTGTTTCTCTGAAAGATTACGCCACTCTGACAGACACACATTGCTTCATCCCACTATAAATGATACTGAGTAGATCAGCCATTGTCTCTATGTGATGGAGTGCATTTGCTTGCCATCTCTCCACTGGGATGCAGCTGGGGAGGAATTAAATTGGACCTTTAACAGGAAAAGTCACGTGCTTGTTGTGTTTTAAATTCTTCGTGTGGACTGAGCTGCAGTTCCAGTCCAGAATTGCACCCACAGTTCTTCATGTTTTCTGGTACCGTGGCTACTTTCAGGAGCCTCCTAATTTTGCTGTATCTCTCTGTTTCTCTCCCTTGCCCAGATATCCTAGAAGTGCGGCAGAAACCAATTCTGATGACATAGCAGAGAACGGGCACTGCCTTGGAGCCTTGTTGCCAAGTGCCTAACCACAGCGGTTTTCTGTGCTAACACTACCATCTAGTGTCAGGAACATAAACCTCCGCAGGAAAAAGGGAAGTCCGAGAATACCAGCCGATCAAAAGTGCCTCTTTCTTCCTTCCTCTGCTGTCATACACCGTATGCCCACTTGAAATACATCACTTGAGTGTTTCTGATTGGAAGAGGACTTTCAGCAAGATAAAACGAGAAGGGGCAATGTTTAAAAACAAGTCAACGCTTTACGGACGGTTTGTTACTGTGTTTACTTTATAACTAAGAAACCAACAACATGTACAGAATGTGTTAAACTTTATACTCTTTCAGAGAAACAACCTGAGAATTTCATAATGATGTACTAATGAACGTCGTTCCATAGACTCTCGCCCATACACTCTTCTTGTTAGTTTGACTTAATGTGTGTGTGAGAGTGTGTATGTGTGGGAGGGTAGACTGAAGGGATGAGAGAACAATTTCCTATCAAGAGGGGAAAAGGAAGAAGATGCTACAAAGATACATTGCCATTTTGGTACTTGCAGCAGGGTCAGATCACAGCTTAAAAGAGGCTGAAAGTGTTCCCTGTCGTTTGTGTGTCAGTGTTAGGACAGGTGAACTCTGCTGACAGATTTCCGTATCTACCAAAGAACAGACACATTTTCATCCTCAAGAGCTGGCTAAGAAAGTGAGCCAGTGAAAAGAAGGCTAAAATGTGCTGCTATAGTAAAGACGAGGTTCATATCCAGTACTAATGCTGCTTAACTCTGTTAGCTGAGATGGCACAAGTTTGAGTCTAGAGCAGAAAAAAAAAGGAGGCTGTAATCAGAGTCCAAAACCTAAGAACCTTATCAATAACCAACATCGTCCTGCATGCGCTGGACCTCAGAGTATGCAGAGCCATCCTTCTGGTAGCGTTTGTAGCCCAGAAGGGCATGGAAGCTGATTCCGTGGCTGGGCAGTTTGCCCCAGGTTCTTCATCTCCTGGTGGTGTTCACTGTGCTGTTACATGCCAAAGCACAGGGAATTTTCTTGAAAGGCTAAAGACAGAAATGGAATTCTGCTCTGAAAAGTGACTAAAAATTGCACAGTGGGAGACCTGAAAGTGATGTGTCGGCAGCTCTCAGGAAAAAAAGCCTAATGTTTACAGGTAAAATGCAGCTTTCTCTAACTAGCAAAGCTCTGCTGTCTTTGACATTTGAAAGCTAAGTGCTTGGATACTGAGACTACTGCGGCCTGGCTCACGGTCGTGATCCGGGAGCCAGTCAGCGCTTCAGTCTGCTTCCGACTGCACAACTGACATGGCAGCGGGAGGGATGACACGTCACTGAGGGCACACAGGAATCCAGTACACGCACAGAGGGAGAGCAAAGGGGCCATTTTTGTCACTTTTCAGACTCTTAGCACCTAAACTTAACACTGTTTCCACAGTTACCGAATGTCACGTGCTCTGAGCCTGGACCTTTGACTCCCTCATACCCAGCCTTTTTTCAGAGTGATTTGTTGTTATTCTCTCAACGGCATCTGATGACTTAACCTCTCAAACAGGACTTTCTACTCTTTTTTTTTCCCCTCAGACCAGGTTCCATGGGAATATCTCCACTTCAGCATAAAGGTAGATTAACTTCTGTCATTCAGCCCAACATGATCAATCCAGCATGGTAAGGAGGCCTTTTGTTTTGTTTGAGGCTAAGGTCTGAAAGCAGTCACTGTAGCGCAAAGCAATGGCATCTCCAACAGTGGCAGCATGAGTGCATGATGGGGACGCGTCACCACCACTTAGTTTGCTTCAAATGTGTTGCAGTAATGTTAGAAAAACGTTCACTTTGCCATTACCAGCACAGCCACTTTTCACATTGCAGCCTTTGAACCTTGCTCCGTGGGAGCGTGTGGTGTGCATATGTTTATGTGAGGGTGTTCACATGGTCTAGCCTGAGGCGTGAACTTGGGTGCCTAGACACTCTTCCTGAGCTGGGGGAAGAGGTGGAGTCCTAAATCAGCAGCTGAAATGTCTTCTAAAGGAACTTAGTAGGCAGCCTAGGTGCTTCACTGGGATCCCTAGGTAGTGATCCTGATGTCAGTAAGTACAAATATTTTCCCTGTGCCCGTGCTGGGAATTAAATCACTCTTCAGCTAGAAGACTAGTCCTGTTCTGAAGCCTCTCAATCAAGATGATGTTTATTCTGCACTTTCATACTGCCGGGCTGGGCAAATCAATGCTGAGTTTTCCTTTAAATATTCCTTGGGGAAGGAAAGAAAAGAGGGTTAATATTGGTACGACTAGTGACAATTGATACCGTTCAGTCAAATGGCCAGAAGAATAACACACATGAAAATGAAACGTGTCCAAACTGGAACCTGAGTGGTAGATGTCTGAACACTTCTCAGTCAAGAGTGTTTTGTAATGCTTTCTTGGTGTTCTGTATTACGTTTAGGTGACTTAATTTTCTGTGATCTGAAAGGCCGACCAAATCTTGCTGCATTAAGATTTCAGAGGAAATGAGGAATAATTCTGAACTAGTACATTAGTATATAGGCAGTATTACAAAAAGTATAGTTCAGGTCCCACATCTGTTATGCAGAAAGTATTGTCTGCTTCGTTACATGTACGTGGGTGGATTTTGATGTCTAGTTTTTGAAGGGCTGCAATGTAAATGTCCTTAAAGTCAATTTATTTCGTGTCTCTTTCTAGAGGAAATGCTTATGGGTATGTTGAAAACTCACCTTCTTTTAGTAGAGAAGGGCTACAGGTATGCCCAAATGGACATCCATAGAAAACAGAGGTCAGAAAGTCTACCAAATGTCAGTAAGTGCTTTTCAGAAACAAGCAGATGTGCCACATTCTCATTTGTTCCTTCTCTAAACAACTGGCTTAGACTTCTTATGTGTTCCTGGTTCCAAGTTTCTGTCTTTAAGTGGGGGTAAGCAAATTCTGCATTTTGTTCTGCTTTTAAACAAACCCTGAAAAGTAAAATGCATTGTCTGTATATTGACAAGGGAGATGAACAAAGTTTTGCTTGGGTCAAGACGGCACAGCTGGACCCTTAACATGCTATCGCAGTATACCCAAAAAAAAGAAAAGGGAATGTTAATAGGAACCTCTCACCCTTTTAAATTTGGAGGGGGTTTTAATGTTGTAGCTCCTAAGCAGTAAGACCCTACGAAGCCTCTGTTGGCCATTTAAATAATTGCTGAGGAATGAACTTACGTGTTCTACGTGCCATAAAGGCTGTGTGGCCGTCGATATCGTAACTGTTGGAGCATAGTGGTTTTCATTAGTTATGCTGATGTTTGAGAATGCAGTACGGCTGGCAAATTTGTGAAGCTTTGCAGAATAGCTTTATTTATTTACAGAATCCCACCGTACCTCATTACCCAGTTAACTTCTTCCATCCTTCTGTCCATTCTCTCTCTTCGGAGATTCAGACTTACCCTTTGAACTCTTCATAGATATCGATAGATGTCAACTGCAAGGATGTAAGTCATTTCACCCTTAATGGGTTTTTCACTGCTATCAATTTAATGAGTTAAAAGCCTTTGTCTTTTTAAAGGAAGCTCTTAAATCAGCTATTTTATATTATGAGATTATTGCTCTGCCTTAGAGACCACCGCACATGTGAAATCACTTTCTCTTATTGCCAGCCAGCACAGGGTGAATTCCAAGTCTCCTTTGAAAAAAAGCAGCCGTTTTTGGAAACATCACAAGTCTTTCAGCTGTCTTGGGTAATCCAGTTTGTGTGAGTTCATGTTTCTTCTCTTTTTATTCTTTGGAACTTCATTGAGCATGTTGAGCTCTGGATCACTGTTACTCAGTGTTTCCCATTTCTGAGCACGGTATGCTTCCCAGAAAAGAGAATGGCCTGCACAGATGACGTCTTGAAGTAAAATAGTTTCCCCAAAGTGTATGCTCACACCAAGTTTTAATTTGGGCAGTGAAGTGCTTCACTCTGCAGGCAGATTTCTTGCAGCAGACTCTTGTGTACAGAATCCCATCTGGTTACTGAAGTTCTGTATGGATGTGGAGTCAGCATAGATAGTCTACACTTTTAGACTATTGACCTGCTTTTTGCCAATCGTCAGTTTTTTTCCCTTTCCAGATGATTGCTTGCCCAGTATTTTGTAGTCTGAAACTTCCCTTTATTAGAGACAGATCTAAGAGAAAATTTTCAAAGTGCCTAATCCCTGTTGCTATCCAGTGGGGTTTAAGAACAATTTTTTATTTAAGAAATGGATAAAGTAACCTTAAATTCTATCTGTGTTGTGTGTATCAGTGGCAAGAAATGACAGGCTTGTAGTTCTTGGAAGAACTGGACATCTCCTACAGACTCGCCCATTGTGTGTGAAAGGCTCTCATGGTCTCCAAAGGTTGTGGCTGAAAGCTCTGGAGAAAAGATATGTGATTAAGGCAGTTAGATATCTGTGAATGCCTTATCTTGTTTTGTGAGGTGTGACTGGAAAGTGTGTGGCACTGGTGTGTAGAAATTCTGTGTCAAAAACAGGCACGGTAGAATTCAGTTCAAGGTATTGTGAAATAAGTAGTCATTACACCAAACCTTAAATGAAAGGGTGTTTTACACCAGAATGTAGCTGTTTGGATGCTTGGTCCAGATAATGCGAGGCTGCATGCAAGTTACAATGTTGAACGTTCTCTGTGTAAATATATAAATATACAGCCTAATTTTATCAAACTAACACATGTTGCATGGTTTGGGGTTGTTTTTTTGCCTCATTGATCATCAGTGTTGAGTAAAAGATGATGGGTTAAAAATCATCCTGTCCCGAGCCCTTTGAACAAAGAGCAAGGAGAACCTTTGTGCACCAGAAACGGAGTTGACTTTGCATATGGCAGCAGTGAAGAAAGTGTTGGACCCTGCAGCCAATAAACAGACCTCTTAAACAACCATGAATTCTGTTTAATAGTGTTTTCTCTCTGTTGTGCCTAGCGGTGTTTGAGTTTGAATGTATTCCTTACAAGTGGCAAACGTAAATGGTGGAATAAGGCTCTGTGGTGCTTATGGTAAGCATTGCGCAATAGACACTCATAAGACAAAGTAGCCTCTTTACTCTTTGTTCTTGTTCTGCTTTGAGTGAAGCCCAGCTTCTGACTCTGCTTGAGGAGTCTTTCAGTGATCAGCCTCTGGCAACTTAACATTGTGTAAGGGGGAAGAAAGTAAACATCAATGTGCTCCTGACTTTGTTTTTAAAAGCTTTTTTTTCCTTTAGATGCTAGCATTTAAAAAAACAAATCCTCAAAAAACCCATCCCTCTTGAACTGATCTGTGCCTTGTTTTAATTGTATAGTCATTAATATTTAGATTTGTGCAGTGTACAATATTGAGAGGCTGATGGCTGTAATATTTCTTCCCGATAAATTCAAGAGGAACCTCAGTATGGGTTTGTGCAACATTGTAAAATGAGATGGCCCTTCAGCTCTTAACTTCTTACTCTGCCTTAAATTGTGTGTACTGACATTGAATCTGTTTTGGTTTGAAGACCTACGAGGCACTGCATCTTCCCTCTCCACCTCGTTTTCGTAGCTAACAATTCACAGTAGGCTTCTTCAGGAGAGTTATTTTTTTTTTAGTCTGAGTTAAAATGAAACACTTGTCAAACAAACGTTACCTGCTATGGACAGGAGTTAACATCCTGATGATTCCATTTCAAAGAATTCCGGACCGGGACTGTTTTACAATCCCGTGTGTGGTGTAACATCATTTATGCTAAAGTATGCATGACCTCTCGGAGATGTGTTGTGTGTTAGGCAAAATTAAAACACAGAGCTTGGGAAAGAGAACTGGATATTTGAGCAGATTGTTGGCAGTGTTGTTCTGTGTGTGCACAGGCAACTGGACAGGAATCTTAACTGGTTGGGAAATACTAAGGTATGCCTTAGAAACAAACAGCGTGATTTTCCTTGAATGTTTTAAATTGAGAGCTTCTGAAAGCAGCCACAGTGTAGAAAGCATTATTTAAAACAGTACAAAAGGCATAGAGCAGCAGGAGCTTGTGAATAATGGTAATAAACCTCACCTCTTTAGTCTTTCAAGGGTTAGCAACAGGAAAAAGTGTGATTGGTTTGGTTTTGGTTCTTAATCCAAATACTGGAGGGATGGAAAATTGCCACATACGTCTTTGAAAAGCTTTCACAAGTTTAATGATTTCTCAGCATGCTAAAAGAAAAATACTGTTTCAACAGTGGCAGTGTGTCTTGTTCAATAGAGTCCCTGCTTTGGGAAGCCAAATTAACTGATGTCTTTTTGTCCTGAAGTGTTACGTGTCTTACTTGTCCTCATCTAGAGAGATGCTCCCGAGAAATACCGTAATATAGCTTGGCACAAAAGATTACCATCAAGGTCTGATTTTGTAAAGTGAAACCACAATTTGGAGATTGAACAAAAAATAGGCATCTTTGCTAGCAAATTTCTGTCAGAAACGTCATTCCTAACTTGTAACTAGAAGTTTGCAGAAAGCAAAGGAGTGAAATGCAGGAAGAACCCGAGTCTGATTTTCCATTAAGAGTGTAGATCAGAATCTGGGAGTAGCAGAAGGTAATCAGTAAAGAAAAGATTAAAATACATCAAGGAAAATATCAGTTCTACAAGTTCTGCTCCCAGCTTGGTTCCTCACGAGGGTAAGGATGGGATCTAGTGATCTCATCGTGCAAACTAAGTCATTTGTGATTGGTTAAGCCAGAAAAGTCTTCCCTGAGACAAGCTAGTTGGCTTTTCCTAATAACATTAGTGTTAATTGAAATGGTGGTGTGAAAAACAAGGTAGATGACCATTTTCCTGTTCAGTTGAGACAAGTGTTTGTGTGTACAAATTGGATTTACTTCTGGGTGAGGAGCACACACTTCTTCCATCTATTGCGCTTGCACTGCAGAAAGATAAAATAGGCCAGTCACATAGCTGTCACTCTGCCTTTACTTTGTATACACCCTGTGTATGGCACCTACACAAAAAGAACCATCTCTTGGCAAAACATCCTTGTCGGAAGCATAGGATGGATGTGAGGGTGGAAGAGGAGGCCTCCTTTTAAGCAAAGCAGACTGGGGCAACTGCTGCCTGTGGAAGTGTGAGTGTGCTGCTGGAGATGATGCTGCTTGTTACATGGATGAACTTCAGGCAGTAACGTAAGTTTGTAAATAGTGAGTATGCAAGAAGTTAACTCACATGGTGCTGAATTCACTTCAAAGAAATAGTTAAAGGAAGGTGGGAATAAGGTTTAAAAACCTTATATTGAAATTAATGGAGCTGGCTGATAATTTTCAGAAAAACCAAGCTACCCTGCACAGATTAGTGGAGACCACTTATATTTAGAAAAGCTTTGTCTTCAGTGTTAGTACCAACTGCTTTAAAGTTTTCCCTGTTACTGGTTTATGCCAACATTCAGTTGATTCTGGTCATACGTAACTTAATGTTTCACAATGTGTCATTACTCA
Source organism: Colius striatus (assembly GCF_028858725.1). Lineage (NCBI taxonomy): Eukaryota > Metazoa > Chordata > Aves > Coliiformes > Coliidae > Colius > Colius striatus. Next base: position 127,208,696 of record NC_084759.1, on the reverse strand, counting down.
ATCCGTGCTCTTCTGCCTTCTGTCTCCCCCTGTTTACCAAAAGGGTGTTTGTGTTTCTGCTTTTCCTGCTAGAGCAATATTGCTGGGGAATTCCATCAAAAGCAGTTCACTAGTCTACAGAGTCTTCAAAGTCAACTTTCAGGTGGAAATACCGTGCTCATCAAAGTCAGAAGTAGAGAACGCCTTAAGTCTGCTCCAAGTCTAGAGGCATCCCATTGTTCTGAAGGACAAGAAAATTGGAAGAACCCACTCTTCCATCTGTACTCATGACTGGAAGTGTCAGACTAGATTTTGCTTTGAACATGAGGTTGATAAATGTAGCATCAAAGAACAAGGAGAGTTACGTGCTCTTTGGTAAGTGCCTCTATGGTTAACCTACCCAGCACCTAAGGAGAAGCATAGGTGGTTGTTCACAGTACTCATTTCTGACTTCATTGTAAAGGTAAGAAAACACTTATAAACTGACAAAGTAGTTCCCTTTGGTATGTGATTTCGCTTCTATGTGAGTTTTCCTTGTGTCTGCAGCTGACAGAATCGTCATTTGCAGGTAAGAAGAAGAGTGCCTCAAGTGCCCACCATTTCTGATAGGGCTCCAAAACTAGCATTGACTGTAATTTAGACCAAAAAAATTGTACTGTATTGTCTCATCTATGATACAAAGGAGTAAACGAAAGTCAGAGACTCTTTACTCAGTAAAGAGTAAATTTGCCTGAGCAGGCAAATTCTGTTCTTGGCTTTGAAGCCTCTGCAGACTTCCAGAGATGATCCATTTCTGTTCTACCTCTCTGTAAAGGTTGTGATGTTTGTAATAGTAACACCCACTCAACTGATTAATTTGTTTATATCATAGTACTAATTCAGGATGCTCAGATACAAGTAAGAATTTCTAAATGAGTACAGTGCCTTTAAAAAATATTAGCAGTATACTACCCTCACAGAAAATTGGGTAAGCATATCAATGACTCCTTCAGACAAGGTAAATGCTGCTTCTGCCTCATCTTATTCAGCCTTTGGTTCTTGTGTGTTGCTCCTCCTGTGTTTCCTGCAGTGGTCACACGGACACATGCTGTGACTACTGCAGTAGTTCAGATTACACACATCCAGCCATGATCATCTACAGAAAATCCAGTTTGTTTCTCTTCTCCACTTAAACTTCAGTTGTCTTGTCTGTTTTCTGACCTTCCTGTGAAGCGTTTACCAAACTTTGAGTCTGAACTCATACACAGCTTCAAATGTCATACATGTGTGTCTTGAGTAACGCACATGTAAGGGTGCATTACTCAAAATTACTTGGCTGGCTGTTGCTCTCCACCTGGTGTTCAGTTTTGTCTCTTGCAGGAGATTGATTACAGCAGGTCACCTGTCTATCAGTGCACCATTTGGATCACAATTAACATTTCCTTGTGTCATGGGTTTGTGTGGAGACGCTTTTTGCTTGGTAACGGAGGGAGCTGCAGTGCTGGTCCCAGTAAGCAGTTCTCAAAACGTCCCCCAGCTCTGAGGTAAGCCCACCTCCAGCTTGGCCGGATCAATCTGGTGCCTCCACCATCACTATTTAAGAGAAATCTGGGCCAGAAGAGGAGGTGAAGAGTGGGACAAAATTAAGGCAATCATGTGGACCCCATAGAGAAGGAGAGGAGAAGGAATTCAGAAAAAGAGCAACAGACCTGAGATTCCTCTGCAGCCCGTGGTGAGAACACAGCTGTGCCCCTGGAACCCATTGCAGGGCAATGGCAGGCCTGAGAGCCACCAGCAGCTCCGGGTGATTGTGCCCAGACAGGCGAGAGATTGTGAGGAGGCAGCCATGGTGCAGGCTGTGCTGGAGAGCCTGCAGGCCCTAGAGACCCACACAGGAGTGGAGAGGAGCTGCAGCCCTCAAGATGAACACACATAGGAGCGGCCCATGCAGGACTGCTGGGTGTGTGAGGGACTCTGTGCTGGAGCAGGGAGGACTGGCGAGGAGCTCATCTGCCCTGAGGAGAGACAAACAGCAGAAGCCACCAAGAAAGGACTGACCCCCATTCCCTGCCCCCTGAGCCGTTCATGGTGGGAGGAGATAAAGATACCAGGATCAGGGCTCTGGGAGCCCAGCAAGAGGGGAGGGGTGGGGAGATGGTCTTAAAGGGCTGGTTGTGCTCTTGATCATCATCCCACTGTGTTGTTTCCTGTTTGCTATGTTTTGGGGTTTACATTTTTGGTTGGTGGGGAATTAAATTAATTTCTGTTTTCTTCCCCAAGCTGAGTAGCCTGGTCTGTTTTGCCTGGGACCGTAAGTGGAGAGTGAGCCCTCCCTGTCTTTAGGATGTTCCAAAGGCCCTTGCTACTAATGGCTGATTGTAGTCCTGTTGCCAGATGTAGCTGTTGGTGTGTACAGAACCTGTAGCTTATTCTTGATGTGTATTTCAGATGAATCAGTTCTAACTTCTGTATGATTCAGTTGCTGCAAGTTATTTTCCTGATGGATGAGGAAAGAGGCTGACTTTGATTAACATAGACTGTTCTTGGACTGTTGCGTTTTCTTAGTCTGGATGTTCAGAACTTGCTGTCTTCTGCACTGTTACTTTCACCCTTTCCTGTTGTGCCAGTCTTTGGTGATTAGCAAAGCATTAAGCATTGGATGTTCTAGATTGACAAAGCCTGAAACTAGTAGTGAGCTCTTTTATACTCTTGAGAACTGTTACTTCATTTTCTTTTCTGTATGGCTACTGAAAGACAGGGAGATTCTGTATGCAGTGCTGGCTTTTTAAGTAGAAGGAAGTGAGAGACGTCCAAAATATGGAATAATGCCAACATCCTAAGTGCATGAAGTTGTGGGTTCGTTGGTTTAAAAGAAAAAAATGTAGTCCTGGGCAATTTAGGTGGAAAAGTGGCACTCTGGTGGTAGCAACTGCATCCTTAAAAATGGGAACATAGGTTCATGTTTTTCTCAATCATTTTATTTCAGAGGTGATGTCAAGATAATGTTTGATAATCATTGTGTCCTCATGCAAGAAGTTCTTCCCATGTGTGGGGACAAAGTGGATAGCTCCAGAACTATAAATGGAATCTAGGTAGAGCTAAGCCGCACAATAGTAGCCAACAGCAGGAGGCACAGCTGCATGACAGGTGCCCTCATCGCCTCAGCAGTTGCTGGTCCATCGGAAAGATGACCTACAGTTGTCTTGACAAGCCTGTCTTGATTTTATTCTCCTTTTTTTCCCTTCTGTTTGCTAGTCTGTCACCAACCAATGAAGAGAAGAATTGGCCTGGCTTTAGGATAGTGTTTTAAGGCTATATCTAAAAATAAGTTTGGCAAATCACCAGGCAAACAGAGATTACTTCTGCTCTTAAATCTTTTGATATTCAAGTGAAAGGACGTTCAGAGGTCAATCACTGTAGTCGTTCTCTTAACATGTTAAGAATTAGTTTTTCCCTCTCTAGGCAAAGGCAGCCCTAGCTTCCCCCTCTGAGCTGATTCAGCTCATTCACCTTGCAAGAAGGAAGCATTATTGCTGACCTGGCTCTTAGCAATGAGACAGGTTTCAAAGCTGCTTTGAGGAAGGGGCAGGGGAGGAACGGGACTGCTTTTAGCAGCAGTAAGGCCATGCGCAGCATTTTCTGGGCCAGAGTTCACCCGAATGCAACTAATTGTAAAATCCATTTTATTAGTACAGTGTTACACAAAGTGAAAGGGATACAGACGAGATGCTTCTCTCCCCATTAATTTATTCACATTTTCCATGGATTTTTGTACACTTCCTCAATGTATTAGAACTACTGAAAACATTGTTACATGACAAATTATGCGAAACTTCCGTTTCCACTGAAAAATTCAGCACAGTTTGAAATCTATTAACAAATCATCACATTCAGCATTTTCATTGTACTAGCTCATGCCACTTGAAATTCTTTTAATGTCAGTTAATTTCTGCACACAGGCACCAGCTACAAAATTTTAGCAAATGCAAATAAGTTAAGGCATCAGAAATAAAGTCGTTAAGGACATTTTAAATGTTACTGTGCTGCAAAGGGAGCTGAAGTTCTTAACACTAAAGTGTACCTTCTAATTGATTTAATTTCTATAACATGTTCATTCAAACTGTAAACTTAAAACATTCACATCCATCAGCCAAAAGGGATTGCAGGAACATGCTGTTATGCTCCCAAATACAGAACTTGATTACCAAATAGAAAGCAAAACTCTGCATGTAGCAGTTTAGTATTGTAAAACAGAATTCAAACCAACTGCAATAATCTCCCTTTACAGATGATTGTGATAACTTAAAGAAGGAGTTTTGATTTTCTATTTTGGGGAAGTGAGAGAGAACAATTTCTAAGCAGCTGAAACTTCAAAATTACAGCAGAAGGAAGAATGTGTGATCCATAAGACATTCCAACACCTATGTACAGCTGAAACGGTGATGGCATTAACTCTAATTAGGGAAGAAGCTTGCATCTTTAACATCAGGTATCTGATATCCAGCTGTTCAGTATATTAAGTATCTATCAAGATAGAGGAATGCCTCATTAGAAATGGGATTCTGATCAAAATTCCTTCCTTGAGTAGCAGCACGTGCCACTTTGTTATAAAGCATTACTATTTTGATTTCTAAGCTCTCCACTAACTTTTAAGTCATTTTATGCCTTTGTTTCTACATAATCTTTTTACAGTATTTATGTATCTTAGTATCTCTTACCTAGAAACTGAAACATCATCAAAAGTTTAATAACAGTACCAAGAGAAGGGTTGTGCTTTATAACTGAACACCAAGTGAAAAGCATATAACTGACTTTTCCCGCTTCGTAGTTCAGATACTTGCACGGTCACTCTGAATGATAAATTATTTAAATCTCTAATTTGCAGTAACAATCTTCCTTATTCTTTTAGTGGCAACTTTTCCCACATTAAAAGTATGCATAAACATACAGTTGTAAGCATTTTATGTTCTAATTCACACGATATTCCAAACTTATACCTTCCCCTGGCTTTACCGATAAACCCAGACATTGCTAGAGAATCAAGTTGTCTCATCTCAGTGAATCTTTCCCACAGCTAACAGAAGGTATGACTTGCTACCATGGATATTTTAAGTTTTAATTTTCCAGCTCATTTAATTATTATTCTGCTATTTTTTTTCTTTACTCTCTGCTCACCCTTGAGAGCATGACAGGAACCATTCTGTTTCCCAGCTTTACACGTGGGACAAATGCGTGCTTGCAAGCCAAACCCTAAGGCTGCCTCATTTCAGAGGCAAATCATAAGGATGCAGAGGGAGTTCAGTTTGTGTCTCAGTTAATTGGTCCATATTTCATCCATGAGTTTTTGGAGGTAACCAAATGCCAGCCCCAGACTACCCCTAGGCTCTGTAGAGAGCTGCTGGTGGCAAGGGCCACATAAGGAAGGTGCCTGTGGCACCCAGCGCTACTTATCACCTATAAACAAACCTTCCTGCGCTGAGACCTGCTTAAGACACTACAGCCAAAAGACAAATGCAAAATTCAGTGAGCCCTTGGACACGAAACCTGAGCCTGTAATAAAGCTTCAGGCCATGTTCTGCTTTCCCCTTGTACAAAATTAATATGGAAGCCTGCAGCTTTTGGCCTCCAGTAGACAGCGGCAGGATTTTGTTTAAGCAGCACAGCATTGTGAGGAAAGTAATGTCACTTACTCCTTATAGTCAAGTACTGAACCACATGCAAAGAAAAAAAAAAAGGCACCAGTTTGTATTTAAAATAGATTTAAATCTTATCTGAGCTCCCTTTATACCTGAACGTTACAAATGTGATTCCTGTAACCTCAGTGTAGCTGAAATGTGAGTAAAGGCTTCTGTTTTTAGTCAAGGGGGCTACAGATCCTGTGAAGTTTTTTCCTCCTTTTAGTTAAGAGGGGAAAAGAAAGGCGATAACCTGATTTGTGCAGTGAATGAGGACTCAAGGCAGGGAGAAGGCAAGATGTGCTGCACCCAATCAAATGGTGCTGCTCCTTTTTCCTTACCCATAGGATGCCACTACTGGGGACTTCCAGGCCCCCTTGGATCATGCTGCTTTTTCAAACAACTGGGTTTTTTTCTCTGCCTGTGCTGTATTAGTCAGAGGCAGGTTGGCACGTTTCTTCCACCTCCCTAAAAGTAGCCCGTGTGACAGATCAGAGCCGTTCAAGTTTAGCATTAGCATCTAGCTCTAGGGTAGTTTCCAGAGCTGGAAGCAAAGCAGAACAACTGATACAGGATTTCCAGCAAACAAGATCCAAAAAAGGGTTAAACAACTAAAGAAGGTCTGATAAAGTTGAGATAGAAATTGAGAACAGAATGATATCCTGATCCACCAATTATTGCCACAGGGTTAAAATTAACACAGCTGAAAACTAAGTTCTAGATTAATCCAGTGCTCCCTGCTTGCAATAAAAAGCTTGTCCTAGGGCTGCACATTCCTGCTTCACTTCATGTAATGCAGTGAAGCATGATAGTTTCAGCACATGGGAAAAATAATTACTCACACACACACACACAACATGCTTACACATGGATTCTTGGTAATGGTAATATGAAGTTCTATAAAAATCCCGACAGTTCTTTGTGAAGAGAGACATCTTCAAAAATGTACTAGTAGCAAGACAAGTACAACATTTACAACTCTGCCTCTGCTGAGTTTCAGTTTTAGCCCAAGGGCTTGGGGAAGATACCTCAGAGGCACCATAGTGGAAGCTCAACCCTTTGCCTCTGACTTGGTACAAGTCAGCGACTCAGCTGTGGCTGTGGTCCAAGATGAACAGTCTTCCAGTTGTCTGCTTGTACTATTGCACGTCATTAGCTTGATGCTACAGTAAGAACAGGACTGATAGTTCTTCTTTAAGAAACACTATTGTCAACAAGACTATGCAAGCAAGTTTTCTTATAGGAGATGTAGTCTCCAAGTCCCAAAAGCACAGGAGTCTGTAAGAGTTCAAACACAGTACAATACAGAATATTGTTGTTGCTGGGGCAGATTGTTGTCAACGAGTCTGAAAAATTAAAGTCTGTCCAGAATATGACAGGCCAATTTAAAATCTGCAATCTAGAAACATTTCCAATAGTTAAAACTTCAACATCCCACTTGCTCGAAACAAGAGGTTCTTGCATTGCACTGCAGTCTGTGAGGAAGCTCTGGTACACCACATTTTTGTTGTCTGGTTTCAGTCCCTTCAGTCGCATTGACTGGCGTTAAAAACATATGCTTTGATTTAAATCAATGTGCTTAATCCAGAAGAGGTCCCGTGTTTAGGATATTGAAAACTGAGGGAGCATGGTGCAACATCTGTGTTCTGTTAAAGCTTTTATTACCTATTTTAGCTTTGCCTCACAGAATTTCTCCATAATTCCTACAACAGTTCTTAACAGAGTAAAGAGTTAAGCATTCAAGTGAAGTTATGGAAGAAAAAAAAAGAGCAGCAGCAGTTTGGCAATAATTCCTCAAATCACCGACTGCAATTTATTTAAGCCTCCTTTTTCTCCAGTAAAATCTTGTGCAACTCATCTGCATCCTCGCTCGTTTTCACCCTTATTAACATAGTGACAGGAACAGTGGGATTCTTGTCATCGATCGGTGGGTTAGGAACACAAACTATAAGAACATTGTTTTTTCCGGTTCTTGTGCATGGCATCTTAGGTGGAATTAGAACATTCAACAGTATGTTTCCTGCATGGGAGGAGGAAAAACAATTAACAATTAGCAATTTTTCAGCTGTCACTGCAATACAGATGTTAGTAGAATTACTAAAGAGGGATTTAATTTTATGTTTGGAAGGAAGGCAATTCACAAATGTCATCTATACTTCTCTTATTCTTCCCTAAGCATCTGCTCATGGGCACTGTTCTCACAGATTTCACTCCTCATTAGGAACGAGGAAAATCTCTGAAAAAACATCCCCTCTTTTTTTTTTAAAAAGGGAGGAGGCTGAAGAATATCAAATGACAGTAGGACAGGCAGGAAAAAGGGGGCAAAGGAGTGGCAGCAAATGAGGACTTGAGTCACAGTGCTTAGTTTAGGCTTACGCAAATTACTCATTCTGACCAGCAGGCACAGTTCGTAAGCAGAAGCAAAATGTTAGCCTTAACACACACACACACACAGACACGTTAATCTAAAACTGGACAAGCTACTGTAGGGTAAGTTCTTTGTATCCTCACATCGTCCAACACATCTGATGTGGTCTACCACTGGGTTACTAACAGCAGCTCTACATCAGCTTGTTAAATTATTGTGTAGTGAGATTCGACAGCTTCGGAATTAGTGGTCTATTAAAACAGTTGCAAACAAACTCAAATCTGCTTCCACGGAAGAGGCACACATTTTGTAAACCTGGTAAACAGTTCAGAACACGGTAGTAGTATTTAGGGAAAAGTCAGTCTTCGCCTTCCTTTCCAGTTCAGTTTTTCAACACAGTGAGATTTTAGGAAAAGGACTATAGCACTGTGTGAAGATAGCAAAAAGGAAAGTGTGCATCACTATGACTGCAGCAGCTTCTGGAAACCAATGCTTGGAAACATCAAGCCGAAATGTCTTAGTGTATAAGCTGAAGAAACAGGAAAGATTTTCTATACATCACCTCAGATGAAGGTAGAGGGAACATAAATCAACATCGCAAAAATTAGCATCAGCTGAGTGAAGATCGAGACTTGTGTTAAAGAACAGGTAACTTGGAGAAACCAAGTTTTCATCTGCTCTCTTCAACACATTAAAATCCCCAAGGAAATGCTGAAAGCACTGACCATACATCTGCCTTCAGTTTTATCACTAAAAACCACCCTTTATTGTGTCTTGGGGAAGTTGCCAGGCACATGTGAAACCCACAAGCAAGTCTGTTGAAATTGGGTACCGAAGCGTAGCAAAGTTTCTCAAGAATGAATACCCAAACCACTGAATTGCACAATTTGAGTGTGTAAACACTTCAGTCAGAACACTGCACCTTGAAAACTGTAATACATCAAGTCCTCCTGACTTCTAAATGCAAAGTATCGGTTGTTTTTTTTCCTCTCAAATTAGCTGTATGTGTTAATGTTCATCTCAGAAGATAGTCTGAGAACTACCACACTACGTTACTCTAATCCTACTGTTTTGCAATCCAACTGACAAGAGCTTGACCCAGGTTCCCCAGCTGTGCTTCAGCAGACACTGCTAGAGCACTGAATGCAGCAGACTCCTGCCTGCCTGACCTTTGGAATGCTCACCTTTGCCCCTAGGATGCAGAAGGAACTGCATGCAAACAACAGCTGGCCTCAATCTCAAGCGTAAAAGTTGTCCCTCTTTATTCACCACACCTCATACATGTATACTTCACTGTGGATTTTTAGCCACGCTTCAAAACCACTCAACAGGTATGGGACAGAGAAAAGCGAGTTAAAAGAGATGGGGGAAGAATACCCAAACATACACCATAACCTTTTACTTCCCTGCACTGCTTCATGTGCACTGTTTTGTAATACTCATTAGAGGCAGTCAATTCCTTGTTCAATACTGGAAATTACTCGAAACAAAACAAGGCTTTCACTAATTCTGTCTGTTCTTCTGTGTAATAAAAAAAAATCCTAACGCATAGCAAAGAATTTCACATCAAGTCTTGCTATTAGAAGAAATTTACTGACCTAAATTGGTATCCGCTCGGACTAGGAGTTGAGTTTTTTCATTTCCTGCGGGTTTTAAGTGTAAAGTTCCTACACCTTTTTCTTTAAATTCATTATCCTTTTTGTAGAACAGTTTACACCTGTGGAAAACAAAACAAAAAAATAACCTTGTTTGTGATGAGATGTATCTGATTGAATATAAAGATATCTCCCAAATACACATGTATGTATACACCAGACTTGCACTAAGCCAATAGTTCAATAATCAGCAGTCAACATGCTGGGACTAGCATAAATCTTTCTTCTTCCTGACTTTGTCCTGTTCTGGGCCCCTCAGGTCAAGGATGACAGGGAGCAGCATGAGTTCAGCGCAGGGCCATAAAGTTGATTAAGGGAAACCCACGTGGACAAGTTCCTGTATGACCTACTCTAGGTGCCCCTGCTCTGGCAAGAGGTTTGGAGATGATCTTTCGAGGTCCCTTCCAGTCCTTAACATTCTGTGACTTTGTTTCATGTGCTAACAGATAGAACTTCCAGTTCAGAAAGTTAATTATTTCCTCAGTATTGAAATGAAAATCTTATTACTTTCAGGGAAAGGTAAAATGCACAGCTACCTGTACCTAGGGTATATAAGGAGGAATAATTGTAAGCTACTGTTTAAAAACACTAATTACCAAACCATAAAAACTTGCTGTATCATTCTGAAGTTATAATACAACTTTTACATAAAACTTATAACATTTTTAAAGTGAAGCTCTAATGCACCTAATGGCATTCTTCATAAATTAGCATGTACCTTCTCTCAGACAAAGCAAATGACTTTTTTTAGGACAAGTTCTGTTGTAACTGTTAAGCACACAATGCAATTACCTGGATGACTGAACACGCTTTGAAAAATTGCTTCTACTAGAGCCAGTCTCATTTTGAACTTAGGAGTACAACTTGTTCACTCCTTTGTACAACAATCAGCATTTTCCAACTGAAGAGTCTTATTTTAGGCTGTGCAAATAGCTGAGCACCTGACCTATTCTTCTCACATATGGTGGGAACAAGCCCTTGTCATGGTTTAGCAAGGAGCCACTTTTGCTTGGTAACAGGAGGAGGGGGTTGCAGTGAAGACCCGGTAAAGAGTTCTTGGACTTTCCCCCAGCTCCTGGGTTCAGACCCACCTCTGGCCTGCTGGGCCAATCTGGCGCCTCTGCCATCACTATTTAGAGACAGGAATTTGAAGTGCTTGGGAGGAGGTCTAAGAGTGGTACAAGATGGAGGAGACCACACAGACCCCACAGTCAGAGAAGGAGGAAGGAAGGGGGAGCACCAGACCACAAACCCCTCTGCAAACCACGGTGAGAACACGGGCTGTGCCCCTGCAACCCATTGGAGGGCCATGGCAGGCCTGAGAGCCACCAGCAGCTCTGTGTGAGTGTGTCCAGATGGGCAGGAGACTGGGTGAGGAGGTGGCCATGGTACAGACTGTGCTGGAAAGCCTGAGAGTCACAGAGCAGACCCATGAGAGGCAGAAAGGAGCTGCAGCCTCTGGAATGAATGCACATTGGAGTGGCCCATCCAGGGCTGCTGTGTGTGTGAGGTACCTCACGGAGGAGCAGGGAGGCCTGACACAGAGCCCACCTGCCCTAAGGAGAGACAAACAACAGAAGCCATCAGGAATAGACTGACTGAAACCCCCACTCCATGGCCCCCTGAGCTCTTCAGCGGTGGAGGAGATAAAGACACTAGGATCAGGGCTCTGAGCCCAGGCAAAGGGGAAGAGTGGGGGAGAAGGTGGTCTTAAAGGGCTGGTTGTGCTCTTCATTGTTGTACCACTCTGTGTTTTGTGTTGGTTATGTTTTGGGGTTTTATGGTTATGGTTTAGTTGGTGTTGCATTAAATTATTTTCTGTTTTCTTGCCCAAGCTGAGTAGTCTGGTGTGTTTTGTCCTGGACCATAAGCGGCAATTAAGCCCTTTGGCAATTCTCAAGCCTTTGGTACTTGAGGCTAATCATGGTCTTTGGTCCCTTGATGGGCCTAAACCAGGACAAGACCATGTCGCCCTAAAATTTAAACTTACAAAACCTGAAGGCAGAGGCATCATCTTCATTTGTAAAAAAAAATTCTCAGAAGTAGAACACAAACTAGCCATCAGTGCCGTGTCTAAGATATGCAAGAATTTCAGTACAGCCTTACACATTCTCTGCTGCAATTAACTTTTTTTACAAGTGGAACTTCATATTCTTTACAGTTTCCAAACAAGCTTTATTAACTAGGAAGCCGAGAACACGTACGTCATTAGTTGTGCACTGCAGTGGTGAATAATAGCAACATGCAGGTAGAAATTTCATTCTCCAAGTTAGAATTCTATTTACTACTCCAAGTTAAAGTCACTTACTTCTTTGAGTAGAAAGCATCTTCCTCTTTTATTTCATTAACAATGACTTTTGGTGGCTCTTCATCTTCCTCTTCTCCTCCTTTAAATAACAAGTTGTCATACATTAACATTGTGAACACATAATCTGGAAGGTCTGTTTGGCATTCTATGAGAACTAGCTTATACATGCCCTATTTGATACATGTGGCCCGTCAACAATTGACAAACTACGTTTATGTCAATGTGGGCTCTGAAGCAGCTTCAGCAACAGAAAAGAAAAAGTCTTACTTTCCTGTCATCCAGCCACATCCCTCAAGGAACTTTATGCTTATCTTCAATTTGAAGGGGCTGAAAATACCTACCCTCCCACACAAACAAAACAAAAAAATATAAAGCTGAACAAGTCAAACTGAAGTCAAAACTTTCTGTCAGTTATACCATTTCAAATAATAGTCTCCATAACGGAGTCCTAGTAAAGCATAATAAATACTTCCAACAGACAGGTTTAATTTAGGGGGGAACTGAATTCATTGCAGAATGGAAAGCAGAGAGACAGCAGCAGAATTATACCTTTCCAGTCCCTCAACTGCTAGGATTTCCATCAGCTTACCGTTCCCAGCTTAGGTAAATGGCAGAGTATGTAGGGTAGTATGTAGCTTTATTCATCTTAGTTATATTAAAATGTATGAAATTGTTCCGTATGTTACCCATTTTACTGAGGGGATCTCTTGATAAACTTGCTGGGAAAAGGAGCAGTTCTGAAGTGTCCTCAAGGCTCCAAGGTGAACATACTAATTGCTTTAAATTTCATCACGTCTTGTATTCAGGTACAGAATAGTATTCTATTGCAGAATGTGTAATTCTGGCAGAAATACATATGTTTCTATATACCTCTGGTGTTGAGCAGTATACAAGACTGAGATGATTTCCAGATTAGTGGTACAGTTTTGCACTTTCAAATTCAAGACCAATTACAATCTAGTTCAAATTAGTTATTATCTCTGCAGTATTAAGTCACATATATTCACAGCTTACTATTAAAATCTCACATACACTCATAGCTTACCATTAAAATCATAATTTTAAATAGAGTTTACCTTTATCGTCATTACTGACGCTTTCTGTCTGAGCTTCCAATATATTGGTGGACGCTGCAGTGACAGATTTAGCCTGGTTTGTGTCTTTTCCAAACAGACCTGAATTCCCAGGAGAAAAGGAGAAACTACTAAGTGTTCCTGAACCAAGGGAACCCAAAACAGAACTGTCGACGCTCTTGCCAAAATTAAATGAGACGGTTGATGTAGCTCCTAATGAATGGTCTTTTTTTTCCAACGCAGTTTCAGATTTCTTGTCCGAGGTATCCTCAGTTTTGGTGTTAAACAAAAACATTGAGCCTTGCTGTAGCTTTGAGCTCCCAAACGCAGAAACAGATTGAGAGCCTGGTGTCTTGTTGCCATCGTTTTCAGAGCCACTATCGCTACTGCTTCCGTGTTGCTGCTCAATATTTGCTAAATACTTCTCATAGTCTCTGAAGATGGGTGTCAGGTCACATAGTGGGTTTGTGTTTACATGCTTAACTATCCAGTCACGCACTGAACAGTTTAAAGCTGCTAACTGTTTGTGGTAAACACTAGAGCTACAAACTTTACTCTGCGCATAGCCAGATGAGGATGGTTGACTTCCCCCATTAGCTTTTGGGCTTGCAGCCTTTTTCTCAGTAAATGCAGTAGTAGTAGGACCATTTGACACCGTGGATCCTATTAGGAGAAAAACATGGTTTAGCACTTTTTTCCTGGAAAGCAAGAGTTCCCATAAAAGCCTAACTAATTTTCTCAATATTTCATTATCAAATCATTCATTCTTGCTCAGTTATGTACCTTCTCTTGTATCACAACACTGTGTACCAGACACTGTGGTACAAGAAAACGTGCTGTTAAACAGATATAAGCTTGCTATGTTTAGAAAAATTAATTAGTTCAGGGGTAGACAAAAATACAAAGAGCACAATACTGTTAAAATCCCCACAACCATACAGTCAAATAAAACCCAAAATTCAAAGAAATGTTGTATAGAATAACATTAAAACAAGAGTTTCGTATTCTACCAGAACCTCCAAAATCTTAATTCAAGCTTTACAAAGTTGTAACAGTTATTAAAATGAAGTATTGCATTATCTCCTGCTACTTGTGCTTTACACACTAGCCTGTGATTTCACACGTTTTTTGAGTAGTTTCCATATAAAAACAGTAACAAACAAATTCAGAAATTCCTCATTAAATTTAAGTTTCTCCTAATTTAGTCAAGCTCACTGTAAACTAAAGTTATTCTAAACTTAAAATTCCCCCACTACTGTTCTGAGGCATGCTGACTGTGAAACACTGTGGCGTGGTTAACATTTCCACGTCTCCAACACGAAGGGATAGTTCTAATTCCTCATGGACTATCAAAGTTAGACTTGAAATATTTCAAGTGATTTCAAACACAGGTATAAACGTAACAGATAAAATTCTAGCAAGACTGTTTGCAATATAAGATGTACAGGGAAAAAACAAGTCAAGAGTAGCTACGCAGTGTATATTTACCAAAGAAATGCAAAAAATACAGAAACAAGACCTTAAAAAAACAGAAGTTACACGAGGAAACTGCAGACCTACTAAATGGGCATTTTAAATTATCTTTTTTTAAAAAAAATTAAATTCTGAGAATTGGAACATTTAACTGGAACATGTTATCAGCTGTTTTGTACTATTCAGCAAGTATCTTACGCCAATGTCTTCCATTCTCATTTCTGCCTATAAAGCTTTTACTTTCAGTATTAGATGAAATATCAATTTAGTTTCCACCTCTTAAAACTGCGTGCATTTCATAATTTATGCCTTGAATTTTATGTCTAAATTTGTTGATAAATACGTATGGTTATTTAAAACTTACCAAATGCTGATTGTGTTTCAGAGGTGGTCGTTAAACTGCTGAAAGTAGGAGTGCTAGAGATGCTACTGCTTCCATTAGACAGCCCTTCTAAAGGCTTTATTGCTGCACCATTACCAAATCCGCTGAAACCACCTCCTCCTTTTCCAGAAGGCAATATAAAGCCTTTAAACCCTTTAAAAGCTCCCCCACTTTCAGACTAGGGAAGGAAAAACAAAAAAGAGAGACAATGAGCTACATACATCTCCATAAAAATCCTGTTGTCACTTGATACTTGATTTTGCCCTGGTTCAGTGTGTCATTTCAGGCATTATAGCTATGTAAACAAAGTTAATAGCTTCCTCATGACACATCTTGCTGCTATTTTTAAGGGACTCAGATGTTTGGTATTGAAAATAAACTAGATCTAGGAAGTGGATACATAAAAGTCGTTCAGAGCAGCGGATGTGTTTGCCTATTTGGACATTCACAGCATCTTGTTTTCTTTCAGTAATGACATAGCAATATACAAATGCAGGTTTATTTTCAGCAACTTTGAACTTTTACTGCCACCAAGTACAGATGAACACTTCAGGCCACTCACCAAAGCAACGTACTTTATAGCTACCTGTGTAACATTTACCAAAAATATTCCAATCCAACTGATAGGAAAAAAAAAAAAAAAAGGTAGGCTGTACTTGATAACACAGCATGTCTGCTTTCTGCAGCCTTTTTGTTCCCTAGTTCTGGACACTATCTTTACAACCATATTATTTTATGACATGGTTCCTTCCATGTTTTTAAAAGATACAATGTGATTAACATGCAAATAGGTGCTGCCACTTTTAGGTATTACATAAAATGTCTTTTGGGGTAATGAGCACTTACTACTAGAAGTGAAACTTCAATGCTTATGGACAGCCAGAGGAAAAGGAGACTTGCTTCAGAATTTCAACTCCTTTTTCCACTAAAGAAATGGCAAAATTTATCAATTTTAAGTTCCATTCTACTATCCGGCTTTCTGGGTACGGGCTCCCTTTTAATGGTTTCCCTTTATGTTTTACCATTTCCAGTGTAGTCCTCCATTTCTCATTTCTATTTATCCTATTCTCATTTTTATTCTCTCTCTCTTTGGTCAGACCTACCTACCTTTCTCTCTGGACATTCAAGTTAAACTGCAGTCTTTGTCATTGCAGCATTCTGCTTGTTCCTTTTAGGAACATCATCAAAATTCAAGTTTACCTTTTTGTAAATATTTCACAGGTTTCTTATGCAACCTCAGCTGTCCTGCCATCTCTTCTGCTTTTTAACTTTGTCTAGTCTATCCTAGCTCTTTCCACCTTTGATCTCCAACAGCTATCTCCCAGCCTCCTGACTATTCTACAATCATCTGGTCCCCTTTCCCAGCCAATTGTTTTTCACATTGCAATTGCCCCTGAATGCCTCCTGTTCAAATTGTGGTTTATTTCTTGTAACACCTCTTCCCAGTACAATTCTTTCATTAACCGCACCCTCTACCACATTTGTAGTAAAAACTACTACAGGCCAAAATGGGATAGGACAACTTCCTCATTCATGTTGCTTGGGTATCAGAAAGAAAATTGGAAGCCCGTGCCTAGTCCCAGTCCAAACACAATCTGAGTGACAGGTAAAGTTTCTGTCTTATTTTTGATAGGGCACATGTCCTGTTGAAAGAATGTTTCCTCAGAAGGCAGATACAACAAAGCATCTGTCAAAGATTTCTGAAAGGACTAGTTTTACTGGACTTGTTTAATGCCCTTCACAGGGACTAAACCCAAAATGAAGGCCACCTTCCTTTCAGTTTTCAATTTGTTACTGCAAAGAGTAGGTGGCACTAAAGCTCTTCACAGAGGAGAAAAAAGAAAAAAAAAAAAAGTAGCAGCATTCTTAATAAAAGCTATCTTTTCCATTCTCAGATCACCTTAATATTATGGCTTTAGGGAGCACCTGCCTGAGATACTGCCCAGCCCTCCAAGCATGGATACCTAGTAACTTCTCAAGCTTCCATCCCTGCCAAAAATGGAGCCGAGAACATGTCTGAAACATTCCACGTTTATACTCCAAAAACACATATCTCTCTTCACCCAGTCAATACTAGTGATACCCATTTTTTATTCCAGCCTTATTCTTGCTGTGGAACGGTAAGAAAGAATTTGCAGGTATGAGCTGACTAGTTGCCTGTACCTTCTAAATAGCAGCTTTATTACAAGCACAAAAACCTGGTCACAGATGTCATACTTTGCAACCGAGTCAAACTCCAACACCAATACTCAGTGATTACGTTACCTCTGATCCAACATTTCGGCGCTTTGCCTTTTTAATAGCTCTGTTCTTCAAGACTTCTTCACTGGCTACTGAGAATGTTCCCACCTTTAAGAGGAGGTTAAGGAATCATTAGTGAAAAGTTATTTAAATTCTTAGAATGCATAAAGTCATAGTATAAAGAGATGTCTGAGATCAGTTTTTAAACCCAAATGTTAACACTGCTCCCTAATAAAAAAGGGAAGAAGTAAATGAACACTCAGAAAATACAGCAGCGTGCACAGCTTGCCAGCTACTTGGAAAATAGTTGCTACTTTCAAAACTCTGTCATTTTTGTTCTGCATTCCATTTCCCTTTGTGAAATCTCAATTTTATTATGACAAATAATTAATAGAGTTTTTTTAAAGACAGCTGTAAGATATCTTTGCTTATTGCAATCTTCAGTTTGGAGAAGGTATAGAGATGTATGATGTAAGTAAATCACAACCAGTCTGCTGTAGCTCAAGTATCAGCAAAGGCAGCTAATAGCTAATTACTACCCTGTAATACATAAGGAAATTACATTAAAATTTCCAGAACGATACTTTCAGTTTTCTTTCTCACACTTTATAGGCCTAAACATTTAATACTTTCAGTAGCAAAGAAGCTAGCAGTTTCTTGAGAGATAGTATATGAGCCACGAGTAAATGTGAGATATCAAACACGGAAAAAATCTTTTTGTACAATCAGATTAAATGTATCATTTCACTGTTTGCTTAATTCCTCTGGCTGTGTAGGGACATTCAGGTAAGCACACCAACTTAACCTATTTCTGAAATTCATTATTATTGACCTTTTTAAAAAAATAAAGACACAAAATGTGAAGAAAATTTCTCTCAGAAAACCAAAACTTCTTTTCCTGTGAACTCATCCATCACACATTTAAGAAGTTCAAAAGCATTATGCATTTTAACAAGCCTGGGATTCCCTTTAGAAATGTAAAGTTCCTTCCCCTTGAGCTGCTGATGTAATTCTAATTGTTAAAAGCTGCTTTGCCATATGGCCTGCTTATATTGGGATCTTGAGGGGGAAAAAAACTACACTTCCAACCAACTTTAGGTAGATTTCACCCATAAAACAAATAGCACATCTAAATAACTACCTTATTACCTGCAGGCAAGTGAGAAATATTTGAGGATGGGGTGATGCTTTTCTCAGTGATGGGACATGGGGTAATAGACATAAACCCAAGAAGTTCCACTTAAGGAAAAACTTCCTTCCTGTGAGGGAGCCCTGGCACAAGATGTCCAGCGAGGGTGTGAAGTCTCCTTCTCTGGAGGTTTCCAAACCTGTCTGGATGCATTCCTGAGTGACCTGATCTAGGTGGACCTGCTTTAGCAGAGGGCTTCAACTAGATGACCTTTAGAGGTCCCTTCCAACCCCTACCAGTCTGTGATTCTGTGAATAACTATCTTACCTCCTCAGCTTCATCCTCCTGATCCCAGTTTCTGTCGGTCAGTTCCTTTTCTGCAATTCGCTTTGCCATTTTTCCACACCTGTGTGGAAGAAATACATTTAAAATCATAAATAAAATAAGAAATTAAATTCTAAGTATCAATGATCCTCAATTTTCAATACTTAGAACAAATAATGGGAATAAGTTAATATAAAAGAAGGTCAAAACTGGAATAACAGTTTAAAACCAAGTGTTTCCAACTACTGCTGTGGCAACAACAATCAACAGCACTTGAGATTAAAGCTGCGGCAATAAATCATGTTTGCTCTTGAATTTAAGAAACAATAGGAACATGCAAGTCAATTGTACTCTTCTTTAGCAGCAACGCTGGCTACAGAATTTCCTTTCACTCCCATAACCCATGTACCTGGTCACCAATTACACTGAAGAACTGCAAAATCCAAAAATATGGAAAAAAAAAATCAGGTTTAGATATTCCATATTCCCCTCTATCTTGCCTCAGGATACTCATATAAGCAGCAAGAGAAAACTAAGTTACTTCACAGCATCTAAAATAAACATCGATGAAGAGCTACTGAAGCAACTGGACGGTGGAAGACTTTCCTACAAAGTTTGGTATTGGTGGAATATTACTAATTGGAATTTTGAAAAACTCTACTACAAATAAATTGGATTACTTTTCCCCTAAAGGACACATAAAGCAGTTAGAGCAATTCCTGTAAGCAGCAAATCATCACTTTGCTAGTTATCTCTGCAATGTAAAGAAAAATCAGCTTCAGAGGAAGAAGGTCTGTAATAGTTTTGATTTCCATTTTATTAATGTACAAGTTATCAGCTGTGTACAAAATCACAAAAATAATCTAGGTATGGTATTTTTTAACTGAAAGACCTGGCAAGCATTTTAGATGAAAAAAATTTACTATATCGTCTGGCACTAAATATGAAAACTTTTCAAAACAAAGACGTAGTTTTGCAGCAATTTAAGACTCAAGAGAGCAAAACATTACAATTCTTCACAAAGCCCTCTTAAGACCTGTGCAGATAAAAAGAAAATTCCACAAATAGTTGAATTTGATAGCTGAAAATGACAGTAATATGTGCTTACACAACATCTTGTTTAGCCAATTAAATATTTTTAAACCAAACAGTAAATCCAGTTGCAGAGCAGTCTTACAGTCATCACACAAAGTCAGGAATTTTGGTCTGACACACTTCACAAATAAGGTCGAGGTTATTAGGATCTTTCAGAAGTACCATGACAAAAGACTGTTTTGTGTAAAAACTTTAAAAAGCCCTAATCCATAAAATCCTCAAAGCAGAAGTCCTACCATACCCTGCTTGATTCTCTGCAGACTTGGAAACTTCTAAAATACAGCCATGGGGAAAAAAAGAAAACACACACATCACACAAAAATAAACTACCACAATTTATTTCAAAGTCAAACTGGTTCCCTAGTTGAGTTTCTCACAAGGGTCTACAATACAAACACATGCAACTAGAGAAAGACAAGACTGCATCTCTTTGGCAGCAGCCAGAGCTCAAAGACTAGTAAAACCAAGAATTAAACCATCGGATTCCACAAAAGGTCAAACTACCACTCTTAACCCAGCCACTGAAGCATGACAAGCACACACTAGCAACCCTGTCCTCCACTAATAGCAGAGGGGAAAACTTGTCTGCCTTGACTTAGCACCTACCTGCACTTCTGTGATTTCCCTACAACAATACTGAAAACAAAACCAAACATATAAAGATAGGACTAGCAGGAGAATCCTAGACATTTTTTTCTAACCTATAAAACAAGAAGCAACACAAAACCACCTCTATCTGATAGTCACAACCTGCAAAAAGTTGTAGCAGCAAATGTTCTCAACAGGTTGAGAAAAGCGTAGTTTGAGAAACGCCTCTTAAAAAAAAAATGTTGAACTATTAAAATCTGTTTCAGTAACTACAGCTGCCCTACGTAATGCAGCACTTTTGAGAAGAAAACTCACTTTACTCTGCATCCCACAATATCACCTATCAGAGTGCTAAAAAACTTGCACTGTTGGAGCGGCCAACCTAAAACTAGGGGGCAGAAGCCGTCACTCCTATCTCCTCCCACTTTCAAGGAAGGCCGAAGGTGTGCGGTGCGGGGAAGCGCGAGGCGCCGCGCTGGTGCGGGGCACAAGAAGCCCGCGGCATTTCGGCGTGCGCAACAGCCGAGCTAGGAGCCCACCCGCCTTCCTCCTCTCCTGAGACTTTCGGTTTCCGCGTTGGCTCTTTCGGCTTAACACGTGAGGTGCCGCTCGCCTCCTTTTCCAAAGGCCTAGCTGCAATCAGTCCTCTGTTACATTCCAAGTTCTTTCTTTCCTCGCTCCTACCCCACATATTACTGAGCAGTTCTGCGCCTCTTAAGCGACTGGATGCACTTCTGCCCCCGCCCCAGTGCGGCTCGCCAAAATGCCATCGCCCCGCGGCACTGCGAGCCAGGCCCTAGAGAGCCGGTTGCCTCCGAGGGCGAACTCCCTTCCTCCTCAACATCCCTCCGGCTCGCGGTTCTCCTGTTGGAGGCCCCCCGGGTGACATTTGCGGCCGATTCGTCGCCTCTCCTCATCCCTGTTTGAAATCCACGCGCTTCCTTGAGGGAAGGCGACGGCAGCGCCCTGCCCGCGCCCGAGCGGGCACCCCCGCGGCGAGACGCGCGCCCGCCCGCCCCTCGTGGGACGCGCAGGCGGCCTGGCGCGTTAGGGAAGGTAGCAGCTCGCCAGGAACACGGACAATCTCTCTCCGCGGGCGCCGGTACGTCGCTAAGCACCCCACTGGGGCCGACTGCCGGCCTCACCGCTGCCCCGCGCTGCGTCTCGTCCCGTCCCCACCCCCCCCGGCCGCCGCGCACAGAAAAGGGAGCGAATGGGGGAGCAGAGGCGGGGGAGTAGAGAAGGGAGCCAGCACTTACCCTCGCGGGGTGTCTCCTCCTGGGCGCGGAGCTGCGGGGTCGTCCGGGCAGCTCTTCCCTGCGGCGCCGGGCTGCAAGGCCGGGGCTGCGGCGGGCAGGAGGCGGAGTCTCTTCGCAGGCTTCCCGGGCCCAGAGCCCCGCTCACCATCCCCGGCCGGGTCCTCTGTCCGTCTGCCGCCCGCCGACGTCGCTCAACCCGACGTCAGGGGCCGCCCTCTCGTCCCTTCCAAAAGACGGGGAAGAAATTGTTTTAAACAAGCAGCAGTACCGTCCGGCTGCGTCCCCTCCGGCCGCCGGCACCGCGCATGCGCCACTGTTCTCCCGCGGCCAGCGCCGGGGAAGGGGGGGGAGAGAGCAAGCCACGGCACCGGCGGCGGCCTCTAAGAGGGAGGTCACGTGTCTGCCGCGGCCCAATGGGAGGGTCTGTCTTGCCAACGGCCGGTCGGGCCGCGCATGCTCCCTCCGGAAGGCAGCGGGTCTCGCGCCGGCTGTTCGAATGCTTCGTCACGTGGCCGGCGCCCGCGGTTGGCCGCGCTCCCCCTGCCGGCGGAGGGTGGTGGGTGGTTGCTTGCCACTGGCCAATAAAGCCTCGGCTTGCTTAGTGTCTCCTTCCCTCGTGGCCTTTTCTCCCTGCGTTATAGTGGTGTGTGGGATTAGTGCTAGTGTGAGGCGGCTACGAGAGAAAGTGATGGCCTCTGCTATAGTTTCTGGTTGAAAACAGTGACTCCAACCCTTTTTGCATTGTGTACTGCCTTAGAAAGGTAACAGTAAAAATGAAGGCAGCCAGAGTAGCCCCAAAGCTGTAGTACTCATATCCTGTCCTAAGTACTAGTTTATAAAAGCAAAAAGCCTCAGGTATTCTCAGAATTCTGCAGTTTTAACTAGGCTTCCTCTGTCCAGGCTTCGTATGAAGTCTCTTCCCTGTTCCTTATTTCGTATTGTCTTCAGCTCAGTTTCCTTTAACTTTTGTCCCTTTACTTTTTCCTGTGCCATGCCCTCCCATATAGTCACTACTTTTTTTTCTTGATTGTCTTGTCCTCTCCCTCCATATGAACCTGTTTTGCTTTTTCACTTTTCCTTTGCTTTATATCCCATTTATATCTCATTTCTCAAGCACACTTCTTGCAAAGCTTTGTAGGGTTTGTATTTGTTGAGTAGTGCCTGCCACACAGAGGAGCCCCGTTCTTCCTTGGGTTAGTAGAAATTGACGTAACAAATTTCTGTAAGAACAGTTAAATAGTCAGTACAGGCTACCAAGGAAAAGTTGCTAGATATTCATCATTAGACCTTTTTAATTACAGGTTAATGACTGGTGGTTTATCCCTGGCTTGGTGCCAGGTGCCCACCAAAGTTATTCTATCACCCCCCCTCCTAAACTAGACAGGGATGAGTGAAATATAACAAAGGGTCCACAAGTCAAGATAAGGACAGAGAGATCACTTAGAAATTACTGTCACGGGCAAAACAGACTCAACTTGAGAGAAACTGTTTGGTTTATTAATAAACAGTACAAACAGAGTAGGGAAATGAGAATTAAAAACTGAACATTAAAAGACCTCACCCCACCCCTCCCTTCTTCCCAGGTCTCTACCTCCTGCCCACCAGTGGCACAGGGGAATGGAGGTTATGGTCATTTCATCACAAATGGTCTTTACTGCTGCTTCCTCTCAGGGGGAGGCCTCTTCACACTTCCCACTGCTGCAGTGTGGGGTCCCTCTCTCAATGAACTTACTCAACGTGTGTCTTTCCCAGGGGCTACAGTTCTTCATTAACTACCGCATCATGGATCTCATCCATGGGGGAAACAGTCCTTTGGGAATGAACTGGATCCCCCACAGGGTCACAAGGGTCCTGACAGCAAACCAGCTCTAGTGTGGGCTCCTCTCTCCACAAGTTCCCAGCTCCTGCCAGAAGCCTGCTCCAGCGTGGGTTTTCCACAGGTTCACAACCTCCTTTGGGCACCTTCCTGCTCTGGCGTAGGATTCTCTATGCCCTGCAGGTGGATCATTGCTCGTCCATAGGCCTTTATTGGGCTGCAGAGGCAGGGCCTGCCTCCCCATGGGCTGCACCATAGGTCACAGGGGAACAAGTTATGCTGTGCTAAAGTTAGACTTTACTTTTTTTTAAAGATTGAAGCATCAACTGGAGCTGAAGTAAACTTGGAAAAGAAGAGCTGATATTTTGGCACAGTTGTATAAATGTGTATTTTTCTGTTCATTTAAATCAGTAATTTTGACTACATTTTCAGGAATAGTTTTGTGCAAGTCCTTTGCTGGATCCCAAATTCTCTTACCCCGAGCACTGGAATAGTGACAGAAATAGTGTCCTGGCCCAAAACAAGACATCTGATGTCTCTAGTCAGCTTTTAACAATCATTTATGAACACATTTTGCCTGGTTTGTAATTACCTTGTAGTACAATAAAACAATTACACAAAATTACAAAACTATTTCTAAATAACTTCTACCATAAATTGAGTCATCTCTGCTTTATGTCACTTTGTTGTTGTTCCAATTCATGGGAGTTGGAAACCATATTCTTCCCAGAGTGCTTTCTTGTATCGTCTTGAAATATTGCTACCATCTGATGTGTAGTGCATTTTTCATTAGATGATGTAGCACTAAATTGAGGTGCTGAATCAACAGTGCTAACATGTTTGAGCAGTCCTAAACTCAGTAGGCCTCCTCAAAGGTGTGGATGTTAAGAGGCTCAGGGTCTTACTTTGAGAGACCCTGAACTGAAGTGAGCTCTGTATTTGTCCACTGTGTAGTGGGCTATGTCAAGATGAATATCTGCTAAAATGATTGCTGTAGTTAGCCCTCACTGTAAACTAGCTTTTAAACTTAAGCTTTTAAGTAAAAATAAAAAGAAAAGCTTAAGTACTTAATCCTCTTTAAAAAAAACCCTACAACAATAATAATGGCATTATCCTTTTAGGCTCTAACACCACTTTGGATTATATATAACAATAAAACTAAATAAACTTACTGAGTTTAATCACAGCTTGTTTAGAATTCTTTATTGTAATCTTGTTAAAACTTGGTATAAGTAGACCAAAATTAAGAAGAAAAACACTTTTGAGAACAGAGATAGATGTGTCAGAGGCCTTGCAGTCCTTTAAATAGTAAATTCAGCCATGTGGTTTTCATGGGATTGTCAGCCTGTGGATCTGTCCTGGTTTAGGCCCATCTGGGAACAAAAGACCATTATCGACCATTAGTACCATGGGCCTTTGGAATGCCCTAAGGACAGGGAGGACTCAGTTACCACTTATGGTCCTAGGCAAAACAGACAAGACTTCTTAACTTGGGGAAGTAGACATAAATTAATTTAATCTGCCACCAACCAAAAATGTAAACCCCAAAACATAGCAAACAGGAAGACACGTAGTATGATGATGAAGAGCACAACCAGTCCTTTAACACCATCTTTTCCCCACTCCTCTCCTCTTCTGGGCTCCTAGAGCCCTGATCCCATTGTCTTTACCTTCTCCGTCATGAACAGCTCAGGAGGGCAGGGAATAGGGGTTTCAGTCAGTCTTTTCCCAATAGCTTCTGACGCTGTCTCTTTTCAAGGCAAACAGACTCCTCACCAGTCCTCCCTACTCCAGCACATGGTCCCTCACAGGCCAGGCAGCCCTGCACAGGCTGTTCCGATGTGCATTCAGCCCAAGGGCTGCAGTTCATTTCTGCCTCCTATGTGGGTCTCTGGGGCCTGCAGGCTCTCCAGCACGGCCTGCGCCATGGCCGCCTCCTCATAGTCTCTTGCCCATCTGGGTGCACTCATCTGGAGCTGCTGGTGGCTCAGGCCTGCCATTGCCCTCCATGGGTTGCAGGGGCACAACCTGTGTTCTGGCCACAGGCTGCAGAGGGTTCTACAGTCTGGTGCTCTTCTTTCTACTTTCTGACTGTGGGGTCAGCGTGGTTGCCTTCATCATGTACTGCTCTTCCACCTCCTCTTCCGGCCCAGATTTCTCTTCTTAAATAGTGATGGCATAGGGTCCACCACAGAGCCAGGGGATGTTTCAAGAACTGCTTACTGGGACTGCCACTCCCTCCCCCCGTTACCAAGCAAAAAGTGGCTCCACATAAACCCATGACAGGATTAGTTTGTAGAACTGGCCCCAGACTCCCCCAGGCCAGTAAAAGCTGTCAGTATCATCTTGCTCAGATTACTCTTTTGCTTTTGTAATGACTTGTTATTTTCCAGTGTGAGCAACTTTCTGCAGGCCTAGGGAGATGAATTTTCACATCAGCATTAGGCCGCATTGATGGTTGCAATCCGTTAGTCTGTTCAGTTCGCTTGTAATCAGAATATCCCATGAAAAGCTTCAAAATCATCCCCCTTCATTATTGCAACAGTCTAAGATCAGACTCTACCTCCAGCAGAGCCCCTCTGGGGCAGCCCAGCACTGCCAGAGAGATACTGCATATCACTCTCTGGCAGGTAGGAGCTGGCTCCAGTCTCCGAGTGAGCAGAAAGTAGGAGAAGGGGTGCTTGGAGGGTGCCTGCACTCCAGCCAGCCTTTTCTGCCAGCTGGCCCACCAGGTTCCTCTGCCAGCTGGCATAAGTGAGAGCAACCCCATGACTTGCCTGTGCAACGCAGACTCGAGGAACCATAACCTGCCCTTAGCAGATTTTGGCACAGAAGAAATTCTGGCCCATTAAGAATTTGAACAAAGAAATCAAAAAGCAAGAGTAGGCAGATACAGTCTTAGTCATGCAGGAGGTTTCCCCAGAGAGTTTCTCTGGGAAACATTCAAACTGGCTTCAATTAAAACACCAACTCCAAAAACATGCTGGAGAAATATGGATTCACTCCAAGGCTTGCAGTTGAGCTCTTTGTTCAACCAGGTTAAATCAAGCTTCTGGTTTGCAGCTATGCTAGAGCTGAATGAAGCCCCATTCTAGAAAATGCTAAAGAATATCTTGTTCCAGCAGCAAGAATAATCACCAGAAATAACTGTATGAGACAAGAAGAACATCACCCGGAGATGGGGTTTTGCATCCAACTCTGTCTTCAGCCTGAAAGCTGAAAATAAAGATTGTAATTTTGTCTCAGTAGGGGGCAGAGAACACAACAAGAGGATCTGAAAGATGAATCCAGCTTTGCCCTTGGAAGACACATTCAATTTAAAATGAAAAGGTCACTGCCCACATGATTGCATCACCCACTATGCCAGGTCCATTGAAGATATGAGGCTTTGACAGGTCGTCTGGTCTCAGCAAGGATGAGACATTTCAGGTGTAGCTTGCTGAAAAAAAGCCAAGAAGTTGAATATAGATATCATACTGAAATGTAATAAATGGGGGGGAAAATAGGGGTTTTTAAAATATTTTTTTTTATTAAAGTAGATAAGCATTTTCTCCACTGTTTGCACATTTTATTATTCCAGAACTGTAGATTTTGAAATTGCTTTACCTGTCAACTCTTATTCATTGTGACTAAAGCACTCAGAGTGCTTAAGAAAAGGTCCATTTATAAAGCTTCCTTTCAATAAGGAATGTTCTGGTGTCACTTAGTAGAATTCTAGGCATTTCTTTATTCTGTTTTTTATGCTTATATAGTTGGACATTGTTGCCTGGAAGGTTTCTAAGGAATTCCTAGCTAGTATTTTGATTGGAAATGTGTTTGTTATGTTGTACAAGGACTCCTAATCTACACTATGCAGAATACTTGATGGTGAGAAATATTCAGCACTGTCTTATAGTACAGGTATTAGCACTACATTTCTGTTGACAGGTAATGAACTCAGTGCTGATCTAGGGGTTAGAGTGTCATTACAGGTTTTCCTCTTGTCATTGTCTCTGGTTTGTAGCATTTACCTGATCAACTGTAAAAAGCCCCAGTACCTGAAAAAAAATATTAAAAAGCTTTGTTTTATTGGCTGTTTCTTTCTAGTCCAAAAATAAGAAAAGAGGGAATTAAAGGAATATCTGCTAGCAGGGAGTAGGATTTGCTAAAACATCACCACCAATCTCTTAATTAGCCCCTCAGAATATCATGTTGTCTCATGGTAATCTCAATGAGAAAGAATAAGAGTGAAAATGTAATTGAGTTTATTCCTAAATAACACTTAGATAACAAAAATTACAATTGAAGAATCAGGAATCATGAGAGGGATCTTTTACAAAAGTTGCATTTCAAAATACTGACTTAGAAATTTGAAAGTTGATGAAAAAAATGAGAATGAGATCTAATTCTTAGAAAAAGATTTCTGATTATGTTAAAAATAACTTGTACTTAACACGATAATATCCAAACCTTTTTTGATTAGTAGGGCTAAGAAATGGTAAAGTTTCTTTGAGTGATTTGTAAGATATATTCACTTCAGTTGTTAATCTTGACTCTCTGTTAATTTCTGGGAAGTTAGGCCGAAAACATGTTTCTTATGTTCTGTTTGTTTGTTTTAAATTCTGTTAAAACCAAGGTGTCTAAAACACAGCTGTTCTCCCCAGCAAGGAAAATGTTTGACAATGTACAAAAGCTCACCTCTTCTTATATGTTTGAGAATGTACAAAAACTCACATCTTGGAGATGAGCACAACTGTCATTTGTGTTGTCTGCTAATATTGTCTCTACTATAAACTGTTTCTAATGTGTTGTGCTCATCATCAGTGTTACCAAGATGGCCATCTAGGCTAGTTAGCACATTTAGATAGGTTTCTAAGGGATCATGTGTAAAGTGTTTTCATCAGGGTGCATCAAAGAGCTCTGCCAGACAGAACACCTGTTTCCCCAAGGAGATAGAGCTCTACAACATCTTAAAGAGGGTCAATACAGTAGAGGAGGTATGTGAATTATTAATAGTTCCTTCCCTAAAACATTCTACAAATTAAAAATTCATATTCAGTTGAAAAAATTTTATTGGCAAAGAAAGTAAAAATTACAAATAATTGAGAATGAGATGACATGCTTTGTTCAAAGTGAAGTTAAATGTTTCCAATCATTTATTGGCGTGTTTTAATAACTCTTTTTAAAAAATGGGGAAAAGAAAAAGTATGATTTTTCTGCACTTTTCCCTATATTGGGCAAGAGAGCAAATTTCAGTAAATTATTCCTCAACTAATGCACAATCACTTAATTTTATATAATAAATTTGTCCAAAGAAGACACTGTTTACCAGTTCAAAGCCAAAATTCAGAGTTGAGGTGTTATCTATTCAGTTTGGTTTCTGCTACCTCAGTTAGAAAAATGTCTGCAAAAACAGATTTCTTTGATACTGTTTTCAAGATTCTTCTGTACATTGTTAGAACTCTCTCATCATTGTAATAGTCATTACTTCAGAGTGAGGTCATTGACCCTAACTAATATTTACAAATACACTACTATTAAGGTGAATCATGTTGTGAAAGAGTGGAATATTTTGTCATAGTAACATATCTCAGGAATCCAAAAGTGCTTACAGCACTCTTCTGTTCAGTCTTAGCTGGAAAATAGGTCATGACTGTCAATTTTTCTCATTTTCTGACTGTAATGTAAATTCTGTTCTACCAGACTTCAAACAAAAGATTAGTTTCTACCAAGTTTGCAGATCTTTGCAGCAGTAGCTGTCTTAATTTAAAAAATACTAATTAATTGAGCTATTTTTCACATGTAAGCTTTTTCTCATTTTACAAACAGATGTCATAGTTTTGGTTGCATATCCATAAACTTTTAGGAAACCATCAGGTTTATTAACATTTTCTATATTTATAGAAAACTATTTCTTCATGAATATCAAGTTATGTTATTATCTACTTATGATATTTTGTAGAAATATGGTGCCTAATTCTACCCACAGTGAGACTGTAGCATGTTACAAGAGCCTAGTTATAGAGAAGCATTATTTCTGCCTTTCGGTGTCCAGATGGCCAGAATGTTTGTGAGGGATTTTTTTGTTATTGTTGTTGCCTTCCATCATCCCTGTTGGAAATGTAAGATTTGTTATTCTAAGCTTATAGTCATTGTTAGAAAAATGAAATTCCATCTGCTATTGACTGAAGGAAGCTCGGGAAAATCAACAAAAAACCTTATTTGCTAGGCAGCATTTGTTGCCGGTTCTGAGCCAAAAAGCTCATGCCACTGTGCATGAAGAACTCTGGATTGCTGGTGATTTAACCTGGTGGACAACATGGCAGATGCATATTTTGTTATGAATCTTAATTTGTTTGTATGATTTTTATTGCCTTCTAGTTCCTAACCATAAAACTTCTCAAGCTTATCATTAATCAGACTTTGTATATTGATTTAGGTAAAGACATGCTAAATCACGAGTAGGTTTCTCAATGCATGAAAATATCTTAACTGTTATGGCCAAGCTTCCAGAAGCCCCAAATATTTTGCAGTTAGTTCAGGAGAAGTTGTTGAACTTTTGATATATATGTATATCAAAATATATACATGTAAACATCATATATATATATTTATTTTTTTTTAATATCTATGAGCCTTGCTTTCATGGTACTGGGTGCACATTTGGGAAGACTCGCAAAACTCTGGGGAGAGAGAATGGCAGTGATTCCTTTAGTCAGTCTGTTCATCCTTGAATATCTTTCATGATGCCATGTTTATTTTGTGTAACATAGCTGTTCCTGTTCCTAAGCCCTACTTTTCTTAGCCAGTCCTTTCCTAACTTGCTTTGACTACAAGAGTCTGCAAGGCTGACCTCCTAAAACTCTGTGTCAAAGCTCTTTCTGGTGCATGTTTTTTCACTCATTGCGTACATTTTATCGATCTTCCTGATCTTCAGCTGCTTAATGATACACACTGTTAAATTATGTATTTGTATTTTATGTACTATTCAAAATCACTGAAACCCTCCATGGAGGGGTTAAGGATGTTTTAACACCTGAAGGGACTCAGTTATTGGTCTTACACCCCAAGTAAGTACATATTTGGAAGACCTTGTACCCTTCTTCTGCATTTCTGAGAACTCTAAATGGTTAACATAGTTAACAGCCTAACAGCTTTTCTTTTGATTTTTTAAATTTTTTAATTGTAAAGAAGCTATTGAAACAAGTAGCATATAGGGAAAGTGAGTTACTGATCTTAAGGGATAGCTAAGAAATGAATTTTGGATTTGCAATTAGTATTAAGGAAAACCTCTTCCAAAATAATGACAGCAAGAAGAAATAGCTTCAAAGTTAACAAGCTTTAAAAAATTTGAGCTGTTAAGCTTTTTACAAATGAGTCTTCATTTATGTCCTCTTTTAGCTTCACTCTGCAGAGGCAGGGCTATCCATTTAGCAAGGTGCTCATGGATATCTCTAAGCCTTAAAATTAAATATCTGCCTGATGTTTAATAATTTTCTCTGTTGTCTAAGAACAACACGTTTTTCCCCCTAGTCACCTGCTTATGCTATCAATAGGATCCGCTCCAGAGCCTAGATCAAACCAAATACTTTTAAGACTCACTTACTACTAGTCTAGAGGGAGGAAATAAACATTTTTCTGGGAAACAAAAAAAATCAACCAGTCACTGGAAGACGCAGTAAAAGATCTGGGAGTTCTTCTTATGGAGTACTTGAAGGTTCTCAGTAACAATAGATGTCATTCATGGTCCTTGCATTGGCATGCAGTCTGCTTTTGATTTATCCATGGATAGATTATTCAGGTTTCTGAATAATTTGTGCTGCAAATGTGTATCACCCATGCTTATGAGGCACTTTCCATCTGAAACCAGTGTATTTCCATATTTTTGTTGCACTACGTCTGCTTGTCACCTACTGTACGTAGGTGGCATGTTGAATATATTTAGTTCTACTCTTTGTAAAGGTGTGCTGTCTAATGAACAGTTTTAAGAAACATGGCGCTGGGAGAGAGAGAAAGAAAGGTGGTTTTCTAAGAAGGACATGTCTTAGCTTGGGTTTTTTTAGTTGGTTGGCTGGGGTTTTTTACAACAGTTAGTAGTATTCAGTACTTCATGTATTTAGGCATAGTGACTATTTATTTAATTTACAGCCATGACTGCTTGAGACATCTGCAAATCATAATCAATGAGATGGAGAATGCAGAAATGAGAAACATGCTGTTACTGATGACTTGGAATCCTCCTTCCTGAGGAGAAGAAGCTTGGAGATGTTGACTGACAAGATGCTCAGCATCACCTGGTAATGCACACTTGCAGGCCAGAAAGCCAACTGAATCCTGGGCTGCATTAAAATAAATGTGGCCAGAAAGTCGAGGGAGGTGATTCTGTACTTTCGGTAAAATTTTGCAGTTTTCAAATGAATGTGAAGCCACAACATTCTTCACAGAGAAAATCCACTGGTAAGTACTCTAGTGAGACTTCAGATTGATAGAAAATACAATTAGTCCCTAAAATTCCAAAACTAGTAGAAAGATGCAGAAGAAAGGCTGCCCAGTTTAACACTAGCTGCTAGGAAACACTAGCCACAAACTGTACTCTCTGCTCCTGTTTCCCTCTTTTGCAAACAATGCCCCAACCTAGCATTTAAACTCAATGCATTCTTGTGATCTCAGGTCTTTGGCTGCCACCACCAGAACTCTTTGTACTTGTGAGGTATTTGTCATAGTTAACTTGCTACTCAACATTTAACCAGGCACGCTTTTGCTAAGAAATCTTAAGGGGGGTAAAAAAAAAAAAATGGTAAGGAGAAAATTACTTTTTTTTTCATTTTTAGAGCAGGATTTGAATAGCAGCCAATAAGGAAGCCTTCAATCTGTCATAGAATGAGAAAAAAAGCAGTGCAACAAGACTATCATCTACCTTGTGTGCTGAATGAAGTGGGTTCCTGTTGAAGGTTGATCTAAAGATGATATCAAATATAAGGGAAACTTTTCTGAACAGAAATGTTGGGTACCCATGGTACACAGTAACTGTCCTATAATGTTTGACAGTTTTTGGGAGGCAGTGAACTTGAAGGTGGTATGGAGGACACTCAGAGGTGTGTGTGTGCTTCTGTGGGTACTGTCCACTGTTTTATAGACACACAGTAAACCATCTAGAGAGACTAGTATGGACGTATCCTTTCGTCTGATAAAAAACCCCTCAAACTGTCAAGAAATATGTGATAAAATATTTATATATGCTGTTTCTTGCCAATAATACTGTACCTGCCATCCAAGAGGAACAGTCTTCAGTTCTGGTTTACAGTAAAATTATTTACATTTGTCTTATTTTTGAGACTGAGCAGTATTTCATATTGCATGCTTTCATGCTTTTTTTTCAGGGCTTTTTATACTGTGTTTACATAGAGAATCATATTTATTCTGAATTCTGTAGCTATGGCTGTTTTGTTATGATGAAATAGACATTTCTTGATACCTGGAAATAATAGTGGGTCCCTGATGTAGGCAGCCTGAGATTTATAAGGTCCTTACATACTCATTTTCTTGCTTTTAAGTACTTGGCTTTTCTAAATGAGGTGATAGATAACTCTTGTTCACATAGATATAAGGGGAGGGATCTGGACCAGTTCTTTACACTTCAGTGTAAGGTTTTTTATCTGCAATTTCATCTGATGGCAAAGATCTCCATGTATTTGAAAAACATACATTTGTGCTATCAACTTGTTTTGTGATATGCCTGTATAAATGCAGAAATTTCAGCAAATGTAAATGTATCACACTACAAATAACATCCCTGATTTGTCTTTAGTGAATAATGTCTTTTTGGATTTGTCTTTTTTTTAAGAAATTTCTCCATAAGCAAAGAGTGGAAATAAAATTTCATCTATCACATCTTGATATGTCCTTTCTATATTTTTTCTTTTTAATAAACAAATTTTGTTTATAAATTTAAAATGGAAATATTTTCTAATGATTGTCAAAGTACAGAAAATGTTTTAAAGCATTTCTATCCATGTTTGGGAAGCAAGCTCCTATAGGTTAATTATCAAGATACAGTTTTTTATTATTATATACTGTGATATCAATGGATAGATAGATGAGACATGATAGATTAATAAAGGAAAAGGAATTCTAATATACTTTAAACTTAAAAAGGTGTTAAACTTTTAGAACACTCTGGAGTTTTCATGGTACTGAAGATACAGGCTATCTGTTTGAGGTTTTTGTTAAATCTCTGTGTGTCCTTGGGATAGCCATATGATCTCTATAATATTTCCCCTACATGTTAAGTAATGGAAAAACTATCACCTATGGCACTGGAAGATGTTTCAAAATTTATGTATTGAAAAATTCTTGTTTTTTTTTTGCTAAGAGAGCAAGGAAAAAATGTCTTATTAGTCATAACATGAAGAAATAATTTTGCCTTTAAATTGTTGCACTTCACAGTGGGCAACCTTACACACATTAAGAAGTAAATAGTATTTTAAAGTGATGAGAGACTATGTTCTCACATCCATTCAGTATTCATTGTTCTAAATGCTCTTCATTTACACTTGAGGATCTTGTATAATACTCCTTCAAATGAAGTCACTGATAAAAAGATGGTGAAAAATACCTCGTTATCACTGTGAGTTGAATTGGGTCTCCAATTGTCTGAAAAAAATCCTTAATAATTTCAAGTGTTATGTATTGTCTTCAAGTATAGCTGACAGGTGAAATTTTAAGGAGATTTAGTTGAGATGGGGTGAGGCAAAGCTGAAAGGAACATTAACAAATTGTTTCTAAATTGATAGGAAAAGAGATAGTTTTGGTGTTTGGTGGTTTTTTTGCGATAATGGTTTAATGACTCACTAGTGAGATTTCACAGTTTGCAAAAGCACTATCCTTTATCCTCCCAACAACAATGGAAATTGTGCTTCATTCATGCTGAGTAATGGAGGAGGTTAAAACAGGACTTCAGAAAGAATGTTTCTATGTGATTCAGAGGTTGTGTTACCCTCTAATGCCAGTTTTCCCTAGAGTTGCTTCAACAAAGTAAGTTTAGCCCAGTGTTACTTGTTTAGATTGTTACATAGCAGACTGAAATGTTGGTCTTCTGCTTAAAAAACAAAACAAAATAAAACAAAAACCACACAACCAAGTTCAAAGCATTGATCATAAAAAAAAAAAAAGTAAAGATTATTTATCCTAATCTTTCTCTGATAGAATTCTCTTCTGGGAGCTTATTGCAAGAAGATATTTAACAACTTGTCTGTCTGCAGGTGACCTTACAAGTCATGTTGAATAAGGCAGGCTACAGTTTTGTAATCACTTGAACTGATACTGCTGCCAGAAAAGTAGTCCTACTGCCTGTTCCCAGTTCAAACTGTTGTTTCCTCTGTGTTGGCAGATATTTTCTACAGCTGAGGTTAGAGAACTGGTTTGGATTAATACCTTGCCAGGATGGTTTCCACTTAGATGGCTTTCCTGTTCAGGTTCACCACCTGACTGCAGAAACAATTCTGCCAGTTCAAGGGAATAGCAGCACAAAGACCAGAATAAAGCGCTAAATTTACACGACTTTTGTTTAGTGGCAGTAGGACTTTATGAATCCATAAGTTATATCTTGATGAGAAACAGAGGCTATATGTAAATTGCTTTGGTAGATGTAGCAAGGATAATCATGGATCTCTTTAGGCAAGTAACATACCCTGGTTTGGGTTGGATAGGACATGCATGTTCTGTATACTGATCCCAGTGGTCTATACCACCAAAGGTATCCCACATGTATCATACATACAGGCTTCTCCAACATGAACCCATCTGCCTCTGTCACTGTCCTCAGCAACCATATCATCACACCAGAGAGCATGGAGTGTAGCCACAGCTGCCGCTCAGACACTCCTTGGCATTAATTGCACAGCCATGTCATGTGTTGCTGCTGCTAGCAAAATCTGCCCAGGGCAGCAGGCTTAGGGCTCTCAAGACAGCATAAACTGAAGTGATCCACAGCATAGAGTGGCATGCACATCAGACAAAAGAAAACTGTAGGAAAATTCATTGAGAAGCTGGAAACTGTTCACAACGTCTGCAATGTTTATGTGTGTTATTTCAGAAGGGTTTTTTTTCTTCTGAATTTGTGGAGTGCACTGAATTTGAAGGAAAGATACAAGATGGAGAATTTTACAATTACTTCAGCCTCACTGAAGTCCTTTTATTCCAGTTTTATTTGTGTTATGGTAGGAAGAAGCTAGACTAGTGCATACAGTATTCAAAAATTACTTTTATAGAAGGGGCTAAACAAAGTCAGGAGATAATACAGATTCCAGCGTGACATGACTGCCAGCACACCTAGTTTATGCTACCTTGGTTATTATAATTTTTGGCCTACGGAACTTTATATCTAAAAAATAAATGTCACTGAAAACAATTATAGCTAGTCCAGAAAATAAGCAAAGGAACAAGATAGGACACAAGTCAATTGCATATGTGATTTTTTTTTCCCAGGGACACAGTACATCAGATTAATCAAGGTAAAACAGGTGGAGCACAACCTTGATATGAATCTTGCTGCTAGTATTAAGTCCCACAGAGTTAGACATACCTGAAATCTTTGCTATGGTAGCAGTAGAACCAATTCTTGAAGACATTTGTAAAAGCTCTCTCAGGTCACATGGACAACAGTCAAACCAGGAGGGATAAAATAGCTTTTTCATCAAGGAGATCTTTTAAAAATTATTTTTATTTTTTCCCTGGGAAGTTTAATATGAGACAAAGTTGAAAAGATCATTCTTTGGGTACTGCTGGTTTCAAGGAAGGAAAATGTTAAATGAGGCAAGTGACCTGTATATTCTTAACATGAAAGTTTTGAAATAAATATTTATTGAGGGTGTTTCTAGAGTACACAGGATTAAGAGCAAAGATGTAAAGTATATTAGCCTTTAAAGCAGCTGAAATATTAACCCGTCTTAGCCCATTACAACACAGTATAGGGTTTTCTGTGTCTCCATGACCTGGACAGTATAAATTTGCTGCCAGAGGAGCAATGTCAGGCACTTACTGTCCATGCCTACCCCCACTGGGACCCCCTCCCTGGCCTAAGACCCCATTTCACCACATCCTGGGACTGTCAGTCCCTGCCCCAGTGACTCTGCAGCAGCACCCATCTGCAGCTCTGTTGAACTCTTGTTGTGTCCCCATGGAAGTGCAACATGTCTGGGGCCAAGGCTATTCCTGGCTCCCCCATGGGAGCCCTGGCTGCCTCCAGCCCTGGGGAGCTCGCAGCTGGCCTACCTGGGGCCCTGCCACTCACCCTGCTGGCAGGACCCTTCAGGGCCCAGGTGCAGAGTGGGAAGCACACATCATGAGTGCCTGGGCAGCTGACAAGAAGACAGTAGGAGGACACAGTTGTGACTTGCCTTGAAAGGAAAATAAGCTAGGCAGCAGCTCATGGACTTATGGCACACACTCATTCCAGGCTGTTGTGGTTTGGCCCAGCTAGCAGAGCAGCACCACGACAGTCTCTCGCTCAGTGCCCCCATTCACCCATGTCAAACCATGACACAGTCTCACAAAATCTGAGAGGGCAGAAGTGAACATGTAGGTAAGGGTCTTTCCTGCCTTCTGTGCATCGTGGTCCACACCAGTCCCACTGTTGCTCTTGAATATGGACATAAAAATCCTAGGGCTTGTCAATGGCTGCTGATGTGAAGAGGATGTAAAATAGAGTTAATGCAAAATGTGAAGGCTACAGAAAGACTTTTGAATTGCATTGTTAAGGAGAATGCAGATAGTGTTACAAGAGAGAAACAGAAAAAGTTGCAAAGGTGAATGTTTGGCTGTGGTTATGTATTTATAACTGAATCCATTTTCAAAGCCAGCAGAAGAGATGTTTAATGTTTATCTGTGGTTCTTCAAAGCCTCTGGATTGTCTTTTTTTTTTCCTCCTTTAGGGAAGCTAGAAAGATTTTGAACTCCATTATCAATATTTTTTGCACCTTCCTATGCTCAGGACAAGTGTCCTTGAAAGGGTAGCAGTTTTGGATTTAGTGATTGTCATGTAGACAAGGATGTTTTCAAAATAAAGGCACACAATCCATTTGTAAATCTTCCTGAATATATGAAAGTCTAATCAGGCTGATTCAGACAGCCAAACTATGGCATATCTCATTTGAATTCACTCTTCCCCCAGGCCTTGTCTACAAGAAATATGCATACATTGTATTGTAAGTAGAAAACATGAATGATAACAATACTCAGCCTTGGTGGAGTTCTGAATATATTTTAGTTTTAAATGCATTTGAGCATTTACCTTTTTCATGTACTGAATGTAGCTGTAAGAGCGCTTTACAATGCCTTTCCTTGTCGCCAACAATATAGTCCTGAAACAATGCAACCTTCCACTGCCTCATTTCTCCTTACTGTTAGCAGTTGACAATATTTTCTGCTGTAAGCTACATATTTATTGATTTGGTAGATGAACAGTGATCTGGCATACCCTACTCATCTGAGTAGTTCCACCTTACAGTGAGGGTCCTATTGAGTATGAATTTACTGATTGTATGGGCATGATTAGTGCATCTTCCCTCCATTCTGAGAAATCTATATTATTAAAATAATGATTTGCTGAACTGTTGGCTGGTTTTGATTTTCAAGGTTACCTTTCATAGTCTGTATGTAAAGAGTGACACTTCTCACATCATTGAAAGCACTGTTCTTCCTGGCTGTCTCTCTCTCAGTACCTATTTGAAATGTCTTTCTTCTCAACAACAAGCATTTGAGGAAATCAAATAGTCTTATCACTGGACACTGCAGAAAAAAGTGTTGCCCCATCCCCTTGACATCCACCTTTCAAATACTTGTATTAATGAGGTCCTCTCTCAGTCTCTTCTAAACTGAACAGTCCCAGACCCCACAGCCTTTCCTCATAAGAAAGATGCTCCAGTCCACTGATCATCTTGATGGCCCTGTGCTGGACCCTCTCCAGAAGTTCCCTGTCCCTCTTGAGCTGGGAGCCCAGAACTGGACACAGGGCTCCAGATGAGGCCTCACCAGGGCAGAATAGAGGGGGAAGAGAACCTCCCTTGACCTGCTGGCCACACTCTTCTTGATGCATCCCAGGATGCCGTTGGCCATGAGGGCACATTGGTGGCTCGTGGTTAGTTTATTATCAACCAGGACTCCCAGGTATCTCTCTGCAGAGCTGCTCTCCAGCAGTTCATCACCAGTCTGTACTGGTGCATTGGGTTGTTCCTCCCCAGGTGCAAGACTCTGCACTTGTCCTTGTTGAACCTCATGAGGTTCCTCTCTGCCCAACTCTCAAGCCGGCCGAGATCCTGTTGAGTGGCAGCACAGCCTTCTGGGGAGTCAGCCAGTCCTCCCAGTTTGGTACACTCTGTCCCCTCATACAGGTCATTGATGAAGATGTTGAACAAGACTGGGCCTCAGAACTGACTCCTCTGGAACCCCACTGTCCACCAGCTTCCAACTCAATTCTGTGCTACTAATCACCACCCTCTGGGTTTGTCATTCAGCCAATTCTCGATCCACCTCACTGTCCACTCATCCAACTCACAAAAAAAAGACCCAACCAGGGGAGAACATGAACACAGTCCCACGCTGCCCCAAATTATGCAGTCAAGTTTCCCTCATTTGGGGAAATCGCAGGGGTCAGCACACCGGAGTGCAGGAGATGAGCCTCACCCTGGGAAAACCACCTGCCTGATCATGGGAAGTATAAGATGATAAGGTTAGATACAGGTTCTTTTCTCCCAGCCCATTCCTCTCAACTGTTTCCATGATTAGAGGGCCTGTTGTCTCTTCATGTCCTAATGTTGAATCTGAATGTGCATGAGCATTTGATTCTTCTTTGTCTGACCCTAGTTCCATCTCACTTGTGCTAAAAGCCCTAATCTGGTAAAAAACTGAAGAGGGAGTACAAAGATGAATTAGTGCATACAGCATCTCCTCCCTCCCTCTGCCAGAAATGCTAGGAGCAGCTGAAGGTTTCCTTCCTCTCCACTGCTCTTCTTCAGTCAGCTCATGCTTTCCACAGAAGCAGCAAGTCTCAGCTGCCCTAAATAGGCATTTACCTTGAAGGCATCTACCTAGAAGGAGCCCTGGTAACTCTCACATTGTACTGAGTTTGCATGGCAAGGTTTTGGTAGCAGGGTGGCT
Source organism: Colius striatus (assembly GCF_028858725.1). Lineage (NCBI taxonomy): Eukaryota > Metazoa > Chordata > Aves > Coliiformes > Coliidae > Colius > Colius striatus. The sequence goes on along the minus strand of NC_084759.1, from coordinate 127,169,218 downwards.
AAATGGGATGGCTTCTGTGAGAAGCTGCCAGAAGCTTTCCGTATATCTGATAGAGCCAATGCAACTGGCTCCAAGATGAACCCATTGCTGGCCAAGGCCGAGCCCATCAGTGATGGTGGTAGTGCCTCTGGGAGAACATAGTTAAGAAGTTGGAAAAAAAGTGTAATAGTAGCTGGAAGAGAGGTGTGAAAATGTATGAGAGAAACAGCCCTGCAGATACCAAGGTCAGTGAAGAAGTAGAGATATCCCTGCAGTCCATGGTGAAGCCCATGATTAGGCCCTGTCCCTGCAGCCATGCAGGCTACAGGAGAGCAGAGATTTCCCTGCAGGCCAGAGAAGACCCCACGCCAGAGTGGGTCATGACTGAAGGAGGCTGTGGCCCTGTGAAGAGCCTGGGCTGGAGCAGCTCCTGATGGGAACTGTGGACTTGATGTGAGAAAGGAGCCCATGTTTTAGCAGTTTGTGAAGAAGTGCATTCTGTGGGAAGGACCCACATTGGAGAAGTTCACAGAGGACTGTCTCCTGTGGGAGGGACTCCATGCTGGAGCAGGGAAAAGGTGTGAGGAGGAGAGAGCAGCAGAGATAACACATGATAAACTGACTGCAATCCTTATTCCCCATTCCTCTGTATTGCTATGGGGGAGGAGGTAGAGAGCTTGGGAGTGTTGTTGAGCCTGGGAAGAAGAAAAGAGTGGGGCAAAAGTGTTAAAAGATTTAGTTTTCTTTCTCATTACCTTACTCTGTTTTGATTAGCAATAACTTGAATTAATTTCCCCAAGTTGAATGTGTTTTACCCCTGACAGCAATTGCTGAATGGTGTCTTCCTTTCCTTAGCTTGATCCACAAGCCTTTTGCTATATTTTTTTCCCTCTGTCCTTCTGAGGAGGGTCAATGCCTTGGTGGGCACCTGGCGTCCAGCCAAGATCACCCAACACAGACATCATCACTTCTGTATTCTGTGATTTTTGTACACAAGTTGTTGTCACTGTGGTCTTTTTTCCCCCTTAACTAAGGATTGAGGTTTTCTCCTAAATTCATTAACATAGTTTCTTAATTTGACATATTGCACGATAGTCCAAGGAGCCAATAAATAGTCATGAAAAAGTTAATAATTTATTTCTTTTCCAGACACGTCAGTATGATTGGTGTATGTTGTACTAGCATGACTAGGTGATGACTGAGGTGTATATTTTATATCTCTTTAGGGGCTGGGTTTTTTCGTTTGTTTATTTATGTAGACTTTAAAAGTCAGTCTATTGTTCTTTGTTTTATTCCAAAGTCCTCCTATTTGCCCTCACAAAAATGGGAAGAGGTTTGACATCTGTAAAATATTTATGGGATGGGAAACCATTGATGCTAAATTTAGTAGTTTTGATTGTTATCTTCACAAGTTAAAGTAATTCAATTACTAATTTGCTAATTTCTCTGCTTGATTGTCTCTCTTAGCAAGGTGATAACATTGCAAATTTCCATTATAGAGAAGAGATGACAGAAAGTTTGACATGCCATCATTATGTAAAAGAATACCAACTCATGCCTTGTTACTGGCAATTACTGTACTCCTAAGAGTAACCTTAGCATCAGATAAACCAGATGCAAAATATGAGGGAGTTGGAATCATATACTCTCATAACATGTGCTCTATTATCTTTCTTTAAAACGTCATTGGCTAACTGGATCTTTCTACTGCAGTGAGCATGTTCAACATCAGCCAGGTAGAAAAACTGGTACTATGTCTTTGATTTGCCCAGTTTGCAGCCATTGCATTTGCATTTTTGTTGTAATAAACATGAGCTACACTGTGAACAAACTTCATCTGAATTAGAGATAATTAAGATGAGGTTGGCTGCAAAACCCATCACCTTTTCCTCCATCCATCATCCCCAGCAATGAGGCCACTTTTGCTGCACAGAAGATGCAATGTGATTTCATTAGCTCTCCATAAAAGGAGATGCTTTCCTAGTACCTGAGCAAGTTGAAGGTTCATTACAGTGCATATAATTAAGGAGTGTAAGCAATGAGACAAATGGTAAACTTCAGAGTTCTTTATTAAAAAAGAAAAAAACATTTCTGGAAAATAACTTTGAAATAAATGCTAAATGGGGACTCTACGAGGATCAACATTTAAGGGGGCTACATTTAATGTCTGAATTACTTGAAACTGCAATTTGCGTTTGTCGGAATCACATATTCCAAGAAAATGGTACTCAGAGCTATTGTACAAGATATTTTCTAAGTCCTTGTGATTCAAGTATAGAAAAAATATCTGGAAACATTATGATTTGTTCTTATCTTCTATTTTATTTTTCAAAATCCAAGATAATAAAGCCCTCATTGCACATCTAGAAACACTTGAAATAATATGCTCTTCAGGGGGGAAACAGACTGAACAGCAGTTAAGCTATTACTTTCACTAAACCAAACAGGCTTTAATAAAAAGCCTCTTCTTAGCTGTATTGTCCATTATTAACATGACTACATCAGTCCTGTAATATTCTTATTTCTAAAGGACTCTTGATGCTGCTTTTTCCTCAAGAGAAAGTGGTAATGTATACATTAGTAGCTGATGCGTATGGCTGATTGACCCACCAGTAGTGCCTGTCAGCAGAGGCTGTGTTTTCTACAGCCAGCTGCTTTTTTTTTTGTTACACAAGAAGGAAGAAGTATCCAAAAGCTGATGCACTTTGGTCACCTGAATTTGGTCAGTCATTCCTATGTAAAGTGCATGGCAACTTTATCAAGCTTGCTGAAAATGTTGTGTACAATGTACTTGGGTTTGCAAATACTTTGAATTTTCTGTTTATTTCTGAAGATTAAGGGAGATTTAAATACTAGTCAAAGGGATCATTACTGCTGGGGAGCTGTCTGTATTGAACCATAGCTGAAATATATACTGAATATTGTGAAGGCAAACCCTTTCATTCTGTTTAACATTGCTGTCTCCACATATCCCTGTAACAAGGAGGCTAGGACTTGTGGTGTTGAAGTGCAGAGAACATTGGTTCTCCTCCTCTCTGGGTTCAGCATCCGGCCGATCAGAACACCTCTAGAGTTTGTCCTCAAGTGCCCAGTAACTTCTTTAAACCAACATATTTAATCTTTGTAGCCAGAAGAGAACAGAACACAAAAGAAAGGCATTTTAACGCAATAAAAGAGCTACATGCCTGTCTTTCTTACCCTAAGGCCTTTGCCCTGTGGTACAGAGTCACAGAAGATTTTCTTCTTCAGATCCTACAGTAGAATCAGTGCTTTTTATTCTCTGTGGAATTTCTGTAGGGAGATTATTTTAGTTTATCTTCATCTTTTAACCATTGCTGTTCTTTTTGTATCATTTTGCTCCCAGATTGGCAAAACCAGTTGTGTTAACATTGCTCATAATCTGTTACAGACTGCAGATTATTATGTATATTACTCCACTGGCAGGTCTTGTTCTTATTTCAATAGTTACTACGTTCTCCCTAGGAATTGTTTTCAGATAGATCTTTCTGCACACCTAGCCTAGAGTGCAGTCTCAAAACTTTTGAAGTGGCAATAATCTCTAAAACTGATATAGACAATGTTGGGAAGAATAAACACGAGTTAGAACATGAGTGAATACTAATTTCTTAGTCATAAAATCTACCATTTCCAGAAAATAAATATATTAGCCATGTCTTGAAAGCAGCTTCTTCTAAGGTAAGCACAAATATCTTTCAATGGTTCTCCATTCTTTTTAGCAGGAAGCTCCTTATTTGAAGCCACTGAGTAGTTTCAGTCAGCTTTTTAGCCAGACAGTCATTAATTAACTGGACATACAAATATATTAAATATTCTGATTACCTTATATAGTACAGTATCACAATTACCAGTATTTAAACATTAACTTTTTGTCCTTTGCAGCCTATGCAGACTTCAAGGTTACTGGCTGACCTGGCTCTGTTACTTGTAGCTGAGTGACACTGAGAAAGGACTACTCAGAGGTTCCATTATGTTTTGATAAACACCTTGTCTCCAGGCAAGGTGTTTCTTCCAGAATGCTATTTATGTCATTTTTTTCCCCTCAAGGAAATATCCCATAATAAATTGCTGAAAAAATTTTGCAGCAAATGTGAAATTTTCAGTCATTGGTAGTGTGCCTCATCAGTTCACAAGCAGGTTTGAAAGCCACAGGGAGTTTTGTGTAGGGAATGTGTTTTCTACTAATGCAAATTTCACTAGTCCAAATGCAAGAAACAATTCCATTGTTGCTAGTTTCTTATGTATCATACTGTACCACTACTGAGCTACATGAGTCCAAGAAATGAAATTATTTCTTTTTCCTTGTGGAGTAACAGACCTAGCTTATTAAGAAAGATGGACTCAGGTTTTGGATCTGAAATTGAGAGCAAACAATGTGATCACAACTTTTTGCTCATCATCTTAAAGGCCAAGGGCTCGTGCATTTATCACTTGCTGACTATATCGTGGCTATTCCTACTAGCTTTGGGCTAGCTTAAGGAGCAAGTTTCCAATATACAAGGTATTGTGTATATATATATAATATATATATATATATATCCTGGCCATTTCATCATCTGAATGTGGTGGTCATTTTTCTAGCATTCTGGCTACTCCTTTGATAGAAAGTATCCACAGCCTAGCTCACAGCTGAATCCTATGCCTGTATAGTACAGTTTATCAGTTTATGGGTTACATGATGTTGCCTCTTAATAGAGGAAAGTTATTTTCCTTTGTGTGAAAAACAAATACATTAATTTTTAGAAAGCCTAGACTCTTTCACTTCATAACCTCAGTATAACCATGCTGTAACTGCCCTTATGAAATAAGATCTTCCATCAAACATTACAGGAATTTCCCAAGTAAACTTTTAATTAGTTAACAAAACAAAAGCAGATCCACTGGTCAAAGAACAGCCATTTTAAATAATCCCGTTACTGTAATTCTATTGTGTGTTTTTTTAATAGCACTCTTCCATAATACTCTGCACTGATAATCATGTTACTTCATTAAAGTGAAGTTCAACTTTATTTATATCGTAGATTTGGTAAGATATTTAGAGCAAATAAAATTTTTAGTGCTAGCAGTTGGGTGGAAGGAATTACTGTTATCACATGGCAACTCCTGTACCATAGCATAAGGTAGGTGGGCTAATCGCTAAACTAGAAACCTTCAAGAAGCCACACAGCAATGCATGAAGGAGACCCTTTTCGTCCTTGCAGTGAGATGGTGGAGAGGAATGTTGCAAGCTCAGGATGAGCTTGTAATGTGCTGTCCCAGACATCATGGTTTTTCTGGCTCCCAGCAAATACATTACTTACTGAAGGCCTCTGTGAGACTGCAAAGTGAATGCTACCTGGATTTTTTAGGGTAAATCATATGAAGTGCTTCCATATTGTGGCATATCTGTTGTTATGGCATATCAGTCTTTCACACTGGAGAGACTTCTTCCAAACCTTTACCTTACTAATGCCCTAAATATGAAAAAAGCATTTAAGTTGTTGCTTTTCTTTTAGCATTCACCGTTCTAAAATAAGGGGAACCACCAAGAGAGGACTGCATGCTGGATTCTACCAAACAGCCTGAATCCTCAGTAACCAGACGCCTTCCAGAGGCTGTCCAAGTTCTTCCATTCAGCCAGAAGTTCTCTTATGGCCCATAAAGTTTTTACAGTTTCTCAACCTATGCACTGATGGCACATGGAATTTTCATGAGACTAGAACTGCAGGCATTCTGTGGCTAATAGCCACTTTTACTTGCAATACTAAAGCTCTAAATTCTGTGAAAACTTAGATACAATTGCAACCATACCAAAACAAGCCTGCAAACTCTATTCAAAAGGTACCTGAGGTACTGTGAAACCTATGGGCTCGGTGGGAATAGCCAGGAGAAGTTTGTATGTAAGTATTTGCCAAATAACTAGTGTTCAGCTGCATACAGAAAGAGTAGAAGTGGTCTTCTGCCAAAAATGATTTGGAAGACAACTGATCAATAAACAATGCTCAGGTAAACACTTGTACCTAGTCATTTATTCCATTCAAACATTGACAATAAGGAACGTTCTAATAATTACTTAGCATCATAGCCTTCAGGGAAGAAAACAGTGGTCTGAGTTCATCTCTGGTGTAATTGTAGTTAAATTTGCCCTTTGTGGTTATTTAGAATGTCTTTTAGTGAACAGCAAATTGCATCTGGCATTGCATTTGTTCAAAGACCATGTATAAGTAAGCCTTTACCTGTCCTCTAAAGCCTCGTGAAAAAATCTCATGGAATATCAGAGTGTTAAATCATTAAATCTATTTCTAAACACATTACATCTATTTCTATAAGCTTTCTTCAATTCCTATTTGTTTGTTTTTAATTTGAGTTCAAATTGAGATGCAGAGTTTAATTTCTGGATCTCTGCTTTTTCCAGGAAATAACGATACTGAAGTTATTCTGGGAATCGAGTTGCAGTTTTATCAAAGCAATTTTGCCTGCATCTAAACCGACATTAACTACAGCTTTGAAAAATACTTCTGGCAGGTCATTTACCTTTAGTCTGTCAGATTTTTGTTCAAAAATATGTTGTGGTACTTTTGCCTGTTTGTTAACCAAAATTGGCTCCTTTTTTTCTAATTCATGAGAAATCAAGGGTCACTCCAAACTTGCTTGTTTCAGCGGCATCGTTGATTGCCTTCTGTGATGTGTATTAAGAAGCCCAGTCAGTGTTGCATTATTTTTGCTCTCTTAGTGGACTATTGAAACTTTTACAGGGAAGTGGAAGAAAATTAGATTTCAGGGAAGAAAATGAATCCTGATTTCAGTACATGTTCCTAAAAGACTTCTGATATTTTTTCACAGCTGGCTGGTAATAAACACTGCTAGTACAGTCACTCCTAGAAGATGAAAAATAGAAAAAACAATTCAGAGTTTTCATCCAAACACATATAAATTCAATCTTAACCAATAGCAGTTATTCCTTGATAATCTATGTTCAGGCCAAGAACAGTGTGCCTTCAGTCTTTATTGATATACTGTATTTAAGCCCTATTTCTTTCCTTTAATCAGCTAAAAGAATTATGAAGAATACGTTACAGCAAGGTATCATTTCCTCTTAGTAGGTACTGAAGAAATAATAAAAGGGATATGAAGCTAGGCAGTATATTTCTTCTGAAAATCAGGAATTTGACATGGCTAGTACACATTGGGAAGGGTAAACTTTTGAATACACAACAGTGAGAGGGCAATTCATTTTCAGGTCAATAAGACAGATAGTGATGACAGTGGTAGTCTTTGAACTGATGTCAATATTTGTTGACCAGCACGTTTTTTTAACTCATAAGAGTATTCTCCTGACACATCTTTCCTGTGCAGATCTCCTGCTGCCTTTGAAATGTGCTATAGATATCCAAACTTGGAACATATTTGAAATTATTCTGGGGGTTTTTTTTTAAGTTTTGCTATTTTGGTTTTGTTTGTTTGTTTGTTTTAATTTTTATATACTTTTGTGTGTTATTGTCATGATCTTATGTGGAGCTGTTTCTGGTAATGATGAAGGCGCTGTAAAGATGGCTCCTCTAAGAAGTTGCTCAAAACTCTCCCCAGCTCTGAGTCAGACCCACTTCTGGGGCTGAGCCAATTGGATGCCTCCACAATCACTTTTTAAGAAGAAGCAAGAGGAGGAGGGTTCTTCCTTTTCCTTCTTGTTTGTTCCTTCTTTTGTGGCTGGTGGTGCAAGGAGTTGGATGAGAGAGAGAAGTGACCATGTGGATCCCAAGATCAGTGAGGGAAGAAAGGAGGAGGTGTGTTGAAACAGAGACTTCCTTGCATCCTGTGGAGAGGACTGGTGAAGCAACTTGTTTGCACTTCATAAAAGACCCTGTGCCAGGAACAGTAACTATGCCCAGAAGAGGCCATGTCCCATAGAAGGGACCCCATATTTGCAGAAATTATAGCTGCTGGGAAGAGCCCACACCAGAGGAGTTTGTTAAGGACTATGTCCCGTGGGAGGGACCCCATATGGGAGCAGGAGAAGAATGTGAGGAGTCGTCTTCCTCTGAGAAGAGAGAAATGGCAGAGACCGTCTGTGAGGCACTGACCCTATCCCCTATTCCCGATCCCTCATGCTATTGAATCATGGAATCATAGAATGGTAGCGATTTGGAAGGGACCTTTAGAGATCATCTAGTCCAACCCCCCTGCAGAAACAGGTCCACCTAGGTCAGATTGCACAGGAACATGTCTTAGATTATTACCATATGCACGAAGACAAAAGTTAGCCTGAATCACTGAAGATATACTGAAAACGTATTTAAAGGCAATAAAGACCTGAGATCAGTGAGGCTATAAATAATTACATCTTGAGTTTGCTGAGAAGGGACTTGTTTTGTATAATCACAGAGTGAATGCTTTAGTCACTTTCACTTTTTTGTTGGCAAGTTCTCCATGAATGGAAATGGAAATTGCCATCAATAAGAAAAAAACATTTTTCTAGAAAGCTCTTTCTGATGTTCAAGTACAGTGTCAAATGTTGACATTGCATAATTTGTAAAATATTTGAAATATTTACTACCATCTGACAAAGCCACCTCTTCAAACCAAGCAAGACCTATTCTGCTACTAGGAAATGTATTTTCTGCTACTGTCTTTTGAGCACCTTGTTAGAAATGTTAGGGTGTTTTTTAATAGGCTTTGAAAGAGCAAGCTAACTGCCCAGTACCTCTACAACTCTGATCAACACTCTTATGTGTGCTCCCTCAGTGCACCAAAAATGACCCATGTATCCATCAGTTTGGTCATTCTGTAATATACGACCAAAACCTAAGAGAAGTGGATTGAGATGTATCTCTGGTTTAACTATTTTGGCTGTGGTGTAGTCAAATATCCTAGCTAGCTATGGGCAAAGCTACTCAACTTTTCATTTTCTGGTAAAAAACATCAGGCTCCTGTTATTTTGGGATCCTGCAACTTTCTCTGCAAAGCCCAAACAAGGATAGGAATGTACCACGTGAGAATCCTTGCACCTGCAGTGCCACCTGTTTATGCTGAATTGAATCAAGGTTAGAAAAGTTCTTGCATCTCTTTGGAAAAAGAAGCTGAAGGCCAGTCTATTTCTCTCCTTCACATACTGGTGCCATAGGATAGATGAGAATGTTGAGCACTTCTCATGGTGGAATTTGAGAAGGATCATGTGTGCATGCTTTGGGCTGGTGTGTGCCGGAAGCAGTCATAAAAATACATGGGTAACCCAAACTTCCTTCAATGTGTAAAAAAATCCTGCACACTTGGAGGATCCCCATACAGAAGTTCGTTCGATTTATTGATTTGTTTAATATTTATTTATATTGAAATAGTTTTTGACTCCTCAAATAAGGCTGATTCCTTGGTATAGAACACTAGTAAGTGGCAGAAGACATGACAATGTCTGTAATTGTATCTACAGTAGGAACGATAGCCTGTGAATTACCCTGGTGGAAGAAAAATTCTGATTGAAATACTTCAGCCAATATAAAATTGGTTGGTATGACTTACTTGGTTCTGTTAAAACAGCTAGACAGAGGAAAGACAGAGTCAAGCTTCACTCTTAACTTCTCAGGCTGCAGTGGTTGTTGCAGCAGTTGTTACAGGCCCCATCAGTCATAGCACACAGGCAACAGCAGTGGTCGAGGGACAGAGTGATAGGTGTTCTCAACGGACATGAAAACTGTTTCCACGTGGGACTGACAGAGCTTTCTTCATCTGAGTAGCACCACCTATCTAGGAAGAAGAATTCAAACTAAAACAGGGACAGAAGGAATCAGGATGTATAACAGGAACCCAATCAAAAATGACTTAATGAAAAGGAATCTGACTGACCCTTTAAACAATCTGTGCAACACACTCAGACAACTGTATTAGGGTAAAGAAGTGCATAAATACAAATATGTAGGCACATTTGAGTGACAAGGTCTTGTCGTGGTTTGGGACCATCAGGGGACAAAATATCACAATTAGAATCAAGTACCAAAGACTTGAAATTGTCAAAGGGCAGAGAGGCCTTAATTGCCGCTATGGTCCAGGACAAAACACACCAGGCTACTGGTCTTGGGGAAGAAAACAGAAAATAATTTAATCCAACAGCAACTAAAACATAACCATAAAACCCCAAAACATAACCAACACAAAACAACAGAGTGGTACAATGATGAAGAGTATAACCAGCCCCTTAAGATCACCTTCTCCCCACCCTTCCCCTCTTCCTAGGCTCAGAGCCCTGATCCCGGTGTCTTTTTGTCCTCCTCCACTGAACGGCTCAGGGGGAGGGAATGGGGGTTTCAGCCAGTCTATTCCTGAAGGCTTCTGCTGTTTGTTTCTTCTCAGGGTAGGTGGGCTCCGCGCCAGTCCTCTCTGTCCCTCTGTGGGGCACCTTGCACACACAGCAGCCCTCCATGGGCAGTTCCATTGTGCATTCATCCCAAAGGCTGCAGCTCCTTTCCACCTCTCGTGTGGGGCTGCTCTGCAGCCTGCAGGCTCTCCAGCATGGCCTACACCATGGCCACCTCCTCACACAGTCTCCTGCCCGTCTGGGTGCACTCACCAGGAGCTGCTGGTGGCTCTCAGGCCTACCATTGCCCTCCATGGGTTGCAGGGGCACAGCCTGCACTCTTGCTACGGCTTGCAGAGGGATCTCTGGTCTGGTGCTCCTCCTTCCTTCCTCCTTCTCTGACTGCGGAATCGACGTGGTTGCCTCCATCTTGTACCACTCTTACACCTATTCCTAAGCACTTCAAATTGCCATCCTTAAATAGTGATGGCAGAGGTGCCAGATTGGCCCAGCTGAGCTGGAGGTGGGTCCGAACCCAAGAGCTGAAGGAAAATCCAAAAACTCTTTACCAGGTCTTTACTGCAACCCCCTCCCCCTGTTACTAAGCAAAACCAGCTCCTTGCTAAACCATGACAAGGCTAGTGGAAGATGTCCCTGCCCATGGCAGGGTGATTCTAACTAAATGATCTTTAAGGTCCCTTCCAACTCAAGGCATTCTATGATTCTGTATCTTTATGTAAGTGTAATATATAATTTTTCAATTTTTTATGGCTCACCAGACATCCTGTAATGCCTCACATGATTCTGTTATGATATACCTCATTAAAAAAAAATAGCCAATTTTTAAAATGTGTTGTTACTAAATTTATTAAAGAAGCTTCTGTGGAGTAATGGCATTCCATTGCATATATGTGTGTGTGTGTGTATTCCATTGACTTAAGAAACTGGATTATTTACTGAATGGAATATACATATAAGATTTCTGCTACTAGTATTCTGTATGTTGGATGAATTACTAAAACATGAAATGCAAAAGATGAGGTGGGATAAAACAGAAGTCTGTATATACACTCTAAATATATAACTTATGCTAAAATACTGTGACATCTTTTTGAAGGCTGTAATTATTTTGTGTTCACTATTTTCAAATACCGATCATTTTGATAAGATAAGATCAACTAACTCACGATGGTGTCACTAATGCTCAAGATATCTCTATATACTTTCTCCAGTTGAAAGCACTGTGTATTTGTGTCCCATTCTGTGGCACCATGGAGGGCCTCTCCTAAAAAGACAATGGGTGTCTCAAAAGAAAAAGTTGCTGTTGTGGAAAAATTACAAAACCAATTTCTGAGTATTAAGAAATATATAAAAAATCATGTAGCTCTTGGCTTAAATTGTTCAATGCACTCTTATGTTGTTCTCAGCAGTTCAGAAGGGAGCTATTTCCTCCTTGTTTTCTAAGTCTGAGCCCCTAAAGATTGGGTAATGGATGAGAATAAAAACATTTTGATGATGAGAGGTTTACAATGGGATCATTGTCAGACTGGTACCTCGAGGGCTCTACTGGGGGCCATTGTCATGCCTGTTTCCATTCTGCTAATGAGTGGATCCTGGTTCTCACTGAGGTATAGTGAGAGATCAGTGTAGCTACCCAAGAGCTAGCAGTGGCTCATCTTTCTTGTCAGCCTCCCCCTACTCACTGTGACAAAGTGAAAGGCTTTGGAAAAACCAGACTCATTCAGTGTAATTGAACTAAATGGATAATAGGACACTTATTAGAGCATTAAACAGAAGAATACTCTTCGCCAGCTTTTGCAGAGACTGCAGCTCTTTGTCATTTTATAATAGACATTCACTTAGGAGTCTATTCTTTTTCTGTGTGCGCATTGGGATTTTTAAGATATCTAGCTCCCATCAATATTAATGGGAGTTGTGCGAGTAAACCCTGGGAATTCAGAAAAATAAAGAATGAGACCTTTATGTTTTTAGGAAAAATGCAACTGAAAGCCAAGAATAACTCAGTCTGTAATTGTTTGTTTCTATTATGGAACTACTTTGGAGGTGAAAAAGAGCACAAATTATAAGTAAAAGCCAACTACGTAAGGACAAATTCTACACTCCTAGCTTAGCCCAGACAGCAACTTGCCCTTCAGACAACCCAAGTCTATTTACATGTCCAGTTATCTCAGCTTTTCATGGAGTAAAAGGGAACTCAAAATAAAGCAGTATGATCCTCCTGCTTCCCAGTCTGAAACCTTCATATACATTCCTTATGTGGGGTTATTCTTTTACCCTATTGGCATCAGTCAGAAGGATACTTTTCGACATGAGGGATCAGAGGTATGTTTCAATTCAATATTATTATTCAAAAATACTGATAAGGCTGGTAATTTCACCTTTCTAGTTCCGATTTGCATAGCTCCAGTAATACTCAGTTTATGGCTTACTGGTGTCTTTTATCCTCAAAATGCTTTGCAAATGTTAAATCACATTCTCTTGTCATTTAATCAATGCTTTGGCATAACCCAGAGCTAGGTGTGAAACTATTAGAGTTCACAGCACTTGTAAATTTGATAAAACAGGAAAAGATGATTACTTGTTAGCATTTATCTTACTAGAAGTGTTTCAGCTGGACATGGCTGTGAATATCAAAACTTACATGATGAGACCAACCTTGCATTAAAAAAAAACATCCCTACTTCTGGTGTTTTGTCACCCTGCCATTTCCTTTGTTTTATAGGTAAAGAAACCAAGAGAGGAATATGGCTGTAAATTGTGGAAGTCGGGAGCAAAATTAACATTCAGTTTCAACTACTGCTCATCACTGAAACATCTCTCAGTCTTTCAGAGTTACTTGTTTCTTATGAACCCAACTAGTAATTAAAATGAAGGTACTGGAGTGATAAAGGAACCTTGGAGAAGGGACAGGTAGTACAATTCTGCATGTTCTTTTTATTAATACATGGGGAAACAGAGAGATTTGCCTAGTACAGACTATATTTTGTCTCCTCACTTAGTTGCTACAGTTAGTTGAAGAAATGTTCCATTTGTTCCTTGTGCTTTCCTTATAGAGTTGGTACAGTGCTTCATGCATTTGCTTCGCACTTAGAAAGGAGTAGGAATTTCCCCCCACCAATGAGGTATGTTACTGAATGGAGCAGCGTACACCCACTCACAGCTGCAGAGAAACCTCAGTCCTTTGAGTCACCAATTGTGCAATTGGTCAGAAGAAAATAAGGTTTCTTTGTTTCTCTATTGCTTGTTTACACCCTTCTCAAATAAGCAAGACCTGGATATTAAAAAAGAAAACCAACAAACAAACCTAAACAATTGCCAAGGGAAGCAGCCAAATGTACAATTAATAAGCCCAATTCCCATCTTTTTTTACCTTTATGGAATCAGAAACAAATTCAGCTAAAGCAGAACAGAGTTACATCAAATTAGTACAAAGCTAATAGGAGAAATCAACCCATTTCATTTGGGGATTCTCTGTTATATTTTCTTAAACACAGGAGGCTACCTAATAAAACTGCTACTGTTTAACTGAAAAACATGCTTTAGGAAGACTTTCAGAGAGGTGGCTGTCTCTTTCGATTTACTGGGTATTTGTACCGAGGTCTTTTGAATATTTGAAATAACCGTCTCTATTTTTTCGTCCTCCCCCACCCCTAACCCCAATTTGGAACATTTCGGTTGCTTTCCACTAGATGGCTACACGGAAAGCGGTTTTGCAGGGAGCAAAGCCATGCAGCCCTTAACGTCTGTGGAAAACTTATTTGGTTTGGTTTTTTTTCTTTTCTTTTCTAGTTCAATCTCTGACTGTGTGATACAGCCTAGCTTCCCAAGTCAGAAATTCCTGTTCAGCGGGGATTGGAGAAAATCACTACCTTGGAGAAGCCTGCCTCAGAGCCTGCAGCAAATCAAACAAGATGATCCACTTCATCGTGGTTTCATTTGGTGACGCTTTGTAGCTAAAGTACAGCTCAAACTGTATGTCCCTGCCAGCAGACTAAGGGAATGTCCTGAATATTGTGCACAGCAGACCTTAACTCTGGCCCCTATTATGTGGGGGTTATAAAGCCAGGTGTAGCCTTGCACAGGTTACTCTATGCCAGGTGTTTGGTCATCCTCTTACAATTGATACTAGAACTGTGCCTGGCTTGATCACCTACAGTACCATTAGGATCCAGAGCAGGTGTGGAAACATGGGTTTGTTTTCCCTAGATTAGCCAGAGCAACTTATTCCAGTTTTTCCCCAGCTGTAGATCAGAGAGTACAGCTCGAGTATAAAAACCTGCCAGGAGGGTGAACTTATCCTGTGTCATAATTTTGAGTTATGTGGGAGTTTTGATCTTAGGATAGAAGCCCAAAGCTCCTACCTTGGAGAGTTAGGTGGTTTGGTTTGGTTTTTTGGGTTTTTTTTGGAGCCATCTTAACTTTAAGGGCATGTATATTAGCTACTCTTACCTGGGACTAGGGAGATGTAGCAGGTAAGATTTCTGTTTCTTTTAGCCAACAACTGTGTAGGAAAAAAAACTGTTAACTACAGCAACTTATGTTACGGTTTTACTGTCATGTTTTTCCTTGTTGGACTGCAGAACATGAAGACCAAGCTGCAGTACCATGGGAAGAATGTGAGGTTTGACTGGAGGGTGTATTGTAGCTAATGTTAGTGGGAAAACTCCTGCTGACTTCTTTCCTGGCTTTACTTGTGCAGCTCAGTATGCATAGACCCTAGAGAAGGCACTTTTTAAAGCCCTATTTGTACCTAAACTTCATGTTGCATCTGTAATTTACTCTCCAAAAAGCTAAGAGGGCAAATAGTAACCCCAAAATCAGTTCATCTAGAGCAATGGATGCTGTATTGTAAACAAAAAACACTGGGAAAGAATGAAAAAAAATCCTGTTTAATATTTATGACATACTTTTTCTACATTTCATGCAATATTTTAAATCAAGACAATCAAATACGTCTACAGATGGAAGTTATGTTCATGTATGAGTCTTAATTCTGGCTTATGTTAACCAAGGTTTGACCATGTCACGGGGCGTGATGCTCCTTTGTCTATTGACCTTTCTAGCTGCAATAACAGAGCTGAAATTCTCCCCATGACCCTAAATTTTAGTGAGTTTTGTGAATTTATTCCTCCTCCCCAATATATCTTTCTACTCTGCACTTTCTGCATCTCCAAATATTACTATTTCTACTGTATTTTAAGGTATGAGTCTCAGTCAGGATACAATCCTCTGTGTTCTTTTACTGTAAATTAGAACAGTATTTTGTGTGGGAACTTATGTAGGTGTTGAGATAGAAATAGTCATCTTTAAAGTTCACAAAATGAGTGTAAGTCAGACTTTTCTACAGTTTAATTTTAAAATATTTATGAAGGACAACTTGCCGTTTTTCTTGCAGCCTCAATTATGCTGTGTGGGAATATAGTTCTACCATGCCAGTGGTTTCTGATATATCCATTGCTTTAATGAAACTCTATGCAGTAGCTTACATACAGCTAGGGAATAAGAGTGAGAACAGAGAAGTGCCTACTGCATCATCCAATTCTATGTGCTGTATCAAATTCTGTATATTGGAAACTTGTGTTTACAGTTAAGGTAGTTCCTGCAAAAAATATAACTTGTGCTTTTATTTTATCAGTAGCTGTGATTTAGCACAGCCAGCATGTGTCCCAGGGTATAGAATGATGATGCTGTGGTAGGAGGGGGACAAATCTGGACTGGTACATGCAGGAGAGATGAAGAGTGCCCACACCCTGACAGCTGTATTTCTTACCCAGTTTACCAGGGCATCGGAGACTTGCTATTGCTCTTGCTAGCACTTCACCTAACACACTCAGAACAATGTCAGTATCTTCACTGACTGTTTTTAGTTTATCTTTTTAGGCTTGTCAACAACCAAGGACTCTATATGGTCAACATCTGCATTATTTTGTACCACCTGCAATTTAAGAGTGTCTTTCATGTAGTTCCTAGGGCAGCTCTCTCCTTACTGCAAGGACACTTTTTCTTAGAATATGAATTGATATCTATCTTTAGGAACCAAGTGCAGAAAACAAGATACAAATTGTACTTTGTATTTAAGTTAAAGTCAATTGTGTTTATAGATGGAATCCTCAATTTCCCTGCAATAACATTTTAAAGAATCAGATATTAGAACCATCATATCCGTGTGGCATCTCTACTATTTGTGTTAGCCCTAGGGGCCTCAGTTGCAGTTGTGAGACATGAGGTAAAGACGCAGGATTAACTCAGTCCTTCTCCTGAAGATCTTGCCCATCTCATAAAGTTCAACTCTTCAACAACTGTGGATTCTCCAGATCTTGCAGTTAGAAAAGAGTTGAAGGGCTGGGAGTCAACTGATTCTGTGTACATTAACACTAGATAAATAAGATAGTGAACAGGAGAGGAAAATCAAAGGACAATAAAGTGAGGGAGTGTTACTGGAGGACAGAGGGCTATGGCTTGGGAGGCTTAGTTTTCATTCTTAGCTTTCTCAGTGCATCTGCTGAATAACTTTGAGAGTCACTGCACCTTACTTTGCCTCAGCTGCTTCACCTATATGCATTTGTCTCTTAAGCCAGTTCAAAATTGGCTAATGGTAGTATGAGTTATTAATGCTGAACACAGACAGTGATGCTACTAAAATCTAAAATCATTTCATTCACTTCACTAGTTCATCTTGGAATTACTGGCATGGTAAATCTGTTTATCCCCTGACTATCTTGCAATAACTGATACTGAAACACCTATAAATCAATACTTTTTCAGCTCTGACTCTCAAAGGTGCTAAATACACAATGACTATACCTAACATTTCAGATCAATATTGATCAGCAACAACAAGGCTAGGAGCTAAAGTGCTCTTTTCCATTATGCAGAGATAGTAACTACAATAAAAAGCCAGCTTTAAATAAACCAGTGCTCAGTCAAAAGTCTTGCTTTCTGTACATCTCAATTGTGTGCAGAGGAGCCGAGCAGCACTGTGCATCCCTGCCAGACGAGTCTTCCCAGGCTGGTGGGAAGGGTGAGGATCTCTGAGCTGCACTGCTGACTCCTGTGGATGGGAGCCAGGAGAAGCACCTGCACTAATTCCTGCTAATTGCCTCCTAACACCTGCATGGGCTGCTCAAGAAGAACCAGGTTCAAAAGGAAAAAAAAAAACACCCTCAAACCAGAAAAACCAGCAGCAATTAGGAGATGGTCACCCAGACATGAAATTTGTATTCACTTGTAAATAGTAGTCACGGTTAAATTCCCTACAACCTCTCTTCACTTCACATATATTCATAGGCAATAGACTAGTCAAAGCTTGTTGCTCTGACTGATTTTTCTACTGCCTGTATGCTTTCCTCATTGAGCGCAGGGGGCTGCTGTGGGAGAAACATGAACGCAATCAGAAGCTGCACAAAGTATATTGGGGAATACTGCCAGGGCAGCCAGTTTTCTCTTCACTTGTTGCAGCTCTGTGAGCAGAATCGTAATCTGCATGTACGTGCAGGGGTGGGGGGGGAAAGCCCAGCAACAAAACCTACAGTGATAAAATAATGGAGCTCGCAGAAACCAGAAAACTCAGAGCTGATAGTCACAATCCTGTGTTCCCTGTGCAGCTCAGAGCGCCATGCTATCTCAGCTAATGCAAAGGGATTTCAGCAACACTATGAAGTTCAAATACTCTTTCAACAGATACTTGCTGTTTAGAGAACCTCCACTCAAATGCTTGGCTACTGATTAGTTAAATTTGACAAGCAGCTTTCGTTCCTATTTCTGTATTGCGTTTCATCAGCTTAGTGTATATCCCTCGTGTTACTTTACTGTTGTGTTTTGATAACTTCATTTCTTTTAGCCTGCTTAGTCCCCTTGTTCTGCTTCCAAGTGCTCAGTTTCCAAAATTCCTTTTCAATCCATCTTGCAACACTAGAGAAATGCTTTCGTTTCCACAGGATTCTGCTTCTCTGTGTTCAGTGCTGCCATATGCACTAAAGGAGCCTCTGGACAGATTCTCTCTTGTATCAGTTGCTGAAGCTTAGAATGCTTATTCTGCACCCAAGAGAGGGAGAGACAGAGATGGATGGAATTTTTCAAGTCTTCTAAAAGAGTTTAGTTTGAATATCACTCCTACACAATTTTGTGCTAATTTATTGAAGTCTGTATATAGCACTTCTGATTATTTCTGTGTTACTTACACAGTAAGTGTAAGTAGTGTGGACTCAAAATGGGCTGCAGTAAGGTTGATAGTGTACAGTTTGATTAGAAACCAGAACACTCTACAATAAAATTTATAGCGTATCATATTCAGATATATGAAGACAATTATAAAGTTTAAAGACTTAATTCCTGTTTAAATCTAGTTGCTTGAACTGGGACCCCTCTGCTGTTGTATGCAGACAGTTAATATTAAACAGTTAATGTTTGTTGTCTGTCATATGCAGACAGTTAATATTAAACTGCTACAGCCTGGGCAGAAGAGCTCTGCTTTTGGCCTACAAAGCACAAGCTGCACCATTTTTCTGGCACAGGTCCCTTGGTGCGCATTTCCTTGACAGCTTTTTTTGTGTTTGTGTGAGCTATAACCTGTTTGGTTGGGCCCTGTTGTAGGACTGCCTTTTTCATTAGAAAGTATAAGATGTAAGATTTACTTACCTTTTTTTCTAACATCCTAGTGAAATAAAGCTATCGTCGAAGTAAAGCTAAGACCATAAAACAAATAAAGATAAATCAATATTTAATATCTTTCATCCTACTGGAGGAAAGTTATTCACAAGATTTAAATCTAAATGCCATCCTCTCTGGGGTGGAACGTGGCAACTCTTTTCCTATGATGCAATAATATTGAACTGATGGAAAAGACTTTCCCAACCAAATGAATTGGAAACTTAGTAAGAATATAATTATTCCAATTGCCACTAACCCAACAGGGTGCATTTCTGTGATTTGATCCAAGATTAAATTCCAGAGCAGATGAACACATGTGTGTGCGTGCGCGCGCACACCACAACTTCCCCCTTCCAAAAGCTAGAGCTTTGCAAATAACTTGTTTCCTTCTCAAAGTGCCAACAAACTAGGAAAAAACAGTAGTTTAGACCAAAAAAAATTCAAAACATTAATTACAAGATGGCACTAATTGTCTTCCAGGTTAAGAGGAGATACTTTAGTCAAAGCAATATAAAACATTTGCAAGTAACTTCACATTTGTGTGACTAAATTTACTGCCAACAAAACAGCAAAACAGGTCTGAACTGATGAAAAGAAATGCTGTTAGAAATTTGTTCTGACTAAAGCAACTTAATTGTAATCAGCACTTCAGTCATTGCGAACTTTTGTTTCTTAAATGAAAAAATTAGTAAAAATAATCTACATTGTTCATGTTGCAATCAAATTGCAAAACATAATTTGGAGAGATCTAAACACGGAAGAGGAAACCCAAATAGCGACTACAGGTAAAAGTGGAAAACTTCTGAGTTTGAATTCTATATGAAGGGAAAGCCTAAAAAAAACATATACATGCTCTCAATTCTCTACTTTCACCTTGGCCTATCTTACTATCGGACTCCCATTACTGCAGCACATGAGCAAGCACAGTGTGTACGAGATGGGGATTGAGCTATGTTTACATTAAGCAGTAACCTGGGATATTAATTTGTCTGAAGATCTGCAAGCACTAGCTGAGATACTTTTTTCACATGAAAAAAAGTGGTTGCTGAAGGAGGTGACCTCTCGTGGCCCATTTCCTGTGGTAGACCAGAAATCTCTTACTGAAAAATGGTCACCAGCACCCTGTCTTTGCACTCCTTGTTCCTGCCCCTGAAGGTTTCCTTTCTTCCCAAGAAGGTGATGGTTATGGAAATTGGCCAAAGCCATCGCTGACTCGCTAGAGAAAGGTTTCTGTCCAGTTAGATTATTTACAGCAAGCAAGGAGGTGCCTATGCTTGTGCCAAATGAGCCAAGACTGTGTGTGTTCCCGGGATCCCATGCAGCATGCTTTCAAATCACAGCCATCCTCACTCTGTTTGCCTTTAATTGCATATGTGGGTTCATCTACTTGAGATTGATGAGGTACTTACTCCTAACAAAGAAAGAGTTCAGGGGACATGCTTTGCACCAATGTGTATGATAGATAAATTAATTAATGCCTTTCACACCCTTCTTTTTGGGGGGAGGAAGCTTAGAGGAAGGTTCGAGGAGGAAGAAAAATTATGAGAGATGCTGTGAGAAAGTTCTGAGGTTACTTTTTTCCTGATTATTACTGGAAGCAGTTAAGCCTTTGAAAGGGAAGAGCTGCTCTGTTATCAAATAAAAATAATGTAATAGGCAAGATAAGTGCATGTATAGTTACTCTAAATTGATTTAAACTGACAGAAGGAAGTAACAAATGCTCGATTCCCTTGAAGAATAAGTTCTATGTATTTTCGTCATGATATCTTTGAAATTTTAAAGTTGTTTCATTTCACAGAGTTCAAAATGTATCCTTATATTCGGGAGAAGAAGAAATAGAGAGATTTCTTTTCATGTCTTTATGAAAATAGTCATTGAATAACAGAGTAGAGTTTAATGCAGAATTTTGTGGAAATGAGATAATTACCTCAACACTGTAAATAACCTCTTTGCAAGAAGATGTCAATTAAGCACAGATTATTAATCTAATCACAAAATAGTTGCTACTTTACAGGCTTTTTTTTTTTAGGAAAAAAAAAGGAAAAATCTTTAGGTAACATTTTTCAGAGGAAAATTCAAATTTTCCCTTTTTGATAAAGTTGTAATTTCAGAAGAGAGGGGTTATAGTCCACAAATAGTATAATACTTTAAAAAAAGATTGTTGTTGAAATCTTGCTTCAGTTATTTTGTCTTAATAGTTCCTAGCTTCTTTTTTTGAAAGAAATAGCTATATTCAAAATAAGTGAAACATTAAAAAATTTAGAATTTTGATAATGTGAACAACGTTGAAAGATGTTGATTTACAGAAAACTGTGTAAAATCCAATTCCTGTGAAAAATGATGGCCAGCTGTATTTTAATACCCTTTAATTATACATTTGATCCAGAGTGTCATTTATTCATCTTGCTTTCCCCAGCTGATTTCTGACTGAGCAGTTCTAAAGCATACAGTGGTAACTGGGTCAGCTATATTTTTGGTGTGACTTGAAAGAGAGAATAAGTTTTCCTCCCTAAGGAAAATTTGGAATGTATTTGGTTTTGACCATGAGAAGAAATAGCCCAGACTGAAGGAGGCAAGCATGAAAACATATAAAATTTATGTATTGAGGAAGAGTTTATATAGGACAAGATAAAATGATGTTTGCATCACTGCAGTTATTCTGCATGTCAATATTCTTTGCTTTGGGTGAGGAAATGTCCTACTGTTGGCAACTTTGGGGAAGCTGTTCCAATACGTAGGCAGCGTTTAGACAAAATTCAACCCTGCAAAAGGTGATATGACAAACTACTGCTTATTGCTCTGAGAAATTCACCTTTCCGTGTCCAAGATTTGTAAACTTTCACACCAGAGCTTTGTGATGAGGAAGATATTATCCAAAACACAGTTATTTCTTCTTACAACTTGCAAGAAGTGAAAATGACAAAACAATGGAGCCAACCAGGGCTCCAACAAGACAGAGAAGTGAAAGTCGAGGAGGTCTTATCATGCTGTTATTTTTAATGGTTTGGGAATCTACTATATTGAAAATAAGGAAACAGTTATTGACATCTTAAAACAAATAACATGATGAAAAGATTTCCTTTTTTTCCTCTTTCTTTATACTTACTTTTTTTTTTCACTGGGGTGTGCATCTGAGGACTGCCAAGTGGCAGGACACCAATCGTTATTCTGGAGAGTATTTTTGTTGAAAGTATGAAGTTTTCTAATCTGAGCTGAAAAGTGAACTCTTGTTCTCCCTGGGGTGGTCTGTGAGCTGGTTAAGTACCACCTGTTTTAGAGCATGTCTGAGGATCTTCTAACTCTCCAGAGCTGTAAGACTTGGGCTGCTTTGGGGAGAGCCTTCCCTGCTGCTTGCTTTGGCCAGATGCTGGGTCTGCGGTGATCCTACCTAGACTCATCTCACCAGGGGAGCAGAGCCTTTCTCTTGTCTGATTACCTTCCTCAGTTCAGGCTTATTAAGTTTATTGTGGCTTGTTAGTGTTCATTAACTATCTGCTTTGAGAAGTAAAAACTATTTTTATTTCTCACACGCTTAATTGTGAGGGGAAGCTATCTGCTCCTACTGACTGTTTCTTCAGTATTTCACAGGTGGGCTCTTCAGCCTTTTCAAAACAGACTTGGGCATAGCACTGTCAAATAGTTCACACTCCTTCTTGCAGTTCAGATGAATTAAACCTGAAAATGTAACAAATCTCAAATTCATACAAGCTGTGAGGAAGGAGGGAAATGTTCAAATGGTGCTAGCCCTGAAGCACCTTTGGAAGTTTCTGGTGCTGACATTTCTGCCTGCTTACATAAGATAGATGACATTGCTGCAGAACAGTCGAAGCATCTGTCTTGGATATTTATAAAAATGCCACTTTTGGAAAAGTGTGATTTAGTTGTTTGTTTGTTTTATATAGAAGTAGAAAGGCTGGATGTGAATCACTGACTGGGCTGTCCCAAGCCTGCAGGTGTTCTGGAACAGACGTGGGACATTTTCAGTCTCTACTGCTGAGCATGGCATTGTTTTGCTGAAGGAGGCTCTGAAAATCCTGTCTCCTGGGATGGCTTCACTCTGAGTCCCTGCCTCAGTGTCAGGACTGTACTTGTTCCTGTGCCTGTCACGGCAGCATGGATGTGTTGTCAATTAGGCAGTGAAAAACAACTCCATTAAGTTCAACTTCTCACTTTTACCTTCTTAGTGGGCCAGTACAGCATGTCAGCTGGGTCTGCAGCACCTTCTGTGACATTCCTACTCATCTCATACATGCACTGCCATGGAGCTGCCTAGTATTATTTGGCACAACCCCAGAATAGATGCTCCTGCTGACGGCCTGGATTTTGATGTCAGAAACTACAGTCATTACCTTTGCAAATAGTTAATAATGCTTTTATCACACTGTGTTCATTACCAACCTAGTGCCTTCTGAAAGGGGTTGCACTCTTCTGTAGCCTGAAGAGTGAGTGCCTCTTACAGCAGCCCGGGAATTGTATACCTACCTTTGCAAAGAGTATGCTAATACTGATGGGGACAGAAAATTGTACTTGTAGAAAGCAAGTTGCCTGAAGGGTCAAATTGCCCTTGTGGCTCTCATTAAAAATATCCAGAAAGCAAGGAGGCCACAGGTGCTATCACTGAAGAGGAAGCCATGCAATGCAGTAGGGTGCTTTACGATCTTTTGTTTTTTAACCCAACACACACTCTAGAAGTGGCTCACTTGACCATCTCTGTCCTGACAGATACTTTTGATTACAGTGAGTGCATCACTGTCCACTTCACAACACTTTTGTGGCTTTTGTTTTGCTGTAGAAGCTGGGCTATTTCTCAACATGTTTAAATCACAAGTTTCCAACATGTTCCAATTGCAGTCCCCTAAATATTTTCCAGTGACAGTGCAGCCTGTTATTTAGCAGAGGTGAGTGTATTGACAACAGACTTGCTTCACTGCATGACCTGTCACAAACACCTTAGAAGCTGTTCTTACTCTGTGGTGATATTTCCACTGGAGGCTGAAAGTTGCCAGTCTAGATCATGAATTTCCTCCGAGCTAAACCTGTGTGATGCTCAACAGCAGCATATGTGGGCTAGATGGCAGCACAGCCCAATGGCAGCACAGCCCGATGATGCGGTGGTACCTGGCTGCTGTGGGGCAGCTTCCCTCGGCTGCACACAGAGGATAAAGGCATCCTCCAAGCACCCTTTTCCTCTAGATTTTGCGGATGCTGTGTTAGAATGAGATGTGTATCTCGCCTCTTCCATAAAATCCAACTGGAGAGGAAGAGAGAGATGAGCACATGTGTATGCCTTCTCCATTATCTGCTGTGTACAGAGACAGATCTCTGCCCAAAATCCATTCAGCAGTGGAGGATTTAAGACAGATGCCTATGGAATCCAGGGATGCCAAGTGAGCTACAGGGGTCCAAGTGCCTCAACAGGGAAGAGGCTGGACATGAGGGACTCAGCAAATAAACCCACTGCAGCCGCTACTGGAGACACAGGTCATTGCTGAGGCAGACAATGGACTGGGAAGGCAATATTCGTGTTCCCTCACCCTACACTTTTTTGGGGCTACCCTACCTTTTTCATCTCACATAGCAGGGTGTTTTCTGGTGTGAACATGATGGTAGTGGTGCTTTTGTTGCTGCTCTTCCTTCAGGGGCATCAGTAAAAGATTTTGTAGCTAACAAATTTTTATCCAGATAAGGAAGTGGGTAACACCTACTCCCCCAAATACTGTACTGGATGTATAGTATGGCATGTTCTAAAAACATCCCATTGACTTCAGTATGACAGATACACACATTTCAGCTAAACTCATGTTTACATGACCTCTGAAAGGCAACTTTCCAAAACTACTACCAGTAATGTACACCTATGGCTGTGCTCAGCCTCAACTGGAGCCTTCACCTGTTAGCAATCCTGAAAATAAGAATTGTCAAGACCGCCCTAGTAAACTTATTCCTGACTTTCAAGAGAAAAATGGGAAGCACTGCACTCTCAGTGATTATATGAAACAAGCTGTGTTTAAAAGCACTTCTGGGGTTATAAAGTCAAGTAAAGACATAATAAAAGGCAAAACAAAGGCAATGTAATTCTGTGTCACTGTTGTATACTCAAGGGCATTTTTATGTCTTCTTAATGGGAGATTTTTCAACCTTAATAATGTCTTTTTAATGCATTGATGAAATTGCCTAAGGTTTTTAGTATCAAATTAAAACAGAACAAAAATCCTGTTGCTCGACATTATGTTGACACTTGGTTTGATCGTAAACAAGGATGAAACTTCTCAATCTGCTTTTTCTGCCTGATTTTTGTGGAACGTGAGGTCTCTTTCCTCCCATCTCATTCTAGCAGAAGGTGTCACGTGCTTTTTTCCTTTCTTGTTCCTAGCTCTGGGTCACCATCTTTGTCTCTTAGCCATCTCCACTTTATTTTTGTTTCCCAGTCTGTATTAGTCTTATTTTCTGCACACTTCCATCCAGTCTGAGACTTATTCTGGGCCCCATCTCCCATCTGCTGTTTCTTTAGCCAGTGTCCTTTCACATCTGGGTTTCCAGTCATGATGAATAAGTGTGCTCCAGGCTGCTGTTTCCAAAAACTTTTCCTGAAATCTTTGCTTAAACTTACAGATTCAGGGAATATCCTACTTAATTTCTCCCACTTGAGACTCAGTGAGGATCAAATAGTTAAAGCAATAAGCTATGAAGCCAAAAAGAGAGTCTTCAGTGCGTCTATGAACTGATTTTTTTAATGGTCTTGCAACTTGCCTTCAGTTTGCCAAAATTTCATATTCCTCATGAATGCTCTTCTTTCATCAAGCAAGCCATCTCCCACGAATTTTGGGATACAAATTGTAAAGAAGGATGTGTTGCTCAAGAAAAAGGAGCACTAAGTTTGTGTATTTGGTTTTACCAGGGCAGGGCCACATCTTTTCCCATATTTGTTTGCAGGAAGAGGAAATTCACTTGGACCAAAATGAAATTAAACAAATGCAAACACTCTTCAGCCTGGCTGAGCCTCATAACCGGAATGGTAAAACTCACCGAAAATGCTTCAAGTCTGGCGAGGTTATAAGCAGAGAAAACAGGCCTCACAATATCAAATGTCAACTGACATAAAAGTTAGGCAATACTATCAGTTCCACCTATAAAGTTAGCATATCATGGAGTCCCAGAGAGTGAGAGGAGAAATTCAAAACAAAACCCAGTGCAAAGGGAAGAAGCTTTAATAGCTTATAAAATGAGCAACAAGGTCCCTAATGTGCTGGGTTCTTTCTTTTTCAGGCTGTATAACAGAGCTGAGAGAGAAAATTGATTTTTCATGCAAAGTATTGAGTTGCTGTTTGCCTGTAATTTAATTTATTATTTTTATACTCTGCACATAATCTGTCAGGGCTCTCTCCTATCTCTGTAACATTGCTGGAAAGGATAATATTGAACAGTTTGCTAGCAATATTAATTTGCTATATTATAGGCATTTCTCTTATCATCATTACTATTGTTTCCAGGCCATAAAATGTAACTGGTGTGTGAATGTGCAAGTATTTGCAGGCTGGGAAAGCGCTGTGCACTGCTAGGACACATCAGTCACACAGGTAGGTGGTATACCCACAACATCTCCAGGCTAAGGATTGTGTCATAGCTTGCGTGGAAAACTGGGTTTAGGGATTTTTGGTTTTTTTCTCATTAAAGTTATCATCTGTTTCCATTCCCCTTTTTCCTCAGTTCTTAACACTTCACTCCTTCCTCCCTCCTCCTTTTCGCCCTTTATTTATTCTAGAAACTCAAGAATGCAAGATTGTGAGAAACTAAATTAGCTATGACCTTTCTTATGCCAAGATTACATTTGCTGTAATTTGTTTTTTCTCAACTTTTTCCTCCTTTGCTCAGTCTTAGTTTAATTATTAAGTGGCTCAAATAAACCCCTTTGCCTTACATTTTTTTTCAGTTTATGAATAAAGCTCAGTGGCCTATCAAGTGGAAGTTATTGTTGAGTGCCTGTAGGTAGAAATGAGTAACACTTATTTCAGTAGCTAGGCATCCCTAATCAACAGCTTTATTCTCAGTCGTCACATATGTCCAAACACCTCTTTGCCATTGAACCTCCGCTACCTAGCAGACCTCAGGCAGGAAAGAACAACATGCCTCTTTCTTTCATAAAGGCTTTTTTTTCCTGCAGCCTGGAAATGCTGGGGAGCAGCCAGTTGTGTTGGAGTCACTCTATTAACTGCTAAGGTTACCCTTTGGGAAAAGCTACATGAACATAAAGCAAACCACAACAATTTAGTATGAAATGTCATTCCTTAGTCGGATAGAACAAAACCTGGATTGCACAGAGAGGGCTTTTACTTGTCAAAAATGAATTCATGTGCATCTATTAAGAAGGTGTAATTCCTGTAATAAACAGTGAGGAACATCTGCAAGTGACTTACAGCATGGGCTTGGACTTTAGAAGGTGACTCGATACGCAGAGGGACAGGGAACGCCGTTTCCTTTCTTCAAAGAAATGGTTGAATTCAGTATAATTAAGAGAGCTTGGTGCAAAAGTTCTCCTGGTATGTGTCTTACTTGAGCCAGCATCCATGGCTTAACTCCTCGCTAGGGAGTGACTGCAGTGTTGTTGGCAATGAGGGGCTTTGGTGCCAGGTGGTTTGATCCAGCTTGTCAGTGAAACACCTCTCATGCAGCCCTTGTTATACACCTCTGCATTGGGATACAAGCCATCTCCAAAGCTCAGTAGCAGCATTTAAACCATTGTGTGGCTATGAGTGGGTATCATTGATCTGCTCAAGGCTATGGGACATACTCTGACCATGGAAAATTAAGAGTGTATCTACAGGACTCCCCTTATCCTGCCATAGGTAATGGCACCTCAGCTACTCAATAAGGCCAAGCACCGAGTCCTGCACTTGGGCTACAACAACCTCCAGCAGCTACAGGGTTGGGGAGGAGTGGCTGGAAAGCTGCCAAGCAGAGAGAGACTTGGAACTGTTGATTGACAGTGGCTGAACTGACAGTGGCTGACAGTGGCCAACAGTGTACCCAGGTGGCAAAGAAGGCCAATGGCATCCTAGCCTGGATCAGGAACAGTGTTGTCAGCAGGAGCAGGGAGGTGATCATTCCCCTGTACTCAGCTTTGGTGAGGCTGCACTTCAAATATGGTGTCTAGTTTTGGGCTCCTCTCTACAAGAAGGACATTGAGGTGCTGGACAGGATACAGAGGTGGGCTACCAAGCTAGGAAAGGATTTGGAGCATGTCTCTACAGGCCTCAGCTTGCCTCAGGCTCTCCCTGCATCTCCTGGACATGCCATCCAGACAGGTTCACACCTTGGGAGAGAGGCAAGAGCTGTAGAACACCTGAGTTCACCAGATTGGCACTAACCAGAAGAATCCTAAAAAGCTCTGGTTACTACTTATGTCTCAATGTCAGTTCCCAGAAACAGGAATTCCAGGAAAGAAAACAGTTTTTTCTAAGCTAAGAGGATATTTCTTGTGTCAAGTAACATATTTGCCATTTTTCATGACATTACAAACAACTGTATTTTAAAAAATTACATCCAGTAAAGCTTAAAAAGGCTGTGAAGTGTCACTTTTAAGATTGCCTTTCCTGTGTGTATAGTTTGATACCAAATTTAATAAATGTTTTGGGTGTTGTGTTTTTCCACAGGGCCCTTTGAACAGTGGGTGTTAGTAGTATACTCAGGGTTTTATAATGCAGAAAGCTGTTTTTTTCATAGGACCTCCATATCATTTTCTATTGAAATAGCAAGTTGTTCTTGTTTGGGTGGGAGATTTGGGAAGGGAAATGAAGGTTTTATGGAATGGATGAGCTGACTACTGCCATGAGGAACTGTTCTTTAGAAACGACCTCAAGTATGACTTTGCAAAGCACAATGCCAGACCTTTAAATGAGCTTGTACAGATGCCAGAGTTAATACAGTGGTGCTAGTGTAGGTTTTAACCAAGTCTCTCCAACAAGCAGCCAGGTTTTTCCAGAGCAACCAGGTGTCTTCATAGCCCTGAATTGTGCTGCATAGATATGTCACAGATGCGCGGACATCTGTGGGTGATGTTAGAGCATGTCTACGTGGCTTTTGCAAGCAGATGGTAAGGAGTTGGCGAGTATTAAAGCCAGCTGAGCATACCTGGCCCAGTGTCATGCAGTGAAGCAGATTTATCCTGAGCCCATCAGTGTCGGCAGTCTCCTGCAGGTATCCACCTGTATAGCCCTATCTGCTGCTGGTTAACACCTCATCCTCCTTTGCCCCATAGCTAGGACCCTGTGGGTCTGCACCTGCAGACCCTGAGCTACAGAGAGCAAGAGGATCTCACCAGGGCTTCACTTCTTCTACCTCAGCTGCTATTTGCAAGTACCCTGTTATCAGCTTCAGTAGTTCTGGGTTTCTCCCAGTCAGTTTTTGAGGCCCGGGAGCAAGAAAGTCTGTGGAAGTGAGTCTTCCTTCTGACAGCTATACAAGGCTGACTTTTTCAAGGTAAGTGTCTCCAGCTAGGGTTGCCCTTCATCTGCAGAACGTCCACTCTATGTCTTTTCAAAGAGGGGCTCCTTGTCTGCTACTGCACAGTTTCACTTGTCTCTTTTGAAGACCTGTTTCAGCATATCATAGGAAGATTTCTGTTCTGGGGAAGGTGATCATAATTAGCATAACCAAATTTCTCTGGAAACTGGAATAAAGAAGAGCTCAATGCATTTAATACCAGGCAGAATAATAAAAAAATCCAATATGTAGATGACCATTATTAAGCACTTTTAGGTGGTGTACTTTCTCTGATATTCAACTTAGGGAGAAGGGGAGGAAAAATATGAAAAGTACCATGCTTAACTAACAGCTGAATAATTACAGTGACCTTGTTCCTCATGTACCAGGCCAACAAAGGCTTACAACCTGCTCAACCAAAACTGCATGTCAAATTGATTGGAGGAGGAGGGGGCAAAGTGATTTTTCAGTGTATATGTCAAAGAGGAATCCCAGTAATTAATCCCTAATTACAAATATCTGCCAATGACCTATTGGAACAGGCTTTTGACTGGTGTAGGGGTGAAATAACTTCATATGGTGGGGTTAAAAACTGGAAGCTCAGTTCTCCTTAATGCTATGAATTGCTCAGACCAACATGCATGAGGACTCCAGATCACTTCAGGCTGAATACAGCCAGGGAGTAAAAGAAGAACAAAAGAACTCAATATTTCTTTGGAACTATTTAGCGTTGTGCCTGGAAAATAGAGAGGACTTCACTCTGGAAGGCGAATGCAGGTTGAAGCATTCAACTTCAGTCTTTGCTGCTTGGGAGGTTCTGCTAGTACTTCAGCTTATGTCTGCATACACTGAGACTCTGGTGGGGTTGTTCAAACCTCCAGCAACTTTCCCTGGGTTTTCAAACACTCATTGGTGATCAGCAATCGCAAGGAATATGGAAACTCTGCCACTGTCTTCCCTTTTTGTGCTCAGGATTCTGGTGGGTTTAAAATTCACCAGCCAGGTTAAAAATTTGTCCTCAGATCTGTCAGAGAAATAATTTGTCGTGGTTTCTGCATCCCATTTTTGTTGTTGTTGTAGCCTACAAGCTGCCAGGGTAAATCAGCACTGCCAGGAGCTAAAAGGAGAGGCTGCTTTCAAACTCAGAGCCATCATGTCCAGTAATCTGAAATCCTCTCCCTAAACAAGAGCATTATCTTTTAAAAACTCTAGTTCTCATTCTGGAGGAATAAGCGAGCACAATGAAGTGGGAAAGCAGTTCACAACACCTTCATAAGAAAACGATATTTCTGTTTTACAAATGGCGAACTTGAAGCAAAGCACCGAAATAACTGTTAAAGAGGAATATTATGTTAGTGGTTTATTGAGAAATCAGCACCTCCATTCTAGTGCTCATGCAATTAGATTACATCTTTCCCTCTTTTGAACAAACAACTAATTAAAGCAATTTCTTATATAATAGCTGCCATCAAGCCTGTAGGTGCCAGAGCATACTTGAGTGGATATTGAAGGATAAACGATGCCAGTCAGAGACCTACAGCAGTACAAGCCTTGTAGGAGAGACAGGTAAGGAATGTCTGCATGAAACACTCAACAAATACTTTTTTTGACTTTTATCACAAAAAGCTAATTAATCAAAAAGCATGAAATCAGACAGGACAAGACGTCATCGTGGGAAAAATAGCATTTGACAAATATAATGTTGAGTGAACATTACAATACTGAGGCTTCTCTGTCTTTCAGGAAATTATATTCAGGAGAAAAATATTTCACGTGTTCCATGGAATTTGGTACACTTTGATTACTTCTTTGTCCTGTTAGTTGACGAACCCTAATGCAAACTTTCATCTTATTTTATACATAGCCTCTTCTGGTCAGATTGTTTCAACTATTCTGAAAGCATTTATCTGGATTTTTGTCCACAAGACCCTATCATGGTTATTACAGTCTTATTTTTAATATTCAAAAGAAAATTAATGACATTTACATCAGCCTCCATATACTCTGTCTTGCTCAAGATAAAGCTCTTTTGGAGATTAACCTTCTTTTCCCCCAGCTCAATAGAATGGAATGCTTCTATACCAAGTATGATGGTCTGGGAACCTGTACTTCCCCCCATTTTTATCGTCTGATTGTAATGGTTTTAAACTTCTCTCCCATGTAAGCTCATCCTCAGGGCTATGGAATTGAAAAATATCATGCAGCAGTTCACACTCTGATTAGTCATGGTCAAAGGGAATTTCATTTTTGACTGGTCAGAGAAAAAGATTTTATTAGGTGCTGGAAAACAGCAGCATTTGCTGTTGAAGTATCTGAATAATGAGTCCAGAATTAAGTCGGAAGGAAATCTTAGTCATCATACAGAGTCCCTTCCGGGCATGGCTGATAGGAGTAGGTCTATTCATACATCCTACATGAACAGGAGAAGATATAGGTCTAAGACAGATAAATGTCACTGTATGAAATTGATTCTGCACCTGAAATGATGTAAGCCTGGATGTATGCATAGACTCAAGGACAAGAATCTGCCATGCAGCCCTGCAGAAATGGATCTAGGGGTTGGCTGGTGGTAAGCTCAATGTGAGTCCAC